>NC_134280.1:55545120-56237620 GCF_949628215.1 Phalacrocorax aristotelis
CTTAAACAACCAAAACCTGGGGGCGCTGGGAGGTTATTGCTGCCCGGCGGCTCGTACTGCTAAAGCAGCGAGGTAGGGGAGCGGCGGAGGACGAGGGCCGGGGATGCTGTAGGCGGCGGCGGCCGAGCGGGACGGGCGCGCCTCCCACCGCCCCGGGGCGCGGCCTCGCCGGCGCAGCCGCCCCGCGCAGCGCCCGCGCCCCGCGCAGCATGGAGCGCCGGGTCGCCCGCGAGTTCCGGCACAAGGTAAGAGAGCGGGGAAGTGGGGCCCACGGAGACCCGGCGTCGCTTCCCGGGGCGAGCGCAGGCTGTGGGTAGAGCTGCTCCCCCGCGGCCCGGAGGGAGACGAAGCGCCGGGCTGGGGTACGGCTCCTGACGCCCCGAGGGCCTGGGGTGGTGCTGCCGGCGCTGCCCGAGGCCGAACGCTGCCTCTGTGCCAGAGTGAGCGACGGGGAAGGGAGAAGCTCGGGCAACTTGGTGCTGCCGTGCCAATGGCGCGGAAAAGCGGCTGGCAGCAGCCTTCCGTGAGAGGGTGGCTGTAAAACTTAAAACCCTTAAAAAGGGAGGAAGAGAAGAGGAAGAGCATTCCTCGATGCATGAACTTTTTCAGGGCTTGATACAACTTATTTTAATGTCATGTAAAAAATGTTGCATCCGGCCAGGTTCAGGGAAAGATGAAGCGCAGGTGCTGAAGTCCAGGCCCCGCCGGTCCTGGGCGCTGCCAGGCGGCGCTCAGAAGGCTTCAGTTCCACCTTAACATTCACGAGTGCAACTGTGCCTGTGCAGTCATGTGCAAATGCACTTGATAGACGGAGCGACTCTCTCTGCCTGGCAAGTCATTGTGTCATTTACCCAGTTAAATACGTGCTCAGCAGAGTTCAAAATTGTATGAGCAAAGTAAGCTCAAAAAGCTCTCTTTAAGGAAAGGAGGGGGAAAATAGTTTATGTGTTTAAGAGATGTTTTTGCATAGCCATTTAGGACTCGATCAGACTAAAGTTTTCAGTATTGTTTTGTGGGGTTTTTTTTTGTTTTGTTTTTGTCACTTGTTTTTTTTTTTTTGCGGGGGAGGTTGTGATTGGTTTGGGGTTTTTTTGTTTGGTTTGGGTTTTTTTGTCAGCTAGGGAATGGAATTTCTTTGAAGCAGTGTAATGTGTTTTATGGAAGTATGTCCTGGTGATAAAGCCATTAACTGAAGATTTTTTAGAATGAAGTAGAGGGACTGCAGAAAAAAGCACCTGTATAACAAACTGAAGCTCAAAAACATTAAGGACCTGGATACCCCATGGTGATAACTATAGCCATCTAGCAGGTTATTTCTGCCTTGCTATCTATTACTGTATAACTCAACAGTGGTTGTGCAACATACATATAAAGACTCTGTTTCCTAGGCAGATGGTTACTGTCTTGAACTTTAAACCTTTTCCCTTTCATTGCTGCCATAATTCATAAATCATTCTCCTTCCACCCCGATACGTAAGATTTACTGTCAGTGTTTGTTGATGCAAATGAGTAAGATGTGTGTCCGAGTGAAAACTTTTCCTGAGTTAGAGGACACTGGAACAGGTCTTTTAAGTTATTTTGTATCATCATGCTTCTAGTGGCCTCTGTGTCAATGTTAATGTCTTGGGTACTTACTTTTTCTGTGTCAAAGTAGTGAAAATGCTCTGCCAGAGGATCTAAGTTTCCTCAATGATTTGCCACTTTCATACTATTTTTTTCTTAGTATTTTTAATCAGTTCTTGCTATCAACCAAGCAGCAATGCAGAATATTGGCCAGTTCTTCCATTTCCCTCAATAGTTTTTCAAAGGCTGTGTAGCTTAATTAAAACTTCATATTATTATTTGAAAGCTGACGGATTGGGCTAGTGCTACAGTAGTGCATTACTGTAATCTGAACTTTTTCCACACCAAAAAAGTGCTTCCCCCACCCCCAACTTCTGTTCTATTGAATAAACTTATATGGATGAGTTACTAGATTTTGTTTCTCTTTTGTGTGTAGGTGCAGGTTTTGTGATGACTCATTAATTTCTATGAAAAACAGTGCAATTTATATAGTGAGAAACAGAGCGTAAGCAACTCTATTTGCGTTTTAGGACTGTAAATTACACAACTACTATGAAGATACCCTTAAATAATCACAGAAAGGTTGAGGTTGGAAGCAACCTCTGGAGGTCATCTGCTCCAACCCCTCTGCTCAAGCAGGGCCACCTAGAACAGGATGTCCAGGACTCTGTACAGATGGGTTTTTAATATTCTTGGTTTAAAAGCTGTGAAATTGTCTATCCCATATCTCTACAATTATTTTATTGAGAAATAGATACTAAAATACTTCTGTGATCCAAGCTACACCATGTCACCACTGATTTTTTTTTTTCCTTTAACATGCAGAAGCATTATCTTTTAGGAATTTTATTAGAGTCAGCTCTTAGAAGCTGTTGATGAGCCTAGGTAAGGTGTGTATCTACAGTAAGACTTCGTCCCAAGGAATTAATGAATAAGAAAAATGGCAAGATGTGGAGGTGGCTACAATGAAGTGATAATCAGTGGACTAGAAGGCAACAGAATAATGACCTAATTAGAGAGATGGCCCAGGAAGGTTAACCCGGCTGCAGTATTCTGAATATCTAAGAAGTCATTTGGATGTTTGTTTTTGTCAGAGGATGAGGGAGTTGTTGGTGCAGGGTGAGAAGTGCAAGAATCAAACAGGAAGACTGAATGTTGCGTGAGAAGAAATGGTAGAATTTAGACTAGGTGTTAGATATTAATCATCAAATTAGATATGGCCCTCCAGTTCCTGGGAGGGAGTGTGGTTGTGTCCGTCAGCTAGTGTGTCAGAAGAAAAATGTCACGTTGCTACTAGTCACTTTCCTAATCAGAAGAGGTGGTGATGGTTTTGCTCTTTGCTGTGTAGGGTTGATGTGCTAAAACAATTAATATTCTTCATGAGATGCTGTTATACAGTACTTTAGTACTAGGGATTGAGTTCTGTACGCCAGAACTGAAGCTGATTTATATGTTGTATTTTTCCCAATTGGGAAGGGAAAATGGGTGTTGGGCTTAGTTTTATATGTATCACCTTGCCTTGACTCTGTGTACAGTATTGATGAAGCAGTCAGTTTTGATTGCAACCATTTTATTTCCTTTTAAGGCAGACTTTTTCTTCTCTGTTTTGAAATTCACTGTGACTGAGTTGGTTTACCCACTAGTATTACTGTCAAACAATCTTGTCCGGCATGTAGCTTTTTTGCCTTTAGGTGTTTTTAAAGTATCTTTTTCCAGAGGATATAAGTAATAGAACACCACCTGTATGTGGAGTCCTGCTGGCTAAAAGAGAGCTAAAAGGACAAAAGGAGTATGAAGCATGTACTTAATGTAGAGTATAATGCAAACCCAGAAAGAAAGGGCCTTTCTTTAAGTATGCAAATTGGTCCTCAGACTTCATGCTACAGTAATATTAGCCTTTAGGTCAGATGTAAATTGTTTTCCTAAACATTAAGCTTGTTCAAATGTAAGACTAATGTGATGTGACCTCTCATTGCAAGTAAGATCAGTGGGGGTCTCACTGCCACTGAATATAAATTGAACTCATATTTTGGGTTTTTTTTTGTTAGTTCTGGCGTTTTTTTTCTCTATTTTACTGTAATTATTCAAGAGTAGGCATAGTAATATGACACGGGTTTAAGTAAACGCGCTATTAGTGGGGGAAGAAAGAATAACTAGCAAGTTCTATCAGCTAAGAGCTGGAGCAAAGAGGAACACAAGTGTAGCAGTTTGCATAATTTTAGAAGTGAGATCCTGAAATCAGTAGTTTGGATGATAGAATATAGGTTATAATCGTTTCAGTGTAGTGGTTTTATCTGTGACAGCATGTGCTATATTAATGAATGGCCAAAAAGGTTTCTGAAAACATTTATTCAACAGTACAGTAATTATCAGGTAAGGCAAATACGATATTATTGTAGTAATATTACTGCCAAGGGGAAATTTAGCACACAGAATATATCAGTATTTACCACCTTGTCCAACTGTTGTAATATTAATTTTAGAAAGTCTTGTTATAAGTTTCACGTTGTGAGGTAATTGCAAAAAGTGTTTATCTTTAAAAAAAAAAACACCCACACCAAAAAAGTCTTTCCCTATTGAAATCTTTGTTCTGTGGTATAAGAATTTGTGAAAGCCTTTTATGTTTAATATTTGTGGCTATTTAGTCAAAGACTTACAATAATGTCCTTGGGTTTTCAGGTTAATCTACTAATTGACAATGAAGCTGAGAAAGATTACCTTTATGATGTGCTGCGGATGTACCACCAGTAAGATCTAGCTTTATATATGTTTGTGTAGAATTTTACTGACGCTTTTAAATGTAAAGAGTGAATATTCAAGATTTTAAGTTGTCTGTCTTTATGCTACCAGAAAAGTAGTTGAAGTAATAGTTTTTATTCTGTTTAATGAAGTCTTATACTTTTACAACATAGCCTGCAGACAAGGAGGGAGCATGTTTCTAATAACCCATAATGTTACTTTGGTTATATGACTTTGCAGTTTTCTAAAAGCCTTTAGTGGATTTGTGTTGGGGGGGGGAAAGCACCTGGATGATAAACCTGCTCTTAGGAAACAGGAAGAGAGCGTTAACCAAATTCATTACTATTTTGAGATAGTGCTTATTTATTTGCAACAAGGGTTTTCATTGAGTTTGCTCTCAAGATTTTTGCTAACTATTCAGGTAAAAATTTGCAACTGTTTGATCTGAAAGCTGAAAATATTTAATCTGGGAATCTGTTTGGCATGTTTAACAACTCTGGATTATTATGACATAATGGGAGAAAAATGGTAAGGTGATAGTCCTATTTTCAATCCTTTTTCTGAAGCGATTTAAACCACAGTTGCTTATGACCTCTATAATTTCAAATGAGATCAGTGTCTGATCCATTGTTTTTCAAGGAAGATGAGAATGTATTTTCCACTCATCGTAGACAAGTGGCTCTGATAGACTTTGTTCCCATTCATATCTTAATTAATAGCGTCTCAGCTGAGTGAAATGTAGATGTTTCCATTTGATGTTTGCACTGAGCATTCAGCTGCATATCTGATTGTTTCACTCAGGTCTGTCTAATTGCTTTTCCATTCATAAAGCCTGTTGTTTGGAAAGCCTGTTGTTTGGTTGCTCTTAATTATTTAAAATCTTCTTGCAGCCGCAAAATTAACAATGTCTGTAGTACTTTTCTTCAGTTTCCAAAATAGCAATGACTTGAACAAAATTTCCAATATCTCTGTGAATATGTTGATGATGTATCACTTTTTTTAACACATTATTAAGTATACCAGGGCAAAAATATATGCAATTGCTGTTGGAGTTAACACTTAATGTCTGCTTCACTGTGAATAGTGTTTCCAAAAGTATTTGACCTCTAAATCCTATGTAATATGCATTCCTGATCTGTATTTTCTGTGTATATGCCTCAGAAATATTGTATGCCAGAAAATGTAAATTATAAGAGTGGGAACAGCAAATAATATAGACTAAGTTTAACTGGATGTTGTGTAGGAAAACTCCACTGAATCTTAGGGAGCTGTTACTCCACTCTTGCAGCTGGGCAATGAAGTAGTAGAAAATGTACTAGACTTACACCTATCTCAGTGCTGACAGTATCAGGGAGACTACTTTGCATAGCTCTCATGAAACAGGTGTCCACAGCAGTTTAATTTCTGTAAATTTTGTTTATTGGTTCATGTCCCTTCGATTTTGATAGGAAAAAAACCCTTAAAACTTAAACCAAGTCTTTGCTCAAGCTACTAAGCGTCATGACTTTTTTTGTGGATCAAAACAGTTTATCAGTCCCCTAAGCTCGGGAGAGGAAGGAGCTCGTAGCCTAGATTCACTTAGAAGGGTTGCTAACTAGTAAAGAGATGTAAGTCTACTAGGCAGGTATATCTGTCTGGAAAGTTATTTCCAAAAGGTTCCATAAAACTTTTGGGAACTCTGAGAATGATATTAGAGATGTCATCTATAACAGTGATGTGCATGACCCTAAATGATAAAGGCAATATATAGGAGATTTCAGTTATTTTGAAGGAGGTAGTTGTTATTCCTCTTTGCTTATGGAAGGCTTGCTTTCTCGGAGGTTATTTTGCTTTGGTTAAACCAATATCTACATAACTTTTTTAGTCAGTTGAAGGGACATGAATTTTTAAGCCACAGGTACAGCAAGTTATTAAATGATGCTTTGTGTTGGTGTGTTGATTACCTGTGCCTGTTTTCTCACTGTGTTTTTTAGATCTATGAATCTCACAGTGCTTGTGGGGGACCTAAAACTGGTGATTAATGAACCAAGCAGGTTGCCTCTCTTTGATGCTATCCGCCCACTTATCCCATTAAAACACCAGGTGGAATATGATCAGCTTACACCCAAAAGATCACGGTAAGAGAATGCAGAGCAATGCAGCTAACTTAAATACAAGCAGGAAATACTGACTGAGTTCTCAGTTACATTCCAAGTAAAATATCGGCAACCTGAATGTAGAGCTGGGCATAGTTTTTTTTTTTTACTTTTACTGTATTTGCTAGAAGTACAGTCTTGAGTACCTGAAATAGTTTGACAAATAGTTTAATCTAGTAAAAGCAGTGTGAGTCAAAACCAATGCTTTCCAGTTGAAACAATCTTTTCTCATTTTTCCTGAATTTCGTAATAATAAAAGTAATTTCTTATAGCTGTAATCTTCTAGAAGCAGACAGCTTTGATGATTGCAGATGTCTTTTCTTATGAAAAATACTCAGTGGGTTTAGCTAACACATAGCCATCCAAACTTCAGTCAACTTGCTTTTTTTCATGTCTAAATGTTTTAAGAGAAAAATAACGTGTAACTTTCATATAAAACATTATTGCCACAGTGTGTTATGCAGCTGAACAGTCAAGTATCGCCCATTTTTGCAGAAAGCTGAAAGAAGTGAGATTGGATCGTTTGCATCCTGAAGGGCTTGGAATAAGTGTGAGAGGTGGAGTGGAATTTGGCTGTGGCCTCTTCATCTCCCAGTTAGTTAAAGGAGGACAGGCAGACAATGTTGGACTTCAGGTAAGAAAATTGTATTCATGGCTGCTACGCTGCAGAAAGCCTTTTGCTACAATGTTAGGGAAGCAATCAGTAAGAATTGTTCTTTAATATTTAGAAATAGCTATTGCTAAGGTGCTTTTTGTCTCTTGTCATAAAATTCATAAAATATGTAAGTTAATGCAATAGTAAATACCATTATACCAATGGTGAATCAAGTTATTAAATTTGGTCTTTTCTTTTCACCCATTTTAATTATATGTAAACCTTTTTTTAATATTTGGGATATGATAATTTTTTAAGATAAAAGGGCTTTCTGGAGTGTCTGTAGTTCATAAGCAACAGTTAAATGTAAGCAGGTAGAAAGACAGATCTCGAACTAGACTGTGGGAGAGTGTTTAAGCTGCCAAATTTTGATTAAATGTAAAACAGAGCAATTCCATCTTGCACAGGTAAAACCTGTGTAATGAAGAGTTTATTTGAACTTCATACGTCAATCGTGAGGGTTTTGGTTTATGGAATGGAAGTACATAAAAGAACATATTTTTAACCATTTCCAGCAATTCTTTGTACTGCATAGAATTGCACTTTCAGTGATTAAATTTTAGATAGATGAACTGTAACAAGATTGGCAAAAATAATCACTTTTTTTTTCTATATCAGTACTTATGCAGTTTGCATTAATGAAGTTTTGGGTGTTTGTTTTTTGTGAATATATATCTTAGTCAAGAGAGAAGTGAACAATTACTATGGCAGTTGTCTGCATCTTTGTATGCTTTTGAAGCTGGTGAGGTATATTAAAGGTCTGTGTTTCTGAGTAGAAATGCTGATGTGCCTGGCCAGCTTCAGTTTGTCAAGCGTGAATAGTTGCCCAAGTATTGATGTTTAAGGATTATTCTTGATACTAGTCTAAAATGTATTAGACTGGCATGATTCATGCAGTGTTTAATGTAATGTGTTTTGTAGATATGCTTCAGTGTAATCCCACAACTCTCCTAGATTAAAAAAAGAAAAGCTCTGTCAACAAGGCAGTCAAAGTTAGGCTACCATATTTGTACAATTGATGCTAAGAGCCTGCTAAAATATAAATAAGTGTTCCTCTCTGTGTTTGCATGCATGTGCCCTTTTGTTCGCGCATTCATATCTATATATCCCATTCTCTAATTCAGAATCACTATTGGATTAGTCCCATCTTCAGGCAGCCTGCTCTGGACAGGCACATGAGTGGCTCCCTGGATGCTTGTAGAAGCTCCTTCTTAGAGCAGAACCACAAATTCAGGGAATACACCCCCACAAAATCTGTATTTAGTTAGAATTGAGTGCGTGGCACAGGACACCATAAACACCGTGCTGGATGTGGTGGTAGCCTACTTTTAAACATGGGATTTGTCAGTGGGTAACTCCAGAAAAGGACATTGATGCACCCTCCCTGAGTCTGCACTACAAAGGCTTGTGTGCCTTGTGCACTGCATTACTCAGTGAGAGCAAGAAGTGTAGATAAAAGAGTTGTTCCTGGATTGTGATCAGCTCAGTAGAGAGATTCTGGCTGCATCCCTCCTCCACTGCTAGAAAACTGAGAAAAAGACAAAGACCAGCCACTCATGGCTTTTGAAAACATCTACTGGAAGATACTGGAAGGCATTAATGTTGCTGAGCAATAAAGGATTTAATAGCTACTGTCTTAAACTGTTATGCTAGTACATTCATCTTAATGCTGTGTTGCAGCTCTGCTTCTCTGGTTGTTTCAGACTAATGTTTTGACACAATCAGTAGATAAGGAGTTATGCACAAGTGTTGTAAGGATGTCAATTTTAATTTTTTTCTCAGTATGCAAAAAGGCCCTCCTGGCTTTCTGTGGCTGAGGCCATCGTACTACGTGTTGGTGACAGCGAATGGGATTGTAAAGGATGTTTTGGGCTGGGTTGTACAAATTGTATTGCAGCTCTGAACATGGTTAGAGTTTGGCAGACCAAGTAGGGACAATAAGGGGGGAAATATGGTTGAGATTGACTATGAATTTGTTAGAATTAAATTATATGTATTAACAGGGACAGATGGTGCTTTGAAGCTCATGTAACTGCCTGACTTGTGTTTTTTTGATATGTGGTGTTAAATCTCAGCATAAAGTGCTGTCATAATAGGTAGCACTAGGCACTTTCTGAACCCCACTGAATAACAAGACCTGACAGGCAGCCCGTTGTTCTAAATTGCTGTCTCACAGTAAAGCCAACTGCTTCTGAAATTTCACCCACCTGCTTTATTTAACTAAAACCCTACACATTTTCTATTCCAGAAATACTGTCTGAGAAAGGTATAATGATCTTGTATTATACCATCAGTTTTACATCCTGTTGCTTTTTTAAAAAATTCAGATTCATTTTGCATGATTTCTCTTTGAAGTAGTTACCAAGTTACGTTAAAATGATGGAATAATCATGAAGGCTTACTGAGGCATTTGTTGTTTTGACCCTTTTTTAACTACAGTTTCTCTAAAAGGCAGGTGTTTTGTCCTTTCATGAAGAAATGTACTTTTTTTTTTTTGGTCTGCTTTCTGATAGTTATGTCTGTGAGGATTCTGCTGAATACAAAGAGATGGAGATTGATACAAGTGATGAGAGTAGAACTAGTATGCAGAATGAGAAATTTGAAACAGTGATGATGCTGTGTAAAAACCTTCAATTTCCTGGAAGCACTAAATATTATATTTCTTACGTTAAGTTACAAATAATAGGCGTTTTACTTGGGAAAAGTTAGGTTTGCAGCTTTTCTTTTGAAAGTCCATCTCCCTGTTTCGTAGGGAAGGGGAAAATGATATATAACAAAATAATTGTTACTGTTTTACTCTGTCGTGCAGACTTTTATTTCTACTGCTTCTGATTCAGAAGGTTGGTGTACAGTGATACCAGTACAAAAGTAACAAAATATAGGAAAACAACTATTAATTATTTCAGGGTATGGACACTTTTAAGCAGGAAAAGCTGTTCAAGTGTCCTAAAGAGCAGCAGTTTGTTACATGCTTATGTCACCCATAGTTCAGCCTAGACTGGGGTATTTCTGAAGGACCATCAGTTGTACATTGCCAATCAATAACAGGAATGTCATTAGGATGAGTGAAGAGTACTAGATTGTCATTTTGTTTCATTTCTAAAGTTCAGGCAAGAGGAGTATTAAAAACATCTATATGGGAAAAGCTCGTTCCCATATGGGAGGAAAAAAAATGCTTTTGGCTGCATTTATAATTTTGTGTGTACCTCGTAGGGAGATGATATAATACTAACAGATATGACTCGCTTAGTGAATGATGACATCCTCAGAGAAACACTAGTTGTTATGATACAGAAACTGTATGGAGACTCACAAATGGCACTGCTATTTGCAGTCCTAAAACTGGGATGCTTCTATGTATTATGGCATTGCAGTTAATAACAATAGGTTAGGTTACCCTTTTAAAAAGCTGGGTTTGTGCAAATCCCAGGCTCCACTGTCTGGCTGTAGCCCACATGATGTGGAAGATGTGAGTAAAGGAGGAATCTTCAACTAAACTGAAAACAAAGGAAAAATCCCCACCACCAACAAATATGTAAGATCAACATAAAAGTCTGGGTAGATCAAATGAGGTCAACATTGCATACTTGAAGTTAAATAGTTATACACAAATATATGGTATATGGTATATGGTATTTTTACAAGTGAATAATCCAGAGAGTGGCCAGAGATGGGAACAGTGAAAGCTTTTTGAGCACTTTACTATTGAGGAACTCAACCTTTCTTTGAAAAGTGGAGGTAATTCGCTTTCCTACCATTTCCTAGAATAGGCAGCAGAAACCCAAATAAGCTGAGTGTTCTTATGGTTTGTAGAGGATATTGAGTGTTTATGCACAGTACTGCAAGTCTGACTTATCTCTGAGCCATTTTGCTTCTTGGCAATAGAGTCACAGTGCCAGTGCTAACCCCAGTCCTCAAAATGCATTAATTACAATGAATTTCCTGAAGCATCAAGAGCAATGGAACAGCTGTAGACTGAAGTCTTGGTTTGGGGGTGAGGAACTAGCTTAGAGTTTATCAGGGGAAAGAGGATTGCGATGGCATGGCTGCCAGGCCTGTGAGGTGGGTGAATGGATGTGGTTTTGAACGTTTGGAAGAAGTTGCTTAAGTGAGTTCTCTTTAAGTGAGAACTATTACAGGTGTGACACTAAACTGCAGACCCCATGTGTTTTTCCTTGTCTGATTCTGCATTTTTTACCACAGGTTGTATGTTCAAAAGCCTTCAGTACTGACCTATTTCTGCTTTTATTAAAGATCATATTAAAAAACTGACTTAAGTGAAAACAGTCAAGTTCTTAGGTGTCCGGCAAATTGCATGCAGGCCATTGCCCTGGGTGAGATTTTTGGATGTCCAGCAGGTGGAGCCGCAGTCCCACTGGTTGGAGGCTGGGGACCGCAGTCCTTTTCTGCCTCTACAAATGTATTCTCTCCAGCAGGACGGTCACCTATTGCATTTTCTTTGCTTTTGTAGTATTCTGATGCTGTGTTGGGTCAGATAGAAATCTTTAGGTTCAGTGGAGAGGAAACTGCGCTACATGAGCTATGCTGGTACAGTACACGTGGTGTTAATGTTTTGTGTGCTTTTGTAGAGCGTAAAGCACTTCCCAGAGTAGAAAAGTTTGTGAGAGAAGTGAAAAAGATAAGCGGGTGGTTTGTTGGTTTGTTGTTTATTGGTTTGGGGTTTTTTTAGCTAAACGGATCACAGTAGGAAGATTCAATGATATTACGTGTGGAAAATGGCAGGAGATGGTGGCATGCCCAATGTGCTGACACCCAGGGGTAGACCTGTCAGTGTGTGTTAATGTGACAGTGTCTAAGACATAGGCCATATTGAGGAATTTCCACTTCCACTCCCTCCTCTCACATAATTGTGGTGATGCAAATTTAGGCTTTTGGTGCTGATATGTGCAGTGCCAGAGGAGAAGACTCCAGCTGTGCTCATTTTTTCCCTTTGCTTGTCAGCAAGGTACAAGGAAGCTAGTCCTCAGTAAGCTAGACTGTGCCGCCTTGCCTTTTTTTCAGGCTTTTTTTGGGCACTGCTTAGGGGCTGTAGTAGGGTGACAGTACCATATTCTCAACCATAGTGTATGATGAGTTACTGCTGTGAAACACTTGAAAAATCTGTCACACGAGTAGCACCCAATTTTGTAACTAATGTATATGTTCCAAGAAGACTTAAGCTACTGCGCCTCAGAATAAGCATTCATTATGCTAGTACATGATTATTGTAATTAATCAGATGTTGCACCTGAAATGGAGGTAAATTCCATTAAACTAATGCATTCCTCTGAATCCAGAATCAGGCAGAGTAATATGACCAAGTTTAGTTTCCTACTGATCAAAACAGTTAAGAAGGTATCTCAGAGAACATACAGTAAAAGCAAACTTAAACTGCTGAAGAATAAAGGAAGAAAACCACTCCACGATTATTTGAATTGGAATATGGACATATGTATTGAAGGTAGTCTGTGGAGTACAAGTCTGATGTGTAGAGACTCATTTTTATGCTTTCCACTAGATATTATTTATAAAATTGTTATTTGGCCATTAATCTGCCCTTTTAATATTAAAGTCCAAACAAATACAGGTAAATCTGATCTGGGCATTACCTGAAATTAGTATTCAGGACTCAACATTATCAAACCTTTGCATCAAAATGATTGCTAGATTGCATCATTGCTTAAAAAATTTTTAACAGTTATTTAGAATTTAGTTTTTCTTCTCCCTTTCATTTTTGAGGTTGGAGATGAGATAGTTCGTATAAATGGATATTCCATTTCGTCATGCACACACGAAGAAGTTATAAACCTCATTCGTACAAAGAAAATAGTGTCCATAAAAGTAAGACGTAAGTAACATCAGAAAATCACCTGTATCACTAAAGGTTGCTGTTAATGAATAGCTGTAAATCTGTAGAAAGTGTTACTTCACGGAGTATTTTTCTTTTTCAGATATTGGCATGATACCTGTCAAAAGGTAATGGTATTTATTCTGAAAACAAATTAGATTATTCATTTTTACATAGACTCTTCAATATCCAAAGAACCTCTGTGTTTATCTGTATGTTTGAAAATATGTGAATGGGCATCTCTCTAGCTGATTAAAATATCACGTCCTTTGTGATAAACAGGCAGGTGTCTTGTTTAATGAATCTGACCTTTTATGCCAGTTGCCTACTTAATTGAACCAAATTCTGTTTCCTCATTTTTTGTGAATATTACCTGGAAATTTCATTATCAATGTACTTAGCTTAACAGAGAGCTCCACTGCTTCTCTACGTACATAACTTTTGCTTCAGAGCTTAGAAATATTTCAAATTATTGTCGTCTTCCAAGCTTTGTTGAAACTTTAAGTGGAATACTTGAGAAATGTTGATGACAGGAGGTGTGGCTCTGCATAGGCAGTTATAGAAGGTGTTCAAGTAGTTATGATTATTTTCAGTCTTTCTTAGTTTCCCAAAATAGTTCCACTTGAAGAGGTTTTCTCAATTTTATGTTTGACCAGCTTTACTAGCCTAAATAATTCTATGCTTCTTTGATGTTCTATTTAAATTGCTGGAAAATAAACCAGTTGTAAATGGTATCCAAAGGAACTTGTGGATGCAAAATAGGAGGCCACATTCCAAAGTAGGTTCTTGAATACATTCACATTTATTTTGTCCCCATTATTTTAAATTACTTTTTTTCTTTCCAGTTCAGCAGACGAACCCCTTAAATGGCAATATGTGGACCAGTTTGTGTCGGGCTCTGGGGTAAGCAACTGATATTTTATTAAGATGTCTTCTGGGAAATCTGTAATGGTTTTGAAACACTTTCTCTTCTGACCTTATCACAGAAGTTATTGTATGTATTTCTATGACGCAACATCTTGTTACAAGTGTTCTGGGAGAAACATCTTTTGTGATATGAAATGCTTCTAGAATCATTAGATAAGGAAAGGGCAGGATACAACTGAAATATCTTTTATTCATGAATTGGTACTTCATTTTGGTTGAGCTTATTAACTTATAAGGCTATAGTTCTACTGTATAAATCTTTAACAGATTATTTAGCTCATTTTAGCTATATTAGTGGAGGAATGACAGGTATGAATGCAAGTGATTTCTATGGGTTGCTGCAACGAGAAGAGAGACGACAATTACTGTTCTTTTGCTTCCAGGAAGGAAGACTTGGTTAAATAGTGAGCACTGCCATGTATTTTTCCAGCTCTTTTGTCCAGAAACATCTAAATTATTATTTTGCCATATCACTTTCCTCTAATTGTACTTCACCATTTTTTGAAGACAAAGTTTGACTATTTAAACAGTCTTCTCCAAAAGAAAGATAAGTTCAGTCTTTCACCTCAGCCCTGCAGCTCCACTGATACGATTGTTCTTCACATTCATCTCCAGTAGGACCTTGGAGGAATCTTATTTTGATGTTGGCAGGGTTTGATCCTGGCTTCATGAAGTTTTATAGTAGCCTTGATATGAGTTCAACAGAGTAACACCTGTAGCGTTTTTTGATCCCCCTACAGGAAGGAAAGGGCAGTGTTGCTGGTCTTGCCTCTTCTGGAGGGAGAGACAATAAAGAGAAGAAAGTCTTCATTAGCTTGATTGGTACAAAAGGCATGGGATGCAGGTGGGTACATGTTTCTTATTTAATGTCACTGGTATGTTAAATGAAAGATCCAAGGCAGTTATTTCCATCCTTTATTGGTAGGATATCAGGAAAATGGAGATCCATACTGGATCTAGAAGGTAAACTGGAACAGGAGGATATCTGTGGCACACATTATGTATTATTAGACAAAGCATAAATACCTGTGTTACAAGTTCTGACTTAAAAGCAAAAAAAAATTTTAAATTTAAAAATAAGAGCAGGCTGAAAGTGACATAACGCAAGTTGTCATGGAATTGGAGCTTTTAGATGCTTTTGAATTTTAAATTACTTTTAAATGCTGCTCTGTGATGTAGCAAGTTCCAGCACTGTCCAGTGTCCGGTTCACTCCCTGAACTTAGGCTGCTTTCTGTGACCTTTTTCAGAACTGAGAAGCCATCACACAGCTATATCTAGTTCCTAAAAGTAATGTTAAATTTGCAAGATCTTTAGAAATATGAACAGATGCTTCTCAGACCCCTGCCATCGTAGGTAGTTATGGTGATTTTGGGGTAGAAGGGATATTGTAGCATTCCTTACATATTTAGGAATGTATAGCTGAAGTTACCAAGATTGAACTGCACAGAATATTTTCTAAAGCATAAGTTTTCTTTCATGTTATTTGGAAAATCTGAAGGTTTTTAAAAAATTATTTGCAAACCTGGAGGGGTGGTTCAACATCACCTACTGGATACATTATCTACAAAAATCATTTGGGCCTGACTTAGACTGCACCTTAAAGTTTCCAGGCTAAATATTGGCCCCTGGTTGAAATATCCTTCTTGCCTCTAATAAATAATCCTGAAAAATAACATTGTATTATACCTACGTTATACTGCAGTTCAGTGAGTAAAAGGGCAAGCAATTACTAATCCTTCATTGTGTTACATGCTTGCTTTCCAATGTCATTAGTGTCCCAGTCCCTTAGACAATGTAGGCCAGTATACTATGTTAGTTTCAACATGTAAGGAAAAATCCATAATCTTGAATATTTTTCTTCTATCTTTTTCTTAAATCACAGTTTTGTGCTGTAAAGGACAGAAAAGTAGGATGATAAATCATTGTGCTGGCAAATTCTGGTCTTTCAGAGTAGGCTAATACCACAAAAACATTCTCTAATAGGAAGCAAATTATGAGAAAATAACTAAGAGTTCTCACTGTATTATTCTATAAATATCATCTTATGAATGTTTGTTTTTTGTATTACACCAGTATTTCCAGTGGCCCAACACAAAAACCAGGCATTTTTATCAGCAATGTTAAGCCAGGTTCTCTTTCAGCAGAGGTGGGCTTAGAGGTAAGTATGCGACCTTCCAAGGTAGGTATCACAAGGAAATCTTGTTTGGTGTTTACTACTTCAAGGATTCTGGACCACTGTAAAGTCACTAGCTGTGGGGTTTTTTTTCCCCATGCGAAAGAAATACAGTTTCTTTACATTTCAAATGAAGTGAGTTTCCTAAATTTTAAGAACATGAGATGTGCCCTCCTGGGTCAGACCAATCGAGCTCAGTATTCTGTCTCAGACAGCGGCAACAGGAAATGCTAACATGGGAGGATGTGCAGGCCTGCCAGGTTTCTGCTCTGTTCCCCTTGTACTCTGCCAGTACCCATGATTATTGTATTAAGGATGTTAGAGAGTATGTATTTTCCTGTTCTCATTTAATATATGTACTAATTTAGTATCTGTACTAAAATTTGGATTAACTTCTTTAGGTTGGTGATCAGATTGTTGAGGTAAATGGAGTGGACTTTTCTAATGTGGATCATAAAGAGGTATGATCAAGTCTTCCCAATTCCCTGAATACATCATTGTCAGCTTATTAAGCATCTGTCTGATTTTCTGGCTGCAAAAAATACGTTTTCATATCAGCCTACTTAACCAGAGTTGTGGTGTAATGAACATGGGAACCTGGAGATCTCAATACCTATGGCCCGGTTTAAGTCTAGTGGGTCTTCTGGAAATTCCAGCTTTGACAACCAGCATCTTTCAACCTGTTTATACAGGCCTTTTATCACTTAATTCAGACTGATTTTTGTTTTGTTTCAATTTGCAGGCTGTCAGAGTGCTCAAAAGCAGTCGTACTTTGACTATTTCTGTGGTAGCAGGCGCTGTAAGTAGTTACTAAAAGCAGAACATTTGTCAAAATTAGTATGTGGGCAAATAAATGGTAAAAATAGATAAGAAGTAAAGCTGTGTTTCATTATAATGTCTATACCACTAAGCTCTGTCAAACCAGGGCAGTGTTGAATGGCTTTTAATTATTCTATTGATAACTATCCACAGTATTCTCAAATAAAAGAGTTTCATGACTGTGGGCCAGTGCAAAAATGTTCCCTTGACAAGGAATGGAAATTAACTTTCTTGCAATGGTTTCTCATATTTGAGAGCTTCTGTACAAATAGGTAGCTGCTTCTGCTGGATCATGAAAGGTGAATTGGATTGGAGTGAATGAATTTTTCCTAATGAATAGCTGATGTCTTAGTGTTATTCCAAATTAATTCCTTGTGTAGCTGTTCATCTGATCTCTTTAGTGTATCAACACATTGAAAATTGTTCAATTTTCCATTTCCACTGTTTTGTGCAACAGAACTATGTGCCTTTGGGGCCTAATCTAAATCCAGCTGAAATTAATTAAATCTTTCCACTGACTCCAGTGTGGCTTTCAATAAATGCTTCAATGTTTTTGCTGCTTTAATCCTTCATATAGTAAAAAGTATAGTTACATACAAGAGGATACTCAAGTTCCATAGACTAATCAAAGATGGTATTTTATAATTGCCTTGCAACTGAATTAAATCGGGAAAACAAGATTTAATAAATCATTTCAGTTATTTCCTAAGGGCTCATGTATACTGTGTAGTTATATTAAGGAATTCATGGTTTAACTAAACCACTCTTACAGTAACAAAAGATGCAGTTGTCCAAAGGCATTATAGACAATGTTTATACTCCAGACTAGCTGATTAAGCTCCAGGAACTCAACATTCTAAGGTCTTAGTTTCAACTCCCAGATACTATACCAACTGTTAGAAAAGATGGGATCTACTCCAGCATGTACCACTGGGGTTGCATCCTTAAAATGGTGAATTTTTGCTATGGAACTCTTCTGCTCCACCCTACTTCACCTTGCATGTCTCTCCTTTCCTCAGTACGCATCTTTGTGCTGAAGAAAAGACTGCAAAAGGAAACAACCTGTCTACTGTTTTTTGGTCAGCAAAGACCATGGTGCAAAGGCATTCTTCACTGCCTTTTGTTTTTTTTGTTCGAGCTTTCTACTTTGAGCCTTAGAGACATGATAAATTTTGCCTTCCTAATTAACATGGGATTTTAATTTCAGTAGTGAAAATTAGATAAATATTATCAAAGTGTTCCACAAAGAGGACCGTGGAAATATCTTCCTTGCATAGAAAATAGTGCTGGTGTCTTAACTACAAAGCAAATGAAACAGGAACAAAACCAACTGAAACACATCAGCTAATATAACCTTTGGGCAATGTAGGTTCCCTATATTTGGGTTCCCTGAATGATGGTACATTTCCACAGCAGCCAGGCACAAGAGCATTAAAACCCATAACTCCGTAGTTGTTGTCCTCATTGGGATTCATTCAATGTGCTGTTCTCTAGCATTGTACTGCTCAGTTGGATTTCAAGAAAGCATAATGTGGAATTTTTTCTGGGTGACACACGGAGCATGTCTTTGACATGACCTCTATACTGTTGTTGCTGACTTTAGTAGTTGCATGTCTCTTCTGAGCTGTTTAGCACATCATAACTTTGAAACTGAAAATGGAGTAGCTCTTCAGAATGAAGTGGTCAGATCGCTCAGGGTCTTTCAGAAAGCATTCCTCAGAAAAAGTAATGTGAGGAAATAACAGATGTGGTAGTATGTAATTAGTTTTGCATTGTTTCCTAGAAGAACTACATTAACGAGACTTTCACAACTGATTTGGGTGGTGGTCCTGATTGCAGGGAAAGCAGCTGTTCATGACTGAAGAAGAAAGGCAGAGAGAAGGACGTCTCCGTGAGCAAGAACGCCAGGAGTTAATGCATCAGAAGCGACTTGCGCTGGAGACTAACAAAATCATCAAAGAGCAGCAAGAGAAAGAGAGATTGTAAGGACTCTGTGTAGGGCAGTCTGAAAAATTTAGCTTGGATTTGGAAAGGGCATGGAAGACAGGAACAACTGTGAGAAGAATTCCCACTTAGATTAACTTAACTTTGCTGTTGCAGAGTCTCTGTTCATAAATCCATATCCTGTGGTGCTCTTGACATTCTGGGTTTTCAAAGCTGAAATCATTCAAACACATCTTGAGTAGAAGGGGCACTTTGTGCCCCGACTGTGATATCTATGTGATATTTGTATGATTCAGTGTGACATTAGTTATTTACTGATGCCATTCCCTCATATTTATTTTTTTTTTAAGCAGGGCAGTTAAAATTTTATGCTCTTACAATAACAGACTGTGGAACTGTCTGAGAAGGAGGTGGTGATTTAGAGTTAAATAGATGATATGCCCTTATTTTTCTAGATGGTCATGAATGTCCTCAGGGTTCCTATGAAAGGATATTGAACCCTTGGTATCTCAAAGACAACTTTTAAAAAAGGATATTTTTCTCCAGTGTGTATGTATTTACTGTCTATATCTTTTACTAACTATATACTGACACACTTTTGTACAAGTTCTTACTCAGAAAATATTATTTCTATCATTATGTCCTAATTCCTCTTATTATAGAAGAAAACTGGAGATTTCCCAGAAGGCTGCAGAGGAAGAAGAGAGATATCGCAGAGAAATAGAGCAGTAAGTAAAAACCCACATAGGCAATATGCTGCCTGGAAAAGGGTCCTTATAATATATTAGATTAGGCTGAAAATATTCTGCATATTCTTTTCTAATAGCGTATATATTTCCATTTAGCTAAATGTAGGGCACAATGCATAGGAGAAAATACACTACAGTTACAGAACAGGAAACTGATCTGAAAATCAGCACCTGGAAGACATGAGGGTTATGGTGATAATAAATTCAATGTGAAATTGAAGTTAGGTGCTTATTTTACAAATGTTATAAATGTGTAGAGAAACCTAAGATTAAGGGAGTTCTGTGTCTCAGGACGTTGTCACAGAACCACTACATTTAATTTTAACAGGAAAAAAGAAATGAATACTGCAAGGAAATGGATCAGGGAAGAAACAGAGAAGAATGACTAAAGAGTTGGAAAACATGCATATACTTGAGGGCTTGATGATATATCCACTTGGCTTATATTTTAAAACAAACAAACAAACAAAAGCCAACCCCATGCATTTGTTCACGATCTGAAAGAGTGTACCCAGTGTGGAATATAATAGCTTTTTCAGTCTATCAGACAGTTCTGAAAACAAAAACTGTAGATTTAGACTAAAATAAAGACTACATGATGCTAATTTAATTGAGTAGAAATTTCAGTCATAAATTTTAAGTAGGCTTTTGCTTTTTCTAAAGAGAGAATTAATTAACGGCAGCACTGAAAGCTGGAATTTCTATAACCTATTTTATTCAGGAAATATGATTTTTATTATCACAGTCTATTCTTGTTTTAAAAATCTGATTCTAGGAACTAGACACATTCAAAGTCTGTATTCTAATAAGGTCAGTACTATGCATGTAACATAAGCATTGTTTTACATTTGGAACTTTAAAATTTACCAGTATAATGTGTTGTTGTTATCATAGTAATTAATTTCTTTTCTAAATGATGTTAAGAAATTGCATGAAAGATATTGTAAAATTGCGCAATGCCTGTTTTTATGCAACCTTTTAGAGCTAAGATTGACACCGAAGTATTCAGCTTTACACCTTTGACATCTTAAACAGTTTTTAATTCATTCATTCACTTAAGTCCCTTTTCATGTACCTGTATTAGCTAAAGTTCTCTGACAGAAAAAGTGCAGGGATTTCTGAATCTGTGAGGTGCAGAAGGGAATATATTCCCCAGCTGTCACAAGAGAAAAATCATCTGACAGTCCTGCTGTGGAGTCTAGTTCAGCATATGCATGAATTCTTACACATTTTTCTTTTCTAATTCCTGGGGAAATAGATAACATTCTCTTCACAGGTGAAGAACAATTCCTTTCTCTAAATCCAGGTTGCCTGTCTGTTACAATGAATGTTCACTGTCTGCAGTATCCTTTTGAGTTAAGGGCATCTTTACTCACTCAGTGAGGACTTTCATGATTGGGCTGCCTTGAGGGCTGTTTGTTGTAAGGTCTAGTATGTCTTTATACTTCCTTGTGTAAATCCCAAGTGCTGCTCAGGCACTTGTTAAGTTTTCCTGTGTTACCACCCAAACTGGCTAAGTCAGTGTCAATCCCTTTGGTGTAGAGGAGGAAGGATGGTGGTACAGGAACTTCCATATTGTAAGGCTTAAATTTAATAAGCAATTGCAGACAGACAGTTTCACTAGAATATAATGCTTTCCTTTATCAAGAGTTTGTGAGGATGACCCTTCGCTCCATTTTTAAAGTCCTTTCTGCCGGCATTCCTTGTATAAAATCACTGTGCCCTTTATTAATATCCTGCATATGTTTTAGGAAAAAAAAAAAATAAATTTGTCTAAATGACAGAGGTCCTTAACTCTGTATTTCAAGTTACATTGTAACCTCCCCTTTTTTATAAATTAAAATGAAATATAGTAACAGAACTAAACATCCTGTCCAATGTTGCCTGTTATTTACTATTTACTATACTAGTATTTAAATACTGAATTCAGCTGCGGATTTAATGGTTATTTGACCACATGTGGATATATTTTAAATTTACCTTAGCTAATTTAGAGATGCAAAAGATAATCCAAGTATAAATAACATCATATATATCTAAGACCTGGTAAATTTTGTCACCATGTATCAGTTTAACAGTTCAAGACAAGCTATACCAGCTACAAGCTTTTAGATTATAAGGCAGTTCTCTTGTGACTTATTTGGGATCTGCTGAATTTTCCTTCAAAATGTATTTTTTGTGATCATGGTGGCTTTCTAGGTACTTTCTAGGTCATTTCCTTGTTTTATGAGCTCCTAAAGTGTGACAATACCTTGTTTCTTTTTTTCTTTTTTCCTCCCCCCTAGAATGCTGATTTAATGTGGTTTGTGTCTCACCAGTATTTTGTTCTTTTTGAGAAAAGTCACTTTTTAGTGTAGCCTAGGACTATATGTTTAGGAAGCAATCATCAAAATGGAGATAAGATATAGAAATAAGACACACTTTTTAGGTATAGTTCACCATTGTAACATCTGATTTAGGCATATGGTAGATGTTCTGACAATTAGTATTTTAGTTAAAACTGACTATTTATCTAATAGATACTTCCCAGTTCTAAAAATGAAAAAATATTAGGTGAGAGGTGATTTGTGGCTTCAGTTAAGGTGACAGTATTGTAGTGTATCACTCTGGGATTAATATGTGTGCAGGTGATTTCAAAACTGGCCTTAGAAGTCTCAATATTAAATAAGAATATTTTACTCAGTTATGTTATATTTTACAAATTATCTTTGTAGCTTAGTAAATGAAACTTAGATTGATGAAAGGAATTTGCTTTGGGGGACTTGGCAGTTTATTATGTATCATATTAGAGAAAAAAACCAAACATACTGAACACTAAATAATTTTAATGAATTTATATTGATGCTGTTGGGTTTATGCTCAGAATTCCTAGCTGTGTTTTTTTTTCCTATAGGATAACAGCAGAGGAAGAGAAATTTAAAAAGGAGTGGGAAGAAGACTGGGGCCCTAAAGAGCCTCCCAAATCTCTAAAAACTGTAACTGCAGAAGTGCACTCTGCCCCTCATTCCAAACACAAAAGTAAGTCATTGATTTCAATCTGCTTCCTAGGGAAAGTATTTCTTTTAAAGACATCACTGAGCTGTATGGAATATATCACCAGCTTGTGTCCAAGCCAAACTAGATATGACTTGGATATTTTCAGAAGGCTGGAAGCGTATTATAGATGAATTTAATAGCTCTCATTTAACAGATACCTAGTTCTCAAAATCTACATCCACTCAAACAATCATGGTTGTTAAAAAGCAGCAGCAGGAGGGAAAAGAAAAACATAAAGCTCATTAAGAAATTGTCTGAGTATCAATCTCTTCAACTTGGGGCTTTGGTGCATTGCTTTCCATGTTGTTTCTGTTCAGTGTTTTGCTTGTCAACCTTTTCACAGAGCAGTTCTTGCATCAGTAGACTTGTGCTGATTTCTACTCTATGTCCAAATGGAAGTAGTGCTGCGTTTTCTTATGATATGTGATGATGTTTTTATGTCCATGTGGATAAGCTGACATTCAAATGCTAAGCTGTATACAAAAGAGTGCTTTCATCTCAGTGAAGAAAATATTACTTATAGTAATAAGTAATGTTTTAGTTTTTATGGGCATTTTGTTACTGGATTTTGTTACTTTTGAAAATGAAGGTGTGAAGAAGCGAAGACAAGTGTTTGGTTTTGTTATTTCATGTGGAATTAGCTTTGAGCTTTCTGCATTAATCATATCAGAAAATAATTTAACATAACTTCTATATTTGAGCAGAGATCTTGGGAGGTGGAGTGCTTGAAGGTAGAAAACTAGTACTAGATTTGCAGTCTCATTTGGAGAGAAGTAACACGTTATGTACTACTCCTATTGTTACCTTTTTTCTTCTCCCTTATTCTAAATCAGTGTGGAGATTAGGGGTTTGAGTGTGTTTTGTCTGCTTACTTCTAACTAGAAAAGATAGATACGGAATCCCTGCTTTTGGCCTGGAAGAAATTAATTCGATGTTTAATTTTCAGAAGAATCTAAAGATCTTTTCCCTCATCTCTTCACCAGCATCCTGGTCCTCTCTTATTTTGGCAGTCTTTGGGGGCTGTGGGGATGTCTGGAAGCTCCTTTGATTCTCTTCTACAAGGAGGAGTAAATTACTTAATTGAGTAAACAACTTAATATATTGAATGTGATTTCAAAAAAAGCAACAGAAGCCATTGTTGCAAAACAACAATAAGACACTAGATAAAAAAAGAGAAGAATCAAAGATTCTTAAGAATTAGCATTTTTTTTAAAGTGGTTTTTCCTAGATTGTTTGTCAAAACCGTTTCTTGCCAGCATGTCTTTCATATCTACTTTTTTCCTTCTCAGGCTAAAGAATTTACCACATCATTTTTCTGCATTTCACTTTCTTCTGCTCATGCTCTTTTGACAACTGTCTTGAAAATTAAATGATGATGGCATAATAACGTTTACAACCGTTGGAAAAATAATCTTGCATGCTAAGAGCTTGCATAGTGAATCGTGTAAGTGTGTACTAATTAAAAACATGGAATCAGAGCTTCTGAATCAATTCCTGGTGACCTATTCATGAGAAAGCAAGGCACATTTCTAAGCATTTGCAAAGTTCGGGCATCTGTCCGTGAGGTGCTGTGTGTAGTAGCAGATCTGTTTATATCTGCTTTATTAATAAATAGACCATGTGTCAGTGGGGGGAAAAAAAAATCCTCCTTTTTGAAATATGGATTACCTGTAGACTTTAAAACACTTTTCCCTTACTTCTTGTTTCTGTTCCCCTCCTACTATCACTTTCGTTACAGAATCTATCTCGTCTTCCTCCCATGTTCTTTCCTGTCTCTTTCCTCTCTTCATCCATTGCAGCAAATTCTTCACAAACAGGTGGTAGTCTGCACAGCCTAAAAATTGATTTCATATCACTGGCCAGTCCACTTCAGAATTAGTCAGGAGACTGAGGAGGTATTGTTTGTACACTGCAACTTTTCCATGAAGAATTGCCCTGAAGTGTAAGTCTGATCAAGTTGTCCAAAGGAATTTAAGATGCTTAGAGCTTAATTTGCAGTTAAGAAGCTAAGCTGGGAGCTATAGATAGTATGTGGAGAGTGTACTGAAATGGTATTAGACAAAGGAAAAAGTGGAAAGTGCTTGTGGAGTAGGTATTGCATAACTTAAGGGAGACCTGGATCAGTTCCTAACCTGATTACATTATTTTTTTGTGACTTTGGGGAAGTCACTTAACTTTTCATGGATGAGAAACTGAGGTGGGGAGGTATTTCTTCTGCAACTGTCTTTTATCCATTTAGTTTTCTGATTCTTTGGGTCAGTTTTTTCTCTGTATAGAATTTACACCTGTGACAGCACAGTAGAAGGCTGATACTTCTTTTTGAAGCCAGATATCCCAGAACTGCTGATGATTAAATTACAGGAAAAGCCACCTACCTCTGCAGGCTTCCCTTCATAGCAGAGCAGACTAACTGGCCTTATGCAGATCCCAACTGCTCTTCAGGTTGAGGGTTGGAAATTGAATTTATTTGATTTAAGCAGGAGCTCATTTTTTTCAATTATGTGGAAAAATACCCCGTTGCTAACTTCTTTTTATTTCATGGAAACTTCTAGTCACACATTGCTGATCTCTTTTTCATTTCATGGGAACTTCCAGTTACACTGTCATTTCTGTCTCCTCACTCCTTTCCTCCTTTGTTTCTCTAGTAGATTTAAAGGGAGTTGCACATGACCAACTTGAAACAGATGACATGGATGAAGTGATCATGAAGCAGGACAAACAGGTTGGCCGCTCAGCTGTAACTTCCTATGCTGATTCAGATTCTTCCTGTATTTCCCTTCCTCCTGACAGTCAGTCTTGACACTGAACTGATAATTTGGTTTTGCTAGGGCAATATGTGTGGTCCTTTGGTAAATAATGAAAGGTTATGACACTGTTGCTGTCATTGCTTTCTAAAGATACCTTGATGCAAATACAAAATCTGTCTATCCTACAGAAGGGTGGATTGTATTGAGAGCTATGTGTGTTATTGGTGTTTCTTAGAAAAGAATTTGTTATCAAAATTTTATATATGTTTTTACTTAGCAGTGTGTTCTTTAATATTTATGTGCTTCACTCAAAATATTTTATCTTGGAAATGAAGCTTTTCTTGTCTCCTCAAATGTCACTGTGTTCTGCCACAAGCTTGAATGAGATTGAATACCTGTTTCATTTTATGTAGGCTCATTAAAACTAGTGAAAGTAGGACTGTGACCATAGAAATCTTAGCAATGCATATGGCTCTATGGTTCTGTATGAATATTACTTGTTGTATTTGCTTTGTGTAACATAAAATGTGTATCAGTAAAATAAGGGTAACTTGTGACTAAATGTACTAGCACAATTTCTCAAGTCATCGTCTAAGAACTTGTTATGTAACATCGAACCTTTGGTGTTGCACCTTCAAATAAAGTTTAATCAGTTACATGTATCAGCATGGATTGATCTGAATCTGAACTAGTCTCTGACTTTTCATCAAAAAACAGCTTTTCCTTTACCTTTTTGTAGCTTTTGGATGGTTTTATCAGTATGAAGGAAAATTTCCCACAATCCGCAAGGTACAAAGTTTGATATATTAATTTGTTTGTGGTGCATTTTAATTTTATTTCCTCTTCTTTCTTCTTCTCTGTTATTACTAGACATTTTTTATAGTGAAATACTTCTTCTTTTAACGTGTGCACAAATTAAGATGCGTTTGGGATGCATCTGCCTAGGAGTTTGTCCTTTTGAATGCTTTGTACTTTTCAAGTCCTGCCAGCTGCAGTGGAAAGTGTATGTTAATACAATGTAGAAGGTGTTCAGTACAGGTGGGCAGTGCATGTCTTCATGTTCTCCAAAAGTCCTCAGAATAATGCATTAAAAAAAAAAAATACAGAGGCAAAAATTAAATGGGAACTAAGTACACAGTTCCCAGTTATACCTTTGCAAATATCCCAGTAGAGGAGTGCTGAAGGCAAAAGGCTTTTAAGCATGTACATCATGAAGAATGAGCAAAACCAATTGAAAAATCTTTAAGCTTGATAGAATACTTTTTATATCTGTAGAGTTGCTGCTAAAGTACTGCAATTTCAGATAAGACTTTATTCCTGCTGTTTCTTTATTCTCTACTTCTTTCAATGTATATTAGCCATATTATAGGGTTTTTGTGGTTGTGTTGTGTGTTTTGGGTTTGTGTGGTTCTTTTCGTGACGGTTGATGGTAATTAACTGGGGTAGAAGTGTCAAGGAGAATTCATATGTCTATCTCATGAGAACTCAAGGTTTCTGAGGAGGTCAGGATTGTATCTGATAGGTGAAGTATTTGTGTCACCGTTTTTAGGACTGTTACTTTAACCTCCTGTGTGGACAGGAAACGCCTGTTCTCCTTAACAGAGAGTAGGAAATGATGGTACACTCTGATATGTTTTGTACTGCTGGAAACTGTAAATCACCGTGCATCTGTAACTTGTGTGAAAGCCAGTATAGTTAGGATTTCTATCTGAAAAGTATAAATACATGTTATAAAAACAGTCTCTTCACTCAAATATGTTATCTTCTGTATTGCTGCTGACAAAGAAAGTTTAGAGAGCCTCCAAATACCTCTTCATATAGTAATGAAGATCTTACCCAGTTCCTGTCAAGCTCTACTACATAGTGTGGACTAGGAGCTTGAGAAGATGTATTTTAAATCTCTTTTTCTTTTAGAAATATTTTTAAATCTGAAAGTGTTGAATTTCCATCCTACTCAAAATTGCTTATTGCTTTTTTGTTTTGCTTTAAACCCCAAGTTTCACTCTGTACTAAAAATGTCTTTAATAGGAAGTGAACTGAATCCATGGGGAAAATGGATGGAAAGGATGACTCATTCTGTTGTATCTGAATGCAGTGAATGCAGCTAAGATTGTCTGATATATGTTCATTTTCTAGAACACTTTGGCATGTGTACTGCTTAGTGTGCCTTCAAATTCAGTAATTTTTCATGTTGATACATAGCAGGTTGACCTGCCAGATGTTACATTTAGTAGGCAGTACTAAATGTATCTTCTAATTTATTAGAGGATAAGATAATATCAACAATTGTTATTAAGGTACAAACTAATAAGCCATGAATAAAACATGTCAACAGAATTATGTTTATGCTAAAGCATTAGTATGAAAAGCTATATTTTTATACTTCTTAAAATATCTGTCTCTAATCATTGGTTGGGGTGGTTTTTTTTATTTCCCCCACCCCCGAAACACCATGATCACTTAACCATGAAACAATAGACAATATCCCACTGAACACAGCAATACAGATTTCCAGTTCACTACTTGACTGGGATAATGGAGTTTTGTAGCTGCCAGGGAAAATGTCTGTTTTCCAAGGCTTTATTATCAATATTGTATGTAAAAGGAGGAAGGAAGACTAATACTACTATGTAAGGTGAAGCGTGTTCATGCTTCAAATTTCCAGAAGTACCACAAAAAGTCAGTAGCTGATGATAATAAGCAGAGCAAAGTGAAACCTGAAGCTTTGTCACTCTGGGCACTGGCACTAATCAACAGTAAGTGGCCAGCTGTGGCTTCTGTTTAGTTTTTGATGAATAAAAGGAGAACATGGGCTTTCAAATATGAACTAGGCCCTACCAGTACAAACGGGAGATGGTAGCAGAAATGTGACGTCTTTAAAGTAGAAATAAGGAGCAGGGGGTATTTCAAAGACAACAAGAACGGAGGCTCCAAAAAGACAATGTAGTTTTCCCCTTTGGTTGCACTCCACATGTAAAATTTTAGAGTTGCTTTGTGCTGTATTAGTTCTCTTGTGTGAGTAGATTTTATCCAATGCTTGTAGGAGCTACTTGGTCTTTGTGATGCAATGTTCTTTCCTAGAAGCAATTCAGTTTCTGCACTTACCTAAACTTTTCATTTGTAATTGCTTATTTCAGTTGGATCAAGGCATGCAATGTTGGTTTTAGGACATATGCATGAAGATGTTTTATGCATAGAATATTCACATCTACTTATACATGAGCATCTGTCACCTGAAAGGAGTCTTGTATTCATATAAAAATACCAGAACAGAGAGATGGCAAATCAAGACCTAACCAAAACTGTTAGAATATTCAAAGTTTGGTAGTGGTTTTATGCCCCAATGTTGTAACTTTGCAGAGGAGAAAAAAAGTTGAACTGTCCTATCTTGTCCTACTTAAGTTAATGTGCATAGGCCCTCCAAATAAGGTATAATTTCCTGCAGAGTGCTGGGGAAATGGACTTCAGATTTTCTTTCAAAAGGCCATCCCCATCCTATCACAGACTGTAATTAAATTTTCAAGGCAGGCACTCATGTACTGAGCTTGAAGTTTGCAATGTTTTTAGCTGTTTTAAAAATTTGTTAAAAAAAAAAGAAAAACAAACCCATCAAAACTTCCCAGAAAGGGAAAGAGCAAAAGAAGTCAAAAAGTGACAGTCTGTGTGAACAGAAGAAGAACAAAAAGCAAATGGAGTTTGAGCAAAAACTTGCCAAAGAGAAAGAAGGAATGTTGGAGAGAGAAAAACAACTGAAAATAAATCGTCTTGTGCAAGAGGTATGTTGTGTTCTCCATTAAGTGCAAAATTATATTGGAAGAGAATGAGCTGAATCTTTAGTTGAAATTATCTTAGCAGGACACTTGCTTACTTCTGTCAAAGATAGGGAAGTTTAAAAAAAATTGGTGTTGCACTGCAAAACTGTTCCCAAATTGCTTGTTTCTATAGTCAGTTTTTGCCCAAATGAGGATACCTCTGCAGTTAATGAGTATCCATGTGTAGTGATGAGTTTAATGAAAGACAGCAAAATAGGAAATCTTTCTCAAAAGCGTAATTAGTTTTAAAACTCATCTAAATGGCATTTCATACTTTTGAAATGTGTTTGTATTGTAACTATACCTATAACCTTTTTTCATGCACTGATGTTATGGTTAAGGTATCTGAGACAGAACGAGAAGACTTGGAAGAATCAGAAAAAGTGCAGCACTGGGTGGAAAGACTTTGTCAGACACGGTTAGAACAGATCTCCTCTGTGGAGAATGAGTCTCCTGAGGTAAAATTCTGGCTTCTCAACATATTACATGATCTCTATATAACTCACTAGTTGTCTCCTAAAAGCAACAGGTTTTAGCAGAGAAAAATCTTTCTTCATCTTTCCTTCTCAGCCTTCATTCTAAGGGGGGGGGGGAACACGTCAGTAATTGATGCGTTACAATCTATAGTATTCGTTGTTCCTATACTTCACAGATTTATTTTTATTATTATTTTAATGAACTGGTTTTATTTTGTCATTTTAAAGTATATTATCACCACAGAATTACCAATTTTATTGGGTCGTGACCTGTTTGGGCTAGGAGGGACATGCTACCAATAATAAAACTGAGACTAGAATACCCAGACATATTTTTTTTTAGTATCCTGTGCAAATAAGAACATCTTCGATGATGAGTCCTTGGATGCTCCCTTATATTGCATGGAATAAAGGTACAGGTTAAGAAAACAACAAAAAGATAAGAAACTCCCAAAGAATAGGGTTCAGTTTTGTTTTTACACAGTCTCCTTAAACAAAGGGAGTTTCATATAGTGATCATGCCTTAGAGCCTGAGGGTTCTAGATGTGGAGTGAGGCTTTCCCACCATCTTGCTGCTCTGGCTCTCTTCCAAGCACAGCTGCTTTCAAGAGGAACACTGCAATCTGCTGAACTCCCCTGGGATCCCCGAGAAATTGCAACCACAAAGGGGACCCTGAGGGAACACTCACATGAATTTCCTTCAGGTCAATGTGGAGCATCTCTGAAAAAAGCAGCTGGTCTTCTGTTCTTCCTGGCCTCAGGCTTGGATCCATATGACTCTTCCATGCAGGTCTCCAGGATAGTGGAATGATTACACTGAATTTTCTCACACTACCTAGATTTGGCTGCCTGTGTTCTGCTAGATCTTTGTCCCCCTTACTTTGTAAAGTAAGAGGGAACATTTCAGTTTAAAATCACTGTATTTCCAGAGCTCTACCCTGATTTAAGACAAGCACTCTGTTGTACTTCCTCCATCAATTCTTCTGTTACATTACATATAAATATTCTAATATGATTCTTCACAGAATGACCCAAGCAGTTAAACTCATTTAAAACACAAAACTGAATGCTTCTGAGGGATAAATGTAGCTGAAAAATATTACGATACTACAGGCTTGAACTGCTACTTTGGTACAACAGCAGTCGAGATCTCTTGACCTCTGCTAAAGGCATATCTATTTCTTAGTACCAAGGGGCAAGTATGGCAGGTAAGGAGATCCCAAAGGATGTCAACAGAGATGCCCACTTAAGGGAAGTATTGTCATATTAGTCTACAATGCATGTGTCTGTAGGAGAGCTGATATCTATTTCCTCAGCTGAGTCTACAAAATAACAAAATGAAGTAGTATCAACTGGATTTTCTTAAATACATCAGTTGGATCACTGATAAAAGAAATGCTAGCAACTCTTAACAGCATATGTAGAATCCTTCTTCATCCACACAAACTTTTTTGGGTGAGCTGCTCATTATGTTCAAACTCTTGAGTTTGTTAGTCCCACAATGCATCTGGTGTTGATTAACAGAAATCAGAAGGTCCAGAACACCTTGAGGATCTGAATTTCATAGTGCCCTACACTTTTTATTTTGATAGGTGATTAAGGTTACTTCCCCCTCTTGTATTAATGTCTGGTTATGTTTACATCAGACTTTAGCCCCTTTCCCTTTTTTAATGACATGGAATTTCATGGCTTGTCTTTGATTCCTTTCCTTTTATTTTATTTATTCCTTTGCAAGGAACAATTCTTGCTTTCTCTTCATATGACCTAGAGAGGCAAGGGTTGTGTTATCTGTGATTTGTCCTATGATTTTACCTTCTGAAGACTCCATGCCAGGGTTGGTTGGCAGGTTTGTTTTTGTGTCATCTCCCCCTGCTGTAACAGCCAAGGCTACTGTCATAGCACTCCAATTTTCTTCTTTTTAAACTGGAATCCCAGTGAGTGCTTTTAAAAAGGCTTTCAGAAAAAAATTTTAGATGCATTCTGTGTGGGAGAAGCCAAGAGCTTCCTGTGCAGGAGCAGTTAGGCTACGTGGTGTTCTAGCATTTGCCATAAATTTCTTTAGAGCCGTTGCAGGCAGATGACCCATTAAGGCAGATTTCTGTTCTGTTGCACACAGTTGGCAAGTGGACGGCCTTCCGCTGCTTCTGCCACGTCAGTGCGGCGATTTGCGGGTGGCCTGCAGCTTCATACCACAGATCTTGATGATACAAACTTAGATGAAGTTGACAAGCCTAAACAATGTGTGGTGCCACCTCCTCTACCACCACCCCCTGTTACTCCAGCAGCATCAGCTCAACCACTTCCTACATCAAAAGTTCAATTTTCAAGAGGTCCATCCCTGGCAGTAACATCAGCTTCCCAGGTGACCTCGTGATCTGTTTGAATGCATGTGCCTCTACCATTCCCCTGCCTGGCCTCCCTCCCCTGCTCAATCACCCACTATATCCACTGGACCTACCCGTATGCAATGTTGAAAGAAGGAATGAGGAGGTTCCATTGTTTCATAGTAGTGAATGCAGTCCAGAGGTAGTTTGGTGTGTTTTGGTTTGGTTTGTGTTTTTTATTTGAGAGGGTTTTGCTCTGTCCTCCCTATGTACATTGTAACCCTACCATATGCAGGTATCTTGGGCAGAATGTATCAGTTACAAAGACAATTTGGACTTGAGCGTTTAAAGATTTATAAAAAAGCCGTGGCAGTCGGCAGATTTAACTCATAGTTAATTTTTAAAAAAATATCTGTGTAGTGAAAATGACTTGTGAAAGTGTTTTAAATAATTCATTAAATTACTTTGTTAGATGAGAAAGGTGGACAAAGAAAATTAGCTTGAAATCGGAAGCTCAAACATTTAAAACATCAACACAGTATAAATTACCAGTAAAATACTTTTAAATGAGCTAGAGTTGGTAATCAGGTCTTGTTTTGGACACACAGGAGTAGGTGATTTCTTTGAGAAAATCTTCTGACTTTCTCCTTATTGCAATCTCAGTTCACAAAAAGATCAAATATAAGAAATCTTGTGCCAGATCTCACTTTAGGAGAGAAATGGCAGCTGTTTCATCATCATTCCCTTTGCTAAGCACTATGGTGGGATTCATGTACTTGTTTTTATGGCAAAAAATTCTTACTTGTTTCAAACAGCAGAAGGTGATCCCGCATGTTCACTTCTTTCCCACACAGTCTTCTGCGTGGACTGACTGGCTGCATTGTTGGTTTTTAATTTTTCTGCATGTTTACTTGGAAATACTAGGCTTTACTTTTGCATGGTCTGTTGGAGTGGGGGGGAAGGGTATGCAAATTAATCGGGGGAACTGGCAGATTATTTTTATGTAAATAATTACCCTCATGTGAGCTCTGAATCTCTTCTTATAAACAGAAGTAGACCTCTGATAGTGCTTGTTCTATGTGGTTTACCCATTTAAAGTGCAAAAAATATGCTAGATCCACTGAAGTGGAGATGTCAGATAACATAGGAACTGCCACACTGGATCTGACTCCAAACCCATATATTCTGATATCTAGAATCATAGAATCATTAAGGTTGAAAAGACCTCTAGGATCATCAAGTCCAACTGTCAACCCAACACTACCCTATCTCCTAAACCATACCCTGAAGTGCCATGTCTACACGTTTTTTGAACATCTCTAGGGATGGTAACTCCACACCTCTCTGGGCAGCCTGTTCCAATGCCTGACCACTCTTTCAGTAAAGAACTTTTTCCTAATATCCAATCTAAACCTCCCCTGATGCAGCTTGAAGCCATTTCTTCTTGTTCTATCACTAGTGACCTGGGAGAAGAGACCAACACCCTCCTCACTACAACCTCCTTTCAGGTAGTTGTAGAGAACAATAAGGTCTCCTCTCAGCCTCCTCTTCTCCAGGCTCAACAATCCCTGTTCCCTCAGCCGCTCCTCATAAGACTTGTTCTCCAGACCCTTCACCAGCTTCACTGCCCTTCTCTGGACACGCTCCAGCAACTCGATGTCCTTCTTGTACTGAGGGGCCCAAAACCGAACACAGTATTCAAGGTGTGGCCGCACCAGTGCCAAGTACAGGGGCGTGATTGCTTCCCTGCTCCTGCTGGCCGCACTATTGCTAACACAAGCCAGGTTGCTGTTGGCCGCCTTGGCCACCTGAGCACACCGCTGGCTCATGTTCAGCTGGCTGTGAACCAACACCCCCAGATTGTTCTCTGCTGGGCAGCTTTGCCGCCACTCCTTCCCAAGCCTGCAGTGTTGCATGTTTTTTTTATGACCAAAGTGCAGGACCCAGTACGTGGCCTTGTTAAACCTCATACAATTGGCCTCAGCCCTGGACATCCAGCCTGTCCAGGCCCCTCTGCAGAGCCTTCCTACCCTCGAGCAGATCAGCACTCCCACCCCACTTGGTGTCACCTGCAAACTTGCTAAGGGTGCACTCGATGCCCTCATCCAGATCATTGATGAAGATATTAAAGACTGGCCCCAACACTGAGCCCTGGGGAACCCAGCTCGTGACCAGCTGCCAACTGGAGTTAACTCCGTTCACCACCACCACTCTCTGGGCTCAGACATCCAGCCAGTTTTTTACCCAGCAAAGAGTACACCCCTCCAAGCCATGAGCTGCCAGCTTCTCTAGGAGGATACTGTGGGAGACACTATCAAAGGCTTTACTAAAGTCCAGGTAGACAACATCCACAGGCTTTCCCTCATCCATCAGGCAGGTCACCCTGTCATACAAGGAGATCAGGTTGGTCAGGCAGGACCTGCCTTTCATGAAGCTGTGCTGACTGGGCCTGATCCCCTGGTTTTCCTGCATATGCTTGGTGAGCTCACTCAAGATGAACTGCTCCATAACCTTCCCCGGTACTGAGGTCAAGCTGGTTTCTGGCAGTTTTTCATTGCTAGATATGTTAGAGAAAATAGGTTAATAATTACAGAAAAATATATCAGACAGCAACAAAAAATAACTTAGCCTTCAAAAATAACCTAGTTTTCACTGAATATAATTAGTGTATATGAGGAAAGTACTAAGCTCTTTGGAGAGTATTAATACTGAGCCAAAGATGCTTTGTTTATAAGTAGATAACCCAGTATTCCTGATTTGGTTTAAGACATGGAAGAGAAATCAGAAGCTGGACAATTTATCCTTGCTGCTTTTTAAAAAGTCAGTTTTTAATACCACAGATAAGCAGAAGATTTGCATTTATTTGACTTCAGCTGTGAAAGATCTTATGTTTAAGCCTGCTAAAACCAAAAATAAGACAACTGTTGCTGTCCCATAAGTTTACTTCTCTAATATTACTGAAACTGGTACATCTTCTGTATGTTGCTAAGTTTTTTCCCATCATTTATTTTCAAATTCATCTTGAACAAATAGCTGACAAAAGGAATGAAATCCTGTCAAATACATTCTTGACAACTATTAGAATATCGGTATGAATTTATCTGTTCCTCAAAATTATTATTAGGTATATCCTTTATATGGACCCAGTACTAAATCTGTTACTGTTTAGGTTGTAAGAAACACCTCCCACATCGGCAAAGTATCTTCTGTGTCAAGCAGTCCGCTGGTACGTCATGTACTGTTAATAATGACTGTAGTTTTATGGACTTTTCCCATGTAATGCTAATGTTGAGGAAATGTCAAGGGTTTGACTCTGCATGGCTAAATTATTTAAAATTCAGCACTTGCATTCATGTGTATGGATCTATTGCTGTGTTACCTAAGATACCTAATACCAGGTAGTGGAAATGACTACTGCTGGTCTGAGGACTTCATATTTCAACATACTTTAGTAATATATGGTACCTGTTTGTATGTTCAGTATGTCATGGAGCATATACTTTGTTCTTCTGTCCAGACAGACGAAAGGAGCTAGGACCAAACTATACTTTAAACGCAACAGGTGTTAAGAAGCAAGCTTTCTTCTCAGAAAAACCAACATTTGCTTAATAACTCTTAGCATGGATTTTGATTCAGGATGGCTGGTGTCAGATTTCCCCATTCTGAAGCACTCTAGAAAAGTCAGTCTCTAAATTGTACAACTCCAGAAGAAATTATCCGATTCTAGTGCAGTTTTAACAAGTTGATATCTGTGAACCTGCTGATTCTTCTAAAATCAGAAAGCTGAATGATACGATATATTTTGCAGTGTGGAACAATATTAGTTGAGGGATATCCATGGGGACTTTCAAAAATCTGGTTCCAAAACTTTTTTCTTAAATTTAAAAAAAATTAGGGTGGGGCAGGGGACAGAGAAACAAACAAAAAACACCCCCAAAATTCCCCTCTTTTTAAAAAACAAACAAACAAACAAAAAACACCAAGTGGGTTAACCAATTTGCTGGCAGCGACTCAAATAATTTCAGAGGATATACCTTGTACTATATGAATGATATCTGGAATACATCACATTTCCTGTGAGAAATATTGACAAAAGTGTGCTGAGGGTTGCTGGGGTTAAGTCAGAAACTAAATCCACAGAGCTCAGTTTTGAACTCTTTTTTTGAATAAAACTATGCTTGACGTCAGTGGGAGTTTTGACTAAGTGTACAATTGGGTTAGTACGTGCTGGATGATTAGGTCTCGGATGCCTCTGGGTATCTGTACTTTGTAGAGTCAAGGGTAGGAAATTAGTGTAACTAAACCTTGCTCTTAAGTCAGGGTAAGTTAACCTGAAATTCTTTATGGAAAGCTGATCACTGCTGTCCTGGTGAATTTAATCTGAAAATATCTGTTTACCCACAGATTAATTAAAATCTCATTTCAGGTTCATAATGTTCTTAAACTCAACTTTAGCATTTTTTTCCCTTTATTTTCTCATTCAGTTCACTGCCTTTATGGGATAAATGCCAAAAGCAGGGATGAGATTTTTCCATAATCTTGCTGGTAAAGTCAGAGTTTAGGGGAAAAAGCTATTATTTGGATGCAAGACAAATTATGTTTTGGCTTGTTAACTTTGTAAGTCTTAAAATAATTCTGTAAGCCTTTTGTTGCGTTAGTGTTACTAAATTCATTACCATACACTATTTATATTGAGGCATCTTGATGAAATTATGGATTTGCATAAATTATGACATGAGTTGTAATTTTCTTAAATTAACCTCATAGCAACTTGCTCCAAGTCCACCTACCCAACGGCATCCAGGGGTACCAATAGTCTCTAAACCAGTCATGCTGCATCCTGACCCAAACTTTATAGTCAGGCCAACAATCAAATCAGAGGCCCTGGTAAGCCTTTTAATGTTCTTTTTGTCTGAGTGCTATACTACTGTGGTGTTCATTGTTGACTTGTCATCAAAGAATGAATGCTTGTCATGTTTTCTGCTAACTAAAATTCATGTGGATTTTCAAATAATAACTAATGGCAAGTACAAAAGGGTATTTTTCCATTTTTTTCATGATCTGTCAGTGATAATTTTTATATTGGGATGCATAATTCCAGAGCATTGTAGAGCTTTAGACACTGTAGATCTTATTTTTCATTTATTCACATGCTTGCTTGTATTTTTATAAATTCTGAATTCCTTTGTCAGAAATGAAACAGTAAAAATTAATTACACTATTTTTTTCCTTTGTAAATAGTCATGAACATACTTGAAATGTAGATATATAACTCATAATTTCATTTCCAGAGTGTTGTATCTTAGACTCCAGTATACTGGTCATGCAGTCTATTGAAAAGTTGACTTGCAATCAGATCCTTTTATTTACTACTTTTCCCTTTCTGTTTCAAATGTAAATTAAGGAAAAGCCTTTAGGCTAAATATTTTAGGATCAACCATGTAGCATCTTTGGGAATTGTGTGTGGTATACAAGGGAAGGTCAGCCAAGGCTATCTGAAGAAAAAGAGAAATACTGCTCTGACAGGTGATAACCCCAAAACAGCATCCCTGAAAATTCATCTAATATAGCTGATGGACCAATTAGTAGTATTTATCTTGGGGGATCATCATGACTTATGCTGTTACAGTTAGAGATGTATGTCTGTTATATGCATGTGTGTGGGCATGTGTGTATATGGACATTTATATGAGCAAGGCAGTGTATTGCAACATGTGAGCTTTCTAAGCGATGCAAAATACGTCATACCTGCATTTTGTTTATTTAATTATTTAATTACAAGCTTATGCTATATCTGACAATAAATGATGGGCACAATATTCCTAATTGTCTTTCATTACAGTGAGATGGATTTTTTTAATTTTCTGCTTCAATTAGATACTCTTGTTCCTTTATTTTCCCAGTTACAGTTTGAACGAATTTTAGTGATACTTAGTAACCAGTTTTCCCACAGACATCGTAGTCTTGAAACTTCTATATTATAAATAAATTTAAATTATAAATGAAAGCCCTTTTCATAAGTTGCTCAAGAGAAGGCAGGTACACAAACTAAAAATAAATTCAAATCCCTCCAGTGCAGATATTTCCTTCAGTTGTATGCATTGGAGCTTTGGAGCTTTCATTTTGATTGTGTTCACTAATTTAGCATCTCTAAGCAATTTGACATTGCTTAGGGGAGGAGAACAGAGTAAAATCATAATCCACAGTTAATATAATCTAGCTCTTGAAAATAAATGCCTGGTGCGCAAATATAAACTAGTTTACAAAATTGATAATACCCTTATGTGCGATCAGACAATCTTGGTAAAATTGAAAGTGCTTGTGGTTTTTTGTTACTCGCTGCTTACAATTAGTTTGAGAAATTGGCAATAAGATCTACCTCCATAGGGAAATTTCTTATGGACGCATGCACATTTTCCAAATCACAAGTCTGCTAAAATGTTTCAGATATCAATCATCTTCATTTACAAACTGTCTTCTATTGGAAAATCACATTTTCAGTGGGAGCAATATTCTGATAGAACTTTGAGAGAAACATCAGTCTATAAGCTGTTTTTTGTAGACCTGTTATTTCTTATTTCTTAATGCAGAAGAGTACTCATCCTGGCTGCAATGAAGTTGCAGTAGTATGTGGAGTAAGCCTTACATGGACACTGAAGTAAAGAGGGAGGCTACTTCTATTAGTTAAAAAATGAAAAGGCCAGCATATGACAAAACAGACAAGGAGGTACCTGCCTGTCTCCAGAAATGTATAAGAATTGTAATTCGATTTCACATGGAAGGAATGCTTTTCGGATTTTTTCAGGAGTGAGAGGGGGTGTCTTTATTTAAGTCAATGGTTCAGATACAGGCCCAGTTCATCTTCTCTTAGCAAAGGGAGTCATCACCAATGGCAAAGTATCTTTTACTATCCTATTTTCTGTCTTGCTAGATTTCACACACCTGTGGAACTCCAGTCTTTATGTCTTAATATGACATAATGCACATAATTTCTTCTACATTGTTTTTATCTTAATTTAGCTGTACTGAGTACCCAATTCTAGAAGCCCATCTTGATGGATCTGCTTGATTCAAATAGATAATCAAGTGAGCCTATACTTGAGCAATGCACTAGTAAAGATGATGAAAAGCACGAACATAAGAACAAAATAAACATGCAAGAAAGGGTAAAGCATTCCTGTTATCTGGAAGATAGTTGGGCCAGATAGGAACAGTGAAGTGTCTGTTGTGACTTAACTTTTCATATTAACTAAATTCAGGTCAGAATTTCCAAGTCTTTTAACAGTTCGTGAAAATGAAATTGTTCTCAATTATAAATAGGGAAATGATGGGTGAGGATGAAACCTTAAGCATAGCCTTAAATGCCGAGGGCTGTTCTGGGTCAAAATCAGTGTGAATTGTTTGTCTCTGCTGTACTAAAGTGAATCGCAGTACACTCATGGCAAAGCTAATTAAATTTTGGCTCAGAGAACAGGAGAGGATTGTTATGATTTAGTGGCGGGGCTTCCAGAGAAGCAAAACCAACATGAACACTAGTCTCTGCTCTCACAACTATCACAAACATCCTGTTGTGTGAGTTAGAAGGCTTTGATGCACTTGCTACTACTAAAGATTTTTCCTCCCTCACTCCTTTGTGGTTGAATGCAGCATTTCTGAAAGGAGGAATGAATATTTAAGCTTTCCTCTAATTTGCAAGATTTGAAGCCTGATTCCACAGGTCTGCAGTCAAGGCACCTCAGACGGGTGCTTATATGTTGTGCAGTAGGACGTGTGATGATTGGAAATTTCAGTTATTATTGGCCACAGCTATACCAAAATCATTTGTGCTGAAAAGAAATAAATCTCTTTTTCTAAGTGGCTAAAAAGGAGCTGAAGAGTTTTGGGAAAATCTTGCCAGACTTGCCCAAAAGTTCTTCAAGACAAAACCTCAGTCTCTGTACTAATTAAACGTAGACCACAAGTCTTTCATTAACTCAGGAATAGTTATATTTTTCCAAGAAGTGGTATGATTATAGGACACTGATAGAATCAGTAGTGAAACTGATACATAGTCATTTATTTTAAAGCAAATTGAATTACGAAATGTAAATACCATAGTATAGTCTGTAGAGAGTTGTTCTTGTTTCAGAAGACTCAAATACTTTACCTAATTTGATGCAGGGTTTTGAGTGGAGGCTGGAGAGGTGTGTGGAGTGTTTTGTGTAAATTTTTTTTAGCCCATTTTATTTTTGAAAATTTTTGTAACATAAGTTTTTAAGTGGTTTCAAACTACAGTGTACCATTTTGTTAATGCACTGGAAGTCAAAGAAAAACAGAATCAATATGGGGTTAAAATAACTTAAACTCAACACAATAAAATATAATCCCACAGTGATTAATCAATATTGTGAAATTATTTGTAGATGTCCAAATTGAAGCAATACCACTCAGAAATAAGTCTCTTAAATTGAGAAGGAATTTTTCATTATGAGGAATGAACCTGTACTAGTAATTTGTACTCAGAGAACCGCTTCTTTCAGGATGAGCCCAAATACACGTGTATCTTCTTTCAGCTTTTCAACTTCATGAGGAATTTAATAACGGAATTCACCTTTCAATATAGGATATTCCCTGCTAGGAGATCAAATCCTAAACGTATAATATATATTTATAATGACTTTTCAATATTTTGGAAATTACTTGCCCAGCATTTTGTCCAGTTCTTTTTCAATTTTTTTTTCAAAAATCTGAAGAATAGACCCCAGCACTGTTCTGTAGAAATTAGGGATAAAAGGAGTAATGGAAAATACTTTTAAGAATCTTGTGGTATGGAAATGGGCATTATTATGTAGCTTCTTTAGGTTTCTTTCTTCTTTGTACACAGTACTATTTCACTGTGTGTATTCTTCCAATCTGAAATGGTATAGGGAACAAACACTAACAAGTGCAAGTGTGATTCAGTCCCTAGAAGAGCAGTAAAAGCAGTGAGATTATCTGTGAGTAGGTGATACTTATTTACAGCAAGAAGTTAATATCCAGTTTGGCAATTTTCTTTCTTTTGCAGCCGCAAGAGATGTTTAAAAGGATGGTGGTTTACAATTCATCATTTAGATCTAACAAAAAACAAGTAAAATAACATTTTCCATGTTTTGTGTGGTACTTCTTGTTTTGATTGATCATAGATTTAACTTTCCTTTCTAATCCTGTTGTCAGATTCTAAAACAGACGATGCAAGACAACCCTAGTGCATGAAAACTGCTAGTCTTTGTAAACTTTCAGAGTGTGCCTGTGGCTCCTGCTAGTCTAGACAGATGAAGAAAGACAGGATAGTAAATCCTTCAGGTTGAACCACCTGTGACTACTTATATGGTAATGCAATCTTTAAGATAGCTGAACAGTGATAACTGATCTGATACTGGCAAGTTTTTTTTTTAATATTCTTAAGGTTTCCTTGTCTCTTTTTGTGTCCAATTGCAGTGCTTTCAGTAAAAAAAAAAATAATTCTTAGTTTCTTAGTTTAACAAACAGAGCTATTGTCATAACATAGTTATTGGTAGCAAATCAGGGGAACTGGTGGTGGAAAGCACTTTTTCCTATAGCTTTTCTGTATTGTGTAGGGTTTTTCTGCTGTATTACTACTTTTATTGCTTTCCTCTGTCATAGTGATGAAGTTTTCACCTTTTTGTCTTTGGTTGACTGGTGGCTCAATAGATGGTCCCTTGAAGAAGTGAACTTCAGGCTTAACTTCTCTGCTGCTGTTAAATGTGCCAGGTTCTATGTAAAACACCTAAGTTAGATGCATTGCCACGTTATATGAAAATGTCAGCTCACAGTGTGAGCTTTTGAGTGGTACATCATAAAGATTAATTTTTTTTTCTTTTGGTCAGTTTCAATCTAGATCTAGAAGGGGAGACTGGATTTGACTGAGATAATTCAAACTTTGAGATTGTTCTGTTGCCATTGAATGTTTGTTCTGTATATATTACAGATTTGTTCTCAGTAAATATGGGCTTTTGGAAAATGTTGATACATCGTCAATGGTTTCTCTTAATTTTTTTTTTTGTTTGTATCAGTCAGGTCTGAATTGCTATTGACTATTGATTCTAGAAACTTTAGTGAGCAGTACCATTGGCTTAGGTGCTTGTGGTTTGGTTGGGTTTTTTCTTTTTTTAAGTAGTAACTTTACTTTTCATCTAAAAGTTCAGACAGTTGTTTCAGTGCAATCACACATTTCAATGTTCCAGATTCTACTTATGTTAAGTCCTATGAATGTTATTGTAAATCAAGAAAGGATTAGAATGGTCTTAACTCTTTTGCCTGAGATGTCCTGAGTAGTGGGAAGGTAAGCGTAGCACGGTCGTTTCCACTCAGTGTTGCTTGGTTCATTAGTTCCTGCTTGGATGTGGAGTCCACCCTCTGCTCTCCAAATTTGTGATGCCCATTTCTGGGAAGATCTATTACAGTTCAGTGGATGTCTTCATTGTATCATAGCTGTATTTGTACATTATTGGATCCAGATCATATCACTTCTTTGCTCGCAGGTTGTTGGGGTTTTTTGTGGGGTTTTTAGGTTTGTTTGGTTTTTTTTCCCTGTTGAAAAATTATTTTCCCAGGAAAACTTTCTTCAAGGGCAACATCTGTTTTTCATGAGGGCGACCTGGGACAAAAAGAGTTCAATGACTTCCTTTAGATTGCATAATGAATTAGTGACTTGGCTGAGATTGGAGTTCTTTCCTCTAAGTTGCTTGCTCCAAGACCAGAGATGTCTAACTTAGCCATGATTCCAAACGTCAATACAAATTCAGCTATTCAAACTATGAGTTGTTTAGGTAGCTATCATTGTAAAATGTTTCTCTTACAATTTTAGTATTACTATTCATAATATTAATATACTTTGTAAATGAATTAATGGTTGGTGGTGTTTCCCCCAACGTGAAATTCTATTCTCACTGAAGTCTGTGACCAAATTCCCATTTATTTAGTTCCTCAAAGTTAGCAGTTAACATATCTAATGCAACCCGTACTAATGTAAATAAGATCTCTCATGTTCCTATTCCCAAAAGGTACTTTTCACAGAATCACAGAATGGTAGGGGTTGGAAGGGACCACTGGAGATCATCTTCCCCAACCCCCTGCTTGAGCAGGCACACCCAGAGCAGGGGCACAGGAACGCGTCCAGGTGGGTTTTGAATGTCTCCAGGGAAGGAGACTCCACAGCCTCCCTGGGCAGCCCGTTTCACTGCTCTGTCACCCACATTTCAATTTGTGCCCATTCCCTTGTTCCTGTCATTGGACACTATTGAAAAGAGTCTACTCCCATCATCCTGACACCCACCCTTTAGATATTTATAGGTATTGATGAAATCCCCCCTCAGTCTTCTCTTGTCCAGGCTGAACAAACCCAAGTCTCTCAGCCTTTCCTCATAAGGGAGATGCTCCAGCCCCCTGATCATCTTGGTAGCTCTCCGCTGGACTTGCTCAAGGAGTTCCACATCCTTCTTAAACTGGGGGGACCAAAAGTCGACACAGTACTCAGAACGCTGTCTTACTAGGGCAGAGTAGAGGGGGAGGATAACCTCTCTCGATCTGCTGGCCATATTCCTTTTAATGCATCCCAGGATATTGTTGGCCTTCTTGGCCACAAGGGCACACTGCTGGCTTATGGTCAGCTTGTTGTCCACCAGCACTCCCAGGTCCTTCTCAACGGAGCCGCTTTCCAGTAGGTCAGCCCCCAGCCTGTACTGGTGCATGGGGTTGTTCCTCCCCAGGTAGAGGACCTTGCACTTGCTCTTGTTGAATTTCATGAGGTTCCTCTCGGCCCAGCTCTCCAGCCTGTCCAGGTCTCGCTGGATGGCAGCACAGCCTTCTGGTGTATTGGCCACTCCTCCCAGCTTGGTATTATCAGCAAACGTGCTGAGGTTACACTCTGTCCCATCATCCATTTTAATACCTACTTCCCTATGGGGAAAGAAACCAAACCAAACAACCCACTTGTGGCAGTAAGCAGAAGTTCTGCAGTTGTGCCCTGAAGATTTAGCTCTCTGGAGCCTGCGTAGACAAAGTCATGATTCAGCCCTTGCAAATGCTGCTTCCGTTTCAGAAGAAACACAGAACAAGGACGAGATTTGCTTAAGTTGGTCTTCTGATCTCAAGGAAAAGGTGAAGAGAGAGGCAGCCTGCAGGAAAGCCAGGGTTCACACTCTATGATTTGGTATGCATGTGTGTAATGACTGCCAGTCTATAAAAGAGTCACCAGCACCACTGTTGCATGGTCAGTATAAGCGTGGTTAGACAAATGGGCAGCACTGTTGTATGTCTGAGGGTCTGCTAATGCAGACCTGTGTGTAGTAGTGCTCGCTGACTTTGTCAGAGACAGTGGTGGTAAGGATGAGATCTGAACCCAAAAGATCATTCATAGTCATGTCAAAATTATAGAGCAACTGAGAGAGATGAAGAAGTTGATAACATGAGGAAGCATTAGTGTTTTCTGCTGCAACTTTGTCATTTAACAGCCAGCTGTTAAAGATACCAGAGGAACCTTAAGCTGTGCATTTAATTTACAAGTGGAAAAAGATTTGGCTGAGTCTAAGAGTGGAATAGAATTTGTCATCAGATGGTTCCAGTAGAAAAGAGGGCAATAATGAGTATATCAAGCCTGATCACGCACTGAATCACTGGCCTGTGTCAGATATTAGCTTGCCTGCTGTATCAAAGGATTGTGTGATGCTGTGTTGTTCCCATATCCCTAGGCTATTGCAGCTTGAAGCCCCAAGAGTGGTACAGCATTTAGGTGCCTCAAGTAAAGATTTCTATAAAGTCTTGAAGTCCTTACTTTAACATGGAGGATAAGTGCAGAGTTTTTATAAATCTCCAGATTCACCCGTACAGTCTAATCTAGTAACTCCTAATCTTCCTCAAGAAACCACCACCCAAATACCATTGAATCCTGATTGCTGACTCAGGAACTCTCATCGTTGCAGAAAAGGTAACTCCTGTTTTTTCTCTGCAGCGTTCATCTGACAAGGGTAACACGTTAGGTTTTGAAAGTTTAGGAAGCTGTAGGTCCTCTCAAAGCTTAAAACTTGCTCTACCTAACTGCAATATTATCTTCCCCATTTTAGACACACCCTGCCAAAACTTTTAAATCCTCCACAGAAGCATATGAAAACAAAATTTTTTTTTTGTCCTGTGTTCACTTGTGGTACGGAGCCAGCTCCCTGAAACTCCATTGAAAGGAGGAGTGAAGGGAGCTGGAAGAGGGTCCTAAAACCAAGACACTGTGGAGTGGTGTTGCTGACAGGCGAATTGGAGCCTGTCACTTCTGCCTGTGTTAGTGCTCAACAAGGTGATACTCCCAAGAAAGGCTGCTCAGAAGAGTGTGGCAGAACATACCTGCCCATGATGCTTTCAAGATTTGTTTCTGTTCTGTCAGGTGTAGAGAGGAACCCCAGAGCTGACAGGGTACTCCATAGTATGACTAGCTCAAACTGTTGATCTGTCATAAGGTTTTGAAATGTCGTCTGACTGTCAGGAGAGACTATTTGCTACCTTTATGTGCTTTTATCTATTTACTGTCTTCTTTCATAGCTTACAGAATTATATGCTTTCTCACTAATAAATAAAACGGAGTTTGCGTGTTAAGTGTGTGCATGAGCCTGATGTTTTTACAATTAAGTATTGTTTTATTCTCAGGGCTTCCAGAAATATTTGGAAGATTTTGATCCATATTCAATGGTAAGGATATTCAAATATGTCTCACTCTTTAATATGAAATACACAGGAAAAATCCGCATCCTTGATTTTGAGGGCTGGGAGCGGGTAGGATTGTTGCTTCTTGTTTTGCTGGGGCTTGCATATTTGTCTTTTCTAGTCATGTTGAAGGGGAGGTTTCTTACAGGAAAAGGTGATCTGGTGTTCTGATCTTCCTCTAACACTATTTGGGAGGAAGGAAAGGTCCCTTTTCTCCCATAAATTGCATAGATCAGCCTAATTGTTTTGTGTATCCAAGGTGGAAGTGACTAATCATTATATCTTTTCATAGTTTACCCCAGAGCAGATTATGGGGAAAGATGTACGGCTATTACGAATTAAAAAGGTAAATACAATATTACTTGATTGATATTTAAAGTGTTCATATATGCATTTCATGTGTAGTCCCATTTACTGGGAAGGAGGAAAGATTAAGCTCCTGCTGAAGGCAAAAATTAACAGCCTTTTCTGAACTAAAACTTTTTAACAGGAAGGATCATTAGACCTTGCAGTCGAGGGAGGAATTGATTCTCCAGTTGGAAAGATAGTTGTGTCTGCCATCTATGAGGGTGGTGCTGCAGACAAACACGGTGAGTAGCAAAGTGGAATTTGAAAGCTGCTGCAAAGTGGTTCCTTACGCTGACTGAGAGTTGTTGACTGACTTCATAGCTATGCCTAGTGTAGAGAGGCACATTTAGATTGTCCAAGGCCAGCCATGTTTTGTCTCTGCTCGAAGAGCAGCTCAGAGAGAGAGGCTCATGGTTTGAAGGGTTCTGCTTAAATTAATGATTATGTAACATTTATAAATAGCATTTAAGAACAAATGGTCACTGCTCCTGTATTTTTATCATAACAGACTTTTCAATAATGTAGCCTGAAAACGTAGAGCTGTTTTCTTAATAAAGACTCCCCTTTTTCAGTCTGATATTAAACAAAAAACACCACCAAAACAAAAGCCAAACACCACAAGCAAAAAACCAAGCAAGGCAACACCTGATTCTCTGGGGTATTCTGTTAATTAAGGGAAGTAGAGTATGGTCTCCATTATTTCACAGCTTTCAAGCAATGACATTTGTAGTACTTCCATGTGCAAAGCAATTACTAGACCATGGCTACACTACACTGCTTGGTTTTGTTCTTAATGCTACTGTCAATAGTAATTTGTCTTCTAAAACACCTGGCTTTACTCCCAAAATCCCACTAAAAGCCAGAGCCTTCTGGCTAACAGCTTAGCTCCCTGGAAGGCACAAAACATGCATACTAACACATCCAGGCTTTGCCTGGTGGTCTTCTCTCATCCTTTCCTTGTGATGACCAGGTAGACAGGCAAGACAATATCTCCTTACGTTGTCTTTGCTGACCTTGTCCCAACAAGGACCTGATTGAAGTCACTCTTGCTGTGGAAACATCTCAGCCACTTGATCTTTCAAGTACTGTGTTTCTCTAACTCTTCACTGTTGTGAGGCTCTTCAATAGCAAAGGCTGTCCCCTTACCATCTGTGTTTTCCCCTTCTTTGAATCCAGTCCCAGTTAGCTGATTGTGCTTCATTCCAGATTAGAAAGTCAAAATCAATTCTAAGGACTGAACACTCCACATGCTTTTGCAGAGGAATAGCAGTCCTGCAAACCCTTGACAAATGCCACCTATACCCTCAGGTATTTAAGTAATGCTGCCATTTCTGTAGTAGTAACAGCCTACAGTCAACCACATCTTACAAGCTGAACAGACAGATTACCCAGACATCTAAACTGCTACCACAGAAAAATCTTATTGAACTAGTTTCTTACTAGTCACGATCAATAAGAGATTGGTGTTGCTTTTCCATACCTAAAAATTCCTTTTGCTTTTGCCTGTAGCAAAGTTTCCTGTCTATGTCAATTTTTAGTGTAAGCCTTCACATCTAGTGAAGACACCTTTCATTATACTCAGTACTGCTTAAATATGGTACAGACAAGACTCTCAGAATTTTTTTCGCTTTCTTGTATGTATACCATATTGATCTTTTCACCAGGAGGCATAGTGAAAGGGGATGAAATACTAGCTGTAAATGGCAAGATATTGATTGACAGCAAGCTGGCAGAAGCACAGGCAACTCTAGCAAAAGCTTGGAACATGGGTGGGGTAAGTAACCTTGGAATACTTTTTCATTCTACCTCCAATGCTCATACGAGTTATACTTTTCTTTCATGACATTGTCACATCAACACAAATAAGGTTGCAAGCATCAAAAATAACAGGTATGCCTTGTACTACCAAAGTGAGCTGAAATCTGCAGCAGATGTTGATATATAGCATCTCTGAAAATCATGCATGTATTTTACTGTGAAAGTTCATGGCATTTAGCCACATGTCAGGACTGGTATTTAAACACATTACATTCTGAGTGTTTATAGTACATTTATCTGTAGAATCTCTCTCTGATATTGAAAATGACTTGCAAGCTGATTGGAATTTTGTGATAATAGCTTATCTTATCTTTGATTTGTTAATGTACAAGTAACACTGCACTTCAGCTCCAGAGAGTGTTTTCTCATCAAGAACTGTATTGATTGCAAACATGACCAAATAAAGGATGATTCTTAGAATAATTATTTTTAAAAGCTTGTTGCAAGAAGATTAGATTTTTCTTTAATTTCAGGGTACAAATCAAACAGTTCAATATTGAAATGGTCTTCCTATAGAAGTCATAGAGATCTTTCTGCTGCTTCCTGTGGTTTCCCAGGAATAGATTGCCTTCCTGATTCTACTTGATATTCCATGGTGCTCCACTAACCATCTCTAAAACCAGTATTTAGCAGCACATGTTTGCTTGTGCATTTCTTTTTCAGGACTGGATTGACTTAGTCATTGCAGCATCACCTCTGAAGGAATATGATGATGACATGTAAGTGCATAAGCTTGCTTTCTCTGGGGATTAAAAGGCTAGTAACAATAGTCTATAGACTTTGCTTTTTTTTAATCAGATGTATTTCAAGTATTTACTTCTTGTGCACTGCATAACCTTCTGCATCAGGTGGTTGCTAATTTGATAGTTATAAGTAGCTATGATGCATTACAGCAGTGGTTCCCAGACTTTTCAGAATGGTGATTCTCAGAATTGGGTGTATGTGACTACACACTCATACTTTTGGTTTAAAGTTTAACAATTTTTTGTTTGGTTTGGGGAGTTTTTTGTTTGGTGGGTGTTTGGGTTTGTATGGGGTTTGGGGTTTTTTTTTTGTTTGGTTGGGATGTTTGGGGGATTTTTGGGAGGGTTGGAGTTTTTTTCTGTTGGCTTTTTTTTTTTAAATTACTTACTTCAGTCTGGATCATTTACTCTGGTCCCATGGATCATAATTTGGGGGAAGAAATGCCCATAAGCATTCTTCATCACAACCAGACATTTAATTCTGTTTTGTGGGTTTTTAAAATTAGATTGCAGTTGCTATCTTTGTCTAAGCCAATCTAAGTGTAAAATTTTTAAGAGTTAGGTGATTTGAGGGTTTTGACAATTTGTGACAGTCATAGAGCCCTTTTTTTTTTTTAAAAAAAAAAAGGATAATCAGCCTAGGTGTCAAACAAGAATCCACGACTTAAAATGTGATAGAGGTATCAAGTCCATACAACTTGTTTTAATTTGGACAAATAGTTTCAAAAGTGAAACCAATGTTTTCTAGTTTGACTGAAGGAAAAGATTTGAAGATATCCTTACTACCAAGTAAAATGGCAGAGAAAAAAATCTATAGTCACTGTTAACCTGGACTTTTGTTCTATGTCGAATACTAGAGTATTAGTTGCTGTAAATCAGTGTAGTTTTACTGGCTAATACTGACTGAAGATTGTTGTAAAATTGTTTAATACCTGTGCATAAACTAACAAGCAAGGAAATAACTGTCACTGTTATTTCTGTTTTCATATCCTGTGTATTTAGCCCTACTATTCCCTCATCAACAGTCAGTCCCAACACACACAGAAAGGTTTTTGAAGGCAGTGCACCTGTGTACAGACAAGGGTATCTCCTGCAGCTGTAGCCACTGCAGTGTTCCCTCATGGTGAATAGCCAGACCTGGGTTAATATGACTGCCCATCGTGAGGCTGCATTACTTTTTCAGCATGTGCCTGCCTGTGCATTGCATGCCAAATTTGCTTTTGTTCCTGGCATGCTGGAGTGTTCTTTGGGCTTTTGCCATGCCTGTCCTATTAAAATATAAGTATTTTGTCTATTTCATTATGTCCCTTAGAGGTCCTCTGCAGAATTGGTTTATCATCTGCCAGGATATAAAATTTGTTAGGCCCTGCCTAAACAAGTAGGATTAATCTAATGTTTTTCCTTATCTGTGGACCACTGCTGTGGCTTGGTGGATTCATAAGTATATAAGTAACTACAGATTACTTCCTTGTTAAGGCTTGTCCAAAGAACAAGTTTCCATTTGTATTAGATGACAATGTGCCTGTAAACAACTATTCATGACAGTTTGGTTTTCACTGAAGTTTGCCTGTCTTAATTTGCCACTGTACAATGGGTTTGTCCCTAAATTATCCTTGTGTCACAAACTCAGTTTACTGTGTATGGTTTCTCTATGCTGTAATTACTGTAAGTAGTGTCATAGATCTCTAGAAGAATCAAAGTAAGATTTCTTGTTGCATGTGGGTATTTGTGGTCTTCTCAATTATTACTTACAATACAAATCAAAATGAGTCAACTGAGATCTAGTTATATGAAACTGTGCTTACCAAAAAGAGTAAAAATTGCACTACAGCTAACAGCATCTGTTTCACTATCTCTCTCCCTTTTTTTCTGCAGGACATTTTTTTGAAGAAGGCTACGCTGGAGAAATGAAGTCTTTCCCCTGCAGAAACCTGCTGCTCTGAACATTAGTAGGAAATCAATAACTAGATGAAATGCATCTTTATTTGACAGAAATTTGAAAAATCAGACCTGTAAATTGAGACTTCAGATTCTTCAGGTAATTTGAGTAATTTAAAATCATTCCATAGACATACAGCAAGAAATTTTTGCAAGATCATCAAGAAGGACTGCCAGTGAGCATAGTTTGGTCTGTGAGAACTCAAGTCTATTTTTTGCTGGTTTGGGGGGCTAAATTTTGAGAATTGTCTTCCAGTTTTCCTGGAAATAGCCACCAAAATGGCAAATGAAGACAGAACACAGACGTCTGTTCCGACATGCAACACTTGTGACTACACGTTCACAGGCCAGTTTGGGTGCGAAAAGGATTATATTTTTACTCCGTACATAGTGATTTTCCATGGGGAAATGGGAATGTATATAGGTAACTTCTGTTCTCACTTACGTTCTTGTAGCTTTCTTAATGTCCATTTCTGATGCTCAGTTGTGAGGGGTTTTTTGACGATAAAAACCCTGTCAGTGAAAGAACCAGTAATACCAGGAGAGCAAGCATTATAAGGAATAATTTTGGTGACGTTTACACAGTATAAAGAATCTTCTCTACCAGCAAACTAAACATCTAGCAAGTAGTCCAGATAAAATCATTATGTGTAGTCACAGCTATACTACCAATATTTGTATTGGTGGCAAAAGTTACTCCCTCATATGGGTGGAAAATTTGGGTGTGATTCAGTCTGCAGTTCTGTACTTCATTCTCAGTGAGGCTACATACATGACTAAACTGTAGGAAGTCACTAAGTGTAACATTTTGCTCATGGTGACTATGTGTCTTCTGTTTAGATAAATTCCTCGAGATTATAAAATCTATACTAACCTGACTTTAAATATGTATGATTACAGTTGTAGACTTAGTAATTTCTTTATATTATCAAGATAGCTCCTTAAAAATGTCATTGTCTTCCTTCCTTCCTTGTATCTACCAGTTTGTATTCTGTTCTTCATATTGTATTTAGATTTTTCTTACCTGGACTAATGAGATCTACTTTACAGTTCTTTGGCATATCAAATTCCCACTGAAGTCTTGCCTTTTCAAGGTTTGGAAACTCTCCTTTCTGTAACACAGGAAAGTAAAATTACATTCCTGAGAACTCTGTGCTTATGTGGAGATGATTAATTACATTGACTTCCTTCATTTGCAGTCTTGTTCCAGTATTCCAATTAATGTGTCTGGCAAGGGTACACATGTTAGAATGTTTACAATTTTAACTCTTACAACTAATCCAGAAATAAAATTGCATTTGCCAAATGGAAGAAGTTGTTTTTTCCTTTTTTCTCTGCATTTGTACATCATAGTAATAGTTAACCTGCTAAAGTACACAGATTCCTGAGTTGATCTTTAATAACAGACCTGTTTGCAACATAATGCAACCCTTGTGGAACTCATAAGAAATTTCACTCTGCACAGTAGGGAATTGTCACTCAGCTGAGCTGCATGATCGTTTACTGAGTTTTTATGGGCAAACCTGGCCATTTGATAACCGGCAAGCTACTGAGTGCAGCTGCTCTGGTTTACTTCATTTGCTAGGTCTTTGGGTGCATCTACCCAGAGCTGTAGACTTCCTAACCAACAGACTAATCCAAATGCATCAAGTTTAGCACCAGAGGGAAAATTGCAGCAGGATGTACTCCTGCTGCTGCTCTGGTTCCCAGTTGCCTACATACCGCAGCCGTCTGGACTGTATGACAATGCAGATAGATGAGTGATGCTATCAAACATTCTGTTGAGGGATGCTCTGATGCTATGTACCAGCAAATAGAGAGCCACAGTAATGCACCAGTAATGAACTTCAGCCTGCAGTCAGTGCTTAATTGGGCTAATCACTGTCTCAGCACACGAAGAAACATAATACAGAAAATGTTACGGTTAGATATTAGAAATATTTTTAGTGGTGTTATTTTTTTCAGAGACAAAAGGAGCACAGAAGACTGAGCTGGGAAATCTGTGGGAGTACCAACAGTTGAGTTGTAGCCTTGCTTCTTACTCACAAAACTATATGTCTTTTCCCCTTCTACCCTGCTAACTTGATTTGCTTGGATACAGCTTAAAATGCATGAGAGGCCATTGAGGAAATAGTTACTGCTTGCTACTTCATGTATATAAGAGTTACTTTGTGTGTTTAACCTGTGTTAGGATGGGAAAAATTGCTTCAGGCAATGTAGGGAGGTGGTGTTAGCAAAAAAAGAGGCTGACACTTCTGAAATCTTAAAATGATCTTAAGCCATTAGTGGGGTAGGGTTTTTTACTTTATTTCTGGCTTTCAGCGCCCTGGGACTGGATCACATCTTTCATTTCCCAGCTAGCTCAAGGAGTTGGAGAAAGCTACAAGAAAATACAGTTTTCAAGCAACTTCCCTTTCAGCTACTTTGGTATGTGTGAGCAGGGTGTCCCAGATGTAAATCATCAGAACAGGTGCCCATCTGAGTTGCTACTGCATTGGTTTCTGGTGGCTGTAATAGTCACTACATGTGCCCATGCCTCACCCCGGTTCAGTCAAGCCAGCTGTGAAAAGATAACAGTAGGGTAGATGGGACTTTCTCTTTTTTCAGCCAATGCTTGGTTTCCTCTGGGAGTATGGAAACTCTGACCTGGTGCACAAAGCAGGAAGAAGTCCAAGTACTTCACTGACAGTATTATGCATGCTTCAAACAGCTTTTAACATAAGATGGCTTTTTGGTTTTCATTCGCTGTAATCTCAGAGGGAATATGTCTAGTTTCTCAGAGCTGTTTGTTTGGTTAAGATTGCTAAAACCCACTATTTCTCTCTATGGGATAATAACCCAGAGGAAGGGTTTCTCAGAACTGTTAACAATCATTCTTATTCTCTCAGGAATTTCTTGGCCGTGTTAGTCACAGCGCTGTCTTCAGCATACCCTTGGAGATGCTGAACTGGACATGGATTACATCGGGGACTTGTGACTTCACATCTGCTCTGTGAGCCTGTGCGTGCCTGTGTGCAGGCAAAAAAATGCGAAGCCTTGTGGATCAGAACCATGACATGCATTACAAGATAGGAAATACTGGGTTTTATTACTCATGGATATTAGCATTGGGAAGTCTTTGATCTATTTATTAGTGCCATTCCAGCACTTAAAGAACTCATAATTTAGCCATTATTTATCACATAACTATGGCATCTTTTAAAACTTTTAAGAATATTTCCAAGTTTGATTTTTAAAAAATGGTCTATTCATAAACAAATGTATATACCTAAAGGAAGGGTGTATATGTGTACACACACCAATCAGATTATTTTTTTGCATTGATTTAATTTGGGTAACACATGTACAAATAATTTCAGCACTTCACAAATGTGGGGTTTAATCTCTGAATATAAGTTGTTATAAATCCTCTTGCCTTAAAAACAGGACTGAAAACCATGGTTTCATGTCAAAAGGTGTATATCTGGTTGTAAGGAGCTTGGTACGCAATCGCAATAGCCGATACATGTTTTCTGTATGCTTTAGCTGTATATGTTGACTTTGATAAAGCAGAATCAGACTCAGGGTAGCTGCTGTAGAATTCTTAGCCTCCTTTCACCAAAGAAATATTCCCCTGGGATCTGTGTTGATGTGAACAAAATGTCACCATCTAAGGACCAGTGCAGAGAAGCCAGTATCTTACCTGCAAGGAGCTGACCCTCTAGTATTATAAATCAGATGAGTCTAAAATCCCTTCTTATCAATTTACAGTAAGCTAATAAGTGTTTGATTCTGATACTGAGTTTGTTCTGCAGTGTTTTTCTGCCCTTCTGCCCATTTTAGTCAGGGGTTTTCTGTTTTTTCTGACCTTCAGAAATTTCTGGAGCAGATTCTATAATTCTCTTCTTGCAGACTTGAAATCTGAGGAGGCTCCAGGTGGGCTGCTCACAAGACATGCCAACTCTTTTTATGGAGATTGACTAGAATGCTTTCTTGCCTTCTTCCGAAGGAAGGCAGCAAGAAGCTTGCCACTGCTGGAACACTGGGGTCCTCTGCAAGAATACTTTCTCCTCAATTACTAGGTCTGCATTTGCTGCATTATTGGAGGAAACAGATAATATTACAGCACTTTGGTGGGGCTCAGGGTTTGTCTATATTTACAACAAGGTAACTTGAGCTATTTTTTGATCTTCTCTGAAACCATCTAAGATGAAAGAGGAAATTGAGATAGACATAGGAAAAGCAATCAATAAGATTTCTGTTCTCTAGAAAGAAAATTTGAAATATGAAGCATGTTCAGCTTTAAGAGGATCATGGGTTACAGGTAAGTAAAAGTTCTCTGGACTATAGTGCTGGATGTGTACGATAATGTTCTATGAAGGTGCTAAACTATTAGTGTAACAACCACTTGAAGTGTTAAGGAAATAATTTTGAACAAGTATGTGGCAGACTGGCAGCTCTTGGATACTTAAGCCTGAATAGCTGGTGTTCAACTCAGATTGTATGTCTACATTGAAAAACTGTGCAGTCTGATGTACTGCAGCTAGCTGCTTCATCCAGTATCATAAAACCTGCTACATGTTTAGTAATGGATATCCCTTACACATTTGAAAGGTAATTGTGCTTGATAGATAACTTCCCACTTATAAGGTAACCATATATTAGAAGAAACAAGGCTCTGATCTAGCAAAGCACTTAAGTACGTGCTTAAATTTAAGTATATGAGCCAATCCCATTGACATAGGTTGAGTTCAGTAATACTACTCGGGGCTTAAGTACTTTGGATTGGGGCCTGAAGTCAGAATCTGAAGGCAAAGGATGCCTTAGCCCTGTAGATGCTTATTATGTAAAGTTGTTATTGTTAATGCTGAGGTTCTAGTATTCATATTGAATTTCTGTTCCTCTTCATTTCCTCAAATAATCTTTAAAGGGTATTCCTCCCGCCAGCCCCCACTGCCCATTTTCTTGGCTTGTCCTCCCCTGATCTTTTCTCACCATTTCTCTTCCAGACATCAGTAGAACTCATTAGTCTTCCATAGCTGTAACTGTTTATATGGTGCTTAAAGTTCGGGAGGGAGAGACTGAGACTTTCCCAACATAAACTGAGTAAGATAGAAATCAGACAGCTTTTTTGAGGGCAAGGGCTTTTCTAAACAATAGGGAAGTGAAAGAGAAAGTTGCTAACAGTCATTCTTCATGTAAAGCTACCACTCACGCACACACACCCAAAAAAGTTTCAAATTACTTTTCTGAGTTTTTGTTCTCTTCCTTCTGTCCTTCACCTAAGCAGTTCTGGATGCTTTAGAAAGAGGGGGACTGAGACCCCATGTTCACAATGGCCACAGCTTGAGACTTTTGAGTGTTAATGCTACTTAACAGAGAGAGTGTAACTAAGACTAGATAGAAAATATTTTATTAGAAATACTGGGCACAAAATTAAGCTTTGATTTAAAATCTTCTGACAAGTGAAATGAGGTGAAATAGCTTTTCAGGGTTATCCTTTGAAACTGAGCAGGTTATACTTTTTCAAGTAATAATGGGTTGGTTTGTTTGGTTTTTTTGTTTTGGTTTTTTTTTTTCTGTTGTTTTGTTATCCTCCTCCTCCCTCTGAGCATAAAACTTGAAATTTTCAGAGGAGAGAGACCCAGGAACACTTTTTGACCTGCAGCAATGGACACGGAGAAAGAGAAGGAATGATGCATGATTCCATTTTGATTATTATGGTGAATCAGATCTTTGAATCTGAAGTGTCAACCTGGTAGGACAGAAGAAATTCTGTACGGTTCCTTAGTGAAAATCAGGCAGCTCCATCTTAGTGCAAAGGAGTGACATGCATAGCAGGAATCAAAAACTGAAGAATTCTTCAAGCTGGATGAGAGAATTCCAGTTCAGAGCAATCACTTATATCAGGCATCAATGGCTCGATGCAGAGATTGTAGCTGGTTAAGAGAAAAGAAGGAACTGAGGTGTGTTCATTGTGCTCCTGATTCCAGGTTGCTTTTTTTTTCCACACAGGGGAAGGCAGCTTCCCTGTTACATGATTCTATGATTCTATATCTCATACATCTGGGCATGTGAAAATTTTCTATTTTCAAATAAATCAGCATTGTTATAAAGACGTCAGTGCATGTGGCATGCCATGGTCTACAAATAATGCAAACAAATAATGCAATTCATCAAGATACAAAGTCTAGATTGAGAGAAGGACAACAGAAACAAGTCTGTTCTCCAACCAACATACAAATTTCTCAGCAGCGATCTCAGAGTTAGCAGGTGGGTACAACATAGTTTATAATATCGTTTTTCTTCTTGGAGTGGAGAATTTGATTGCAACAAATGTATGTTAACACTCAGAGGATAGATTAAGACAGTGTGGGTGAACATATTTTTTGGTTGGATTGTTCACATGGAAAAGGTATTTGAGGGTATTAATTTGCCTGGCTTACTTGTAATGAGTTATCCTGGATTGTACTGCTGCAGGAAAGCTCTGTGTGTGGGGGTCTGGCTGTTTTTTTTTGTTGTTGTGTGTGTTTGTTTTTTTTTTTAACTATGTCAATATTCACATTTCTATACCTGCAGCCAGACAAACAGATGCAGAGACATTTTTTCTGTTGTGTTATTGAAGTGCTCATCAACTATGTACCTTCTCAACGATAAAAGTACATGGTATTGCCTTTTCTAATAGTATACTTAAACCCATGTCTACATGAACAGATATGTTTAAAATACCATAGTAAATAGATGGAGAAAATCTATAAATGATACAAAGGGACAAAATGTTTACCCTTTTTACACTAGGACAATGCAAGTGACTTCTATATGAGGCATGTCACCATTTTCCTAGAAAGCAGATTACACCTGAGGATTAAATCTCAGCTATTCTCTCTTTATTATTGATGTAATCTCTTAATCATGGGAGAATGACAAGTATAGTCAGCTGTGTTCCCAACAGTGGAAGAGAGCAGAGTTTTTGTCTAATTCTACCGTGATCCATTCCTTATCTTACAGTATCTTGAGCCTTCATGGACCAAAATACAAGTAAATGGAGAAATGGCCAGTGCTCTTCTTATGATGTGGTGATAACCTATCTGAAAGAATTGGCAGTTCAGCATTTGTTAAAGAAGCCCTGCCAGTTTCAGGATTGGGAACGTGTAGAAAGCAATCTCACTACTTCTGCCCAGTTACATTGAGCATGCGCTGAGGATGTATCCCTGGCACACATGAGAAAGTCATCGCTTGTCAGTGCTTTCCAGCTGGATGTGGTTGTTCTTGTTGTCTCCACTGTGTTGCTGATATGCTGTAGATGAAAAACAGACAGCAGATGATTGTACGTGAAAAACTTCCATGGCTAAGCCTCAGCACATGACATCCCCCTTCACATTTGGCCTGCTAAAATGCAGACACACAGAAAGTTTCCACAAGCTTATCACAGAAGCCAAATGTAGCCTGGGGAAAGCATTCTGAGGCAAGCTACTTGCAACCATGAGAAAAAGAGAGAATTGGGAACAATTCCATATAGGAGGGAAGATTAGAGTCAGGGAATTGTACCCTGCATAGGTAGTTCTGATGCATCCACTTGTGGCGTCAGGTGGGCAAGCGGAGTGTTTGTGCCTGTACATGGTTGCCTAGGTGCCTACTGAGGAGCCATGGACTTCGGCCGAGAAGTACGTGGGACTGTAGTAGGACATCAGGCTCCTACCAAGGAGACACTGAAAACTACTTCCTACAAACTTTCTACAAACTAAATCCTGTAAAGTAAGGTGTTTCTCTTAACTATGTTATACAAATGGATCTCATAGGCTATTTATTCTTAAAATTTTAATACCAAACACAATGTTCATGCATGTTACTTATCAATCCTCGTTATATCCTCAGCATGGTTTTTAGCTCTATCAGGCACAATTGTGTGCAACTTTGAAGCTCTTTTACAATTTTAGCATACTGCAAATTGATGGTTGTGCTCATGAGTCAGGGTTGTTTTCTTAACTAATGCTAGAGAGCGAAACAGTGGGACATATGTTGTTATGAAAAGAAAACATTCAACTTTGAGAAAACAGATTTTTTTTCCACAAAATCTTCTACAGCAAAAGAATAGAGCTTCTCTTTTAAGAAGAGACTTATAATACAAAGCATTATCTTTAGCATTGTGTTACCACCAGTCAGCAAAAATTTAATACATGTGCTGAAGGGAAGCATTACTTTTGAAGGTAAAGGGATTATTCTCTTTATAACCATTTTCAGAAAAAAAGCGCAACTTTTCCTACTTTTTTTTAACCAGAACAGTTTATTTAGAATTTTTTTTAAATTAGAATGTGAGTTTTCATATTTAGGCACATAACAATCTTACCATTAGTGCATACTTTCCTGAGAACAGCTCTTACAAAGAAATCTACAGCTACTTTACATCCTGCAGTGAAATGGATACCTAGAGTTGTTTGCTGCCATTTGTATGATAATAGTGCACGTGTAATAGTAAGTGCCACTCAGCATCAGACTCCTGATACACCTTAAATGTGGTACCACATCTAAATCTTCTTCTTTTTCCAATAAATTTGACAAAGAAAACAATCCTACATAGGAATAAGGTTAGCTGTAGTATTTTATTTTAAATGCTGCTGGAAATTAAACCATCTTCATTATTTTCAACCCATTCTCTGCTACACTAAGTTTGGAGGGATGCTGTAGCTGTACAAAGCCCTTGTTTCTATTGTTCACTCTTAAAAAAAAAAAAGGCAACTTCTAAATACCCCATGTAAAACATTAACCTGAATATTTATTACTCCCACTCACCCTTTATTTCAGCCACTTAAGGAATTCCTAGTTGTAAGATTGGAGTAAGAGTTCAAAATACCAGGATGGGATCATTCCCTGAGGTAAGTCCTCTGTTATTCACAGCATGAAGAACCTGTGTCATTCGCTTGAACAGCTGAGGCTTCTTCGGCATTAACAAGAGACTCTGCCTCCCTGACTCCCAAGGAGAAACTATTTGTTGATCAGGGACTGGTAGCCTGGCCCCTCAGTGAAGCCAGTTTTCTGTGTGCTAATAAGATTGCCATGGTGTTATGTGCTGAACAGTTGCTTTTGCACCTATTTAGAATTTTCTCTCTTTTGTTTGGCCAAAAATACTAATTTAATGTGACCAAAACTTGCAAATAGTTTTATCCCCCTTGATGCTGCACTATTTTGCCTGGTTTAAGGGTTTGGGTTTTTTTGGTTTGCATGGTTTTTTTTAGTGCATGCTGATTTGAGGGTTTGATATTCAGTTTGACTTATTTATTCTTGTTTCAAATTTGTGGGCAGGATCTATGGAGGCTTAATATTAAAAATTTTTTTCTCCTGCTACAGAGGGCAAAGAGTACTGCCAAGTTTCATTACTGGAGAGAGTTGTGAAGCTGTCTTTCCCCACCCCCACCCCTAGCCCTTTACAAAAGCTACTTGATTTCTCCTAAATACTGACGGTATAAAGAATCCCTGCCTGGAGTAGGGGATCTCTGAGAAGATTTCTGGCTGGTTTGAGGGCTGAGGCTCTGGACAATTTGCCATAAGTGAGAATACTGAGGATTTACTGCTGTCATGTGACAATGTCAGAGACTGCAAAGCTTCCATACCCATGAATGCAGGTACAGTGCTCCACTATACACAAAAAAACCTGTACTATTCTAAGAGATAATGAGTTTCAGGTTCAAATCATTATGGAAAAAATGCAAAACAATATGGGGGGGGAGTTCTCACTGCCTTGGAGTTCAATTACTAAATAGAAAGTTAGTACATTAATTTTCTTTATATTTCATATGGGTATTGATTGTTTTAATTCCCTTGAGCCTCTGAAAATCCCAGATGTGGTCTGCATGGGAGCTGAACTCAGGGAGGAAGCTTCCTGAAACAGGCCTTTGGCAATTAATTAGTTTTATGATAAATCACAACAGAGAATAAACAGTCTTGGTTATACAGGATCAAGCTTTTTGTGCATACTTGTGAGCTTCCCCCCCACCCCCAATCCACAATGTGATTTTTGTTTGGGTTGTTGTTTTGTTTTAAGAACTGGAATAAATGCTACATTGCAATCTATTCAAAATTAATAGAAGAAACATTTGTAGTTCAAAACCTTATTAAACTGCAACACTTTTTGGCGTTTTTTTAATATAATTTTGTCAAATAGCGGCACAAGAAAAATACATTCCAAATCCAAGTCTGAACTGATAGCTTTAAATTAATTGTTGTGTTGATGTAACCCACTGGATAAATTGAGGATAACCTGGAACAATTTCCAGGTGGCAAATAAACAAATCAACTAACTACAACTCTCCAGTGTGACTGAACAGAAAACCATTTTCTGTTCTGAAAAGGAAAGATGGTGGCTTCATTTTGTTTCTAATAATCTTTAACAAACAATTCAAACTTTAGTTTCAGTCTACTTTCTGTTTTCAGAAGAGTTCCTAGAAAGGCCAATGACTTAGCCCTGTTATCTTTTCGAAGTTAATGCTGGTTATGTGTTTGTTCGTTAGTGCGTGTGATTCTTGTATATAAACAGGCAAAATAATCTCCTATATACAAGAGTCCATATAGAAGGCAAGAACCATAAAGGCACTTTAACTGAATCAGTAACTAAAATAACATTTGCTAACGGGTACCACACTGGAGCAAGCTTGCGAGTTGTTTGTTGGCATGAGTTAGTCCACAGCACTCAGCTTATTCTCCTGAGGAAAATACAACACTTGTACTACGAGCACGACATGGGGATTACTCAAAATATTAACCATTTAAGTGCTGGAAAATAAACTAAGGTACAATGTGATCAGTGAGATTGTAAGAGTACACCTACGTACAAGGACGGTCAGAAGTGAATAGGAAGTCGGTGAAGGCCTGATTTTTTAAAAAAATACTGCTGCTTTGGTTGCCTCAGCATTTCTCAGCTCAGCTTAAAATATTTCAGTCTTGAGCACCAGCCAAGCTAACTGGAGCTGGGGTAATTAATTACCTTCCAAACTATTTATAGGATGAATCAGAGCTGTAGGTGGATTAATTAAGTGGGCAGGTAAGAGGAAAAGCAAACCTTTTACTGAAAAACTGGCTCTTCTTTTGGGATGAGAAGTGGATGCCCAGAGGAGAGAGAACTGAGGAGTGTGACAGTAACCCCTTTGCCTAGTGAGAGCAAGATGTACCCTCGCTCAAGCACTATACCTGGAGAATATTGTCCTCATTGCAAAGAGTCCTGGTGATGCAGGAGGGCGATGGAGCGTCAGGTCAGGCTAGTAAGGGAAAAAGCCTGCAGCCCTTCAGCTGTTCCACCATGCGTTTTGCCAGGTATCACCAAATGCATGAGCGTTTGTTTGATGTTTCAATGCAGAGTGAGAGAAGGGAAGAATAAGCTTTTTTTCCCAGGTTTCAAGTGCCATATGGTGTGGCCAAGGCAGCACTGCTCTGGCTGTATTGAACTAGGAAGCTAGTGTTCAGCAGAGGAGCTAGTTCAAAGCAAGTGTAACTGCCTGAATGTTCTGCTGTACGTTATAAAATGCACTTCATAAAATGACTTAATGGTAGAGGTCATGTATGTAGCTGAAGCCACAAGGTGCCTGAAGAGTATTCAAGGACTTAACTATTGTTTGTCCTACAATAACATAGTGTGGCTTCCTCTGTCACAGGTAAAGGAGAATGGCATTCCATGGAGAACAAGTGCTGCTAACCGTTCTTGTCACGGAAAATAGAGGAAACAAACTGAAAGTTTGAATTAGTAATATGTACGCCGCTATTTTTGGTGATGTAACAAGTGGATGCAGTAGAGTTTCTATTCATTAGTTTCAATGGAACTCTGTGGCACACACTTAAAAAATAAGCTGTTCTGATCTAAAACACTTACCTGAGTGTTTGCCTAAAGGTCATTATTCAACAAAGAGCTTGTGTTTTATTTCCACTCTAAGATAGATCTGCTTACTCATAAGTTCTTTTACCAATTTTAATGAGGGCCATTAATTAAAAATTAATAAAGTTTATTTAGGGAAAACCAGCCATTTCTGTGAACCTCTGCACTATTATGCTTATTGCACTATTTTTAACAGTAGTACCTTAGACAATTTTTACAAAGAAATTTCATTTGCTTTGTCAAATTATATCTTCTATGAAATAATAGAATGGAGTTCTTTGTTCCACAAGAATAAAATAACAGCTTTCTTTAGAGGTGATTTTCTCCAATTTTTTCTGCTCAACCTTTCTCAATGTGCTTTTAAAAGGGATTTTAGTTTCCTCCCATTCATGTAAACTGCTTTTCCTCTCTACCTCTAAGAGCAGAATTTAATACAAAGCTGAAGTCATAGATCAGTACAACTCTCTTAGCAAATTCTAAATCACAATAAGCATTTGCAATTTGCTTTATTAGGTTTTTTTTTCTGATTAATATTTCTTCTTGATACTTGGTCCCATTAATGACTTCAAAATTCCTGCTTGATGCTTAGACTTATATTCCTACCTGACTAGCTTTGAATATGGGCTGTGGCTGTTCAGAACTTTCAAAAATTTATTTTTCTTTTGTATCTGTGTTTCTAGATGCAAAAAAAAGCAAAAACCTGCAGAATGTTAATATAGCAAATTATAATAGCAAAACACTATTTTTAGGGATAGACCACTTCCCCTACAGAGCAGTGTTGAAAAAGTAAGGTCAGTGCAAAGCAGCTGAATAAATGGAGCAAGAAACAAATGACAAAAGTAGGAAAGAAAAATGAAAACTTCCACTTAAATGAATTTTCTTACCTGTTAAAAAAACAGCTATCAGGTTTTAAATTCTGAAGGGTCAATACTTTACTGCAAATACAAAAACCTGTCTGAATCCTGTAGACAAACTCAAATTCCAAGGCAAGCATTAAAAGTGATTTTTTTTCTTGAATTAAAAATATTGGCCGTGTCTGTCTGGAATTCAATTTCAATAATCAAGGCACTTCCAAAATATTTCTGGTCAACTATTGAATGTGCTGGTGGCTGCCAGGATCTAACTTGATTTCCCATTTCCAACAGATGCGCTGAAACAATGAAATAGAAAACTGACTTCTTGTGATATGGAAATAGTCAGTGTGAGGGGAAAAAAGATCTAATAGCACTTTTGGGAAAAATTAGGTTGCACTTGCTACATGCAGATAAACATAGCTGTCCACCTGTTGGCTTCATGTTGTTCCTTTGCCTTTTCTGGACTTTGAGAAGTAATTCTGTTCTCACAAAGCTTTACAAAAATGCAGCTTTGAGGGAAAAAAACCTGTTCCAAAGCCCACTGGACACAGGACTAACAAAGATACTCTGGGTAAGTAGATTCAGTCCTTTGACAACACAGGCAATCTCATCTAAACCTTTAAGAAAAGGATCAACCTCTGACTTGCAACTGATTTGCAAAGTCAGAGAATAGCTCTTTCCCCATTCATGAGTGAAAAAGAAATTGTCATCTGATGTTTTAGTGAGCAAAACGAGTATTAGTCCAAATTCAGTACTCTCTTGATCTCACTGTTGCAGCAGAGACAGAATTGTGGCATTGTTATTGGAAGTGTGAGTTTGTGTGTGTGCGCACAGGTGTGTTTTTTGCTAAGAATGCTCAGCTTACCAATTTCAGTTGACCAAACATTTTGATTTCTGTCAGTGAGTTGGTTCCTCCCCCCCCCCCCCAGTATTTCATTAAGTAGTTAATTGTAATACAAGACACTTCCCTATTTAATCCATCACCTTTCTGTTCAGGTTACCTACACATTTCTGCCTCAGCTTAAGCTCCACGATGGGTGCAAGTGTGTTGTTGGACCTGAACTGAGACCACGAATTTTAAACCGCCATGTTAATTACCTAATCTTGATTGCATTTGAAAACCATTGAAAAAAGATAAATTTCAAATTCCAAACTATGGGGTCTCCTGATGTTTTGTTGTTTGAGAAATATGTTTTTAAAAATATTGTGATTGGCACCTTGTGGTAAAGGAAGATCATCTCAAGCTTCAGAGACCATACAGAGTCTCGGGGTGCGAGCTCAGCTCCCAGATTCCTTTGGAGACTTTGGCAAACCTCAATGTTGTGTTTAGTTCTCTGGCCACAGTGAAGGTGATGATGATTCTTCCCCAAACTTTACCCCAGGATTTCAGTCTCTAGAGTGTAAACTGTCAAGAATTCTTTGCTGCTCTTTGTTCATCTGTAACACAGAGCCTTTGTGTTACTTGGGGCCTCAGGAAATACTAAAATGTAAATAATTTTAAAATTATCTGCTTGTAAGCTGCACTTATTGTTTATTAAATAACTATTAGGATAACAGAGATGAGCTTAACCAGAAGCTCAGATGAACGCTGGGTTCTGTCCAAAACTGAAAATAGTTATAGTCTTTCCAGTGTGGGTGTAACTTTAACATTTGAAAATACGTATACACAGGATTTGGCTTGGGGGTTGTCTTTTAATTTTTATTCTTAACCACACTGTAGCCCCAAAAGACCCTATATAGGAAATAATATGTTGCATGCAGAGAATTACTTTTTCCGTCCTCCAGTCTGACAGCAAGATCAAGAAAAGCAGCATGACGAAAGCAATTTTCAGGTCTATTACTGGAGCTGTCTGTCCTAGAAATCAAATATTCTCTGTTATGTTGAGCATCCATAGCTTCATCATTAAAGGAAAAACAAGGAAATTTTTCATTTATGGGATCATTTCCCTAACAGGCATTTAGCCAACTTGTACGTTTTGCAAAGTGAAGAGTTAAGCCTGGATTTGTGGGCATTTCTGGTTGTAGGATATGGCAAGTTGTATTAAATACTCAGCTAAGCAACAGGTAAGTATGACTGGGAATGAAGGGAGCTCCAAGGTAAAGGATTTGGTTACAAATCTTGACGTTGAGTGTTTCATGGCTACATACCGGAGATGTTTGAATCTCAGGCTTTGACTCAACCTGTGCTTGGAAGTGTAAGCCATGCTGTGTTTTACCTTCCACTATTATCCCCAGTATTATCCCCATGGAAGTATTTGATTAGAGTTCTTGTTTGTCTTTGGCTCAGCTGAGCCTAATTTCTACTCAGGACAAGAAGGTTTGAAAATTTTGATTTATAGATTATTTTGGTATACATAAAATTGCTCAGGAAGTGACGCGGAATCCACACAAATTAATGGTTTGGATTCCCACAAAATGCAACAGTCTTGGTTGGGGGGGGGGGGAAGTTAGGCTTGAACTCATTTTAGGGGTAAAAAAAGGTAAAGCATGAATGTAATAGCTGCTCACAATGTGGTGTTGAAGACTCCTTTTAGGGAGAGGATATAGCTGTTTACATGATTTACTCTAATAATATCTTCATCATAGTGGAGAAAAAAGTACAAAATCGAGAAGGTTAAAAAAAATATACTTGTAGCCTACAGTCCTCTGTCATCGCTAATTTGGTGCTTTTATTTTTTTAAGGTTCTGTCTTATTAACAGTGCATAAAATGCTGAATTACTGAGCCCTAAGAAAACTGGAACACTGTTTTATGCTGCTGCAAGGTAACGGAGGGCCGTCACGCTGCTTTCGCGACGGCCTCCAGGCGTGTCAGGAAAGGCACATACCTGCTCTTAAGGTTCTCGCCTTCCTCGCCGCCCCCTCCCGCCTCTCTCCTCGCGCCGGCCCGGGGCGTGAGGGCGGGGCCGGGGGGGCGGGGCCGGCTGCTGGGGCAGGGCCGGGGCCGGTTGCGGGGCCGGGGCCGGGTTCGGTCGGCGGCCGTCGCCGTCGGTCGCTCGCTCGGCGGCCGGTGCGGGCAGAGGAGCCGCCGCCGCCGCGCAGCCCGCCCCGGCCCGCCTCGCCTGGATGTGCGCGGAGGCGGAGGCGGCGCCCGGCTGCGCGCAGGGTCCCGCCATGGCCCTGGCTTTCTGCGGCGACGAGGGCAACTCCACCGCCTACAACGTGGACCACGGCGTGCTCAACAACGGCTGCTTCGTGGACGCGCTCAACGTGGTGCCGCACGTCTTCCTGCTCTTCATCACCTTCCCCATCCTCTTCATCGGTGAGCGCCTGCCGCACTCCCTTGCCTTGTCCGCCTGTGCCTTGCCGTGTGTGTCGTCCCCCCCCCCCCCTTGCTTTGTCGCGCTTTGTCCCCGTCCCCCGCCTCGCTTTGTCTTGCCATGGGTTTCCCTCCCCCGCTGAGCCGCGCTTGTCGTGTTCCCTCCTCCCCACGCACCCCCCTTGCCTTCCCTTCTCGCCTCGCTGCGTAGCTTCCCCCGCTTGCCCGGCCTTGCCTTGCCCTCTGCGCCCCGCGCCGCGCCGCGCCGCTGCAAAGGGCGCTCGGAGGCGGACCGAGCTCCGGGATGCTCCGGCGCCGCCGCTCCCGAGGCTGCCCGTCCGCACCGCCCGCTCCCGGGGCGTCTCGCCGCTCCCGGCAGCCGTGCCCGTTTGTCTCTGTCGGGGGCTTCCCCAGGTGGGGCAGCCTGCGGGTGACCCCCGCCTTGCGCAGGGGCTGGCTGGATGCTGGAGGAGGCTGCGGGGTTTGCTTGCAGGCTTTGACTACCGGCGCGGGAAACAAAAATAAACGTGCTATTAAAAACCAGAAAACCTGGCAAGTAAGTCTTGCGTTATCAAATAATATTTCCTGCAATTACTGAAGAGTTACAGCAGCCGGACAGCCTTCCTCCTTACTGGTAACGCCTGGGAGGGCTGCCCGGCTGCTTACTCCTGCCATATCTGCAGCAGTAATTATTTGATAACATAAAACTGGGGTTACCAGTAGGTGGCCCGGTGGCTTTATACATGCAGCTCTTAGTGCTTTGAGTACCATTCTGCTCAGCCCGGGCTGTCCTCTAGATAGGGGTGGCACGAGCTCTCTGATTTAACACTCACTAATGTTGATCGCAAAAGGTCCGATTCTGAAATAACAGCACAACTGTGAAAACGAGGTCAGCCGAAGAACTGCTTAGGGTAATCTGTGCTTATCTGGCTTTACTCAGCGTTGCCAATTTTTATTTAGATCAAGAGAACAAGTCACTTTTAGAAAAAATGTAAGATAAGGTCTAAATTCTCTGATTGAATCCATGGAAGGGAAGGAAAAATAACGTACGTATTATAGTGTTTGTGCAAATTTGTCAAAATGTTCATTTGTTGTTCATTTAAACTGTTAATATACTTGAAAAATGTTTGATGCATGCAATTACTTGATAGTAGGTTGCTAAAGTATAGGAATTGAAGTCTTGTGTCCCGTCTGCATCGTTGATTTTATGATGTATGAAATGAAGCAATGAGAACACAGTTCTGAAAATACTCAAATGCATGCATGTTTAACAACACAGTTATGTCAACTTTAATATGCTAGTTTGTTACATAGATGCTTTTTTGTATGCAGGAGCTTTGTAAGTCAGTCTTGTTGTTAAGAAAGCTCTTTATAATTTTCTTTTCCTGTGTAGGATGGGGAAGTCAAAGTTCCAAAGTTCATATACATCATAGCACATGGCTTCATTTTCCTGGCCACAATTTACGCTGGATACTGACTTTTATCCTCTTGTTTGTGCTGGTGTGTGAAATTGCAGAGGGCATAGTGTCTGATGGGTAAGTCTGCCTTCTCCTGATAGCAGTGAGCATTTTAAAGGTTTCAGAGTAGGTATTTTCTCCCTGTCTAAAGTCTCATCTAGACTGTATTCCTTGTGGTTATAAACATGTAATCTGTATTCTTGGGGATTAACCTACTGCCCTGGTATCAGAAATTCCGCAGATCTTGCCAAGTTATGTACACATGCACAACTGTCCTTAATAATTTTTAGTTCTACTTAATGACACTATTTTTCCAAAGATTAATTATAGATAAATCCTAACAACTCAAGCAGATGGTGACATTTTTGTGATACTTTTTTTCTGTCCAAGGACCCAGTCCCACAGCCCTTACTCAGGCATGACTCCCATGTGCACAGTAGGTCATACCATTCCCCCGCAAAATAAGTTCTGTTCATCTTAATAAAAGGAGTGGATCTACTGAGCCTTATCTCACCCCACAGAGTTTCTTCTGATATTTGTGCAGGACGTCTGATCTGTTACCTTGAGCAGAGCAGCTCACATTATGTAAGAATGATCCATCATCTGTTATTCAACTTAGGGTGCCTTAAACAGTAGTCCATGGGGAAAAATTATTCCAAGTGAAATAAGTGATACAGAAGAGTGATTTGTCATGAAAAAACTAATGTATAACAAAGATTATGACAATCTTCCTGTGAAGAAAGGTCTGATTTTCATAACTGTTATGAATTTGCAACCCAAGGATTATAAAAGTGAAGCTCCTCTTATAAATGGAGCAGAACCTCTCTGTTTAGCCATCTATATAACAACTATCCACCAACTAGTGTGAAAGGCACTGTAGTATTCTGCTGTAGAAGCTGATATCATCATTATTATTATAACTTCTCCTAAAGATATATAAATAGGATGTTTCTCAGTGCCAGTTTTTTAAAAAAAGGAGTTTTTCTTGCGTTTGTTCAGAGTTATCAGGGTGTGGGATGCTCAGAGCAAAATCTGCTTTGAGTTTTTTGTTTTATTTTGCTCTTTAGCAATCCCTCTCGTTATGTTTATTTGCTGTTTAACTTGACTCAGAATGCTGCTATTAAGTAATGTCACCTCATGAGAAGCAAAACTCCTATATATACTGGGGGAGTGCCAACCCACAGGTTGTCCCTCCTGAGCACCTAGCAGGCTAGTGAGTGCTCCAGTGAATAAAAAGCAGATTTTGAGACTCATCAGCTTTCTAAGACAAAAATGGATCATGTTGGTAAGGCCTTTTGACAGCAATTGGGTACCAAAGGCTTTGGCATCTTAGCAATAGATGCAGCCTGTTGGAGATATGGTTATATAGGGAAATTCCAGCAATTTCTGTCTGTGAAGTAAATAAATAAAGAAAACCCCAAAACCCTCCCACTCCTGCAGTGTTACCTACTGAAGCTTAGGCTGTCTGAAGAAATCTGTTCCAGTTGTTGCTTGTTTTTCTGTGCTGAGAATTCAGCCCGGAAAAAAACCCTGGCATTACTAGGAATTCAGAGACCTGAGAATCTTATCTCATCTTGTTCTATACACATACAATTCATTGTCAACAAGAGGAGTTAAGTGTTTATGCCCCAGATTGTCAGCATGGCTCTAGCCAGCTCTGCAGAGTTCGCCACAATGTCCACATGACGGGCGGCTTTCCTTTGCTAGCACAGATGTAGGAAGCAGTCCTCCTGAGCTCCTACGGATCTGTTAGGCTTTTGGGATGTTCTGCTTTCAGATGTGTGATGTCCTGTGATGATCTCCGGCTCCCTGACAGAACAGCCCCTTTTGTCTCTCCAAACTACACAAAGGTAGCTTTTGCTGCAGCAAGAACAAATCCAGAGATGCTAATTTACTTTCCATGAGGTTCAGAGGACAAGGTGTGAATTTCCCTGAGTGTTTGTACCCTGAAGACTTCCTTTTGGTCCTCCTTCTCCTGGAGTTGGTTGTACCCCTTGACAGCACAGAAAGCTCCGTAACTTTCGTGAAAGAAAGGAAAGGAAAAGAGAAGATAGCAAGTAGGAAGAAAGAGGGCAGGGCAACACACACACAACATGGTTCTACCCACCTCTGCACAAACCAACACCATTGCCCAACAATTCTCATATTCCCAAATTCCCAAAGGGCGGTAGTTGGCAGGGCCCCCTCTGCTGCTATCTGAAGCAAAGCATTAGAAGAGTTTTGCTTTACAGGACAAAACTTAAGGGTATATGATTCTGTTGCAGGCTTTGTTTGTTGGCTTGCAGTCACTGAAAACAGAACTCACTGTAAGTAATTCCCATGCTGTGGTGCTGTTCCTTCTCCCAAACTGGAAAAAGAATACGAAACATCTCCACAAAATGTTTCTGTAGAAAATCTTAAACTGTGCTGTCGGTTGGTCTTATCTACGTATTTTGATGCACAGCTCCCAAACTAGTTTAGCTTAAATTAACTTTTCTCATTTTGGAGCTGAGCTGCTTATCCTAATTTAAACAACATTCCTACTGATTTCAATGGGAAATAAGAGTACACACGTTTCCCTTTCAGCACAGGGGAGGAATTTGAAGTCCGACTATGTGATTAGGGGCATAAATCCAATTGAAAATCAGAGTGCTTTACAATCATAACTCATTCTAGAAAATCCTACATCAGGGCTGGGTACAGGATACAATTCATAAATTAGAAGGGAAACATTTAAATATCTAAGAGGGTTTGATTTTAATATATGTTCACTTTTTTTCTTTTTAAGGGTTTCAGAATCACGCCATTTACACCTGTACATGCCAGCTGGGATGGCATTCTTGGCAGCCATCACATCGGTTGTCTATTACCATAATATTGAAACATCCAATTTCCCGAAGTTGTTAATCGGTATGTCTCACAACCTACAAGACTTGAAAGGGTGATTGTGGTGCTGTGTGTCTGTTCATTCTGTGACAGGTCATTGCAGTCATGATGCTAGCTTGTATGGATAAAGCTACACCTGTACTCTGGTCTGCTGGCTGCTGTTGCCAGACTCAGTTCTGAGTTTTCTTGAAACAGTTCGCTGTTTTCAATGCTTTTAACTTCTAACAGTATTTTGTATGGTGTTCTTGGGCATCCAATGGGCAAAAGGCTTCTCTAGGAAAAACTGGATTTGTGGGGAAAGTAGCACATCAAATTCAACTCTAAAAGCTATCCAGATCCCCCTGCTTGACAGCAGCTGCATCAAAGCATGATACAAGATTGAAGCCATCTTCATGTGTGCAGTCTATTGAAATATCCAGGGAGTCAAGGGAAATGAATGACATCACTGACTTTCAGTATGACCCTGGATATATTACTTTCCCTGCTTGTTCTTGCTTCTTGTTCTTAAAACTCCCTTTAGGCCCAAAAGGCTTTAAGGCCCTTTGAATGGAAAATACTATGTATAAGAAATACCTAGTATACTATGCGTTTTCTGGAAGACTGTAGATAGCCTGTACCTAGCTATAGAAAATCCATTACTGCCGAGAGCCATGCGGTTAGTGATGTGTTCTCTACTGTTTAAGTAGACTGCAGACTGTGGGTGTCTACATGTTTAGTCATCCTGTTAGCTGTTATTTTCTTGGTGGTCCTGGCTCATCAAGTTTTGTTTGATCTGGTGTTCTGTATTAACGGATCCTTCTAAGGTTTGTCATATGTCATTGTAGCTCCATGTATCAAAGTTCTGTTCTAGGTTTTGTCAGGTGGCAAAAAAGTCAGTAACAACTGGATTTGGGAAAGCTTTTAAATATTGAAGATTATTTTCAGCTGCATGTTGTTGTAGGCAAGCATTATCTTCTGGAGAAGGAGCCTGTAACTCCTTTTTAAAAAAAAAACCAAAAAAAAAGGAAAAGAAAAAAAAAAGGTCATTCCTCTTCAAAAACTTCAGATGTCTATCCAGGCCTGGCAACCTTTATGTCTTCTCATCTGAGACTGTTTTTTCTCTTGTACCTTTGTTTTAAGTAGAATCTTTTTTGTCTTTTATAACCAGGTAAGGTAATTCGGTTACTTTTTTAATAGGTCAACAGGGTCTATTTAATGCCTTCTCACTGGACCAGATGTTATGTCTTAGGAAAGCATTGCTAGCCTGTTAAAATCACCTAAGGAAAGCAAGCAGGATTTTCTTGGGTATTTTTTTTTTAATTTCAGATGTATATGCAGTGTTTAATAATTTAGTGTTGCTACCACATTTCTGCTGTTAAATCTTTGAGGAGGGTAGCACAAGTTCACAGCTGGTAGTTGATTACCCATTTTTGCCTAATCCCTTCTCTGTAGAGATTTCTCTTTTATAATAATCTTGTTCAATATTTAGAGCGCTGATGCTGAATAAGCTCTGAACAATATTTGAATAATAAGCAGTTATACCAATGAATACCAATGCTTAAGTAGGTGTTATGGATACTTAATAATTGTGAATTTTCACTTTGCAAGAATTGGCAAGGAGCAGACTCCTTTAGGAAATCTAATCTTAATAGCTAACTCTTAGGCAAAAAGGAAAATCAGACTATCCCAGTCTTTCACATTTAATTGGTCTGATTTTAATTTTAATCCAAAGTCTTCATAAGATGAGGGTCTTTGATTTTTATTTTATTTTTGGTTTTGTTTTTCTTTTCATCATCCTGTGTTTGTGAGAGAACTAAGACAGATGTTTCTGGAACTCTCAATCCTTTATACTTTACTGCACAAATTTATTATTATCTAGCTGTGAGGATTGTCATCTTTCGATGCTAATTGCAACTACTGTGTATTGACAACTGGGACTAGGCGATGGTATCTATGCAAATTAGCCCAGTATGAGATAGTTAAATTATACTTATGCTAAGCTATCAACCCACTAGAGTGCAGTGTGGCCATGAAGTAGTTTTCTTTTAGAGCCTAATACAAATGAGGTAAATGAGAACCATGAGGAAAAGCTTAAGTTGTTAATTTACTTTTTGCTGAGTGTATGAGAAAGGAAACAAAAAGAGGGTTCTTCATTAGCAAAACGTTGTAGAGGAGATCTAATATTGCACATACATGCACACACAGAGTAAAGTAAATGACCTGATGTGGCTTCTGCTGCTTCTGAGCATCAGTGAAGTTGCACCTAACTGCAGGGCATAATCTCTCTTAGCTGCAGGACCAGTGCCTATACTTGGAAAGAGTTTGTAGTCATAAAAAGCAAAGGGTGACAGAGCCTTACCCAAAAGTTACTAAATCCAGTGGGGAAACTCTCATTGATGCAGTGCAGAAGACCTTACTTAAACAAGCCTACTTAAAGGCCTGTTTATTAATTCTGAACAAGGTAAAATTTTCCAGTCCTGTGAAACTCTTGAGATGTTTTCTTTTTTAAAATCTTTTTCACTCTGTACCTTAAAGAAATCAAGTCCATTTGTAGTTCTTCAAGAGGCAGATATCATAACAGACCTGGGGATTAGCACGTTCCCTTGGGGTATGCAAGACAAGGATGCAAAGTTCCTTTCAGCTTTATGCCCAGGCTGTTGGATATTTTGATGTAGTCATTATCTCGTATCAAAAAATGTTTGGAATATTTATTCTCTGAAGCTAATGATTGAGTTCCAGTTGAGTGTCCAGACTATTGGAACACTTTGATCTGGTCTGAATCTGTTTTCCTCTGTATGGTTTTGACTTATAATTATATTTCAACAAGCATAGTTGTTCCAGTGTAGTACTGTTTACCGGGGGACTCTGGTAATAACGCTAGTTTCGGTGCTCTTTGCACACTGTTGCAGGATAGATGCATAACAGTTGTACAGTTTAGCAGGACATATTTTAGTATAGTTTTCATGCTGAATTGGAAAATCTGCTAGCTTTCTTGACATTCAAAATATGTAATTGATAGCATACAATTGCAATATTTTTTTAAGTTAATATTTATTTGTCTTATAGATAAACCTCAGAAATGAAACATTGGCAGAAAATTATGAAATAGCAATAGAATTTAATAGTTTAATCTGAAAGGGATAGTAGTATGGGAACACATTAATTTTTTTATTTAAGAAAATTGTCTTTTTTCTTTTTAACCAATTGTAATTATAGGACTGCCTTACCATTCTTGACAGTAATCTAGTTTTCTAATTTAAATTTCTTGTTCTTTGACATGGTAGTTAACTCCCTTGAAATAGGTTTATTGTTTAAAATGGAACTTCCTATTATCATATAATGCTTATTGCTTAGTACACAAAATTTCTTTCCAAACAGACGCAGGTTAATTGATACATGCCATCCAGTTAAGTGCATGATTTTTCAGACCTTGGGCTTAATCCAATAAAGGTGTAGAAAAGTTTGAGTTCCACATAGCTTAATTTTCAGCGGTCTGGCCCCAGGCAAGAACCTGGTGTTGTAGGCTGAGGTAGCCTACACAGCCCAAGAAGAAGCAAGGTCCTTTAGGCTACAGGCATCTAGAATAGATCTAAAGCAATCAAGTAAATGAAGGCATGCCTCTATGGTCTGATCAGTAGGAAGTTGAGGCCAGTGGAAGTTTTGGTGATAACTTCTAGAAACTCTCAGCCAACGTGCGCTCACCAGTCAGACAATACAAACACAGCTTAAAAGAAAGAGCCGTAACTATATTTTCAAAGGGGCCTTATCTTGAGGGGGCCTATGAACATCTGCCAGATTAGATTTATATACGCTTGTATTAAAAAATGAGAAGCTATATTAGTTCAAATCCTCCTAGGAGGTATGACAGTGGGAGCTCAGTTTTCACCTGAGAATGTTGCATTTGGCATTTTCTAATACTTCTTAGATAAAAGATGAAGGAATATGCTAATAAAATAACAATTTTAAAAAGTCATACAGACCCTTATTTAAATCTTGAATAGGAAAATGGCTGTGCTAGTTCTTACTTCTTCTTCCAAGAGCTCTGCATAGATACCAGTTGGGTTCCTTGTTATTTCCGGTGTCCTCTGGTGGTGCAAATTTTCAGTGCGCTATGTTTGTGTAAGTCCTCCTTACTCTGAGAAGGATGCGTTCGCAGCCCGTTGTAAGAATGAGACAAAACGCAAGGGTTAACAGGTAAAGGTCATTAGGAGTAGAGCAAAATGGAATGTATTCTTGGATTAAGTGAGATTTTAGGCATATTGCAAACTGAGGCACCATTCCTTCCTAAGGTAGGTAACAGTGTGAAGCAGGATAAGGAGGTTGGATTTGATGCAATATAAGTTGGGAAGATGGTAGGAGGCATCACATAAGAAGGCTATGGTTTTATAAGATGGATTCTGTAAGTATGTCCCTTAAATCCTCTCTGCAAATGCATCATCCACTAAAATACAGTGCTGAAATACCTGACCTCTTAGTGCTTTCTTCTTACAAACTGGCCTGTTAATTTTAGAGGAAGATAGACTCTCTTGGCAAATGTTCTAATGCCCAGTACTCCTGTACTGTTCCGTTTACTGTCCTCATTTAAATGAGAGTTTTGAAATTTATTTCTGTACAAGCAGGATTGGCAGCCCCAAATTCCATACGGACTCTGTGTTTCATTTAGTTTTGCTTGGAAAGGGTAGCCCTACAGTACGTCTCCACAGGGCTTTCTAGGGTGCTTCAAGGTAGCTGGAACACCACAAATTCTTTTGAAATTTGTGCAAGTCCCTGGTGATTATCCATATTTGTAAGTTAGACTTGCACTTGCTAATGTCTTGGCTGAAGACTGCCTGGTGTTACAGCAAGATACTCAGACAGTATATCCTCGTTTCCGTGGCAGTTAGAGCACGTTCCAACTGTTGCACCATGGCAGATACAGCAGCAATGAAAGATTCATGTAAAAGGACATAAACTTAGAAGGGATTTCCTTAAGAATGGGGAACAGGAGCTGGGTTATTGTGTAGTGAATACTATGGAATATGTTTTCAAATCACCAGAGCTTACTGTAGGGATTATTTATCTATAACTGATAGTAGCACTTTTAGGCAAGAAGTTCAGTAGAAGTCTAAAAAGTTAAAGTTGTGTTTTACAAAAGACAGAACATCCTTCCTTGATGTACCTGTGTGTCTGCATTATGCATTACATATATGGAATTTGTGTTGAACAATAGAGCAGCAGCAGTTTGGAGAAAATATTTTAATGTCTGTTCCTGCATGCATCTCAGAGATCTGCAGGAGGAATAATGAGATTAATTTTCCTTCAAGCCAAATTCATAGCGGTCTTGTAGCGTTAACCAAATTTGAAGAGCATCATTCACAGACACCTTCAGTTGTGGGGCAACTCCCTCCCTTGAACTCATCATGCGGACACATGTTTGCAACAGATGGAAATTTCCTTCAGCAGACTCTGCTCTGTGAAAGTTTCCAACTATTGCTAAATCTAATAGGAAAGGAATTTGGAACTAACATTATCTTAATATTTGCATGTTTGTGGAATTGAATTAGGCTTCTGTTTTGACATGAGAAAGTCCACTGTCTGGTTTTATATGTTCTTGTTGCATTCTTTCTGAATGAATATTTAATAGTGCTATTGTATATTTTTGCAACTACGGAGCTGATTAACTTATCTTTTTTTTTCCCTCCCCCCCCACTACAGCATTGCTGTTTTACTGGACTTTAGCTTTCATAACTAAAACCATCAAATTTGTAAAGTTCTGTGATAATGGGGTTGGATTTTCTCAGCTTCGATTTTGCCTCACAGGACTCCTGGTCATTCTATATGGAATGCTACTAGCTGTAGAAATCAATGTCATCAGGGTGAGGGTAAGTTAGTATCATAGAAGTCTCCGTCTGTGGGGGTTTTGGTGGTTTGTTTTTGTTTGTGGGTTTTGGTGGGTCCCCTGTCCCCCCCATTTATTTCTCTTTCTGGGTACTTACTGTGAAATACATTTCTAAAGGACAGAGAAAAAAACACTTAGAAATAGAAATATATTTGAGCATCAAAAGTTAACCCAACTTTAGTAGGCCAGATGAATGCATAATTGTAAAAAAAGTCAGACTCCATTTTAGTTAAATTAAGATTAATTTCATCTGTTCAAGTTTGTTTTAAAAATGTCTATTATGATTCACAATTTCAGTCATCAGAAACAAGTATTTCTGATGCAAGGGAAGACTGGGTGAAAGGAATTGTCTGCTCTATCAGAGAATATCTTAGGCACACAAATAACATGTCTCATTTTCCAGGAGACAATCACAGTAAGTAATGTACTTGGGCAATTGGGATTGCTATCTAGCCTCCCTGCTAGCTAGACACCGTGGTGTCTGCAGCCATGATCCAAACTGGGAAATGGCTTTGGAGACTGCCAGATAAATGCCAAATTTCAGCCTTTCACCTATCCCCCACTTAACTGTGTGCACAAATTAAACTTAGTCTCAGGAGGGGAAAACTACTTTTCCATGTAAATTTTCTTGCTGCTTCCCTCACGTTAGTATGTGAACTCTTTCCAGTAACACGTTCAGCAATGTGAGTTGCATCTATTACATATTTGTTCTTCTGTGGTTTTCTTGGGGGACTTCATGTGTCTGTGTTCATTTGATAACTTAAGACAAAGTATGTCTAAAAGCAGACTTTTCAGTATAATTTTTGGGAGAAAGAGTAGTAAAAACCTCTATGCTGGATGTTCAGATTTATCTCATAAATGAAAAATGGTGGATTGGCTTGTAGGAAAAGTGAAATTCAAATGTGATAGCAGACAGACTTGCTCATAAACCTCCTTATAATAGAACTGTATATGAGTTTTAATCACGATGGAATTATAGGCCACAAAGAAGAATAAAAAATGGTAATTGACTATTGTAATCTTTTTTTATGTTGTGTTTCTTTGGATTTAATTATTAAAGGATGCCATTGATGCATAAAATGAATTAGCCAGCAGTATGGATATTTTATTGCCTATTATGACTATGGCAGAGTTTGGAGAGCCAGGCTTATTGCTGTAGCTGCTGAGGGAAGGGATTGGGGTGCATTGGGGAGGTTGGTGTCTAAAAGTATGCAAATTTGTACCCCGTAAACAAAGTAATAGTGAATATTTAGGCTGATATTTTTTCTAGACTGGATGCCTCTGATTTTCCGCAGCACTGAGGAAAGTGGATTACTGTATTGGTTGAATCTAAATGCCTGAATTCCTTGAGTACTTTTAAGAAACCAAAACTGATTCATTGATTATCTGCTATGTCTTTTATCTCTTATCTGTTCTTCGTGGGCTTTTCTATGTATTTAGTGTGATTCTTTTGGTATTTTTCTGAATTTCAGAGGTATGTTTTCTTCAAAACTCCTAAAGAAGTTAAACCTCCTGAGGATCTTCAGGACCTTGGCGTTCGATTCCTGCAGCCATTTGTGAATCTGTTATCCAAAGGAACATACTGGTGGATGAATACGTTCATCAAGACAGCCCATAAAAAACCAATAGACTTGAAAACCATAGGCAAGCTTCCCATTGCTATGAGAGCTCTGACCAATTACATTCGCCTTAACGAGGCCTTTGAAGCACAGAAGGTATGCAAAACATCGCATTATGTCTATCTGCTTACTCAGTGCTTACATTTTTCGTTACTTTCTATGCTATGAGTATGATATAAAATTATATAAACAGACATGATGCAAATGAAGTATCCATTAGCATAACTTTCAGTATACGAGGAGATCACATGCTCAGCTCTACCTCATACAAATAATGACATTTCTTGACCTAAACATGCATGTCAAACACATTACTGGTTAAATGCATGTAAAATCTATGTGGGCTCTATTTTGATGTGGAAAGTAATTATGGATTGTATTCACTGCACCCCATTATCATTCTTCCTAATAAGACCCTGAAATCATTCAATTACAGAGTCAGTATTAATGAGGCCTTGCAGGACTATTTTTTTTTCTATGTTATTTCAGTTACAGTTTGACTGTAGGAGAAATGAGGGGTGAAACTACCTCAGCTCAAACTCTGCTTGACTCCCTGGTGGGAGACGAGTGTATTCAGGGTTTTAAGAGGAGTCTTCTGCATTCTGTCTAAAAAGAGTGTGGATTTCCAGTCTCTGCATTCACAGAGACATACACCTGTAAGTTCTTGCCCTCTTTTCTTCCTTTCTCCCACAGCAAGCTACAAACGCACTTATATGATCCCTATTACGGGTAGGAAAAAATAATGGTACTTTTTGCGACACGGAGGAGAATACAAATGAATGCTTAGTTCTGACTCTAAAAACAAATAAAAGACTAGTAGTTCCTGTGGTTCTCTAGCTCAAAGATTGCAAGTGGTTGTCAATGAATTAAAGGAGGGATAAAAATACCAATAGTTTATCAGAACTGGGGTTAATACATAGTGTAATCCTTACTAATTTTTTTTTTAATTCTGAACAGAACAAAAGATCATCATCTCCACAAGGATCCAGATCAATTTGGCGTGCTCTCTGCTGTGCTTTTGGAAGACCGTTACTTCTCAGTAGCACATTCCGTATTCTGGCTGACTTGCTTGGATTTGCTGGTCCGCTCTGCATTTCTGGGATTGTTCACAATGTTGGGAAAGGAAATAACACCATCCGCCCACAGGTACTGTCAAAGCATCATAAAAACAGAAGAGTCAAAAGTAATGCTATGACTACATTTTATTTGGCCTCAGTAAAGAAAGTGACTCTGCAACGTGTTTCTGAATGTTAGAAATGACAGTATGTATGAACTGCGTATTGTCCACACTTGTACCGTGTCTAGTCAGGCTTGCGTTCTGGAAGATAACCACATTCAAGATAATGGTGAAGCACATCCAGAATCCCACTAGTATCATAAGGATTTTAGGGTACTGTTTTGAGTAGATATTGAATCAAGTATGTGACTGAGTGCTTTTCCAGAAAGGAAAAGTGTATTTTTAACAGGCTTGGCTTTTCATTTCAAAAACTAATTATGTCTAAAAAGAATTAAAGCGGGCTGTTGTCATTGCAATAAAATGCCAAATAATTCAGCTGCGACAAAGAATTTCCACTAGTGACTTTGGGAAGGTTGGTTTTGAAAGATCAACTGAAATGTATTTTTTAGGAATGCTGCTTAAATGAATGTTCCCCCAAGAAGCAGCAGACATACTTCTTGATTAACTAAAAAAAAAAACAAAGAAAAGAAAAAAAAACCACACACAAGAAAAAAAAAAAACCCAAACACCAGACTACTCAGGAAGCATCTTCTCATTATAAGGTTAAGTCATTCAGGCTGGAATTCTATGAGAAAGCTCACTTTATTTTTGCACCGTGCTTATTGTTTGATGTAGGACTTTATTTCCAAAGTCTGTTGACACTAATGGAAATATATCCATTCACTCAAGTACGCTTTGGATTAGGTTCACTGTACATATTGAAATATATCAGATGCCTTGCAGAAAATTTAACAAAGGCCTTGGGCTACAATTAATTGTTTATCCATTTTGCAATCCTTATCCTAATATTTAGAAACTTAATATAGCAAGTAGTTTCAATGGAAACCAGCTAAAGCAGGAAATAAAAAAATTAAGACTATAGGGCTGTGTTGCAGCAAAGTACTGTGGAAGCTTTTTAGCTGCTTCTTGATAATTTGTTTGGAGCACCGTTTCAGCTGAAGTTATACGGAATCACTATTTACGGACTATCCTATTTAATTTTCCTGTTAAAGCGTCAGCTAGTGTTCCTCTGTGCAAAATGCTCAGGTCCGGTCCAGATAGGCCCTGGATGGAGTCTCGTCCAGCCCTGACATCCTCACTGTGTCTAGCTAAGCGGTAGCCTCATCGTTGTTGTCACTTACACCATTTGGGGATCACCTAACGGCAATATTCACTGATGATGATAGTTCATGAGTGACTCTTAAGGGTGTATTTTACCTTTGCTAAAAGGTCTCCAAGAGGCTTTTCCTTCTGTTTTGACCAGGTTTATATGCATTGTTTTTCTGTTAAGAGGCTAATTACCTTTACATTTGAAAATTGCTTTTGCTGGATTAAATGAAATATCTTTCTAGAAAGTATGAAGGCTTTCTTTACAAGCCATCTGCAGACAGACTGGTGTGTTCAGGAAGACTCCCACATGTACGCACTTACCTAGCCAACTGGGTCTACTTTGGAAAAAAATACACCAGCTCTACTGCTAGGAATGTTATATCTGTACTTGTAATGAGTCAAAAAAGGAGAACCATGCCTTATTAATTGTTTGTTCCTGAGAGCTATGTAGGTGTGGGAAACAAGCCTTCTAAAGCAGTCTTATGAAGGCAAAGATAAGTTGGGGGGAAACATTGTTTGTGTCTGATGTGCTGCTGAGTTTGAGGACGTTGGAAAGAATTGCCATACAGTGGGACAGAGTTGGACAAGCAAAGTTAAGCTGTGAGTACAGCAGAGAGGGTCTTTTACCCATCTCTTACAGCGACATTTTAAATAGTTTAGGTTGAGGAAATGTTGTAATGAGTCAGCTGTATCTTTCAAACAGAAATTCTCTTTGAGAAACTGAAGGCAAAGAGATAAATCCTAAGATACAATATTTGCCCTATTCTTCAAGGCCTTTGTGACAGAGCTCTGCCATGGAGCTGGAACTCTGAGATCACATGGGTGTCACGAGCAGTATTAACTGCTTTAGTTAGTGCCACAGTTAGTCAGAACATGACAGCGTCTTAAATTCTGTCACACTCTTCATGTTTATTTATAACTCCAGTATCAATATTTATGGCCACCCCAGAATGTTCTTGTGACATGAATTTCTCTGTTAATCATTTCACACCGAAGAAGAGACTGACAGAATGATAACCTTTATATTTTGCTGGTAGCATCTTCTACATTGCAATGCTAGGATTAGCAGTTCCAGTATTAGGAAGATCTGCTGACATAACACATTAGAATGATACACCAAACCTACAGACTCATTATTTAAAAAGCTCTAGAAGTCGTAGGTCCCAGTGTAGCAAAAAGCCAGTATTGACATTGAAGATTACGTGACTCTAGGGTCTTTAAGTAGTGGCCTTTTGCTCTGCCTTTTAGTGATTAGAGCCTAATAGCACTTTTAAAAAGTGGTATTATCCTGAAGTTCTCAGGAAGGCGGGACACTGAATGTCCCCAAAGCCATTTCTGAAAATAACACATCTAATCAGTTCCATCAACTTCTCAAACAAGGTTATTTGACTTATATGCAAAAGGTTCAGTAAATGTTCAGTTATTTCCTTGTGTTTCCTGCTGAAAAGGGTACTTAGACAACTATTGTAGTATAAACGCACAGATGCTCAGTGACTCCTAAACCATAATGGCCTGATAATGCACCTGAGACTTGGCAAATATCTTGGTGCATTCACCAAGTGTCTGTTTAATGTTTATGTATGTTTCTCCTCCTTTTCTCTCAAGTTGAGTACTAGAAGAAATAACAAAAGTATTCATCTCGCTTTTCCTCTGTTTCTGTTATATAATGTTTTGATGTGAATCAACACTGAACCAAAATCTCATTGCTAGAGAAACATGATTTGTCAAAACATGATTGTGTAAATAATTGTATTCTTTTACATACAGTAAAAAGTGGTATTGGCTGCAGTAATTAGCAGTATTAGCCAGATATGTATGTAGGACAGCATTGAAATTGTGTTGCTTCTGTAACTGCCTTTGATACAATACAGCACAACCTGTAACCTTTGTGGTTCATGGTTGTGATAATGCTTAGCCTTTCTTTTTGCTGTCACGTTAGTATCTTTGAGAATAGTGATCTCCCAGTGTCAAACTTGTTCTAGCTTTGCCTTCATAAGAAGGTTTTTTTTTAGGTTTTAATGTGTTACAGAGATGCCACTTTTTCCTGGGTGACTCTGTATTAAAATAAAAAGAAATCCCAGTGAAGAACTGCTAAAATAATAGCTGACCTGAGGGAAGGGTAACTCAAAGGAAAGATTCTCACTGTTGCAAGTCAACAAGATACGTCTGAGGTGAAGACATCACAAATGTAAATGATCCTGGTTTTCACCAAATGTGCCTTTTTTTGTCCCCCCCCAAAACACCAAGTTTTGCATTTATATACTGTTTTCCATTTTATTTTGTCTTTGAGTGTACATACACTGTGCAGGAAGCAATAGGTGGCTCTTAAACTTGTGTGGTTAAGCACCAGGGGCAGTTCTTCCACCTTACATGTGCCTAATGCTTTATGCTTATGAGCATAAATATTAAAGAGTCTGAAAGATGAAGTGGATGCATCTAATTGGCATGGGCTTGGCCAGTTTGGGAATTTCTCTTTTCTTTTCCTTACAAGGCCTTATAGGTAGCATAGGAGAAGACTTCTTGTACCTGTAATTTTCCAGGCCTGTGGTATATTTTCTAAAGCTTCTAGGCTAAATGTAGAGCCTTGGGTCTTCCTTTTTATTCTTCAGAGTTACAGCAAGAACAAATTTGTAGCCACAGTTACTTCTTGCAAGGGTCAAAGGCAAGTTACCTTGACTTGAAAAGCTGAACTTGTAAGAACTTGTAATCTGGAAGAGACACTCACTTTTACTGTACCATAGGCTTTTTGTAGTATATAATGCTGATGTAGCCTGTTTGAATTACTATGGTATAAATAAGAATTTAGGGCTTAAAATACCTTTAAAGTGCAAATAACTAAAACTAGTTAAATGTCTCTTTATCTGAACATAATTGCTGTCATGTATGGTAATTGTTCAGAGTTTTGCGCTTTATTCAGATTTAAAGAAACAAGTATGCTCAGTGATTGCTTGCATTCTATTGATTTGACTTTGAAGACTCTGTATGCTTGAATACTTTCTCAAAGGGATTCTCCAAGGGCTAATTCCTTATAAATAAGTGGCCCTACAGACTGTATGTATGTTTACATACATAAAATCTAGTTGAAGTCAGAGTACCTAGCTGAACTGGAAAATATCATCATCTGACAGTTTACCTTTGAGAGCAGGAAATAAATTATTGAATGAAATAGGTTTTATTCCCTGTTTTCAAAGCATGAAACTCAGGATTGCTGAGTGTCACTGATGGAAAATTTCAATGTTGTTTTAAGTTATTGCACTGTACACTTCATAAAAGGAGCATATGGCTACCAAGATGCCTCCTTATGGAATAAGGAACATCTGCATGAACAAAGATTTACAGGAATAGAATCATAATTACTTGCTTTTCTTTGTGTCCAGCCTTGGTCTGAATCTCAGGAGCTTGTAACAAATACCACATAAGTAGGAAAAGGGAGTAATCCTAAGAAATCCACACAAATCTGTCTGTGTTGCATAGTAGACAAAAGTAATTTGACAGCTGCTTAATTTGGCTAATGTTTGAAGAAGAGTCAACCACAATTCATTTGGAAGTGATCAGATATTTATGGAGAATGACTCTCTAGTGTTGATGAATAACCTCCCAGGTACCTCAACAGATGGTTAAACTGGTGTATGGATAGATCAGACTAGTTTTCTCATGAGAAGGAGTATTGCTATGTGAGGCGGGAGGCACTGTGAAAACCTGTACTGAATGTGTTCTTGTAAGTGTGCATTCTTCTCATGGAGTAAAATAAAGGATCCTTTCAAAAACTGTTTTGCTCATAATCTTGTTTGTTTGCAAAGGTAAGCATACATTCCTGTGCTTTTAAGCCTAATTAATTACCCTACTGATGTCGAGGGGATAGATAGTGTGCCTACTACAGTAATGGCAGGAGCAACCATGAATCTCAAAAGAGGAAGTGAAGAGAGACAGAAAAAAATACTCTAAGGCTCTGGTTCTTCAAGAAGATGAAGTGACCTCCTTTCACATTCCTTGTCAGTCCTGCTCCTGTTCCCTCCTTTGCTCTAGCTCTGGCACCATCTGGACACCTTTGTGGTCTGCTTTGGCCCATTGAACTAAAAGAAAAGAAGCAGATGTTTCCTGGGCTGATCATCTTCTGCCAGTGATTTGAACTGGCTCAGGAAGAGATTCACTAAGCTCTCAAAAATAGTGCACAGTAAGCAACAGAAGCATGTAGCTTGGAGCAACTGAGGTGCAATTAGAGATAGGGAGAGGTCTGTTCCTTGTTCAGCTGGCTCAGCCACACCTTATAAAACCATGGCTTGAAAAACTAAGTTTAGCCTCTGGATTAACTTGTCACGTGGGCTTTCTATAAACAGGTAGCTTCAAGGTGTAGATCAGATGTAAGAAAAAATACAGACTTTGAGAGTTTTGGAAATGTAGTTTATTAAGCATTATAGCTGTCTTGAAAACACCAACAGCCAAGAAACTATGTAGGCAAGAAGAAATGTGTTGAGTGAGGAATACAGCAGGAGTGTAAAGGACAAGAAGCCCTCTGAGAGGGAATAGAAAGAGACCTTTTCCTAATTTTGCCTTTAATGGCAGCATAAGTCAGCAACCAAAATTTTGAGGAGCCAAGGGGAGAAAGAGGAAGGCAGAGACATTTTAGTTTCAGAAGGGTGCACCAGCCTCTCAACTAATTGTGAACCAAAGGTGTCTGCTTGTTAAACATAATCTAGAATAAGTGCACTGCTTTCCTAGTAAACTACAGACATGCTTCAGAATGCACTTTGGTGATATCATGAACTTGCCAGGAGGTAACAACTGTAAATGAAAATGCTGAACCAACCTGTTGGATGCTGCAAAGCAAAATAATGTGCTTAGTTCTACGAGTTGGAAGGATGTGTTTTTGGCAAGTTGTGAAGGTCATTTTAGTGTTCAGTAACCTGAGGTGCTAAAATAAGGAGACTAATTTCTCCGAAAGGACATTAACTAGTCCTTTCTGACAATGGGCAGTGCACATCTTTTAGCAAATGACCACTTGGAGTTAAAGTGTCCTAGATATTTGAAAGGATATCAGAAAGCCTACAAATGTCATCCTGCATTTAAATAAAGCTTACTGAGTTGGCACATTATATGACTGTTCCCTTGAATTGATAAACTGATTTTTCAGATCAGGTTGGGAGCACTTTCAAAAGAATAAACTGTGGCTATCTCTGCTTATTGATTATGCAGAATTGGTAGTTAAATTACCATTGCATCTGATTTCTAACTTTCTTTTTTTTTTATAGACTAAAATTCTTGGTGTTTTCTTTATTTCATCTCAAGAGTTCCTGTCCAATGCTTATGTTTTGGCTGTACTCTTATTTTTTGCCCTTCTATTGCAAAGGACGTTTCTCCAAGCATCATACTATGTTGCTATTGAAACAGGAATCAACTTGAGAGGCGCAATACAGGTAGCCAATATATTATTAACATATTTTCATATAATCATGTGTATCTGTAAATACAAATTATAATTGTAGTAACAAAATTCTGAAACACTTCCCTCCTGAAATGTATTGAATATAACTGTTGCCATTAAAGATTGTGTTAACTTAAATCTCCATTCTTTCCTCTGCGTATTATGTGATTATTTTATATAAACGTTTACATGCAATCTCTCAATGCTGTATTTCTTTTTACCTTTGAGCATAAATTTGCTTACAGTAAAACCAAATGTAACTTTTGAAAGAATTTAGGTTAACTACACCTCTCCCATCTCAAAGGCGTGTTTTTGTAATGTCCCACAAATAATACAGCCTTAATACAATAATAGTCCCACAAATAATACAGTCTTAATACAATAATAGTCCCACAAATAATACAGCCTTAAAATGTCTTGTGAATATACTTTGGACAAAAGGATGGGTTGTATTCCCAATGCATGGAGTAGTGTCTCATTCCACGTGTCATGCCACAAATCTGCCAGGCATTGTGTAGTCTGTAGTTACTGAACATAAGTAAGGTTGATAAAATGGAGTCCATAATCATTGTATAACAGTGAACAGCAGATCAAGGTTTTATGTCAGACACAAAGATCTGTGCCTGGAAAGGAGAGAATTAGGTGTAAGATTACAATGCGATATTGCCATGTGTCCTGGATGAATCCTACCCCCTGACAGCTTGAAAACCAGCCTTATAAGTTACACTATTTATCCACTGAACTACACAGATCCTGTGAGAGCCTGTGTGATAGATGGATGCTTTCAATAGCAGCATAATTGTTTAATTTTCTTTTGATCTTACAGTTGGAAGCACTGGCAGTCAGCTGCCAGACTTCTGGATTCCATCCATTGGTTTTCCCTTATTACAGTGAAGTAGAAAATTCCTAAAGAAATTAAAATCTGACTGAAAACATATACAGAAAAAATTTTACATCTTGTATCAAGCAGAAGAGCTGCAACTAACTGAAAAATACGTGGCCTACAGGAGGTGTAAAAGCGGAATTGTTGGAAAATAGTGCTACATTCCTATCAATTTTGCTTAAGGAAAGCTTTGTGTTCTCTGTGCTGGATATTACAGAGTCCCAGATAATGCCAGCAGTCAGACTGTTCAAATTGGAAAATTTCTAGCCATCACTCTAAGCAGCAGAATTAGTGTTAATGGCAGTCTCTGTGCCAGAGGCTGCCTATAATTTTTCAATTTTCTTTAAACCTTTTCTTTCTTTTCCTCCCCTGTGTAAACTTGCACCTGTTCAGTGTGACCTGTATGACTTTATGCTTCATGATGGGCAGTTGGCATTTGATCTGAAGACACTTACTGAATCGGGGTGCCTCCTGCCGGCTAAGTTTCATGACTGCTAAGCATCACTGTGTAGCCTTTTACCAAACCCACTGGTAAAAGTATGCTTTCGTTATTGTGTATTAAGTTCTTTGTATACACGGTGCCTGATTCTGCACTGAGGCAACTACTGAATTAAGTACAGAATCAGACTTGTTACATTAGTTGTTTGTGAATTAAAATTTGTAATGGGACTGAGCTCTCCAGGCACAATGTATCAACACTCTCAGCAAGGAGCATGGTTCTGAGGTTGGATGGGACCTGAATCAATCGCCAGAGAAAAATAACAAGGTTTATAATATATTGACTATTATATACCGAATGTAATAATGTATTATTTTATTAGCACTAGTTATAGCAAGGGCACTCCATGGAGAAGCTGGAGGTATAAATCATATTTGTTAATAGGGTTCTTAGGCCTTTTGGGCAGTAAAGGTTTCGTTCTCTTACTGATCCACAGGGATACAAAAAGGGAGCTAGACAACCATTATGTACCTAATTGTACCTAATTGTATTGCGCTTTTTGCAAGGCAACAATGAGACGGTAGCTTAACATTTTTCATCATAACACAAAAGGGCAAACTTTAAGCTCTTCATTCAAGTTACTGGGAATGTTGGTTTCCCTCAGCATTCTGGACTATGCCTGTGTTTTAGATGGAGCTAGAAATCTTATTTTATTTCTATATGCTAACACCTTTTGATCTCTCTTCCAGACAAAAATATACAATAAAATTATGCAGCTTTCAACCTCTAACATGTCTATGGGGGAGATGACTGCAGGCCAGATCTGTAACCTGGTTGCCATAGACACAAATCAGTTGATGTGGTTCTTTTTTCTCTGCCCTAACCTTTGGGCTATGCCAGTACAGGTAAGGAGATCGACCACGCTTTTGTTATTAATGTTGCATCAGTCTGTAGTGACTGATTGCTTATGAATTTTATGAAAGTAGAGATATTAAAGAAGTTAAAGGATAACTTGAAATAAGATTCAAGCTGTTAATATCTAGAAACACTGTATGTAATATATTTCACACGTCTGACAGGACCCGAGGTAGTTAGGATTGTATTAGGATTTTGACTGTTGCCAAACATGCTTTGCATTTGTAACAAGAATTTATAGGCTGCAGCAGGTTATGTTATTCCAGTGCATTAATTTATTACATCAGGGGAGTAAACTGGAATGTATTGCAATCATTTTCTTCTGAATCCTAGCAGAAGCAAGAGAAGTAGCAGTTCATTGAAAAATATGATGGCTTAGAGACGATCCTTTGGACATCTCTTAAAACTGCTGCTGCCTCATGGATGACAAATTCTAGCATACAAAATTCCACAGATTCATTTGTTATACGAAATGGGTTTACTGCTTTATCCTCTGTGGTGTCTTTGGTCTCCTGTCTCTAAATACCACTCTCATCCCTTCAATCTCCTTTCCCACACGAAGGACATGGAGCAGATCACTGTTCTGAATCACGCTCAGTTGCCTGGTGGCTTCTTGTTCCCGTGTCCTGTAGCCTTGTGTAATGCCAAGTGAAATATAAATGTGTCTTATCAATCTTTAAGATGAGGAAAGCAGAGTGCCATTTCAGAAGGTACTTTCACAATTAATTTAAATTAGTCTTAAGCCTGTTCCCTTACTGAAGCAAACATTCATATGTGATGTCCAAAGTGGAAACATGGTGTTTTTACCTCCTTCATTGTTCCAGCTCTATAGATGGTGCATTGTGTCATATGAGCTTGTGGAGCTACTGAAAAACGAATCTGATCAAAACTAATCTTCTTTCAGTGAGGTAGTATTCCTCTGAGTCTGTGGGGTGGTGAATATCCTTGGATGGCTGCGTGATTAATATAAGTTTACGATAGTAAGAGGGTACAGCAGATGCAGAGCAGTAGGAGGTAACAGCAATCTCAGTACAACCTTGGATCATTTTTCCAAGTTCACACTGAAACAGTGGAAAAGTGCAAATTACTTAGCATGGAAAAGCCCGTACTTAAACAAAACCATAGAAACCTCTTGCACTTTCATTTAGGAATTTCCTGAGAAAACTAGCATTGAAGCACATAGTTTCATCTGATATTAATACAGTACCCTGCAATTCTTTCTACTTTCTTCCAGCTACTCGGTGTATTTTTGCTGAGTGCTTCAATGATAAAAGTAAACAACGGAGACAGCAGAGTTTAAATTTACTCAGTATTTTCTAAAAGTATCATTTAGTTTCAAAAACATTATGAAAACTCTGTTGTGTTCATGTCACAAAGGCGGTCTGGTTCCGGCACTATGCAGAGGCTGATTTGGCTGGTGTGGAAGTCAGAAAGCTGCAATCTACCCAAGCTTCGCGTTTTGGGTTGCCAGCTCTTGCCCAGAAATGAAATAATTTTCATGAGACTGTATGTGGACTGTAACTGGTAGACCATTTTTCCAGCCAGTTTCTAACATGGCTTTATGAGTGTTGCTTAGGAGCTCCTGTGCCCATCAACATTTGATAATAGTGCTTTTCTTCTATAAGATATTGAGCATATAAAAATATTACATTGAAAAGTTGGGGATGGGCAAGAAAAGCCAGCCATTCCGGTTGATTGTGTAAATTATATGAATGTCCTTCAAAGAGTAAGGTGCTGGACTGCTGGCAGTCAGGACATCTGGGTTCTTTTCTGACAGCAAAGATACATATTAGAATTGAACGGATTTCATAGTTCCTGTCAAAAAACGAGGTTTTGGTCAAGCTGCTACATATCAGATGAGCAAGTCCTTTGTTATGATCTTAAAATCATCTGATTGCATGGTAAGACAGATTAACTTCCTAACCTGGAAAAAAAGGCCCTGGTTTAACTATTTTCCATGGGTTTGCTTTTCTCCTCATTGAGGAAGATACTGGGTAGGGACAATGCAGGTCCGTTTTTCATTGTCAGTGAATTCTTCAATGTGTCTTGTTTCCTGTTGTGTCTCAGTCTTTGGGGAGCGTTTGTTCTCTGGAAAACCAGTTAGTGTCCTCTTGAAATACTCTGGGAGTCTTCACACTATATGTGTTTGAAATCTAATATGTTACCATATGTCTTCTAGTATCCCTGTAAGGGATGGATTGGAGTACCCCAGTAACGGGTAGATTGCTTCCGAGTGTACAGTAGGACATGGAGGAAGAAGAAATCTGTCTGAATCTCTGGTAAAACTCTAACTCTGATGAGAGTGGTATAAAGCCTCAAATCAGGATAGTGACCACATTAAGGTGTAAACAGCTTATTAACTGGTAGCTTCTTTTAATCGTGCTTTCATGCCTAGGGTTTGCGTTTACTCTACATGTGAGCTGTATATAATTATGCCTGTTAAAATATTAAGATTTAAAATCGTAGTAGTCATATTTATACAGGTAATAGTGTGGCTGTATTCATACAGTATAAATGCATTTAGCTCTTTCTTGTGCAGGAGTAACTTCATTGGGGTATAGACTAGGCTTCCTGATCTACTCTGGAGAGGCTTATATGCTAGTTAAAAATATTTTACTTTCTAAAATTAAAAAAGGGTGATGAATATAGCAATTATCAGCAGGAATTTTTGAGAAAGAAACTTGACTTATTTTTTAACATTAGGATGATTTCCCTGAAATTGTGGGGTAAAAAAAAGGGAACCAGGCTATTTTAAAGTGAGGGGGGGGAAAAATAATCAAAGAACATGTGCTAATATTTATTTCTAGTTGCAAAAGAGAGAACAACTATGAAGACAGCTATAATGAAAAGAAACTGATATGAAATATCATATGAAATAGGGTTACATGTTGGCAGTTTGTTAGTAGTGATTTGGATATCAGGGGTTTTTTTTTTATCCATTTACTAGAAGTACCCTGCGGAAAGAAGTCAGTGACTGTATACTACTAAAATGATATTGCTGAAAGAACTATGAGGAAAGAAGAGTCCATCCCTTTAATGATAATGTTTAGGGTCCAATTATCTCCTAAGCTTAGTCTCCATTGTAAGCCTGTTAGTAAAACAGGCTGCGTAAGAAGTACCAATTCCATGCAAGCTTTTTGTAAGGCCACTCTGGCAGCTCAGTGTAAAGAGCGCTTTAGTGCAACTGAGAATTAAGCCAATTTCAATGCATATTCTGTAACAACATTTTGCTCTAATGTGCCAGAGGTCACGGACTCATAAAAATTTCCTGGCAGTCTTCTGAAAATATGATTGTATTTGAACTAAATTCACCCTGCGATGCTCCTTAGCAGATCACGACTATCCATGTCAAAGCATGCTCCCGTTTTGTGGATGGTGCTCACATTGCAAGGCACAAGTCAGTGAGTCATGGTGGTCACAAGGGTTTCTCCAAAACATTTTGCTGGAACGTTCATGCCATACCTTGTTTTATGAGGCAGTCAAAGCAATCACTGGATGCTTGAGAGCTGGCTAATAAAAAGTTGAACAAGCTTTAAAATTATTATTTAAAACAGGTTTTTAATTGTTTTGTAGCTCTTAACCTAACAATCAGCATTTCAGCATCTGCTGTGGATTTGCTAATTATGCTTGACTAGAAGACCTAGCCAATCGTAACAAGTTAGGTTTTCTATACAGTACAGATAATTTGAGCCCCATCTTTGCTCTGACTGGAGTCAATAGGAGCTTTATTATTGCCTTAAGTTACCGTTTGAAGGCCATTGAAATCCATGAAAAGAGGCCTGGGGATGCCCATCAATTGAAAGATGCCCTTAGTAGGTTTGGCTCAAACCCTGGGAGCAAAATGAGGCCCTAAAAAGGCTTTCCCCCGCCCCCACCACCTCCATCTTATAAACACCCTTGTTTGATTTCATTGCGATTATTAAAAAAATCCTGTATTCTCATATCTCTGGTTCATTGGCAGGGATAGCTTACAGTTGTAATGAAAGGACATTTGTCTCTTTCAAAACTGGCCACAAAGCAGTTTCTGGCTGAAAGTATTTGCTGTCTTCAATAAATAATCAAGACAAAATAACCAGAGCTATTGGTGAGCTTTTTGCTTGTGATATATATCTCTGGCAGGTAAGAGCTTTGGGATTTTGATGAAAGGGAAGCAAAGTATTTCATTACACAGTTTTGTTTTGTTTTGTTTTTAAATATGATCGTTACTTTCTCAGAAATATTAATGAGAGCCTTCCCATCTGCCAGTTGCTGCCCTCCAGCAGTTCAGATATTACCTACGTACTGTTTATTCTTGACTGTGTGGTGTGCGGTATGATAAATATAGAATTATGTACAATAATGCTTACAGATTTCGGCACTTTTCACATACAAGCATTCACAGACTTATATTGAGAATATATTTTTTGTCTCACACATGATGGATATATTAAAGTTCGCCCTTATCACAATATAAAGAAGATTAAATTGGGATTGTTTTTAATCTATTGTGAAAACATAGAATTTTTATTGCAAAGACTGACCCTTTCAATAGCCAGGATAGGGGACAGGGAAAGCAGCTGTGAGCTAGCAACTCCCTTGGGATCCAATAGCTAAAACAGTTTTCCCCTTGTCTATGTGAGAAGCTGAGGCTCGGTTTCTAGAACCAGCCAGTCTCATAATGTTGTTGATAATTAACCAGTAGTGGGGGAAAGCAGGGGGTCAGTGTTCTGCATTGACTTTGTATTTTTGAACATCTCTTAACTGTGCACTGTTCAATGCTTTCCTGTATTTTGAGTGCTTAGATTGTCTGCCCACAAAGAAGCAGTTGGGAATGAATATCTTGATCTGCAAAGACCAAGACCATTTCATGTTTTGGAGAGGAGTTCTGCCGGGGCTATCTGACAGAGGCCTTGCATATTTTCTTTGGCTTCATACACTCATGGATTTCCTGACTTCAGATGGAAGCAGATTACTCACTTAGTCGTCACTAGAAGATTTTTAATTTACAATTTAACCTTTGCTCTTACTAGATTTGTGGTGTGTATATAACAGGACTTTACTTTCATGTTACAGCACGTTTCCTAAGTAAATAGTGACTCATTTTAAGAATTACATTTTAGTTTAGTTTATCTGCAGAGAGGCATCAAAGGATAGTTAAGAAAAAAATAAATCTATTTTCTGTGTGCCTTATATCTATTAAAATGGAAATGTGGAAACTAAGGACCCTGTTTTTTCATCATGGAAACACTCAATTCCCATAAATATGTGTGGGAATGGATGGGCATATGACTCCTGAGCTTTGAAATGATGGAAGATAGTGTTTCTGTGAGGGTTATGAGAGTATGCAAGTACAGCAAGAGTAGTAGAAAACACTTTAAGGAAATTTGCAATTTTTTTTTTTAATTAAGGGAAATGATGTATGAAATTAACTTTCTATCACTAGGTCTTCCAATTAATTTATCAGCTTATACTGATAAATGTGTGGAGTGTCAATGCTCCAAATTGTTCAGGAGTCAGTCATTAGAATAGTGGTAATTAACATTGGTAGCTTGTATATCTTGTTTGTGATTATTGAGCTGCTTATAGTATCCTTTTCCATCCCCACTGTGGCTCTCTAGATTCTTATTTATCCAAAGACAAACCTCTTTTTTCCTAAGCTATTTCTCTGACCCTTTTTTAACAGTCATTGCCAATCTGGTACTGTGCATCCTTAAAACAGTTCCTTGCAAGTTTATGTTAGTGTGTATTTGAAGTGGAGGATCTTAGTGATATGATTGATGATGTTCCTTTTTTTAAATTAACGTACTTGTCAGCAATAATGTAATGTTAATATTTACAAGATCAGTTGTATTTTTAATAATATTTCATATTAGCTTTTATAGTAAGCAGGGAAGTATTTCTTCTTTGTGGAATTCCCATGTATTGTAGACTAGTGAGTTCTGATCAAACTGGGAGATGTAATTTCTTCCCCAGTGTAAAAACACTTAAATGTCAAAGAAGAAAAAAAATTATAAGTCAAAGAACATGCATGCTAGGTCATCTGGCCAATGGGGAAAAGATATTTAATAGTGACTGTAAAGGGAATATCTCAATGTGTTACTTAAAAGTATTTTAACATAATGTTTCAATTTCATTTAAATATTTTTAATAAATGTATTTATTTTTAAATGAAGTTATTTTAAATAGCTGTGAGAGTTACATTGTAGAATATATGCAAATCTGTACAACCTTCTTCTACTGTTCATAATGGGGAGTCCCTGAAATGGAAATACACAGAATCCACAAGCTGGGGAGGAGCACTAGGTGAGTGTATTTGGTCCTCTGGCAGAATGTCCTGACCGATCAAACCCCACCGTGCAGTAATGCAGAACGTACGATGTTTGTGGGTAGGGTTAGCTGCAGTGGCTGTTGTTTCTGAATGTGCCGTTCAGTTACCCTGTGATTGGTCTTTGTGGTGCACACCCAAAGTGCTTATCCCAAGCCTTCCTCTCACTTTCTTTACTTCCAACAGATAATTGTAGGAGTTCTTCTGCTCTACTACCTTCTTGGAATCAGTGCCTTAATTGGAGCAGCAGTAATCATAGTTCTTGCACCTGTTCAGTACTTTGTAGCAACAAAACTCTCACAAGCCCAGAGGAGCACATTGGTAAGTGTCTTCAGGCTCATACATGATATAAATACCACTTCTGGTAATTACGCATTGATCTGTGTTTGGAATTACAAAACTAACAATGGACGTTGACCAAGAACTGATTCTCAAACATTGGTAATGTTCAAGAGTGTGAAAACATAAGTGTAAGCAGTTTTGGGGGTTAATACAGTTTTTGGGGTTTATAATTTTCAACAAGTATCTGTTTCCCTAAGAGCAAAAATCCTTAAGATCTTTCTAACTTGCAAATGTAAACAGTCAGTAATTATTGACTGAAATGGCTTTGTGCAGTCAGATGGTACACAAGTAAATGAATTGTGCAGAGCAGGCTGTCCAAGGGGAAAGGAGGTAGGAATGCTGCATCCAAACTCAGACCCCAGATACATCACAGTTGTGGAAATCTATGAAAGTGGCTTATTTAAGTAAGCTGTGGACAGTCCTGACTCCTACAATATTCTCCCCACTGGGGAGCTTAAAGGTCTGCTCAGTCACAAGCTGTTCCTTGGTCTCTCACTTGGCTTCTCTACAATTTGAATCACCTGCATCACTGCCAAGAAAGTTACCTTGTTTCATTGGAATTACCATGCCCAGCTGCTCTGAACCTTATCCCCACTTTGAGTGACTGTTGCACTGCCAAGGAAGCCATATGAACCTGTAATGGAGCCGGACACCTTCCTGAAATCTCTTCTACCACAAATTGTCTGTTGTAATGAGAGTTATTTGTGTACCTTCCTGTGTGGAAAGTTATGTCTTCACATCAGCAGTGTACACCCTTCTAGAAATATAGACAGCATTCTTCCCTGTAGCATCCAAGCAGGCAGTCAGCATCACCTACAAATTCCTGCAGATGGGAACAAGCATGTTTTGAAATGTCTCCACTGTGCAACACAATGCGGTGCAAAGATCCTTGAGCTAGCCTGAAAACTGGAAGCAGCATAACTTCCAGTTATACTTTACTGGGAGTATACCTTTGTCAGTGTATTATTGTGCCTTAGCCAGCTGGCCCTGCTCAGAGTCAAGGTGTTCCCTGCGGGATCACAGCTTCTTGCTAACGTGGCCTTGCTGCTTTGAAGCCTCGCACCGTTGTTTTCATATCATGTTGATTGGGAAGAGTGGTGTGCTCAGTTGTAGCTTGTCTGCATGTTCTGATCTCCTCTCTATGTGTCGGTGTGCCTATTGAAAATCCAGCCAGTGTGCTGGGCAGCAGAAGTCATGAGAGGCTGCCTTGGCAGGTGATCAGAAGGGTGACAGAGGAGTAAAATTTTCAGTACAAGCTACACGATTTAGGAGTGCAAGCCAATGACCTTTTTACTTGAGCTCTAGGGAAGATCACCTTCATGAGAAACAACATGTGAATGGACAGAACTAGTAAAGATTACTTGGCTGATTACGAGGGGCTGCATAAAAGTTTTGAGTGATCCTTGTGTTTAGGGGGGAGGTGCTTTAATTATACTCTTTAAGTAAATGTGTATGTAAATGTTGCAGGAGTACTCCAATGAGAGACTGAAGAAGACAAATGAGATGCTTCGAGGCATTAAGCTCCTTAAACTCTATGCTTGGGAGCACATCTTCCACAGCAGCGTAGAGGAAACCAGACAAAAAGAAATGACTAGCCTCAAGTCTTTTGCCCTTTATACCTCTATATCCAGTAAGTCTCTTCCTTCATTCTAATCCACTGTTCAGCTGAAGTGCTACTGCATTATTAGCTACTAATGAATTTACCATTTCTCTGTTGAGATTGTTTCAGTTGCTTTAGGCTCTGATCCGTACTCCTCGCTTTCCATTTAGTCAGACTTTCCATTTAATTCAGTAGAATTTTGCCTGAATGGGAAATAGGCCTAAAAGAAAATGTCAAGATTAATACTTCATAGCATTAACTTTTCTGGGATAAAGCTTTTAAGGGACAAGTTTTTCACAGGCTACCCTTAGCCAGAAATATTCTCCTCTATAACATAGCTTCAGGAAGAAGCCTTTGTTGATGTGTTGGTTTTTTTTTCTTTGTTTTGTTCTGTGTTTATTTTTTCTCCAGCATTTTGCGCAATACAGTGTATCATAATATATGACAGGAATTGTCTTTGCATTGAAGGTCCAACAGAAGGTACTTACACTTTCTTAGTCAAAATGTGGGTTTCTTATAAAAATAAGTGATTCTTAAGATCATTTCTATATCCCAGAAAGGGAAAACATGAGAAACCTGGCAATTTCATGATTTCATAGCCAGATGCTTTTGTCACATGTTATCTTTCAAGCTGCTTTAAGGCATTTATCCTTTTATCCTTTTAAAAAGACCTAGGGCCAATTGAACTCTGTATTTGAGGAGATCATATGCAACACCTATATATTGCTATTGTAATACTTTAGAAATAATTAGTAAAGACATACTGAAGAATATTGTTCATATAATCTGTAAGATATTAATGAAATGGAAAATTCTAGTGAGAAGTATTCAAATGCCACAAATGACCTGCACATATAGCTTCTAGACTAAGGAAGACTACCTCTTAGGAAAATAACTTCCAGTCTGGTTAGTATTTTGTGATTTCATTTGCCCGAGAGATGTGCAGCTGACTTTCTTCCCTGCCAAATGATCACATAGGTGATGCGCTCTGAGGGAAAGATCCCAATCTCACTGAATTTAACTGACAGTAAGTTGAGGTTTTCCTTGACTTCTGAGACCAGAATTTTTCTCTGGGGATCCTGAGCTCTCTGTGCTTTAAGAGTAGTTTCCATTTTGACATAAAACAGAATTTAGGTGGAGTAGATTGTGTGACCGGAAACTTCATCCTACACCCAGATCAACACAGATGGGCTCCCTGTGTTTGCACTTCATGTGACATTAAAATCTATTTATAGTCAGAGCCACAGGTTCAGCTGTAGGACTGAAGGAGCTGTGGAGGCTTATTTGATTTTAAATCCTCACAGTAACAGCTAGGAAAAGGTGTATTTGTCCAAGAATACTGACTATTCCATAAAGAAATAGCAATGTAAATAACACATATTATTAAAAACAATTCCAAATACTTAGTGATGTTTCTGGAAACATTTGGTGATTGCATTTACATTCTTGTTTTGTATTATGTGTGATATTTATGTGTATGTAAGATACAGTAGATCAGTTTCTTAGCTGGGGTAAACCAGTGCAGCTTTTTTATGTTGATGTTGCATATCATTTTGGCTTATAAAGGGTTCCTGTAGTTTTGGCCTAGGAGTTCCTTACGCCCTCTGTCTTCAGCAGAAATTACACTGATCTCTACAAACTTGCAGTCTAGCAGACCAAAAAGGGAATGTAGATACAGAAGAACTTGCCTTTTTTCTTACCATAAGTATAATTAGAGTGACAGGTATAATCAGCACAAAGTGTGTTTGCTAATATTACAGTGAACATGATTTCATTTTTTTTAAGAAAAAAAAGAATGAAAAGGGAAGGAGATGACCAAGGTTTTATGTATTATTGATCAAGACAAAGGCAGACACTTCCTAGAAGAACAAGAAAGCAGAAATGAGATTTTTATATGTACTTTTTTGACATACAGTTTTAAATAGACTCTGGAATTCTTTTCTAAATACACTTAGCTGTTAGTATGAATGAAAGAATGTGGTTGGAGCTACTTCTATTCATGAGGAATAGATTTACATTGGATTACAGAAGATACACCTACAAGTCTCAGGGCAGTGTTGGCTAGACCGCAAGAAAATTCCATTTCAAGACCACATGGAAATTGGATCTCATCTGCCTTGCCCGTGTGCCTGGATCCAGTTTGTATGTATATGGAATTGTTCATGTGTACTAAAAGAGCTGTTATAGAAATTAGCTCTTCCTATGATTTTAATTAAATATATCCAAAGTGGGGTTGCAAAGTTGGTAGTGATACCTTTTGAATTTTGACAGCAAGTTCTTTAATTGTAGCAAAGAAGATTCCTATGTAATATTTTTTATACTGATGAGAAAGATTAGTCTATATGCAGTTTTACAGGATTTAGTATATACTATATATTCAGGAAAGCTAGAGAAAGAAAGGAGTGGTTTTCCTATTTATAGGAATTTTTACCTAATCTGTCAGAAGCAAAGTAACTCCAGGATTTCTCACAGGAAAATAACAGTAGTTACTACCCTAAAATATACAGTTTTCAGTCTGCCTTTTTCCAGTAACAAAGTACTTTTGACCAAATCTAACTAAACCAAAAGTCTTAGCTGCAAAATAAATTTATTTTTTTAAACATTTTATTATTCTGGACACTTGCATAATTGAAAAAATAAAAATTAAAAAACCCAACCCCAAAATTCCCGTGGTTCAATAAGCCCTTATTTGTTTGCCTGAAAGATGATGTTTGAAGTGAAGTCCTTGGCTGTACTTGTGATCTCACATAATAGCAAAATTCAGATCAGCTTCTTGGGAGCCACCAAGTGGCCCTAGCTGCCTTAACTGTAGTGGGCTTTGCCAACCCTACAGTATATTTTACCCATCCAGTGTCATATTTGACAGGTATCATCTCATACGGTAGCCAGCAGAAGAGCAGGATCCATCTCTGAGAAGTTTATCAGCTTTCCTAGATTCCCTCATCAGATTCGTTCAAAAAAAAAAAACCAAACTCAGGTACTGCAGCAGTCTCAAAGGCAACTTGCAAATACAAGGATTTAATAGAATTAAGAAGTCCATAGTTGCAGGCAGCAAGTTTCAATTTGAAAAAAAATTTCTGCGCCATAAATACCTCAAGTTTATACAAAGTGTGAAAACTGGGCAGGAAGTAGAATCTTGAGGAGAAATGAGAGTCTGAACTGAAGCTGTTTGGTATTCCAACACAGAAAAAAATATCTTCCTCAGAAAAAATATATGATTTTTTTTCCCTAGGGGGAGGAGTAAACTATGAATTTATGCGCTTTAATAAATGTTAGTTTTTCAAAGGCTAAGGCTTTATTTTGGAATTATATACACAAATGTACTTATGTTTTCAAATATTCCCCTCTGCCCAAGGAATTAGAGCTATATGATATAACACAGCTATTTTATTTAAGCTTGAGTACAGACTTTACAAGTGTGTTACTGGATTCATTAAAGATCATCTAAACGTAGGAAAAAGGAACATCTTACAGTATGTTAAGTTATTTAGGAGGTTTATGTCCAGAAAAGGATGGCCAAACAGTCAACCAGAAGTATTTGTGGGTCAAATGATGACATTCCACTTCAGATGAAGTAACCGGGAAGTGCTTTTACTGCCTGAACATTGGCTATACCTGGTAGGAAGAAAGGACAGGCATATGTTAAAAAAAAAAGGTAGCTAGCCTCTTTCTTGTGTCTTACACGTGCACTGATCTTTTAATTCTATTTTAGCTATAGATTCTGTATTCTTTCTCTGAATTTTTATTTCATAAAATAAAGTTGAGACAGGATCAAAATGAAAAGGTGATGATTAAACAATATTCTCAGGTTGCGACAGAGGGGACAGATGTGTCGGGTGATCATAGCTCTGGTTCTGAGTCAAGCTCCCAAATGGACAACTGGTTGTTATTGCATTCTTAACCCATATTCCTGCCCAATTTAAGAGAGAAACGGTGTTTTCTTGCTTCTCCCCATTTATCTGTTTAATAACCTCTGAATGCTATAGTGCATGAGTTACTATAGTGAGGGAAACCAGGGCACCAAGACAGACACTGTTCAAGGCCAGGGAGGAAACTGGTTCATTGTTTGCATTTTAATAACTCAAGGCCCAGCTGAAATCAAAGCTGTACCGCATTTAGGTACCATTAGTACCTGCATCGAGCTCCCGAGGACATTCACAAAGTAGCCAAGCCTGACAAAGCAGGAGTAGTTATGAGTAAATCCTCCAAAAGAGTAAACTAAATCAACAATACAATGCAGGGTTGCCAACCATCCCTTACCCTTTGAACTGCTTCCCAAAACCTGTGGGGGCCACAAAGCCCTGTACCTCCCAAGTGATGCCCCAGAAGTAGTCACAGCTTGACGTACGTGCTGGTGGCTCTCCCAGGAGGTCATGCCACTGGGCGGCGGGATGGGGCAGAGCCAGGTGTGCAGCCAGCAGTGAGTCTCCTTTTCCTCTTACTGCCATATACTCAAGTCGCCCGCTAGACCTTGTACCAGCTCAGCCTATCTGCCTGTCGTGAGGCTGAGACCAGCAGCATCCCTCGCCTGAGCTGCGTGTGAGCTGATCACAGATCAAAACCAGTAGATTAGTCTTCTCTTTCTAGTGTGTGCTGCTGGGTTCTGCTTGATGATGTGTAGATAAGTAAACTGTAGGCATTTTAAAACAAAGTATTGATGTGTGTAGATAGTTGCACATTTTTCCTGTCTTAAACATAGAAAATACCATTGTAAACCAGTGCTAGTAGTATTTTAACATTTAACATGTCTGAATGGAAATTGTTTCTAAATGTTCCTACGTGTTTTCCTTCACAGTCTTTATGAATGCAGCAATACCAATTGCAGCTGTACTTATAGTAAGTATGGACTTTTCTAATTAGTGTTAATTGCAACTGTATTTTCAAGTATCAGCGATGTGGAAATGAGGAAGGAAGAGGACAGGATGCAAACGTGCTACACGCTTGCAATTCCTCTGGGAGAGAACGAAAAATGCCCACTTCTCTGTGACCAGATGCAGCCGAGAGTATGCAGCACTCCCCCAAACTGTTAATAGAGTATAAATTAAGATTCTGTGAATTAAATGCTCATGAAATATGAAGTCTTTGTGCATTTCCTTCTCTACGACAAAACACTGATAATGATGATATCTGTCTCTTTGTAGACATTTGTGGTCCATGCTCATCTGACAAGAAAGGCTGACTTCTCCCCGTCTGTGGCATTTGCCTCCATCTCGCTGTTTCATATTCTCGTGTCTCCATTGTTCCTGCTCTCCAGTGTGGTTAGATCCACTGTCAAGGCATTAGTAAGGTGAGAACCGTAAAATTAATATCTTTGATAACACCTCTCCAACTTTTGAGAATGTGTCTATTGCTTGTTTTCCAATTTTAAGTTTAGAAATAGTGTGGTGGTTATTTATCCATTGTTATTAATTTCTTCGCAACTTTTTACCTCGCAGGGTTCCCTTGGTTGTAGCATGTGGGCCAAGTTCCTTGCTGATACAATTGTCACAACCAATATTTTGTAGTCCACGGCTAGTACTTCATTGTGTAGAATGGGTTGAGCTATACTGGTACTGCATGCAACATGTAGGTGGTAACAAGAAAGGAGTGAAAACTTACTGAAGATTCAGTTTTGTAACTTACCTAAATGTTTCCCTCCATCAAGCCTGTAGAAGGGGAAAAGGTAATCACAAAAGTACATGTGTTTCAGCGTGTATCTCTTGGGCTGTGCTTAGCCTCCACCCTTCTGACCTCAGGCTGAGGGTTGCATGTAGGTGGAGAGTTAGACTTAAACAAATAAACAAACAAACAAAACCCCATAAAAATCACTGTTAAGTGTGAGGGTAAGTGTGCTGGTTTTGACAGGGGTAGAGTTGCTTTTCTTTGTAGTAACTAGTATGAGGCTATGTTTTGGATTTGTGCTAAAACCAGTGTTGATAACGCAGGGATGTTTTCCTTGTTGCTGAGCGGGGCTTACACAGAGCCAAGGCCTTTTCTGCTTCTCACCCCACCCACCAGTGAGTGGGCTGGGGGTAAGCAAAAGCTGGGAGGGGACACAGCCAGGGCAGCTGACCCCAACTGGCCAAAGGGATATTCCATACCATATGACGTCATGGTCGGCATATAAAGCTGGGGGAAGAAGAAGGAAGGGGGAAACATGTTCAGAGTGATGGCGTTTGTCTTCCCAAGTAATGGTTACGTGTGATGGAGCCCTGCTTTCCTGGAGACGGCTGAACACCTGCCTGCCGATGGGAAGCAGTGAATTAATTTCTTGGTTTGCTTTGCTCGCATGCGCGGCCTTTGCTTTACTCATTAAACTGTCTTTGTTTCAGCCTATGAGTTTTCTCACTTTTACCCTTTTGATCTCTCTCCCCCATCCCACTCCAGGGGAAGTGAGCAAGCGGCTGGGTGGGTCTTAATTGCCAGCTGGGGTTAAACCACGACAGTAAATATCTGCTCCAGACTTGATGAATTTTTACTTTCTTATCAACATGTTAGTCTGAGTGTTCAAAAACTGAACCTGTAGAACTGTTGTTTTACTGGGAGTTTTACTTTAAGTATCAACAGATCTGTGTTAAAAAAAAAAAAACAAACCCTGTTAATGGTTTTCATATGTGGTGTAACTCTGACGGATGGGGAGGAAGACAGAATTTGGGCTTCTTACTTTATTAGGACCTCTTTGTGATCTCTAATATAGCTGTCTTAAGACCTTGTCTAAACTATGGGACAGATACTAGACACCAGCCCTTCCTTAACTGCCTTTGTGTCATTTTGGAGATGGACAGGAGACTACAGCAGGAGGCTGAGATTGCTGTCACTGTTTTGAAATTCCCTGACAGTGCAAAGTCACAGCTGTGTCCTCTCTCCTAACAAGTGTGAAATCTGAGAGCATCAGTGGCTTCATGAAATGTTTTACAGCCACTGTGGTAGTCCCTAGAGCCATGGCAAATTGTCACACTATGATTGCAGCCAGCAGTGTATCTAGGGGCCCACACTGGCATTGGTAACGGGCATTTATTTTGGCCTGTCTGAGGATTTCTTTGTAAATGAATTGGTTGCCTGTTAATGCTGCAGGAGCAATTCTGAAGCAGTTAGTTTCAACCAAGTATTAATTTTCTGTAGCCAGCAGTTCTTCATGAGTTATTCTGTAGTTATCTTCTTGTTAGCAGGCTATTGCCCTGCTCTTTGTAGTGCAGACAAGAATCCCCTGGTTCAAACTCCGTAACAAAGTTGACATGATCCCTGTCTTCCTGGCTGGCTGTATCACAGTAGCCCAGGTAGTGTTCCAGAGTGCATTGCTCCATAGTGCTGCTGGTGCTACTCCAGATGTGTCTTCTGAGTACCCCATCCTTCAGTGCAATATTTTGGAATCATGTGCTAGATATTTTCAGCCCATGCAAATACAGGCTTGCTTAAATAGTTTTGTAAATGTGAAAACACAGACAGCTGTTAGAAAGCTATGGTAGTGTCAAGTAAGCACAACTCTTGTTTACTTGCTATAACTGTGCCCTGCTGTTACACCTTCCTGCTAATAAGTAGCTGATTGGTAAGATCAGGAAAAGGTAACCTAATAAACCTTGATAAAACTGTACTTCAGCTTTCTTTAGGCTGAGATATTCTAGTTGGTTTTAGCAAGCGTACATGACAGCTTCTCCTGTACAGATAGAAACTAAGCAAAGCAGAAGATGATCCAGCAATGAAACCAGCACATAAAGGATACTAAGAGGGTGTTACTGGCTTTATATGTCAGGCACTTCACAACCCCTGCTCTGTTAATATTGACTACAGTCCCTGATGCCAGATGCTGTTAAGGAAAATAATCTCCACAAATAAACTTGTTGGTATCTTTAATCATTACACACGTGCCCAATTGCAAAGCATCCTCATGGACTGTCATTAATGCTATCAGAACAACTGTGTGATTCCAATGGTAAAACAGATTTAAAGCTTCTGTTTGACTTAGGGTCCCTGCAAACTTTCCAAGTTATGGGGCTAGGGCGTTCGCTTCTGAGAGGCAGAAGTGTTGAAAGTCTTCAGGAAGGTGAGAAATTCTGTTATCTCTTTGAAAAGTTTTTTTAATATGTAGAGTGTTTGTGCCATTGAAAATTAAAACTGGGCAGCCAACTGATGTATTTCTTAAACATGAGGCCTTCAAGGACAAAGGGTGCAGTGTACAATTTTCCATCAGCAAAGGTCAAGTAGCGAGAGTGGCATTATGTATCTTACTGTGTTTAATATGAAACCGCCTTTTCAGTCAGCTGTGCAAATAACCATGTTTTAATCAATACGTCTATTCTGTGGCTTAAAAATAAGCCTCCCCTGTGGAGGCGTTGGATTACTGGTGAAATTGCGATGTCAGCGAGAGCTCTGCAGAGAGCATATTTTTTTTATTCTTTAAGAGTGTAGAATGGTGTGGCATCCTGAAATATGAGTTGCTGCCTCTAACAAAAGATTTCCTCACAGCTATACTGTGTTTCCTGAGTAATTGCCACAGGAGCAGCAATTCCAGAATTAATCAGAGCATTGGGCAGAGGACTTGCAGAGAGAAGTTTTGGCACTTAGAGTGCAGCCACCTTGATACACAACCAGAGAGCAAAAAGCAAAACTCGAACTGTTGAATGGCTTAATAGAGGTGTGGTCTTGTTTGGGTATGCACAATCCAAGAATATGTTTGCTGTCTTCTTTTCTTTCCCCTCCGGACCCTGGAGCAGATATGCAGGAGACTTCTCTATCTGCTCTTTATATCTTCAGAGCAATAGTTCAAATGTCAGTGTAATTTTCCTATAGAGAATGTAGGTGCAGCTGCATACCAACTCCATATAGGCAGCATTTAAACCATCATTTGGTCCATTTAAAGACATTTAAAATATTCTTTTAAACATCTGGTTCACTGAACAAAAAGGTAAGATCTTTTCTAGCCCTGTTTTCCAGAGCTTTGTGTAAATAGATATAAATATCTCTAGTGATGGGGCTTCTAATTTCTTCTTTTGAGAAAATAGACCTTCCCATTAAGGAATTTTGGTCCATCATTGAGCCTGAATTAGTTTTTACTCCTCTTTTCCCATCGCAAATAGTTATTCTGCCCTTTTTCAGTTGCTTAGATTGCAGCAGCTGCTCTAGCGAAATTCACCCCACTATATATCTCCTGGTCCTCAGCTGCCATGAGCAAGTGGGCAGGCTGACAGTAAAACTGCAGCACCAGTTCTCTCTAAGTGAGTTCCCAGGTGGCTTCAGTCGCTACTTGCAGGAGAAGTGCTAACTGCACAGTGAGTCTGTCTTAGGCAGTCCTGTACTACCTTGGTCAAAGCACTGTTTTGGCACCAGTCAGGTACCTCATGAAGTTCTTAGAGGAAAGTAAGTCTCTTTCTGAAGAAGAAACCCCTGGCAGTGGAATGCAAAATAAATGCTGGGGGGTTTATTCTTATTTTTTTAAGATTTGCATACGAACAGATAGCCACGTATCACTATGTTACAGTGACATTGTTTGCCTGTTTCTCCCCAGTACCCTAAGGCTAAATACTGAAATAAATTTTTCAGTACCTGTCCATAAATTTATTTTTAGGAACTTAAGGCCTTCTGACACTTATCATTTTGGAGAATGATGGTTAACTTATTTCCAGCTAATTGAGCCCATTTGATGTTGAGTTCATGATTCAATCCACTTCCTTTACAAATTTAATTTGCTGTCCCTGTGAGTAGATTAGACGTACAGTTTACAAAGTCAGGTGCAGAGATAAAATTGTTGCCATGATCTGTTAAATGTCACAGTAAAGGCTCATTATCTGTTAGCTAATTGGATCTTAAGCAGCTTGTGAAGATTTTATGCCTTCTCCTTTGTTCCTGGTTGTCAGGATTCCTTTTATATCTCATCTGTTGAACACTGTTCTGTTAAGGCATATTCTTGTATCATGTTACCTCATACACTTTGTATTTCATCATAGTTGGTTGAATTTAGCTCACGGTGTATGGATTTCATCAGACTGCTTGCGTTCATAAGCCTGTTCAGTAGAACTGGCTGTGCAACACTTTAACAAAAATTATGTCAATTCTACTTCGGCATGTGGCTTCAAAATGAGCTACTGTTGTAGCTGGTCTGCATCCCACCAAATGCCTGAAAAAATCTTCCGTGTAATCTCTCTGGTGGTGTCAGAAAAGGCAAGACTTGAGAAGCGTTTCCACAAGCCATTGCAATATCTCAGCTATTAATAGAAAACAGGGCAGGTTTTGTCAACTTCTTTGCAGTAACTTCTCATTACACATTTTCATATGCCTGTAACAAAATGAAAACAAACAAAATACACAGCAGACAGTGGTGGAAATTCTAAACACAGATGCTGCATAATAAACATTGTAGTGGACAAAAGTTTTGCATTCCAGGTTGAGGCGTGACTCTGTTTTTCCCCTTCAGTGTGCAGAAACTGAGTGAATTCCTGTCAAGTGAAGAAATTGGAGAAGAGCATGATAAATCTTCAGAGCTAGGAAGTGCAGATGATCACAGCAAATACCAGGCGGTGGTGAGTAATGCTGTTTGTTTGCAGGTTAAGCGGCTGGAGTGATTTGTACCCAGAATAAATTTTTCACTTTTCCATTTCCTACCTAAAATTGCAAAAACTCTTTTTAATACCCTGAACTGTATAGGTCATAACATGGTTGCTTGTGTTTAGGACATTTTGCTGGTACTGCCACCAATTACTGCTTATTTCTGTCTTTCTGATTTTAAACAGCCACTGAAAGTTGTTAACCGCAAGAGGCCTGCCAGGGAGGACTGGAACAATTACAGCTCTCACATGAGAAGACCCATTAACATCACAGAAGCAGAAGATTTTTGTGTAAAGGTGATATGAAGGTCACTCTAATAACACTGTTACTATGGCTCACTAATAGTGACTTTTGTATTCTGATGGCAGTTTCAAATTCAAGAACCAGTATTTGATGTGAATGGTCAGACACTTCTGCTCATGTCAGAGATTAACCTCCACCTTTCTTTTCTAGTCTTCCATTTTAAGAGTTGACTACTGACCTCTATGTTGTGATTATGTGTGTATATTCCTCTAGATTTCACTCAGCAATTCTCTATTTTAAGTGTTTAAGTCATCAGCCCTGTTCTCATAACCACAATTTCCAGCTTGAAACATTGAACAGCCCAGGTTGGAAGGAATCTTGTCATACATCTTCCTTTCCCCTTTTGGAATTCCTAGTAGCCTTTCAAGATGAAGTTAAAAACTAACCTCCAAAGACCTAACTTTTTTGAAGAAAAAAATAGAATTACCCCTGCCACTTTGAAGACTGATAGTCTTGATTTGCTGTAGAAATGGCCTGAAGTAATAAAAACCCTGATGGTTGTTATAGTGATGATGCTGTTTATTTAGGAAGTCTGCTATTACATTTGCATTTCCAGCACAAGAAGATGAATAATTCAGTTTCATGGGACTAAGTAGGACAACTGGCAGTGCTTTCAGGTTTTTTTTAGAGGCTGTCATCTGACATGCTGCTTTGGTGCAGGATCCTTCTTGAATAGACTTCCAGGAAAATAAGAGGAATATTGGAGAGAGGGTTTTGGGCGGGATGTTGGATCAAAAGACAGCCTGGAGTGACAATGAAGGAGTTTGTCACAAAGGAGCAGCCAGAGCAGTAAACTCTGTAAAGACCGTATTTATAAGGTCTTTAATAGAAAGCCAGGACCAGCTGTAATCTTTGGCTCCATCTGCTGACATCGTTGTCGCTGGCGGCACCTGGGTCAGGGGATTTCTGCAGTTACCAAGTGCTGTCTGTCTGCAGCTCATTGCCCATGAAGGGACATTTTTTGAGAGATGATCCTCTGGCTGCCTTCAGTAGTCTAGAGGGAGGAACACTGCCCCTTCTTTTGTTCATTTTTTCAGGTTGTTTCCCAAGATAAAAGTATCACTTTTTTTCTCCAGGGTAGGATAAAAGTGTCCCGTTCCACTCTTCTCAGATCAAAAGATGTTGTACCTTGCATTGCTGAAAGGCTTTGAAGGCTTCAGTGGCTCTGAAAAAGTGAGAGAAGAGGGTCCTATATAAATACAGGCCTTTTAAAATTGTCTCCTGTTTCCTATTTTTCACAGTATCCATGGAAATCTTCTCCATTTAAAATCCTGAACAGGCTTTATTCTTTTTTTTTTTTGTCTTTTTCAGTGAAAAGATTTCTGTATTTAGCAAAGCCTAGGTTATCTGAGAATCATATCAGAAATACAAGGGAAAATACTGTAATAGGCAGCAACATCTAATTTCTGTTGAAAGTTCTGCAAATCTGCTTGGAATTTGGACTGTGTAATTGCTGTATATGCTGCAGTGTGTCTAGGGTGACATACAGTGCTCTGCAGAGAGCAAAACATGACCCTGTATATAATTTGTGTCATAATAATTTCATTTATTTCATGTACTCACCTTAAAAACAGCAAAACAAAAGAAACCCTAAAAAGTAATTTCTTTTTCCTCAGGAGTTTTCTGTAATTTTCTAATTCTTGGGCTTGTCTGAGTTCAGAGATTCTTGCACATCAGAATACAGGTCTTTACAAAATCAGTCACTTGAAGATCTGTTTCCTGCATTGAGCAAAGACTAACTCTGTTCCTATGCTCAGTGTAATGAAAACAGAAGTGACTGATGTTGAAAAAAAGAAGTCAGCTCTAAAGCTGGTTTTCTGTTTCTTATTTCTCTCCATCTTGGCATAGATCACAAATGGATTTTTCACTTGGACACCTGAAGGTCCTCCAGCATTGTCCAACATTGATATTCGAATCCCCCAAGGTACAAAATGACATCAGTTATTCAGAATAAGATGTTTTTTCCATACGCATTTGGTAAATCAGAAGCTTATATATACCTTCCTCTCTCACAGGTCAGCTAACAATGATTGTAGGACAGGTTGGCTGCGGTAAGTCATCTCTCTTGCTAGCCGTGCTTGGAGAGATGCAGAAGATCTCTGGGAACGTATTCTGGAGCAGGTAGTACTATTTAAAAATTCAAGCTTGAGTTGAGTAGTAATGCAGAAAAAAAGCCAAAATCTATCCTGGGAACCTGTTTGTGGAGTCAGGGATTTTGTTATGTGTACAGTCAAGATAAAAACCTTACCCTAAGTGGTAAGGCAGCTCATCAGAAGAAACACCCAGCCAGGTCAAACAAGCTAGCTATTCCATCAGTAGGAATAGATAGCTGTACTTGGGCGTTCTGCACTCCAGCAACATAACCTGGGTGAAATCGTAACTAATTTGGAATCAGAATTAATTAGCTTGAGTGTTGTGCTGCTACAGAATGCTGTTTGCACTTTCAGGCCTGAGTTTGTGTCGTTGAATGGAAATGTAAAGAGGTACCGGCTTACCAGGAGTGGTCCCTGGAGGTGCTTTTAGGTGTGTGCTCCATCCCAGCACTGGTCTAGCACCTGAGAAACTGAAGAGTTTTTCATAAGTAGCAGTGACCTCAGGTTACTCCCCCAGTGCACCCTGCCTGATTTGACAAGAGGGAGATAGTCACGTCCTTCCCTCCTTTCCCAAGGGGATACAGCAGCTGCACTCTGACAGCCAGTTATAGATTACACTTGTGTCTAACTTTTGTACTGGCTATGAAGGGAGGAGAAAGAATGCTACTGAACTCCAACAGCTGTACTGCTAGGGCTTTGTGTCTTGGCCCGCGAACTAAATGACAGGTGCTATAATATATTGCTACTCCTGTATGTGGTTTCTAGTAAATTACTGCCATCTCTAGAATGCTGTCTGATCAACCTGTATGAACATTTTTGGCGTGTTTATTTTACAGTACTAGGCTTCCTAGCCATACAGACTACACTTTGCCTTTAGGAGTACAATTATTTGTCGGTAAAGCTTGACAAATCATAGAAGAACCTAGAGAAACAATTAATTTTATTTCGAACTGATTGGAAATGCAGGAACAACAGTGCAACCGTAAGTCAAATCCATGCACTGTGATGGAAAGAGTGTCATTGTTACCCAGTGGGTTCTGCACTGATTTTGACAAACAATTCTCACAAATTACTTGAGTGTTTGTAGAGAGATATTATTTATATCCAGCCTTCAAGCGTAAGCCAGTCACACCACTCAGAACTGCACATACTTTAATAGTAACAGTACAACAAAGGAAGGTTCCCTATCTTATAGGTGGGGAAAATGAAACGTAGGAAGGTGACCCTTTCAGCTGGTGAGGGAGACAAGAACAGAAGCCAAAGTTTCAGAATGATCTATCCATTCAAACATACTTCCCTAAGCAGAAAATCAGAGTATGGTGAGGAACCGTGCTGGATCCCTGTAGCCTTATTAGGTGAACTAATTTCATTTCAGCAAGGCTGTAATTTTTTACAGATGATGTAACGTGATTAAGAAGTGTAATTTGAATGTCTGATGCTAAACTAAAACAGATGATTTGATGGTTCTGATCAGACTGTGTTTTTTAATAGCACTTGTTTAGAAGTATGTGCTTCACAACAGTGCAAAGGTCAGAACTGGTTTTCATGTCTTCTGTATGTGCCAAAGTACCACAAGGTAAAATTCAGCTGTTATCACATTGGCTTTGCTGTCTGTCAGATATGTATAAGGCAGCTTGTGGCTGAAACAATCTTAGCACTTTAAGTGCTGCCTGCACTGGGACAGATTATGTTTTGTCTCATCTTTCAGAGCTGCTACCATGTGCAGTGGTCTATTCAGAATGATAGATGCAGTCAGTGTAGGCTGCACACCTGTGTTGTAAAGCTATCAGATGAAAGCACCCTTAATTTGATAAGAAAATACTAATGCCTGACCAGGTACATGCAACATTATCCCAGGTTCAAGGAGAGTGGTCTTATCACATAATCACCAGAGCTCGTAGCCTTAGCTCAGGCAATAGAATGTGTCACCAAAATCAGAAAGATCCCTGTTACAGCTCTTTCTTTGCAATGAGATGAATGCTTGGCTTCAGTCATTCACATTACAGAATAGTCGTGAATTATTTCATTCCAAATTTCCTTCCCCTTCCCTTCCTCCAAGGTCACAGCTATGAAGAAGAAGGATACATCCTGCTGACATGTCACTCAGTACTCAGGAAATCTGGATTCTATTCCTAGCCCTTCCCTTGGTCTAATGGATAACCTTGCACCAAGTCATTTTCCTCCTCTGTGCCTCCATGCTCTAGTGCTCTATCATCTTTATTTGCTTCCTAAAAATTATTTGTTTCAAAACCTTAAAAAGAAATGTGATTTATTCCTGGGCTAGCAATCAGCTAATCAGAAGTGAGCACTGGCTCACTCCAAAGCAGGCTGAGAGCATCTCAGCATAAATATTTTATAATACGGTTAGAGATTAACAACAATAGAGAAATCATTATTTACATTCTGAACAGATGGTAAATAGTATTGATTTGACTGGTTATTGAGTAAATAATTATAGTATATGCCATGCTAATGTCTTCTGGGCAGTATCTCACTTCAAATAGTCCCAGTTCAAGTGCAGGGAGCAGTTTATAGTATAAGTCTTTTTGGAGTAAATGTCAGAGAATTGACCTAAATGAGAAACAGTTTGCTCAAACACAATTATGTAATTTGTTTCTGAACCGGGCATATATACTCCCATGTGAATCTAGAGTCCTTATAATATGAAGGAAGAGCTAGATATGTTAAGGTTGTTAACGGTAGATTTCCTTCTTTTCAATGTGGAGTTGACTGTTTTCATCAAATGACTATTTTTAAAGTTCTTTTGATGCCTAAAAAGTGCATTGATGTCTATAAACATGTGTTTCCTGGAGTTTTCAGAGAAATTCAAGTACTTAATTTTGGTTTATATAAATTGGAAATAGAGACCTGAAAGCTTGAAAATCTCAGTCAGCACATATTTGCAGCTTTAGACATCCATATGCCTTAAAATATTAGATCTAGACATCATTATCAAACTTACATTACTTTGACATTTCAACACTGATAAGGAGATAAATTCATCCTTAATTGCCAGGAAAAAGGAGGAAAGGAGGGATAAAACAAAGTCAAAGTGGGAAGTGGGTTGAAAAGGCTGAGCTAAAACTCCAAATAGAGAATTAATTTTTTCCGGCTACAGAACAGAAACACAGATCAGGGAATTGATCTACCAATGCTTGTATACTAAAATTGTGGCACCTGTGGCTGTAGAGCAAAAGAACATGGTAAACAGTGGAAGTCAGGACATCGCTGTGCACTGCTGCACCTCGTGTTACTCTGAGAATCATTCATGCCCTGTGAGCACGGCACTTGGCCCTGATTTCTGAGCAGAAACGGGAGCTAAATTGCACACCTGCAGTAAGCCCAGGTAATCTGTGCTAACCATGAGGGATCCTGGCTGGTCCTGGCTTCTTGAGCCACGTTGATGGCTTATGACAGCTGCACACTTTTCTGCCTGTCTCGCAGGCTCATGGAGGAGAGGGAGTTGCTGTCATGCACAAATACTACATGTTGCAAGTTATCAGGGTGTTTCCTGGCAGAATGGATGCCTGGCCTTCTTCGGGGTGGTCCATGAAGCAGGAACCGACGTTTGTTGTTCAGGGCCCTTGTGTTGTGCATGGAAGGCCTGGAAAAGATATTCCCTATTTCAGCCCCTTGATAGTTTCTGTAAAGAATGTGTTGCTACTTAATGATGTGCAACAGGTTCATGGATTTTTGGAGAAGGTACCACTGAGATCACAGTCACTAAAGACCAGTAGAGTGTGAGGTAACTGTGGAAAAGCTTTGCTTGGTACACTGACCTTTGGAATAAAGATCCTAGTGGCTGGCTGGTGCTCTCAAATTCTACAGTAAATTGAATTTAAATACAGTCATTGCTTACTATGACTAAACTTGAAATTGCCTCAAACCAACCTTTTAAACTGCAGGTATGGGTTTCCTTCCTGTATATTTGTAAGCAAATGGTGCTTGCATAAAGTTACTGAGACTGTTCACTTCATAGCATGAAAAACTTTGTTCTTCCTTGATTTTGTTTGTACCACTTAACACACAGATTTTCCATTATTTTCAATGAAATGAGTAACAAGAATGGCCAGTCATCCTTTCAAAACAACTCTGTCTGTGAACGTCTTGGTACACGTTCAGATACAGTGGAACCAAAACCTGCCCATCCCTCAGATCTGCCCACACTTACACCTACAGGCACATCCCCCCAAGGATAGGGCTGATGCAGAATGCAGCATGTTGCAACTCAACTCAAGGTGGGTTTGGGGTTCAAACTGACCCATTATATGCTGCAAAGGGGCAGTTACCGCCATAGAAAAATGCAGTGTCACAAATTATTGGTTTGTTTTCCCTGAAAATGTTGGGGTTTTTAATGGAACCTTATTCTTGTCACGCTAGGATGTCTCGGTTCTCTTAGCACCTCCAGGACAGAGTGGGGGTGCTTTTATTTGTTGAAAGAAATTAAATGTATGTAAGGGGGGAAAAAACCTGTCACCCAATTTTTTTTGACCGCTGAAAGCAAGTCAGTTTGTGTAGCAGGAACAGATGCTGCGCTGCAGCTCTGTGATAAATACTGTTTGCAGTCTGTGTGCTAAGTGGAATCTAATAGTCTTTCTTTCTGAGGCAGATTGCCTGTGCTTACATAAGTAAACAACCTTTGCTTTCTATTTGTGATGCAGCTGTACTTCTGACAGTGAGACGGGGGAAGATGTCAGGTATGGTATTGTATGTGATTATTGGTTGTCTTACTCAATCGATTGCAATCGAAGGAACCAAAGGTTTCTAAAGTCCACACTTAAGATTTTCAGAGTCAGAATTCTGAAAGCCAGTGAAACTTTCACTGTGTTAATTAGCTTAGGATATAATTTTTGAAACCACCTATGTCACTTACGAAAATAAAAGTTAGATTTTCTTTATGAAAACATTGCCATTTGGTGATTTTGAAAATCTTATCCTAACTTTCCTGTACGTCTTTGAAAATCCTTCTCTTAAAGTCTGAACCAGGTTATTCCCTAATGACATGCTTTAAAAAATAGTATCAAGTATTGCTTTAAAGGTTTCATTTATTAAAGGAAAATCTCCCCATTACCCTTCTCTTAATTTCTTACATGCTGTCATAAGTTTATTTTCTCACCTAGCATTCTTCAGGCACACACAAACTGAGAAGTGTGGGGAGTAATAGGTTAGTCCATCTGTTGGCAAGGGATCCTTGCATGGAAATTATTTTTACCTGATTAACATAGTTCAGCTTGGATTTTGGGAACATCTACCAAATCAACTGAGAGCAAAGATTTCTGACATGGTTGTCATTCAGTGTGGTGCACAAACCTCCGGAATGGTAAACCTGGCGAAAGTGGCAATGCTATCCCTGCTGAAGTCAGTGAGAGCTTCGTTACTGAAATCAGCGGAGGAAAAATGTCATGATGTCTCTTTGCTTGACTTGTGCTGACCTGTGTGCCTTCCACTCGCCAGAATGTTTCCTTGGCGCACCAACTATTCTACTGCCTTTTCTTTAGATTTATCAGGCTCTTATCTCCCATTTACCTTATATTTCAGATTTGTTACCTGGTTGTCAGACTGATCCCTGCAAAACTTCTGATCCCATCTGTGTGTAGTATAAGAGGGAGTTTCATGTGTCTGACGGCTAAGCCTCATGGTAAAGGATACTTAGAAATCTCACAGTTCTTTCTGTATGAGAGACTGCAATTTCTGGGCCAAGTTAAAGTGAAGTCATTTGAACCCTTTAAGATACAAGATGCGATAGGATCAGAATTAGACATTCATGCGTTTGAAACTTACGGGGATGGACAGCAAACGGTGAGGTAACATGCACAACACTATGGCAAGCATATTAAAAAGCAGGAAAGAATATGAGACTGTATGAAACAACTACCTACATTATCATAGGTTCTGAGAATCCTAGTTATGTTGGGTAAGTGCTGTAGGAGTATGTCTGGTGGATTTGTTGTACTGGCATCCTGTAGAACGTGTTTGGTGTTCTCAGAGTATTTTGAGCTAAAGTCTTGTGAGGTCTTGAGCATGTGCTCATAGGTGTTGAATACTTTCTTCAAGGTTGTTTAGCACTTCTCGAAACTGAAGCTTTAACCATCCTTTTTTAGGTCAATATCACATGGTACAGAATTCTAACACAATTCAGAGAATTTTATTTCTGTTATGCAGTTATTTTGTTCTATTTTTAATTATAGCATAGTGATAGTACTTTAAGGTATTATTTGCATTGTCTAAAATAATTGATTTTTTTTAAAAAAAAACCCTTGTGTTTATTTTCTGCAGCCCAGAGAAAGAATCTCCTGTTGACTTGGAATTCAGGTACAACACTTGGAAAACTAAGGGGAACCTCAAGGTCCCTTTCAACCTCAGCTATTCTGTGACTCTAAACATCCGTCAGCAGTGGCTGTGCTTAATGAGCTGTTCCTCCTTAGAAGGCGAATGGGTTGTCTCTGTATGCAGCTACTGCAAGATTTAGAAGTAAAAACAAGCAAGTGACCCTTGCAGTTTAATAATGGCAAAAATGTATGATCCTGAATACTCAGGACTGGCAATATCAAAATGTTCTATTGCCTACTGTCAGGCTGAAAAAATCACACAAACATATTTTTTTGTTCATGCAGTAATAGTATAGGACAGACAGCACACGTTTCTGTCATATCTGGAGAACGTTTGATTTTGAGTTTTTTGAATGTTATTAGAAATTAATGAATTGTGCAAAAATAATAAAGATAAAACTGCAGTCAGCAATCGAAAACACATGAAAGGCTTTGCAATGTGTTATTTCCTCTACTATTATAATCATAACTTCATTGCATTTTAAGTGCATTTATTTTCTTTTGAAAAACACCAACATCTCAGACTTGGTAGGTTTGTTAAGGCACTGACACTCATATATAAATGTGCCTTAACTAGTCTTATTCTCAGTGATCTTGAATGCATACTGAGCCTACTGGACTTAACAAAAAGAAATGTGAAGGTAGAGTTAGATTAATAACTTTAAACAAACAATCTTGACAACATTGTTTCTGATTCTAAATTAATGAACAGGCTTGATCCTATATTAGCCGAAGTGCCTAGTCTCCAGGGAGCTCAGGGAGGATTTTGCTGTCTGCCTCTTTGTGATAATTAAGAGACTATGGCCAGTCTATCTTGTGCTATCAGGGGTTAAAAATGACGTTCCATTGATGAAAATACATGTTTGTTTATGCATTCTGGGGGTAGGAGGCAGTTACTTCCACCTGCAGAGTAAATTCCTTGTAAGTCTTTGCTAAGCTGTTTGCTTGCATTCAGTCTTATAAGTGTGAAATGTTTAGGCTTTCAGAGAAAGTGTTGCACACTCTGTTTCAGAATATTTTGTTCTCTGGATTTTTGGCCACATTTCTCACAGTTTCAGTAAAAGGTTTGTTTGCCTCTTTACTGTAAGAAGCACTGTAGACATGCCATAGATTTCTCATATGATCAAGCACTTGCAAGATTTTTGCTAATGTCAAAATATGACATTGACCTAGTGTAAATTTGCAATTAAGATCAAATCTGAAGAGAGATTTACTAAATTCTAGATCTGTATGAATTTTGGTGAGGTCTCTTCATTTTTGAATTGAGCTCTCTCAATTGCTTGTTCCCAAATTCCTTGCAGTAATTAATTCTCACTGACAACCTAAAAGCAAAATGTGAGCCAAACGTGAATGGTGTTCCCAGGCATTGTGCTGTTTCTCAGCATGGAGTGCATCTTACTGGCAGTGTCTGTATCTTCACTGAGCAAAAGAAAACTTTTCACAAGTTTTAAAAGCATTTCCTCAAAACTTTGCTACTACTTTTCAAAAAATAAATGAGATGTGAGTTTTCAATCACATTAAGAGCAGCAAAGGGGCACAGTTTCAAGCAATGAAAAGGAGGGGAAGGGAATACGTGTTCATCTTGGAATGCTCAGACCAATTTTTTCTCAATCATTGGGATGAGAATTTCATACTAATTGAAAAAAGGCTTCCCTCGTGAGGCAGAACTGAATGCTCTTTGCATTAGATTTTGGGACTGTGGGCTGGGCTGCTTAGCGGATTTTTCTGTCTTTTTTTCTTTTTTTCTGTTTCATTTTCCAATAAAGAGAACTCATAATTAAATTCTAATGACCCCATCAGACATTTGAAATTGGAAGCGTGTTAGCAGGGTAGCATAACTGTATGTTCTTTCAGGTCATCAAAGAAAATTGGATCCTATAATGACTCGTAAGCAAGCTTGGTGAAAGCCTGAAAAAATGAGCAGGGAAAGTGACCTTAACCGCTGATAAAAAAAGGATAAAGCGCTTGGTGTATTTTGGCAGCTCATGATTTTGAGCTGCATTCAGGTCCAACTAGAAGGAGGCTGCTGTAACGGCTGTCTAGCAGACAAAGGCTACATTTGGGTGAGAGGTCCCATCTTTTTATCAGATTAGCTGATACAGCTGGAAAGAAAACAGATATGCTTTTAGGTGTACATTCCCTCTTTTGGCCCTTTCCTGGACAAACAGTGACATGCCAGTGAGAGCTTTCCAACAGTATCGGTTGCTCTAATAAAAAATGTTGCCTTTCTCCCCGCTCTGCCTTACTGAGGTCCTTAGTGCACAGCAGCCACAAAAGAGCTACTACTTCACTAGCAGGAAAATACTTCTATTTTTAAATAGTAGTAGTAATAATCCCTATGAACAAAGTATGCATGGCGAGATCCTGTTGACTGTACCCTTCTGATGGTACATTATGAGGGCAATTCCACAGGGAGAAATTTAGCAAATATTTTTTGTCTGTGTTCTTTCTTTCTTGTCTTTATAGACATAGAAAGATTTTACCTGTGGCTACCCATTTACTTTATGACTCAAGTTCTCCTCTTAGAATGAGGAAAATTAATGTGTTGGGGGTGGGGGAATTGCCTTTGTGTATGTGTGGAGTTGTTTTTTTTTTAAAAAAAAAACCTTTAAAATATTTTTTTAGAACATTCCTCCTGAAATATGTTGCCTAACTAGTGATCTGCTCTACATTTTTTTTATTAGTGTATCCAAACAGAGCTGCGATTCAGTTTTTGGTAATTATCTTCCTGCCATCTGCACTGCTCAAGAGGCAGCTTTACTGAGCTAGCCTCTCCAAAACCCACCTCACAGCAGGAAAAAAGGGAACAAACTGAAATTTAGTTAGGTGAACAGTTTCAGTATTCTGTTGCATATTTAACATCTTCTGTATTTCCTTGATGGGAGAGCTATTGATTGTCCTAAAGAACGAAAATGAAAGAGTGTTTTTGAAGACTTATTACCAGTTTCTTCCTCTGCAAGAAAATGGTTTCCAAAAATGCCTACTGCACTGGTAAGCTGGGAACTCTGGGTTGTTTCTTTTTCCACCCCCCAGGAAAAGAGGATCAGTAGCATATGCATCACAGAAGCCTTGGCTGCTCAATGCCACAGTGGAAGAGAATATCACATTTGAAAGCCCTTTTAACAAACAGAGGTAACAGGTTTCAGCACTATCACATGCTTTACTGCCCTTTCCACCAAATAGTGGAGTTGCATAGGCCTCAGTTCATGCATGTGGGTCCCCATCTCCCTCTAGTAACAAATGTACCGCATGTGCCTGAACATGACAAAAGACAGTGAGTTCTGCGCGGTCTCCCTTTGACCATGTTTTTTCTGAAGGACACAAGGGACAGTTCAGTCTCACTTGAACTTAAGTGTAGAAGTGGTTTTCATTTCCCAGGACTGTGTGTGTGCAGCACGCAGCATGCTCTTCTTATCCCTAATTGACTCATTTAACTGTCTGAGAAGGACATTAGCAGTTTGGGAGTGGGAATGTTGTTACTATGATTTCAGTATTTGGTACATTTGGAGGATTAATGGGCTGCCTTTTCATTTGGTATAAATGCCCACCAAACATTCAAATATATTTAGAAGTTAATTGCTGGTATTTGATCCCCCTGCCGTATAGAAGTGGTTGGCTCTGTATTCACTTCCTACACACATTTTTCTGTCATCCTTGGATGTTGAAACAAGAAACCAAGTCACTGGACATGAAAAAAAGTTAAACGCTAAACAATAACAACGTACCATGGAAGAAGTTTTGCATGTTTTGCTTGGTTTTAATGATTAAATGTTTTAAATTGGGAAGCTGACCTAAGATGCTTTTTCGTAGCTGAAATATTATTTACTTACCTGTGATTGCAAGAGATCCCATTAGAACAATTAGTGGCTAACAAATATGTTTTCCACTCTGTGACTTTTTCCAGCTGGTTGATTTTTGTTCCTCTGCAGGTAGGAAATGTGCTTCTTTGGCAGTATCTGTGTGGATTTTGCATTACCTTTTTTGTTTCCGCAGGTACAAAGCAGTAATTGATGCTTGTTCCCTCCAGCCTGATATTGACATTCTCCCTCATGGAGACCAAACCCAGATTGGAGAGAGGGTCAGTGATCAGCTACAAGCTTCTATTTTTGTTTTAAATATATAGAGGGGTTTTTATTATTTTGTTGTGTTCTTAAAATCTTACTGGTTATTTGGCAACAAAGGTAATCTTTTAGTTGAGTGTATGTTTGGGTCATTAGTCTGAAAGCTTGTTGCTCAGTAAACATGGAAACACTGTCATTTATGTGAGATGCAATAATTTAAATGTGTTGCTATCAGAACGTTTGACTAATTCTGTGGCTGCTCTCTCAGATATCCTGACTTCACAGTGCATTTTTTGGTTTTGTTAGGAGTAACATAAAAATAAATCATAGATTTTTAGAGCACCTTCTTTTAAAAAAAGAGCGGGTGTTTAATAAGCGGCAAACTAAGCTTTATCGCATCAGGGAAGACTAGGGAGTGACAAGAAAGGAAACAAGTCACAAATTTGTAAACGATTTACTTTGGCACTGTCACAAACAAAACGGGGGGTGGGTGTCAGGACACCACCAGAAAACACAACAAACAACCACCACCCCAGATATATTTAAGGATACATTTCCATGCTGGCTACCATGTTAATTTTCAATGGACTGGTTTCTAACCCAATTCATTGTGTAGCCAAACGAATGTTTTTTGACAGGAGGAGGGAAGTGGAGAGGAGGGAGAAGGGTGGGATAGCGTCTTTTGGCAGCAGTACTGGCTAACGAGAGCTTAAGGTGTTTGTGAAACTGCAGGTGAATCACAGGAAGGATAAGTAGCTTAGAGCAGGGTAGTAGCAGGGGACTAAGGGATAAAAACAAGTACAATAGCAACCAGGTAACATTTGCCTCAGCATGGTCTGACTTCCCAGCTGCAAATTACTGATTACAGTATATAATGGAGCTGATATAGTATGACAGCATACAACTATAAAAAAAAAAACAAAAGCAGGACACAGCCAGACTCATAAGGCTAACTTTTGAATAGATATCTAGTTTAGACTGCCTGCAGAATATCTGTGCCACCTACACCATTATGTCACCACAGACCATTAAACATTTCCCGTCCCTCTGGTATGTATGGAGTACAGCTCTGGACTGAGTGCTCTGGCTTTTCTAACAATTTGTGTACTGTGTCCCAGCAGAAGTCCAGGCCCACACTTCTGAAAAATTTCTCTGGGTTTCTTTGTCCAGAAAGTCTTCTGTGGATTATCCAATCAAAATATGAATATTCAATTGATATTTTTGTAACTGTCTGATTGTTTTTCTCCTGCTTATCTCCAGGGTATTAATCTGTCTGGAGGGCAGCGCCAACGTATCAGTGTAGCAAGAGCACTCTACCAGCAGACAAATGTTGTGTTCCTGGTGAGTAGGTGCCATTATGTTTATGCTGCAAACCCAAGAATAAGATGCGAGCATTGAGAGTATTTCATGGGTAACACACAGAATCCTGTGCTTCACAGAGCTAAGCCAAACGTGCAGTGTTTATTTTATATCCATGTTAGCTAGCCTGCAGGTAAGAAGTGTTTTGTAAAAGCTGTAGACAGATTTTTAGAATACAAATTGCTGATTAGAATACAATGCTGATGCTTCCCCTCTCAGTCTATTGAAGTTTCATTTTGACCCTTGTGTTTATCTTTGGTACTTAGAAATCAAATAGTCTCAGCTGTATTCATAAAATTCCTAAGCTGTGTCAAGCCTAAAGTTAATGTTGTCCTGTGTTGTGTCTGGGGTGTTTCCTTTCTGCAACAAACTAAGCTGTCTTCCCACCCGGAGCTGCTATATCCTGTCCCAGCTTCAACAGAAGTGCTGTGGAAAAAAGAGTGAGAGCGGGCTCTTAAAACTTAGTAGGTGGGAAAATGGATGCATCCTACACACTGGCTAGTTGTGAGCTTGCTGGCTTTCCAATTATGGACTTCCTTCTTAAGCTCAGTTTTCAAGGAGCTTTGAATACAGCTTTTATGACAGCAAGGCATGAGACACATGGGATTAGAAAAGCTGTGAACAGTAGAGGTTATCCCTAAAAGTCTGGGAGGTTACTTAAACTTTTCCCTGTAGTAAGGTTGATCAATATGTACTTGTTTCATGTGCAGGGCATTTCCAGGCATTGACCAGGATGCAGGAGGGTAGAGAGCAGTCGGGCCAGGTGCTGCAAATCAGCAGATCCAGTATTGGGCTGTAACTTGGTTTTGTCCCTTTGTGCAGGGCACTCAATAGCCTCCTAGCAGTAGCAACTTCTCTTAGGATTTGGTAATGTAAAAGCACCTACAGATAAACCTTTTTCCACTTATTAATCTTCCAAAAATAATCAGGAATCCTCTGTTAGTAATTGCAAACACTCAGTTCTTTTAAGACTGATTTTGTAAACAAATGCTTAAGAAACTTCTCTCACAAGTGTGCGCCTCCTTTCATATTCTCTAAAATTCTTGTAACCATTGCGGCTACGAAAAAAGGTCATGTGAGATAATTAATTACATATTTTATTCTTAATTACATTCATTCACTCAGCATGTTTTATTTGTCGCATGTTGGACTAGTCCTGCAATATGAACTGATTTTTTTCAGCTGTCTTGTAATCAGTGCATCATCATAATCAAATACGGTGAGTGCCACCGTATTGAGCTGCCTCGCCTGACTCCACAGTGCAATGTCGTGCTCTGTGAACTGGCATTTACAGTCCCGAGAAGTGCACCATTGCATACGAGGTGGCTGTGCACAAACTCGGGGCTCAGAACGATGTTTAGGTCTGTGCCAGATCGGAAGAGCGCAGCAGTAAAGCTGACAACATACACCCTTGCTCAGTGAACACAGTGCACATGCAGTTGCACACACATTTCTGAGAACAAATTCTCTGTCACAGCCAGAAGTTTACTCTGTTTCAAAAGCATCTTTTAAGTGCTTTATGTTATGATGCCCTGATCTGTTAGAATTTCAGCGGTCATATTTATCTTACTGTTGATTTCAGATATTTTGGGGTTTGTAGATACGTGAAAGCAACAATATACTAAAGTTTCTAATGCAGTCACAGTATAAATTGTTGCAAAATTGAAGGGAATAAAAGTTCAAAGGGATTTTCTAAAGCACTCGCCTCTTCGCTTATACCTCTCCCTAACTAACTGGTGGCAATGATGTCACTCAGAAAGCAGAATTAATTCAAATTCAACCCTACTTTATCAGCAAACATCTGGAGAAAAGAAAACAAAACTTGATTTTTAAGAAATCCTGATTTTAGTGTGATATAATAGTAGGAAATAGTAATACTACATAAATCCTACAGTCAGTGTCACTAGTGCAAACACAAATCATAGATTTGTAATTCCGTTTAAATAGGATTAGGTAAACAAGTCCCCCAAAAGATGGTACAGATTAGCTTATGCCTAAATTAATTGCATATAATTCATTAAGACAATAAGATAATCTAGGTTGTAAATCAAGCATCTGAGCAGAGTCATCAAAATGATCAATGTTTCTCCTTTTGTGATTCTTTGTTAATAGAGTTTTGATTTATGGATTAAAAATAAAATCAGAGGGCAATTATGTACAAGGGAAATAAAAATGTGCTCTTTGTCACTGTCCCTCGAGCAGTTTGTGTAATATATGCGATAGACATACATTGCTGTAGTGTCTTGAGTCTGACAGAAACATGCACTGCAGTTAGGCTCTGACACACCGCTGTTGAGAGGAGCGGTTCCCAAAAAGCCTCAGGAAATGGTAGCATGTACACAGTTGACGTTACCCTATGTCTGAGTACTCACTGCAGAAAGACAGTTCAAGGTTTGTTGTTATATAATGTGAGAAAACCGTTCTTCAGAACAATTTTGACTTTCTCATGACCTCTGTTGTCTATATTGATCTAACTGGTTTTACTGGTATTAAAATCTGTCGGTTTCTTAAGGTCCCATAAATGCTGGCTCCAAAAGCTGACCTCTTTTCCCCATGACAGGATGATCCATTTTCCGCACTGGATATCCACCTAAGTGACCATCTCATGCAAGAAGGGATCCTGAAAATGCTGCGGGAAGACAAGCGGACCATTGTGCTAGTAACTCACAAGCTGCAGTACTTACCCCATGCTGACTGGGTAAGAAAGCTCTTCCTGTTCTTCCTGAGGAGGCAAGAATGTGGCACGATTATGTCTTGCTACAAACAATGCTTTCACTTCATCTTTCCACCAAGTGGTAGTTAAGTGAGAAGAAACATAATACAGATCTCTTGAAAATCAGGCAGTGAATTTGGGGTGCCATAATTTTGGGATTCCCATAATTTTGGGATTCCCATCTTAGAATATGTGAATAGGTTGGATTTTCATAGAGCTGATACTTAATACTGTTGTGAAAGCAGGCTGCATATATTGAGTATCCAAAATTATTAGTTATATTGGAAATCTTTGCTCATTTTCTTAATCTCAAAACAGTGAAATGTTTGAGTAACATATTTGCCTCTGCTGGGGTGTTACTAGGAATTTGTCTCTGCTGTCACAGAAAAGGGTGTGTTTATGGATATTGAGGTGTGTGAAAATACAAGGAAAAAAACAGTATTACCTTGCAGTTAGTACTAGTGCGTCATGTATCAAGAACATTGTTATCCTTTGTCTGTTGGCAAAATTTTAAGAAATGTGTGGTATTCAATTGTTTTGTGAGGTTTCTTTGTTACATCTTGTAGTTTACAGGAAAAAAAAAATGAAGGTATGCTTTCTATAACAGTTTGCAATTTCAAATATCAAAGATGAAGCAAATCAAGTTTGTTTTGTTGGATTTTTTTAGTTTCTTGGTTCACACTGGCCTTGCACTTAGTTCCCCTGCAGTCATCCAGCTACAACACCACAGGTCGTCTTGCCCGGGAGGACTGATGACCGCAGTTATGCCTCCTAGCAGGACTTCTCTGTCCTTTGCATCTTGCACAGACTACAGCAGTAATTACCCTGTCTCAAGCAATAATCGTATTTGAGCTGCTCTCTGTTCTTCACATTGGCTTGCTATGAAGTTGCAAACAGACGTTAATTTTGTTCTGCTCATGTTTTTGGTGGGCAGCACTTATCCTTTGTGGATATCCTTTTTGCTGTGACTTTGTCCCTCAGTTGTACACTCCTAAAAATTACTACTGTTATAAAAACAGTTCTGGTTCTCCATAAGTGTGTTTCAGGGTACAGGAATTTTCTGCCTCTTTCCGTGCCCTGTGAGGTCCATCTTAGCTTCCTCTTTTTCAATTGTTATATATTGGCTTTTTGTTTTTTAATATGCACAGCTATGGCCTTGTATCAGTATAATCTTTTTCATTTTCTTTATGAATGTCATACACATTTCTAGGTGTTTATGTTTTATGGGATACTTTATGAGAATTATTTTATTTTCATTATCTTCTAATTGGGTTTCAATAATGTTTTGTGAAATGTACTGCTCCAAACAGCCTGGGGGACAGGAAAGATTGGTATTAAAGTAAATAATTTAAAATTATTTATTAAGAGATAGTTCAGGGTTTTTTTCCTAAGCACAGTTCTTATTATGCCTTAGCAAATTCTACCCAAATGGAGTGCAGCAGGAATATTTATTTTATTTAATGAAGGAATTTGAAATAAAAATATAATTTGAATTATATGTGATGGCCCTCCTAAATCTTCATACTGCAGAAGAATTCAGGATCCAGCCCAATTACAGGTTTCCTGAATAAATTGACCACAAAGAGATCCTTGTTTGCTTTATTTTTTTCCTTTCCTCTGGTGAAAATTCTTAGCAGAATTCCCCTCCCACCCCTCCGTGGCGATTTTTGAGTTTCCAGGGAGAGAGAAAAATAGTTACTGCATTAACTATTTTCTAATGATGTCACGTGGGTTTATGATTCACATGCCTCATTTTCCAATTCTCCTTTCCAGATCTAAAGTGAAGGCAGTTACATTGTGTGAATATAATGTAGTTACACTGGTATAAACCTAAACCCCACACCCTTTAGACTTTGTCTTGAATATATACTTTTTTTTCCCCCACAACATCCACTATTTATGCTTTTTAAAGCTTTAGAGATTCAAATTCCCTAGCTTTTCCTTATCGGGTCCATGATATCAAACAGACGGTGGAGCCAGCATGCCCATATCTAATTGCCTGAATGAGGGCAAAACATGCTGCGCATGGTGTGTTGCTAAAAGCCTTTTCCTTTTAGGGGGTAAAAGAACTCTCGCTAATGATCTTGCTAATGACTTGTATTTAGGAAGAGTAATGCACTCTCCTGATGGGGACCCTGTTGTTCTTCTTTCTTACTTAAAAGCAGCCTTGCTTTCTGAAAGCATGCAGTGCAGGAAGTTTCTGGTTTTGCAGCATCTTGAGTAACGGGAATAGAGTTGAGAGAGAACTTCACTGTCTTTTAAAAAGACAGATTTGTCTGCAGAAATATTCTTTATTTAAGAAAAGAGAAAATTCTGTCCAGACACAGTGACGTAGATTAAAATAAATAGACATACATGGCTATTTATCTCACTGTTTGTGTTTCTAACTTTTTAGATAATTGCGATGAAAGATGGTAACATCCAGAGAGAAGGAACACTCAAGGACATCCAGAAATCAGAGACGGAGCTCTTTGAACACTGGAAGACATTAATGAATAGACAAGACCAAGAGCTGGAAAAGGTGTTTGATGGGCAGGGCAATCAACGTTTGCAGAAAATGTGACAAGTTTTTTCTCTTACCTTGAAAGCATTAGCAAGGACTGATGTGCTGTGTGTGATTTTGAACTTAGTATGAATGTAGTCTTACTATTACCATTATTTATCTATTAAGACATCTCATAACTCCCTGATACTGTTGCCTCTGATCCATTCTTTATAGGAAGCCATATCAAAATATTCTTGTCTCAGGAATATTAAATTGGGCCATCTTAGGGGAAAAACTATGGTAATGTGCAGTGCTGACAACTGCTTCTATAAATATGCCTGAATTTACTCCTGCATTGGATAGAAATTTTTCAGCTGTGCCTATATCAAGCTCTAAATCATTAACACATTTTGTCTTCAATACTACAACACAGGAAGAATGAGATGTTAATGTTAGTTCTTTTTAATTCAGGGGTATCTGTCCAAGTTAAGATTCTAGGAGGGTTGGGATTGACAACCTGAAATTCATGTCAGATACCTGATTTGTGTCCTTTGGCTTTACACAGAGGTAGCAAATTCATCACTTACGACTGCCTGCTGTAAGATTCTCACTTTTATTTTTCTCTGGCGTTCTGATTGGAAACAAGTTTTGTCACAGCTAGTGATTTTTTTTTAATTCTCTGGTTGAAAACACACAAACTGTCCCTTTTCTAGGAGACTATTATTGAAAGAAAAACTGTTTTTGAAAGAACAAATCTCCGGAGAACTATGTATTCCCGTGAAGCTCTGCTGAAAGATGATGAAGAGGATGAAGGTAAAAGATCACCCTTTGAGCCCCGTACTGCTACACTACTGTTTAACAGTTAAATTATTTTAGAGTGAATTAACAAAAATAAAACTGGCAAGAGAATAATAATTTTTCATGTAGGTCGTGATTCGTAAGAGTGCTGTTTCCATTTATTTCAAGAATTTGGAAGTCATAGCTTTCTCCAAACTTTTGAATTTTTTTTTTCTTATACTTGAACATGATTTGATAATGAAAGAGGAATAATAGTGAATATTTTATGCTGGGTGAGCTTCAAACCTGTCAGTAGCTAAGCACCCCTGTTCAGGGTTTTACCTTGGAAAAAAATGTAATTAATTTTTATCAAGCCAGTACTTTTAAATTGCAGAAACATGACTGGAGACATTGATCACCTTGTGCTAAGGTTTTTTGCATCTTTTAGGATGTGTTACTGCTAACTTCAGCAGGCTAAATCATGCATGCCTGAGTGGGTAATTTCACCTAAAGCCACTCTTTATCCTGTATAAGTCGACCTGTTTTGTAGCTGCCACTTGGCAGTCTCCATGAAAGGTGTGCGTGAGTAAGCCAGTGTGGCTGTACTTTTTACGTGCACATTGCAGAAGAAGTAACAGAAAGCGATGATGAAGACAACCTGTCTTCAGTACTGCATCAGAGAGCAAAGATGCCGTGGAGAGCCTGTGGCAAGTACCTCAGCGCAGCGGGAATCCTCCTTCTGCCGCTGCTGGTTCTGTCCCAGCTGCTGAAGCACACGGTGATGGTGGCCATCGACTACTGCCTGGCACGCTGGACCTCGGAAGCCATTTCTGGGAAGACAGAGCTAGAGCTGAAAAACTGCTCTCACTGTGAGGTATGCCACACCTCATTCACCCCTCTGTTATGATTTAACTGGTGGGGATCTCCCGCTGTCAACCTCTGCTCCGAGTTCTGTATGCGGTGAGCTATATTTCTAGTAATAGAGCAACTCCAGAGTATTTTGAGGTTTAATGTGCTTCTGGGTACACAGTGCAATAAAAGTAACAGTTAAGCTTTTTGCATTGTTGTTCTCCTTTTGCTAGATTTGTTTTATTTTCATCATCTAGCTGGTATGGCGAAAACTTGGTCTCTAAAGTAATTGTGATATAATAGATGTTCTTCCTGTACTGTTGTATCCTCACTGCAAGTAGGGCTTTCAGGTTTGGTAACATATGGGAAACCCAGATTATTTTTTTTAATGAGCATGCTTTTTTGGTTGATTTTTTGTTGTTGTTGTTAAATTTTTTGTGTGTGAATTCCACATGGTACTGACCACAGCGTTACCTGGCAGGGTACTCTGTATGTATAAAGCAGTAGCGGAGGGATTTTGTCATAACTGGGATTGTTTTCTTTATCAGGATTAAGTACCTACAAATAATCCACTCTAATGTTTGGGAGGTTCATGTGTGATTTCACTGGAGTCACACTTTCATCTCTCAAAGATGCTTTATCGATGCTGGGTTTTAATATGAAATCAGTATTTTAATTTAAAAACTATTATATTCTACTCCTATTCAAAAAATAGACCAAAACAACAAAACCATAATAAATGCTTTGAAGATGTTTTTTCCTTCAGATAAATTATCAAATATATATTTTCAGGGTGGTTTTTTTTAATATTCCATGATTTAAAGTTTTTTATTAATCTTTCATGCAAACACTCCTCTGTCCAAAGGATAATAAATTGTGATTTAATATGGTTGAAAAGCATTTGACGGTTTAATTTAGGGAGTCTTGTGTTTGTGTTTTTACAATAAATTTTAAATGTAATTTACAGTGAATAATTTTGTTACTCTTTCTTTGTTTCTTAGGTTTTCAACCATTCTCCATATTCAAAAGTTTTCAGCATTCTGTGCTGTCTCGGGATTGTGCTATGTCTTGTCACATCAATAGCAGTGGAGTGGACTGGCTTGAAAGTCACCAAAAAGCTACACTCTTCTTTACTAAATAAAATTATTTTGGCTCCAATGAGGTATTCCTCTGATTGTAATACAAATTTTATTGTAGTCTTTTGCGTTCCTTCCTTCAAGGCAGTCCTCTAAGCACAGTTTTTATTAAGAAGTAACTGTGAGTCACTTTTTTTTTTTAATGTGTCATTGAAAATCACCAGGTATCAAACTACTGAGCAATTTTTGAAAACGGTACCCAGGCTGCTGAAGTTCCTAGGCACTAGACAAACGCCTCTCCTGCCTGACTGTGACTTTAGATATTTACTTCCTTGTAATGTTTAACTTCTCTTTGCTGTTTTCAATTAGGGAGAAACACAATTATTGATCAATATCTTGTACAGTTCATTCATAGTGTGCATCATAATCTTAATCTTAATCACCTTAATCTTAATCAATATTTACTTTCAGGCAGTGATTGTGCAAGCCTATGCACAAAGATAATGAGCTTAGACAAGTGTCATCACAGGCATCACTAGGGTACAGTGGGGTGCGCAGTGCCTGGTAAAGGCCTGTGTTGTCCTGCATAAGTTTTATTTCTAAAGCGTGAAAGGAAAGTTGTGGCTTGATTCAAACCTGCAGCTGTTACTGAACATTAGGAAAAATACCTTCTTATTTTTAAGATAACTGTATTTGATCATGGAGAAAAAATATACATGGAAAACCTAGATATTTTTTTTAAAAACTTTTTTTTAGGATACATTTAGGCTTCAGGTTCAGCATGAGTTATGGAACAGTTAACAATTACAGAGCAGTAATGAAGTTTGCATTTTGCATATGCAAATATAAAGGAAAGGTCTTTTTATGTATTATTCCAACAGTTGTTCTTATTATGCATTTCTATCCCAGAAGAATGCAAGACTTGAAACTTAACTTCGTATTTTACATTAATTGAAGAGGCCTCAAACTGCAAATCTGAAAGGATTTTTTTAAAACATAATTGTGATTTGCATAGCTTAGGCAGTAGAGGGAGCTGAGGACATGCTTGCTGTTGCTGGTTTACAGTCAAGACCGCCATTTTATTGGAAAGCCATGGTTACGGGGAAGGATGTCAAACTTCACTGTAGTTGTTAATTTATTTGCTTGTACATAGCTTGAGGAAGACAGGAAAAAAATTTTAAACTATTCTAGTATCAATATTGTAATCTTTCCCTTTCCTTGTCTCGTTATAGGTTTTTTGAAACAACACCTCTGGGAAGTATATTGAACAGGTTTTCAGCTGACTGCAATACCATTGACCAGGTACTGAATTAATATATTCAAGCTCTCAAGTTATCCTATCTTTCCCAGTCTGAAAGACTGGATTTCCATTTATTATACACTGATTTAGATGAAGTTTACTGATGTTCTATAATTTTGACTACTATATCAATTTGCATCCTGATTTTCTAGGTTCAGAATTAATTCCTTATCTTAAATGTGCATTGAAAAACCATTTGTTTGATTAAGATGCCCTGTATAGAAAAGGGAAGTGAAATTAGATCAATAGTGATAGTCCCCAAATAGTGATATCCCCAAATTAAGAGGACCTACTTTTTTTAAAAGCAGGTAAACACATTCACTTGACACATGCAAGCAAATGACATGAGAAATAGGCAAATGCTGTTGCCCAAAATAAAATGGCTGAAATTCTGATCACTGTTTACCAGAGACTGCATTGGCAGTTCATAGGATCAATGCAGATGCTGAAATAGTTTATTGCATCCCATCTGTAATCCTCCGACATGAGGACTGTGGTCCACAGTGAGACATGTGAAGTAGCCCCACAGAAATCCCTTCGAACTTTCCCAAAACCCAACGGTCAATTCAAAAGCAGACCTGTATGCTTAGTGCTTCAAATCCTCAAAATTTTCTTCCTTGTGTGAGAGGGAGAAAGGAAAATGATATAATGCTGTTTTAAACTTGGTATGTTATGGAAGATTCTGTGTGCTTATTCTTCTGTATTTATACAGCACATTCCAGCTACCCTGGAGTGCTTGAGTCGTTCCACTTTGCTGTGTGTATCGGCTCTTGCTGTCATCTCGTATGTCACACCAATGTTTCTCATTGCCCTGGTTCCCCTCGCAATCATGTGTTACTTCATCCAGAAGTACTTCCGAGTCGCATCACGGTAAGAGCGTAAACCAGTATCATTCTAGCAATAGAAACATCATCTGCAATACGTGATTGTAGTGCGGAATTGCAGTGCTGGGGAACTTCATGTTTAAATCTGGTGCTGTCAAAGCCACGGCCCTGTCTGAAAGTGAGCCAAATCCACCATAGCAAAAATGTGTCATTTTACAAGTGCCTTTGTCTGCAGCTCTTCAAGCAGAACTTCTGGGAGGCATGTCCATGATCAAAGTTTCTTAGAGTTCACAGGACACAAAAACCAACTGGATTCTGTCCTCCCCAAGGGCTGCGTGCTGGGTACATCCAAGAAAATGGCGACAGAACAGTGAAACTGATGTCTGCCTGTCCAGGTGGAAGTGGAAATCTGTAGCTGGGGAGAGGCTGGAGAATGGTGCCCACTAAGGGTCCAATGTGCATGAGCGTCCTCTCTTGTTCTGGGTGCCTTTTAATTTGTAACAAGTTGAAAAATGTATTCCATATCTGTGATTTTTCTCCTTCTACACTCATACAGCTGCCCCCCTCGGTGGCACTCAAGAAGCGTTTGCAGCAATGCTACATTTATCCCTTCATGTATGCATAGATTGAGAGGGACTCTGCAACCAGTTTAATTCCTGCTGGAAGGAACTGAGGCTAAATACAATTTCGCCCCACATGCGCTTATACTGATCTGATGACTAAATATGAAATTGAGACACACAACCTAATGATGAGTGCAGGCTCTTGTTTACTGAGTGTATGATACTGTTAGCTCAGTGAGAAGTATCTGGGGATAGAGAGGGGAGAGAGCTCGTACTTGCAGTATCCTATTAAATTTATATTCAGCATAGAGCCAGAATGGTGTTTAAATTAATAAACAGTTGAGTATAAGAAGTAGGAATATAGGAGAAATGAGGGAAGACAGTGAAGGGAAAAGACCTATTCAGAACTCCAGCACTGTTTGTATTCAAATGATAAAAGAAAAATCCTTCTGGGGTCTTCATTCCCTGCTTAGAGACATGTAGCACTGCTTTGCAATCTTTCTGAACATTATCTATATAATTATTGTGATGGTATTCCGTTTCACTCCCTGGGCCTGCTTCAACAGAAAACTGCACAACAAAGCTGGCTTTTTTACAAAATTCTTTTCATAACCCTCTCCAGGGACCTGCAGCAGCTGGATGACAGCACTCAGCTACCATTACTCTCCCATTTTTCAGAGACTGTTGAAGGTCTTACCACCATCCGAGCCTTCAGGTACAGTTTTTTAAGAAGCATGCATTACTTGGCTTTTGAATATCTCTGATTCTGTTCTGCAGTTGTGCAGTTATAAGTAATTGTTATTTGGATCACCTGGAAAATCCAGAGTCTCCAAAACACTGAAGAACTTTAAGCATCTTGCACGTGAAGGCATTACTGTAGAAAAACAACTTAGTATGTGTCAGCTGCCCTGCAGTAACTCTCCATACATTTGCACACAGCCTGAAAAAAAAAATTGTGGGCAAACGTGATTTAAGAAGCTAAATTAGCTTGCAATTACCACTGCATGCAGTGTGGCAGACTATGCACTTGGACAGTTTCTATGGAACAACTAATATGCACTAACTTGTCATGGCAGGGAAATTTGTGTGTGAGTCGATGTCTCAGTAAGGTAAACTCTGCTTGCAAGTGACTTCAGAGGATACAATAGCACTCTAAGTTATTTTCCAGGTTGCTAGCTGAAAACGTGGTTCTTCATACTGATTTTGAAAATACACAAGCTGGAGACAGTGTCTTTCATCACCTGGGTTTGGTTCGTTTTTCTGTCCGCATAAGCTCACAGGAGGGCAGCCCAGGAATACCTGATAGTTGCCTGGGTGGCATATCCATGTTACAAAAACGGCAATCACACTGATACTGGTAGAGGTACCAATAAAACTACTGCTGAGCTTACCAGCTGCTTTCCCTACAGTAGTGCTATTTCTGTCTTTTCCCAGTTGACCCAAATGCAGTCAACTGTCTTCCACACCCCACCTCCAGCTAGATGTCTACACATTTTGGCAGTTAATTATTACTTTTACCGTTCTGTCTTTGAAACAGTAGTGCTTATTCCTCCTAACCTATAATGTTAATTTTATAATAGAAGTAATTCACAAAGTTAACTTTTCTTAAACTATTCTAAATAGGATCTAAATAGTCAACGAAAGAGCAACAGTTTAAGAGTTTGTTTCTTTTTGACTGAAGGTAGCTTCCCAAAGAGTGGTAGAACAGCATAGTATTTTCCATAATTAATTACTGTTATTGGATATTTAATCCATTAAGTGCCAACAGTGTTCTCTAGTTTGTAGCTATGTCTGTGTTCAGTTTTAAGGAAATTCAATTTCTCTTTTAACAGTTGCATTTCTCACTTATCCATGTATTCTTCTACATCATCAGGAATATCTTTAGAGTACTATGGCTGTATATTTTTCAGGTGTTGACACAATAAGTAATATTCAATGCCATCTAGCTAATATTTTCAGTCATTTGGAGCATTCCCTCTTGATTCTGCCTGTCACCCTGAAATGAATTCCTCTGTCAAGAATTGTGTTTGGTGCCTCCTTTTTCTTAAATCCTGCAGTAACTGGTGTGTGTCTGACCCAACAGCCATGTGCGTTCAGTAAGTTCTGTATTCCATCTGCCTGCCAGCCTCCCACATCAGCTGGTAACCTAGCTATTTTTAGGACTGGGGAGCTTTTCAGCTGCCTAACATATTAGCAGGAGTGGAGTTTAGGCTTGCTAGCTTGAGCATCCCTAAAAATAACACTAATTCAGGAATCCAGTCATAAAGTTAGGAGGTACTAGTTGTTCCTGGAGTGTCCTTACCCTTGGTAACTCTCTGTCCTGCACTTACTCAGAATGCATAAGGAAAGAAATCTGCAAAAAATCCAGGGGGAGATCAGAAAGACAGCTACTGCTGCAGCTATAAATACACCTTCAGCATATGCCCTGGCCTGATTCATAGTTCACTATCTGGCACTTCAGATAGCGTTGGTGCTAAATAATCAATAAAATGTAAAAGTGAAGGCTTCTGCAAAGACTGGTCTGTATTCTGAGAAGCCTAGTAATCTGGGGACACTTTCTGAAGATAAGTTCTGATATTTCTGCAGTAATTGTAATTTGTACAGTAATACTCCAATTAAAGTCTTCCACTAACAGCGGTAGCTTTTTCTGCATCCCCATTCCGCGTGCATATGCATGACTGACTCATGATGCATACTTCACATCTTCTAAGGCACATCTGCATCACATAATGCCTCATGGTATAGAGATATGAAAGTTAAATGTGACTGAATTGTTTCCAGAAGCAGAAGAGCCATCTCTGTATGGTGGGGCACTGAGGGTAGTTAGTCCTGAGGAAAGGCAGGGCTCATTAGCCCTGACACTGCAGGACACTCACTGTCAGGAGCAACCATTCTAGGCTGTGCAAACACACCAACACACTCAGAGCCAGCCCAGGCCATCTCCATTGCACACAGCAGACATCTCTCTTATGGCTTTGCTCATGGCTAAGTTGTGGATAGCTACGTTATTTCCACAAAGTGGCACTTATTTATTTTCTCAAAAACATAAATGATTTCTATAAAGTTGTAACTTTATTATACTGTACTCAGAAGAAGGATTAAGATACCCTGCAGTGAACAAATTTGAAAGCGTCTCTAAGCTATATGCTTCATACTTACACAAAATATTTTCATATCTTTTTCTCATATCAGTGTAAGGACAGCTGAGTTTATAAAAAAGTAGTGCTTCTTGTAACCATAATAGCTGAGGATATAATAGGGCAAAGTTTTATGGGGGAGATTAGCAAGTTTGTTAAACTTGCTAATGTAATAAAGGGGGAAAGAAGGCAAGCTTTGGGTGCTTAAACTAGATTTCCAGGCCTTCAAGCTTCTGTTATTACCCTGGAAAAGTCTTTTGTGCCAGACTTCTCCTTCACTGTTAGACATAATTATTGATACACGTTATTATTAACATCACAGTCATTTACATCTGTGCAAATGAATATGCCCAGCTAAAAGGAGTGACTGGCTGACTTACATGCTTGCCAGGACCCCGGTCTAAAGAGGTGTAGCAGGGCATCATCTTCCATATCTGCTGAATTCCAGGCAGAATTTGTTGATGCAGCTGTTCTGATGAGTGGGTGCAGATCCACTATAATAAACTGTAAAGAGACCTATTTGCCATTAATCTTATTTTGTATTCTGTGGCCAATTCATCCGGGTGGGGGGCACCAGTTCTTTCCAGTCTGTTACTTTTGTTGCACCATGTGCTTGGACTTTTGTTTTCCAAAGCTCTCCATTTCTCTAGTCCTTATGGGCAAACATGTTTGTCTAATACTGGAGCTACCATGACTGGAGGTACTTTGAATTGATACTTTATAAATGGTTACAATTTCTAGGACTACAGTAATAGAAATTTTAAAGCTTGAGCTTGTATGATTAAGTGAGAAGAGGAACTGCATTCTGCAGTACTAATATTTCTTTTCACAAGCACGTGTGTATTATTTCTCTCTTATATATATTTTTTTTTTAGTTTCAGATTTGTTTATCTTAGAGTTACCATGTAATAAATGAAAATGCCCAGTGTGGTCCAGAAGTCCCACACAGAGTTTTATCAATGCAATAACATCCATTGGCTCCTGAAGAAACTTTACCAGTACAGTTTGGATGTGTCTAATACAAGTCTACAGATGATGTCACTCTGAACTATTGATGTGCTGACATAGACCCTGTGTCAAGCTGCCCATGAGCATATAGCCCCAGAAATTAAATTTCACTTTTCATTTTTCCAGGACCCCAGGGCCTGACCTTTTTCTTTTTCTTTTTTTTCCTCTTTTTTTTTTTTTTTAGGTATGAAGCCAAATTTCGACAAAAACTTCTTGAATATACAGATTCCAACAACATTGCCTCCCTCTTCCTTACAGCTGCCAATCGCTGGCTGGAAGTCCGCATGGCAAGTACATTATTGTTGTGTATATGCAATTAATTTATTTGACTTCATTCTAAGCAATCTGATGAGGCATCCAACAGTTATCCAGCCTCATCTGGGTTTCAAAGCTATACCTTTACCCTTTATATCTTTTATACCTTTATCCCACATTTGATGTTGTGGATGGTGATATTTGTATCAGGCTTTTTTAGGTATAGAGGTAGTACTACTGTTGTGGTAACATGGGCTCCTTTTATATGTGCTAAGTATATGTTAACTCATGTTTCGTGTTACACTCTATAACTCTGTTTTGGCCTCCATTTTAGCTGGTATCTTTTGCTATGAAGGATAATAGCACTTTATCTAAGTCTTACTTAACATCTGAATGTTAAAATGCTATTATCCTTTTATATATTCAGTCCTAGACCATCTTAAGTCCCTAATTCTCATCATTGCCCATATCACTAAACAGTCCAAACATAGACGAGGGACAATTTCCCTCCTACAGAGTTCATTTTCTAGTCTGCTACATAATTTTACTCAGACTTGTCTGTGGGAAGTCAAATCACTAATGAGTTAAATTAAAGCAACAAAAGCCCATCATGGGTGGACACAGTCTGGCTAATTGGTACATGCTGTGCAAGAACAGCTTGTTTGAACAAATATGGATAGTAGCCGCCTGGCAGCAGCTGCAGTGCCTCCCAGCAGTCAGTCATCAGCCACAGAGAGGATCCACTCACAGAGGGGATCACATAGCATTTCCTTCCTACCCCAGGTAACATCAGCTGCATGGTTTCAGCCACCTCCATTACACACTTAAGATAATCTGTGTTGACTTCTCCAGGAAAAAGATTAGAAGTGTTGGTACAACTCCTCCTGTGTACAACAGTGTTTCCAACCAGCACAGCCACGCTAAGGCAATGAGAATGGGTTCCTAGGCGGGGTCTGTATGGAGTTACATGGTGTTTTCCGCCTGTATTTCAAACTGTGCAGTGGGTTTGCTATTTGGTATGCAAAGTTATGAGAATGTTTTAATCATTTGTAGACTTACAGTGACGGAGCTTATTCATATTCCTTCAGGAGTACATTGGAGCATGTGTGGTACTCATAGCAGCTGTCACTTCTATTACCAGTTGCCTGTATAGTAAACTCCCTTCAGGACTTGTAGGCTTGGGACTAACCTATGCTCTTATGGTAAGAATCTCAGGACCCTTTTTGTCTCTCCCAAACATTTTTTTGTAATTTCTCAGGGCACAAAGATGAACAGGAAGATCGAAGGTGTCTGTACATCTATAGTGGGTACTGTAATATCACTGAAACCATGTGTTAACCTCAGTTCATGTTCAACAGTTGACATATTTGGGTGTATGCTTTCTTCAGTTTTTAGATAAAGTAATCATTGAAGTGTTAGTTTCAAATATGTCAACAAAACACAGCCAAGTTGCATTGTATTTTTATATTGTCTTCCATTGTGAAGAATATTTTTTCAGTGCATCAGTTGTAATAATGGCCCGGTACCTCATTCTAGACTGTCAAACCTTAAGTTACCAAGATAATTTCTTTTCACTTGTCTTTCATGTTCCCCTCCCTCTTTCCTGTTGGTGTAGATCCAGTCTCCATAGTACCAAAGTATCCGTGCACTGCAGTTAGGAAATTTAACCTTCAGTCATTGTCATCACCCTGTTGATGTGTACCATACAGTTCATTCACAACTTCAGCTTATTAATGCTGAACAGGTGTTACTGTGGAGGAATATAAACTGCATGCTGGTCAAATGTTGCAATCTCCCCAAAACCTGGTATTTGCTTTACATCAGGTGTCTAACTATCTGAATTGGATGGTTCGTAACCTGGCTGACATGGAGATCCAGCTGGGTGCAGTGAAAAGAATCAATGGTCTTCTCAAAACAGAAGCTGAAAATTACGAAGGGCTCCTTTGTAAGTGCAGTTTTGTGCAGCATGCAGAAAGAGCTTGCTGAAATCTTAATGATATTGCAGCGTATTACCATGAAAAACATAGTAAATCACTTAGTGAGCTGATTAACCTATTATGAGGGGGTTGATTTTTTGTTTGGTTTCCCCCCACCCCGTGCTCCTGGTACAGCTTCTTCACAGATTCCCCAGAACTGGCCAGACAGAGGCGAGATCCAAATCCAGAACCTCAGTGTCCGATATGACAGCAACTTAAAGCCAGTGCTAAAGCATGTCAATGCTCACATCTCTCCAGGACAAAAGGTAAAGAACTGCAGTGATTCTGCGAAGCTCTTTAGACTAGCGCATCATACAAATCACAAAGTTGAAAAAACATACCACAGTATGTTTTGATAACTGACTTACAGAATTTTTTCTCTAAAAGAATGTAGTGCACTGGAAAGGAGTCTGGGCGTTTCTTAGTTTCGTGTGTTTCAGCATACGTTAGAGTGAGAAGTTAGAACTACATACCACTTCTCAGTATCCCAGCGCCCTGCTGTCAGCACACAGTGCCAAAAGAAGCGACAGCAGCCCCTTACTGTGTTGGACCTACTTTCCATCCTTCCCCTGGCTCTCTCTTGCCACCTTTTCCATTGTTGCCACTCTCTTATTGTTCCTGTATATAGGACTGGCCTTGATTTATCCCTAAATGCTCAGACCCCTAAAGACAATGAGTGGACTTAGGGATTCTGTTATGGATAGGTCGGTTTGACTGAACTGTCAGGAGGACATGAAGATTGTGTGGATCAGAACAGCTCCTCCATCCACTCATCTTAAGTGTCAAATACAGACATTATCCATTTCCGCTCACCTGATGTTCATCTGCTTTCTGTGTCACAGATTGGGATCTGCGGCCGAACAGGCAGTGGAAAGTCCTCCTTTTCTCTTGCTTTTTTCAGAATGGTTGACACTTTTGAGGGTAAGATTACACTTCTGCATATCAGTCAAGCTTAGCTCATGAAGGTGTTTTGATAGTCCTTTCCTTAACGGGTAGCTTTGAAGTGCAGTTTTTGAATCTGCAGGACACACTCTCTGGCCTTGTTTAAATACAGTATCATCTGTCACTGAACAGCTGTGCCATTGATAAGCTGAATAAATAAAAATTCTACTTGACAGAAGAAAAAGTCCTTTTGTGCCATTAAATTGTAACAGTAGGAGCAAACCCTAAAAGGGGAAGGTGTTCAAGTACAATGAAGATTCCACGTACAAGGCACAGATGAGACCGACTGGGCCCAGAAAGCTCTGCAACTGCGGGTTGCAGTTTGGCCTGCTGGCATGGAATTTCTTGCCATATTTCCTGCTATGTGTGCCATGTCCATGTGCCTCACAGAGTGTCTTCCTATGCATCTCAAAAAATTTTAGCCTCAGATTCCAGCCACATTGCCCACAAGGCCCTTTTGCAGAGCCAGACAGTTGTACTTGGAGATGAAATCTCACAGTGCTCGATGGTAATTTGGCTTTTTCAAATGCTTGTTGCCCCTGGTAACTAGTCCCTGGTTGAAGTAATCTCTTACCTTTGTGTTTGATAGATGTTTATAATGGTCAAGCAGATAAGTAGTGCATCTAACAATTTATAAAATATTAGAGGTGTACCTCCTATTCCTCCCAGCTGAGGTTTGGTCTCAATACAGTTGTGCTTGCTGCTTAACCAAAACTTGTTGCATTAGTGATTAAGGGATGTGAAATTCAAGGCCTGTTCCTGCTGTACCATATTGCAAGCTGGAAGTGAGCCACGTCTTTGCCAGCAGCTGTGTGGTATGATAAACAGTCTAGCAGACTATCCATTTTCTTTTGAATAGGAAGGATTATCATTGATGGTATAGATATTGCCAAGCTCCCCTTACAGACGTTGAGATCCAGGCTGTCAATCATTCTCCAAGATCCTATTTTATTCAGTGGAACAATCCGGTAAGCATTAAGTACCAGCAATAAAACCCATATAATGACTTATATGCCATTATATATTATAATTATACTATATAATGACTAGTACAGAATTGCTGATAGCAAACTGTTCAATTCTGGTCTCCTCAGTTGGAAGGAGGGAGGATCATTGCTGTCTGTCTGTGCTTTTTATCCACCCCTGCCAGACTGCACCTTTCCAGTGCCTGTGCCTGGTCAGTTCACTGTGTTCAGAAGGCATCCCATGCCTGGGAAGTAGGGAAAGGCACTATTTATTCCTCCAGGATCGAGTAATCAGTTTAGCTCACTGATCAAATACCCATAACCACCCAACACTTGTTGAAACCTTCTTTCTCCTGTATCTGTTTTCATCTGTCTGCCTTAAAACATGAGATGGAAAAAATGTGGACTGAAAAACTAACATAGGAAAAGATGACGCAGTAGAACAATATAAGAAGTACTGGGGAGGCCTGGGGTGTTTTATCCTGGAGCCTCCATCCATGTTGCCCATCTAGTCTTTGAGATGTTCTTTCATTTGTAAAAATCCTTTTTCTCTGAGGGGATGATGCAGTAGAAACAGTGGCAAAAAGCTCCACAGTTTTCGACAAATGTCCATCTTGTCATGTCTGTGACACATCTGATGACAGACAAATGCCCTATGTCTGTGGCATAGAAAGGAAGAGTGCAATCCTCAGTGCAGTTACATGACCTACAGTTTCTACGTAAGAGTCATTAGAGTTCACTGAAAACAATACAGGCTTCTGTGGTTTGCTGACGCCACATTAATGCAGATCCCAAGATTATCCCCTGAACTTGCCTGAAAAGAGCATGATTCATTCATGTCAGAAGATGAGGTGACTGTATACCTTTGTTTTATTAATTAACCTATGAAAAAATTGATTTAGGCCAGCATTGGTCATTCACAGCACATGCAATAGGAGTAAAAAGTAAAAATAACAAGTGTTATGCATCATTGAATCTTTTATTTCTGATTTTCATTCCATCTATTAACATGATACAAGATTCACACTTGTTGCTACATTTTTGGGCTACAGCAAGTTAAAATAACATTCATCTGTTCATAAATCCAAGAGTTGTTCAGTTGTAGTGAAGACTTGTGTTTCATAATTCAGTATGAAGCTTGATTTTTTCTGTTCAACATTTCTATAGCAGTAAAGAACAAAGAGACATTGGATTTAAAAGGAGAGATAGCGGAATTTTGGCCTTTTTTAAAAATTAATGTTAATTTAAACTGATTATATTCACAGCTTTTTTTCTTCAGAGCTTTTTCTAGTAAAACATGAGAATTTCTTTATTCAGAACAAAATAGATGCTAAAACCACAAAGCTTTTCCTGTTCTGCTCAACTGAGTCAAATTTTGTTCTTACTCACCTTGGTATAAATGTTGACCAACTCTGCGAAATTCAGTGGACTTTTACCAATGATAGATCAGGCCCAGATCTTTAGTGTGTGATTCTGATTATTTGCAAGTTTGTTTCTAAGCACACTAAAAGAAGAAATGCATTGCAGTTTATATTGACTGATATTCTTGACTTGCACATAACTGTAGGTTTAACTTGGACCCTGAGAAGAAGTGCACTGACAGCATGCTGTGGGAAGCATTGGAAATAGCACAGCTCAAGCATGTGGTAAAAGCGCTCCCTGGGGGCCTAGGTAATAAGACTTCCCTCTTGAGAAGATTGCTTCCAGTGTTCGTAACACTGCTGTTTCACATTTACTCTTCATATAGAAGGCAGTTGCCGAAGAAAAAGCTTTTTAGCTTTATGGAAGGTGACAAAAAGTGCTTGCCTGCAGGCAAAGGTCCCATATCCATCTAACTCCCTTACCAACTGCACCTGTGGGGCAGAATCCAGTTTCTATTCAAATCAATGGTAAAATTATTATTTTATTTCAGTATGTCTTTGTTGTGAAGCATTAAGGTTTACAGGTCTTGTGAACTCAAATAAGGTGTCAACAAGTCAGGTGCTATCTATGTGTTCCTTTGTATTTTCCAATAGTCATGTCCAGGGATGAAAATTTCAAGAGCTTAAAGGTGTGAATCATTTGGCCATTAAAAAAAAAAAAACCCAAAAAGAAACACAAACAAGCAAAAATCCAAACCAACAAAAAAGGTAAAGCTTTAGGGTAAAGAAATTATGGATGCCACTTTGATGGGAGAGTGCAGTGTCCTAGACTGCATGTGTCCCAGAGAAACTCACTCTTAAACATCCTTAGCTACATTGATGTCTAATAGATATAAAGAATATAGTGAGACAGAAGTACTCGTTGTTTAGAACAAGGAAATAAATAAACAGGCAAAACTGGGTCACCAGCAGCTGTAGACCTAGGAAATGTTACTTTGAAAATCTTTATGCTGAAAGTGAGTCATCATTTTCCAAGCATATGCTCTACTCTGATCTGACCCTCTCGTATACATGCACACTCACACTCCACAAATATTGTTTTTGCTGTATCATTTCCAGATGCTATAGTCACAGAAGGGGGTGAAAACTTTAGCCAGGGCCAAAGACAGCTGTTCTGCCTAGCAAGGGCTTTTGTACGGAAGACAAGCATCTTCATCATGGATGAAGCCACAGCATCAATTGACATGGCAACAGTGAGTTTGGAGCGTTTCTGATTTCTTGCTTTCCTTGAGGGGGAAACCACTGCTAATATGCAAAGACAAAGTGCAAGGCAATTCTGTCTACCTTATGATATGCTTACACCATATTTAGTGCAGATGTGTTTACAAGTCCAGGTAGTTGTGAGTCATTGCTAACTAATCTAAAGAGCTTTTAAATCATTTTACTAGGGCTTTAACAGTTATTCCAGCATTGCTTGCATTAGGAAAATGAAGCATGTTATTTCCATTGGCATCTTAATTTCATAAAGTAAACAAAGATTTGGAAGGTCAGCTGGGATGGTCAGCAAAGGGTAAATTGGCACACAGGTGAATTAGCCCAGCAGAGAGGACAGGACAAGTCAGGAAGTTAGAAGGCTTGAAAATAGAGTCCAGGAAATAAAGAGAGACATAGAAAAGACATACTGGGTTATTGCATTAATTGTCTGAAATCGCTAGGCAGAGGTTAAACCACATAATTATAGTGCACCAACTGGATTTTAGCCAAAAGGAACAGTACATTCTTAGGATTTTTTTTTATCTGTTATGTTGTTATGAGAAATGTTTCAGTTGTCTTCATTCTATAAGTAAAGAATATATTTGGAAGGCTTATTATAACTACAATTTTTAGTTCTATAAAACAGTGTGTGGGGTGTCAGTAACATTGGGAATCACACAGTACACAGCCCAGTTAACATTTTGAATGTTGGTGCACTGAGGATATAGTTCCTCCCTTGACATATATATCTAAATCACAGATAATAGCAAATGAAAGTATCTGTGCTAGTGACATTTTTAGGCAGTTTGGTACACAACAACTTTTTTCTTAAATAGCAAAAGATGATTACTTGTTGAATGAGAACTATGTTAAGACCATCTTAAATATCCACTGTTAAATACGACAGGTACAGGACACTTCCTTGCTTATCCCTGCCTCGCCTTGGTGTTAGATGTCCCCAGTGTGCCGGGACATTCCTGGGCTTCCAGCAGGGTGAAGAACGCACCGCAGAGGTGCCAGCATGCAGGCAGCCTGGCAGCACCCTGAATTCACCTTTCATTTCCTCACTTGATAACTGAGGTCAGGATAGCAGGGGTTGGGAGTCAGAGCACAGCTCTCATGTGCTCTGAAGCCCGGTGGCAGGAACGAGCAGGGCTGTCCACTGGAGACTAGGCACTGACTTAGTTCTGACATGGAGTTAATTTTTCATTTCTGCAATGACAGACCAATAAAAGCATGGAATAATCGGTGGTTACTTAAGCCTTCTTAGTGTCTGTGTGTCTATTAAGTAACTTCTGTTGTTTGAAAAGCAACAAATGTTTTTCTTTATGTAGGAGAACATACTCCAGAAGGTAGTCATGACTGCGTTTGCTGACCGTACTGTGGTTACAATAGCAGTAAGTACAGTCTCTGCTGGTGTTCTAATACAAACAAGAATCAGAAGTGCCACATTAGTCAATTCTTGTCAATGTTAATAGAGGTGTTAATCACCTTTTTAATGTGGTGTTTAAGTGTAAGCTTTCTTTTCAATTTTAAACTACTTTTTAAATACATAGCAGATTCTTAAATGTGTTTCATGATGCTAAGTCTGATTGCCTGTAAAGGCAGGTAATCTAAGTATACGGTCTACTTTCTATTACCCATTTTAGGCTAATTTATAATACGACTTTGACTACTGTGAAATCTAAGAATAAGTTTAATCAAGCTACAGTAATCATTTAACTATGGACAAGTAAAATTGTGTGGCAGTTCTGCCACTGGATAAAGCAATTAAGTTTCAGAATTTAAATAAATGAGAATCTAACTAACTTTTAAAAATAAACATTCCATCCATGTTGACAGTGATGGAATTTAAATTTGTGTATTCTGGAAGTGATTGTACAAACATCTAGAGTATCTATTAAAAAAATCATGTATGGAAGAGATTTGACCAGAATCAAAGTGGTTGGCTTAACAGATATGTCAGGAGCAATACATACCCTTCAGTCCTCTATTTTCTAAAAACACGTATTTCAGGGAGGTGAAGTAAAGCCATTGTGCGTCATAACATTTAAAAATTAAACAAGTCAAGAAATCTATGCTCAGGAACCTTAAAGCATCTTTTTATTTTCACCTAGAAAATGTATAATAGGAAACCTGATTTAACTGATGGTATCCATTCAGCATGTCGTTATACAAAGAGCAAAGGAATCATAAGCATGAAATTTCCTAATTTCTCTGCATGAAAACTCTGAGTCGGACTGCATTTTTCATTAATGTATCTTTTTCAGTTTGTTTGGGGATTGACTAAGTAAGTTTTGTTAGTCTTTCACTCTCTTAGTGAGTTTTAAACTGTACAGTTCAAATAAACAGCATTTTGGTATAAACTTACTTTGAATGTTTTTACTTCCAAATGTAAATGTGGTTTACAGCAGGTAGGTTTGTATGCAAAATGCTCTAATAAAAATATAATGTGGTTTTCTTGGGGGGTTTTAGGTAGTGATTTTGTTTGTGGAGTTTGGTGGTTGTTTTTTTTTCTGAGAAATCCATATATTCCTAACTTGTGCCTTTGAAGAATAAGACGACTATAGTATTCAGTCGATATTATCATCTATGTTACTTTACCAGGATGGCAGCACTGCTTGTGTTATGCTGAAAGAGATCAGACAAAGGCAGCAAGTACAACTGGAATGTGATATTTCAGTCCCCTCCCCCTGCCTGCGGACCGGATAAATGTCACGGGACTGCAGCAGAGAAGAGATTTGTAGATGCCATCAGTAATTATTTCATGGAACATCTGGCTAGGAAGCCACAGAAGGAAATACAAGAGTTGTTTTGGTACTGAAAGTGCCCAAGATCTGATTAGGAACCTTATGGGTGAAGAATCATTGTGTAACAGGGACCACAGTATTCTAAGATTAAATATGCCTGCAGAAGTAATGCAGACCCCCAGAAATCCAATGCAGTTATACTCAACTTTAAAAAGTGGAATTATGTAAAAATGAGGAGATTTGCTAAAAACAAAAGCCAAAAATAAATGGGGGGAGCTAAAAGAGGAAGCGAAGAAAATTGAATCTACAGGGATCATGGAAGTTACTCAAGGGTTTTATTCAAAAATCTCAGAGCCAACGCATGTTATTTATTAGGAAAGGCTTGAATAAGGTTAGAAAGAAGCTGGTATGGCTAAACAAATAAAAAGGACTATTAGAAACAAGAAGGCATTCTTCTAAAAGAAGACCTGGCATGTTACATGTGAAAATTCAATAAGGCAGGAAAAAAAAAAAAGAGAGCTGCTTCTGGAAGCCATCAAAACTAGTAAGGAATCCATGAATCCCTGAAACACACTGGGAACAAGAAGTCTGTCAATCTGTGGGGCCATTTGATGATTGGTATATGAAAGGAATGCTCAGGAAAGATAACAGTATTGCAGAAAAGCTAAATTAATTATTTTCAGTATTCGCTATGGAAAAAAATGGGGAGGTTTCTTCCTAATAAAATTAATTAATCAAATGTTAGAGCTTACTTAGGAAAAGAGTAGAGAAAAAAAAGAAAGCATCATACCACTGTATAAGTCCATAGTTCACAAATACCTTGAATATTGTGTGTAGTTCCAGCCTTTTCATCCCCAGAAAGACATGTTACAACTGAAAAATGTTGAGAAGCACAAGGATGATCAGAGGTGTAGAACTGCTCCTTAAGTGGTGCAGCTGAGTAGGCTAGGTCTTTTCTGCCTGGAAGAAGGACATGTGAGACAGGTCTGCAAAATCATGAGGCAAGGGGGAAGAGGCAACAGATGAATCTTGGAGCAACGAGGCCCAAAGGTACTTGCTCATGCAGTGGGTAGCAAGCCTGGAAAAATCTTTTCCAAAGGATGTGGATGCAAAATGCTTATGAAAGCTCAAGAGAAGACATGGGCAAGGTCTTAGAAGAGAGATTGATGCAGTTTACAAATAGACAAACCATACCAAGATCAGTAACCCCTGATCTAGATGTAGTCTGGGACTGAGAGGGTACCAACATGCAGTACCGCACTCTCTTGCCCTGTTTCAGCTCTTCCTGGCTACCTTCTTGTGGCAACACTTGGTGGCAGGGCTCTGGGCTAGGACACAGCAGACTGACCTCAGATGACAATTCATACATAAAGTGCAATTTAGGTACCTGAATATCCATGGGGCCTCTTGGTCTGTATATTTATCTGCAGTATTTGCATAGTAAAATAGGATGAAAAGTAGCATAAGTAGCCTTAATTGAACTTGATAGGAAAATTAATTTCTGGAATTCTGTCTTATCCTAGAATACATTTGATAGATACACTGAATGGGCATTTTTGTTTGTTTTTCAGCATCGCGTGCACACAATCCTCAATGCAGATTTGGTTATTGTAATGAAGAGAGGAGTTATTCTGGAGTATGACAAGCCTGAGGTTCTGCTAGAACAAGAAGACAGTGTCTTTGCTTCTTTTGTACAAGCAGATAAGTAATAAAAATAAATGAAGCATTTTAAAGTACAATTGTATTATTTTCTAGAAATGTAAAATACCTGTAAATAAATATTATTTCATAATAAACTGAGGTTTTCCTTTTTTAATAAAATGAGCCATTTTTTCTCCATCTGAAACATTAATGAATTATCCATGTATTTTCTGTTTTTGTATACTACTACTACTCTTTTTATTTGCTACCAAAGAATCACGAAATATGGTTGAAACAAACTACATGGGTGAAATATGACAGGACACACATCAAACAAACATAGCCAGCATGGAGTTTTTATGTAACTCTTAAACATGTCCTGTCATTTTATTAACATGTTATTTTTTTATGCATCATAGCTCTACTGTAGATAATACTTATGACTGACTAATTGCAGGACTAAAAATTATATACCAAAAGTATTTCTCAAAAGCTTGTATCTCTTTTAATCATATGACTCTGTAAAGCTTTAATATCTAAATATAAAATCTATAAAACTTTTTTTTTATATTGTGGTTTATTTATAGTGCCTGTGTGTATTGGTCTCTCCTTTAATGCCTTTCAGAAATTAATCACAATCTGATTCCTTTAGTCTTTCTTAGGCTGCCTCACCTCTACCCACATTGAATCGTATTGTACTGATTCCAAACGGGACTGAGCCAGACTCCCTCCCAAACTGTGAGGAAGCTAAGAGGAGGCAGGCTGTGACAAAGTAGCAGTGCTTAATGCACACTGTTTCTAGACAGTACAGGTGTACCAATTCATCTGGAAATTATCCCTTCAAATCTGGTAAATAAACAGTATTAAACCTTTTACTGTAGCTCAGAGCCATGAGCGCCTGACTCATCTTCTAGTCTCACATTTCTCACCCACTATCACACTAATTCTAGATTCACTGTGATCCTTACCAATAAATTATGTATACTTATTCACTTGTAACCACTGAAATTATCCTAATTTGCCTGGACAACTACTTATCCCTGCCCTATTGATTCATTATGACAATCATTTCAGGATTTATTACTTGCAAAGTGGTTAGAATGTCAATGACCTAACAGAAAGCTACAATGAATTTTTCACTGTTACTCTTTTTATAGCACCTTTGGCTTTACGTCCATTTTTGTTATCTTCCCCTTTTTGAAGAATTTCTAGTGCTTGGGAAATTTTTTTTTAAGTTTGGAATTATTTTTTTTAAAGGCTTTAAGTAAAAAGACACCTCAGTTCTCACGGGATATGTGATACATTATATTTTTAATGCATTACTTCTGGCACTGCAGCAGAGAGCAAGAAAAACTGAAGAACTGTTGTTGGTGTTTAAGTAGTGTTACCAGTTCCACAGTGGAGTATTTGTAGCATCTGCCTGGTGTTATTTGTGCAATACCTACGGGCGTTACACTGGGGCCAGAAAACATATAACCGACAGGAGCGTGTAGGATGAACAATGGCAAAAGTGGGGAGGTAGAGTACAGTTATGCAGATGAAATGCGCAAGCTCTGTCATTGCCTACTACAGATGAAGGGAGAAAAAGGGGCCGTTGGGAGATACCTCATCCTCTAGGGAATCATTTTGCTGGGCAGCTTTATAGAAAAAATAGATGCAGAACTATTGCTGTGTTTTTACCCTGGGAAACCAGGCATCCATTAGGGCTAAGACAGAAGAAATGGGCAACAGCTGACTATCCTTCCAGGGTAGCAGAAGTGCGCAGTGAGCGCAGAGCAGGTTTCTACTACAGCTACTGTGTGTGCTGTCTCTTGCCTGCCCAGCACTGGTCTAAGGCAGGATCTCATCCTGTAAAGGCTTAGGAAAATACCACTCTGCAGGACATCACAATCTCATGCTGCAGAGAGCAATCCCTAGAAGTTTTGCAACCATCTGTGGAAGATCCTAAATCCTAATGGCAAGAGGAGAGATCCAGAGAAGTGAGGGTTTATATGCTTTTAATAAAGTGCCTGGGGTTTGACCCTGCAATTTGGACTAGCTCCTATTCCACAAGCTTCTGGCAACCTTACCTGGAAAGGGACGCAAGGGAGTAAAGGACACACGTATCGCTAAGACAACTGTATTATTTCTTAATATATGTCAGCAAGAAATAAGAACTCAAAATACAAGTGTCATACCTTTCCATTGTAAATGGGGCTTATGTTTCACAAAGTAGTGCTGCAGAAGAATAGAGTGAGTTGGTACATATCCAACGACTATATATCTTTTTAATGGTACCACACTGCTAGATAAATGTCTATGAACAGGGAGGCCTCTTAGCTACCACTTGGACAGAATACGCTTCACATCTCCTCAGCACATTTTATCTAGTCTTGTTTATATGGGGCCAAGTCCCAGGGGATTTCTGCCCCCAAGCTCCAAAACGTTAGCATCTCAGCAGTGACCAGTAGCAGTAGCCAAGAAAATTATTCTATGGTGGGAAGCTCACTGCCATTAACTGAGTCATTAAACCTGTTGCCTCAAGACACACATTCCAAAAGTCACTATTGAATCAAGCTCACAAATGTACTTCACAAGGCAATGAAGCATTACGAAGCGAAGTGCTGTACTACAATGGGTGCAAGACAGCCCCAGAGAAACCATGTCCAGACTTTCACTTTGCCTCTGGGATGGGACTCAGCTCAGTCCCAGCGGCATTAGCGGGATACGCTGCCCGTGGAGATGCAACAGGGTCTGTTTTGTTTGTTTTCTATAAATGCTCCTATTATGCCAGAACCTTTATAGCATTTATCCCCTTGTCCTAGGGAGGCCATTTCATCCTGTTCTAGTTATTTCTAAGGGAATGCTATTTCCTTGGAAGGCCAGGAAGCACAGTATGCCTGCTACATTAGCCCTCATCTCAGCTCTGCTCATGCCTTCCCATGTGCCTTCGCACAACCAAGTCCAATCTCTTTCCTTCTCTCTGCCCACTCAGTACAGCAAGGTGATTTGTGAGGCTTAATTCATGTTAGGTTAATGCTGTGTGGCCTTTGAAAGAAAATGGCTGCTTCTAAAAGGAGTTGGTACCATGGTACCAACTAAATTTTAATTTAACAGTTATGGTAATCTCTGACAGCCATTAAAATTAGGATAAATCAGGGCAGGGGAGAGTTCTGAAATCCAAACCTGGAAAAACTTACCCCTCATGATTTGATACTACAGAGTGGGATTGTTAGTGAGCCCAATTTGTTCAGCAGCTCTTAACACAAATATGTTGGCTCACTCAGAAGTTCTGTCACTTTTTTCTTTTAAGTATCTGTCACTTGATCCACAAAGACAGGGCTTCTTTTTATTCTGCTCTAGAAATTCTTCAGCAGAAGCCACTTGCTTTGCTGTCCCATCTCAGCCAACAAGTGCTCAGAGGTGAAGGAAAAGAAGTGGCAAATGGCAGTCCCAATAAAGAACAGAAGTGGAAACAAAGACACACTCTTCTGGCTCTGCAGCGTTCAGGATTCCTAAAACCAACACAGTAAGCGTGTTCATGCAACCCCGCTTGCCTCATGGTCGTTCTGAGCACCAGATTATGAAGCAATTTACCTTTCCCTTTAAAAAACTCCTCCCCAGCATATTTCTTTTCATTCTACATTCATGTAGTAGCCACCCTCTGGAGGAAAAGGTACAGATAATACAATGATTAGAAAAGAGTAAGAAAATGGCAGGAAAGGCACGACTGCCTCTTGAATACCTATGTTCATCTCTGCAGAAGAGTGTGAAATGTTACCAGTGAACTGCATGGTATTATACAGCGTCTTCATGTTCACTTCAAAATCCTGGAAGTAACTATGAGCTGCCATCAGCTGGAGAATCACACCTTTGACAAGTGAATCTTCAAATAATTTTATCCATTTGGGTTTTTTTTAAGTGTTTAGAAAGAAAAGTATGAAAAATACAATATATTTGAGGTTAAATTGTATATATAATACAGGTACTTAACAAAGTAAAAGTGTAGATGCCGCTGACATTAACAGCAAGCACACAAAAAATGTCTAGCAAAGAGATACAGAGAAAGGGGGAACATCTTGGGCTAAGCTCAGCGGCCTGGCAGACAGGTGCCAGGGCACCTTGTTGTCATTTCCATTTTATTTATCAAAGCAGCAAGAAGGATGACCCAGAACAGGATAAAATGTAGAGTATTGGGAAACTGACCCCTCCAAAAGGAATGGATGTGTCCAAGGACATGCAACTATTCATGTATAGAAAGTAGAACTAGTCTGAAGTAATAGTAATAATTTAATTGCAAGAGCTATAACGACTGCTTATAGACCTCAGAGTGCTTACTTAAAAATACTACTCCAAAATCCCTAGGTGGGCCACAGTAAGTAGGCGAAAGTTAATTTCAGCCCCAACTGGCTGGTGCCCAACTGTCAACTAGGCAACCGCCTTGCCCAGGCGATCAATGCCACTAACTGCTTACAGTATGTACCGAAGCACTTAGAGCCAAAACTGAAGGGAAAGTCCACAGACATATATGATTAGAAAAATATAATCATAAATCCACTAGCACTGAAGAAAAAGAAAACTCTTATCCAGAATACCCTAGGATGCCCTAGCAACTCTACAAATTTGGCATCTGAACTGAAATAGACACAAAATATTTAAATCAGCGTAAGTAAACACACAAATGAGAATATTGCTGTTCAAACAGTGGAGCAGTCACATAAGAGCGTTTTTAAATAACGCATCTTGTCATAAAGCTAGATCCTTATATGCGTGCACACGTATGCATTATATGCAAACAGACATACTGCCACACACAAGTTCTGCCTTCCTGCCTCCTTTTGTCACCTCTTCTGGCGATCTTGATGTCTTATCTGGAAGTTCATGTCACTGTGGGTTAACCATTTGCGGATGGATTATTCGTTTGCAACGTACTGCTGCTGTTTGGACAGTAGACATTTTCCTGAGCAGTCACAGCTTACATCATTTCATGAGCTCCTTCTTTAAGGAAAAATCCTTCCTTCATCAAGGCTAAATAACTCTAGCAAATTTTCTACGTGGGAACGAGCCCGTTAAATTCCAGGTCTGTGTTTAACCATTATGTCCTTCAACTTGGCCTCCTCAAGGGAATTCCCTACCACTGCCTTCCCAATTCACTAGATGGATGCTTTCCTCCTACTTACAGAAAGATATGCAGCTGAATTTTTTTTTTCACATTAAAGATTTCCTTTAAAAAAAATCCCCAGCACCATTTTGTTTTCTATTTCACAGAATAATTGCCGAACCTGAAACCACACCATCCCGCAAAGCAGTGGCTGGTAATGGAAGCCATATACCGGCAGCAAATCCACCCTCAAACAAATATTTATGGAAATTGGCTCCGGGGAGAGGGGCTCGCTCACACTACCGCGGCCCGAAACCCGACCTTCCCCCTTCCTCAGGAAAGGAAACAAAAACAAAAAAACACCAAAAAAACCCAAACCCAACCTGAGGTAAAAAGGTAACGAAACGCACCCAGCCCTCACCGGGGTGCAGTGCGGGACTCGGCTCCCCCCTTCCCTTCCCACAGGGCGACGCCGACGAGGGGCGCCCAACGGTTTTTTAACCACCTTCCGTTGCGCCCGTTGCTCAACGACCGTTACGCGGAGGCGCGCACGGCTCATCCACACACGCGCGCTCGGGAACGCCTCAGCACCTCGTCCCTCCGCTTCGGGCTCGCCGAGGAGCCGGTACCGGCTCGGGGACCGCAACAACGGGAGCGGGAGCGGCGGGGCCCGACCCCACAAGCCGGGAACCGGCCTGTGGGGCCGAGCTCCGCCGCTCCCGGTCCCGGCTACGCCGCCTGGTGGCCGCCGCGGACCCCACCACCTCCCCTCCGCCGCCGCCGCCGCACTGCCGGGCCGGCTACGGCGGGGGCTGCAGCGGCGCCGTGAGCCCGCTCGGCCTCCGCGGCGCGGCCGTCCCGTCCCCCCTCCCGCCCCCCGGCGGAGCGGCGGGTGCATGGGGCGGCGCTGAGCGGCGGAGCGGCGGCGGCGGGGAGCCATGCTGTCGAGGAAGGGGATCATCCCCGAGGAGTACGTGCTGACCCGACTGGCGGAGGATGTGCCGGATCATGCCCGGTACCGCGCCCGGGAGCGGCGGGCGCGTTTCGTGGGCAAGAACGGTGCCTGCAACGTGGCCCATAAAAACATCCGGGAGCAGGGACGCTTCCTCCAGGACGTCTTCACCACCCTGGTGGATCTCAAGTGGCCCCACACGCTGCTCATCTTCACCATGTCCTTCCTCTGCAGCTGGCTGCTCTTCGGCATGGTCTGGTGGCTCATCGCCTTCGCCCACGGAGACCTGGACCACAGCACCCGGCTGCAGCGTGACCCCGGAGAGGGGGCGGCGGGGGCCCCGGCCAGCTTTGTGCCCTGCGTGACCAGCATCCACTCCTTCACCTCCGCCTTCCTCTTCTCCATCGAGGTGCAGGTGACAATTGGTTTCGGGGGACGCATGGTGACAGAGGAGTGCCCGGCCGCCATCCTGGTGCTGATCGTGCAGAACATCGTGGGGCTGGTGATCAACGCCATTATGCTGGGCTGCATCTTCATGAAGACCTCGCAGGCCCACCGCCGGGCTGAGACTCTCATCTTCAGCAAGCACGCGGTCATCGCCCTGCGGGAGGGCAAGCTCTGCTTCATGCTGCGGGTGGGTGACCTCCGGAAGAGCATGATCATCAGCGCCACCATCCGCATGCAGGTGGTGAAGAAGACTGCCAGCCTGGAGGGGGAGGTGGTGCCCCTCAACCAGATTGACATCCAAATGGAGAACCCCGTGGGGGGCAACAGCATCTTCCTCGTCTCCCCACTCATCATCTACCACGTGATAGACAAGAACAGCCCCCTCTACGACATCTCCCCCCTCAACCTTCACCATCATGAGGACCTGGAGATCATTGTCATCTTGGAAGGGGTGGTGGAGACCACCGGCATCACCACTCAAGCCAGAACCTCCTATCTGGCAGATGAAATCCTCTGGGGCCAAAGGTTTGTGCCCATCGTGGCAGAGGAAGATGGGCGATACTCCGTGGACTACTCTAAATTTGGCAACACGGTGAAAGTGCCCACCCCTTCGTGCACTGCTAGGCAGCTGGAGGAGGACAAAAGCATTATGGACAGCATGCCATTGTCCCCTAAAGGCACAATAAGGAAGAGGTCTGTCAAGCTAAAGCCCAGGTTTACCATAAGTGATGAGCCCTCTTGATGCCTTTTGAATGGAAAACTTTGTTAGGGTTTGGTGACTGAAAGATCTCGTGAACTCAAAACACTGAGGTGGCCTCTTACTCTTTTTTTTTAAATTCAGGTTGGTAGCACAAGGTATGTTCTGGTGTTATTTATTGTGAGATAAATTAAAGTTAATTATATTTTTTTAACTGTGTGAGAGATTTCAAGCAACACTGGGAGTAGGAAAATCATGGTCTGCAGCTTTAAATTTCAATTCAGACTATTTAATTGCACGATCATTTTGCATTGGTTAATCTGCAGGTAATGACATTTTCTCAAAAAACAGATGTATATTTATCGTCCGAGATTGCAGTACTTAGGGTCTTGCAGTGTTCTAAATTCAGTAGTTTTTAACTGGTTTTTTTCTAACTTGAACAATCAATATAGCAAAATAAAATATTAATAATTAATAAAGCAGGCTGGATTTAAATTATAACAAAAAGGTCAGGCAATGTTATGTATGACACAAGACCAGATCTGGAAGCATCTATGTATTATACTCTATTTCTCAAAGAAATTAACTGCCAGATTTGCTTCATCCATATTGCACTGTATGGAGCTACTCCTACCACATGCAGTATGACATGTATTTGAATATTTACTTTCTTTATTTTAAAACTCTTTACACTTCTGAAATAAAACATTAAGGAATACCTTTTTGGACTGTACATTTCTGATATTAAGCAATGCTTTCCCTTTAAAAAGAGTAGCAGATAGTATACAACTGAAATGAAATATAAATAGCAAAAATTCTGTATTCTAGTTGTCTAAATGAAGGGAAGCAACATCACACACACACACAGAGCCACATGGCAATAGGATACCCAGTAAAAAAATTAATCTCTTTCTTAGGTCAGAGTGAATTCTGTTAGATAATCAGGGAATATAAATAGAATTAGATATTTTAAATTAAAGGGCACTGCTGAATGCTGAAATTATAGCTGCATGCAGTAAGCAAAACCTTTCACTCCTTTCCCTTTTGTAAGAGAAGCAGAGGGTTTTGTGCTTAGGGAAAGAAGTGATGTGTAAGACTGTGTGGTCACTCTGGGGATGCTGTGTCACAGAACATACTCCTGCTGAGGAAATTATTCCATTTCCATCTATATCCTGACCGCCCTGCACAGCCAGTGCCTGCCTTGGTTTTTAGCTGAATTCAAGGTCTGGCATTTACCGGCAAACACGCAGGAGAGGTGTTCAGCCCTCAGTTCCACAGTGACAATAGGAGCAATTTCCCTTAGCATGCTCCTGCAAATCCTCTGTCTGGGGATGTTAGTAACAGCAGCGATTTTATTTCTGTTCAGGGTTATTAGGAGGTAGCAACAGTATTAACTGCAGTGTGCTATCAGCAGGGCAAAATGCCACTCAAGTGAAAAAAGATAATGTCCAAATAAAAGCTAAATAAGCATTACAGAACCGATGCAACACCTGGTTACACAAGCTGTGCAGAGAGGCACCAAGTTACTTTCAAACTTAATTATTCAAAGAGCTTCTAGTATCAAGTTCTTGTGTGTTAATGTAGTTCACGACAGTCACCTGAAATGGTTTGTGTTGGCAATAATATGGCAAATTTTTGATGCCTCATCAGTATAACAATATGACAAACTCATTCAAAAGTATGAAAAAACTTCCATATTGACTGTGGAATTTTCAGGCATCTGTAATAAAATGAAATTATGTTTGGGTAAAATCAAAGGTTGTTTTAAAATTATAAAACAGTAGTTATATTTTCAATATTTGTGTATTTCATTTTTATGAAAACCTGTTATTCTTATCAGACTGCCAGTTAAAAGAATAAATGCCTGTTCAGTTTCCAAAGTCCCCATACACCAATACTACTCTGTGAACAGCTTTAAAAATGTGGTATGTGTTTCACAGTGAAGAGACAGTCAAACTAGCATTAACAAATATTCAGCAAAGGAAATTTGGAAAGGCATATTTTACATTTGTAATCATAAAAAATCCTGTTTTTAAAAATAAGGAATGATTAAATGCCTTTGATGATTAAATTTCTTCTGTGAGACTGAGCCTAATTGTCACATTACTTCTCCAGCTTTCCCTTTTACTGCCCCTGTTCCATTGTCTGGGGGAGGGGCACTTAACAGTAGAGCTGTTTGCATCTCCTAAACACCTGGTCCCTTTGAAAGTTCGTTGTTCTTTATCACCTGTCACAATGCTACTGCTCTATTCTTACAAGAGTCATAGATAAAATATTAGAGTTAGCTTTCCAGTGCCTTGAAATCGTTGGCTTCTCCTTAGCCTCCTTAGTGCCTTATTTCAACATGTAAGATACACCTTAAGGTTTTTGCATAAAACCCCTTCTGCTCTGGTAGAATTTTAAAGCTTTTGTCAAGATTTGACCTAAATGTGAAGCAACTTCAGCAGCACTACCATGCAACTATTTTCAGCAACTGATGCAAGCCTCCTTTTCCCTCAGGGAAATCTGTGCTACAGAGAGGTAGAAAATTCTCTTTGTTCACTATGAGATGGGAGTGAGAAGATGAGAGGAAGCAGCTTGCATTCACTGGGCTGCTTTCAGGACCACCTTTTATGTCACTTCTTTTGTAAGAATCTGCCTAGTTTTCTAAAGTCTTGCAATAAATAGGCATCGTAATATTATAAGGAAGGCAGGATTCGTATTATTAAAATCACCATAATGAATTATTTCAAAGTGTTGGTGATTTTGAATCTCAGAATTCTTGTAATTTTTAGTTCTTCTTTCACCATTTAAAATATTCAGAAGCATTTCAGGGGCAGAGCAAGGAATAACAAATGTACTTATTTTGTACTAGGGATATTACTTCTTTGTGAGGCTCCTTTCATTTTGTCATTTACAAAGTATTTAGGAACACAAATATCTGAAATTGTTATTAAAGTGGTACTTATGCTGACCATCCCCATTCTCTGTAGGAAGGTTCTGAAGAAGGTGTCAGTGCTATCATTCAATGTAGAGGAGTCTTCATTCTTGGCAATGAGCAAACTGTGTTTCTGTAGTTGAAGGCCGAAGGGAGTGGGCTTTTGAACTTTCTCTCTCAGCCTATATCTGCTTTTTGTAGGTTGTACTGCAGTTGGGGTCATGCCAAGCAGCTGCGGGGAATGTACTGTGGCTCCCACAGCTGTTGCTTCTCCACATTTCCTCTGCACAGAAACCAGTGTGAGGGAAGCTGGGGCTACAGGCTCAGGGCTTGCCCTGACCAAGGGGAGGACGCAGACACAAGAAGTGGGAAGCTGTAGGTTTTGTAGCGACCCATGGTTGAATTTAGGGAACCAACTGTGTCCATGGAAATTGCCTTCATGTGCTTCAGAGTCCATGGACCATTATCAGTTTATGCTCAGAATTCACACTGGTTTGTGCATTCGAGTTAGTTTGTTAAGCTGTTTGGATAGACAGAAGGATCACAGAGCTTATTAATCAGAGACTGGAGGATGCTCATGTTATATGCTGTAGTTTTAAAATACTTGTAGTGAGTGCTGGTGAGAACATAGCCACTGGGCATATCAGTTTGTTGTCACGTTTCCTGATGAAATCAAGTGACATATGCATGCAAAATTAGAGTATAACAGGGTCTGACTTTGTCTCTTTATCCCCCAAGGCACATGATAAGTATGGTATTATAGCAGTGTACTTCAGTAGGAAAATCTCCCTGTAAAATAGATACAAACTAGAAGTGAACTCAAGAGGCTGTATATTAAGGCAATAAAGGGCCAGGGACACTAAATATTTTAAATCCACAAGTGACACAGTGAGAAGACAATGCCAAGAAGTAATAAACTATTTTCTTTGGAAGCCCTTCACACCAGCAAAGGTGTGACAATGCCGAGATGAGAGATCAGAGACCTAAAAAGCAGCTATGAGTGGCTGGTATAAGTGTCTTTAACAAGGCCAAGGTTTACATGCTAGCATAGATTAGCAACGGGGTCAATGTCAAAATTCAGTCTGCCCTGGAAGGCAAGACTGCAGGCTGGGCATGATCAGCATTACTCAATCCAGTGGGTAAATATTGCTGCGCTTTGAGCAAGGTACAAGTCACAACAGAAGCAGTATTAGGAGGGCTTTGTGGTGACTGCTCCTTGTGGTTAGTTATTTATTAATAGTTAATAATTTCAATCTAATGAACAATTAATTGTTCTTTGAAAACTGAATTTGTTTCTTCATGTTTTCCTTCCTCTTCCACTCTTTCTTTGTACATTGGTCACCCCTGAAGGCAATTACTGTAGAGGTGCTAGCACAGATTGTTTTGATTTGGGGTAAAGCACAAGAGTGCTTTGGGAAATAAAACGCAAAAATAAAATAGGTATTAGAAACCCCAAAACCTCTGTGAAATTGCCAAGCTTGCAACTTTCACAGTGATTCCTTGTACAAAGCATGGAAATAGCTATTTCTAGAAACTGGATATTAATAAACTACCATGGATTATTCCCCATTGTTCATTTTGCAGGTCCCTGCGGAAGGGGAAGTGCTTTAGCTCTTCAGGTTAAGGCTGAGGGAGAAGAGAAGAAGGTTCAAAACCACTGCATTTTAGGCTCCCTGCTTACACCTTTCTCTCTCCCATGCCCAAAGTCATACTTGCGTTGCTACTAAAAACAGCCAGGGTCAATGCTCTTTGCAGTGCGTGTTCCCATGTGGCCCTGCATTCATCCAGGGCCAGCTGCCCCATTCCAGGGTAGACATCTCAAACCCAAAAGCCCTGACCCACAGTTCCTGGAAGGCAGCAGAAAAATTCCCACCCATTTCAGTGGATTTTTGGATCAAAGGATGTAATCTGCCAACCTGCTGAAAGCATGTGCTGCAGCAGAAAGAGGCATTTAATCAGTGCTGCAGACCTTACCCAAGCAAAGCTGCTGTTTGAGGTGAGGAGACCCTTGTGTGAAGCAGGCCTTGGGTAAGCTGGACCAGAGCAGGTGGTGGGATGCGTGCTCAACAGGGCTAGTGACTGTCTAACTGCCTGTAACAAATGACTCAGTGTACTATTTTTGATTCAGCAACAGGAGAAAGATACGTGATACAAACCTCCACACCCCCCCAAGGAGAACTATTAAAAGAGCAGAAGACATTCCTGAGAGGCTGCAGATACTGCTGCCTCCATCCTGCTCTTAGCACTGCTAGGTGCCTTCAGAGGATGGTATGCTGCAAGTTTTTCTGGCCTACATCCCTATTTTAATACATAGTGTGACTTTAAAGAATCATCACAGGGGGTGACTCAGTTTAAAAGTAATTTTCAAAATTTAAAACCTGCAGTCCCTCGTCACCACTTAACCCTGTCAACATTTGTGCCTGACTGACTTACTGAGTTTAAACACAGATAGCAACTCTAAGAGAGGTTTCCTAACCAGCTCCTTTACTGCAAAGCTGAGCAGCCTTAAATATCAATTCCATCTGAACTGGAGGGGGCCCATAGGCCTTGTGACAGTAGCCCTGCAGAGGAACACATCTCCTTTTTCCTCCCATCACAGGAGCTGGTGCCTGCCTTGGCAGGAGGCATCGAGCTCCCATTCCATCCCTCTGCCCTCGCTACCACAAGGGTGGTGAGGCCTGACTTGGGAGTAGGGCTGCCACATGCTAGGGCAGGAGCCACCCATATCCTTCCCTGGCTGTTCGTGGTTTATTTCCTATTTTAAGTGGCCAATACCTGCTTACTGTTTTGCATTTATGCTTTTTCTGCCCAAGAGCGGGTGGGGCACAGTATATAAATAGCATTGTTGTTATATTCTGTAATAATGTTATTCCTGAGCAGAGCTCAGGCACAGAGAATCAATGCCAACAGCAGGGGCCCTTCACTTCAGTGAGCTTCAGATCAGGTGTCCATGTTAAATCCCAGACCTTTAAAATCAAGAGAACCTGCCAGGGGGTTCATTAAGTTCATTAGCACCAGGTTTTTCCTCTTAGGATTGAGTGCTATAGGTTAATGAGGTGGGGAGCTGACCCAAATTGTTTCTAATGGTGCCTTTACTACAGCAGTGATGTTGTTCCCCATGTTTTATGTTAAAAGTCTCCCTCTGCTACATTTCCTGGGAATGTCTTCCTGTACCCTGTGAGTAAAAATCTTGTTTTAGTTCCTTTTTCTCTAGCATGATAGAATATGGCTCTTGTGAATAGTCTATAATCCTATATGCTGAGGTATTTTAATGACTTGAATGTTTATGTTGTGGTTTGAGATCAGCTTGCCCTGTTTGTCTAGTACCTGAAAGGAGGTAGTAGTGAGGTGGGTGTTGGCCTCTTTTCCCAAGTAACAAGAGGGGAGGAAATGGCTTCAAGTTGCACCAGGAGAGGTTTAGATTGGATATTAGGAAAAATGTTTTCACAAAAAGGTTACCAAGCATTGAACGGGCTGCCCAGGGAAGTGGTTGAGTCACCATCTCCGGAGGTATTTAAAAGACATGTAGATGTGGTACTTAGGGACATGGTTTAGTGGTGGACTTAGGTTTATGGTTGGATTTGATGATCTTAAAGGCTTTATCTGATCTAAATGATTCTATGATTCTAAGTTCTCACTGTCTCTTGGTGACTGCATACAAGCGATGGGGACAATATTTTCCACACCCTGCCTTTACCTCAGATGCATTTTTCCAGTGTTGTTAAGTCTCCTTTACCTTCAAAACTTGAGAAAAAAATTTAGCAAGATAATGCTTATTTTCATGGGATGGGTGGAAAAAGAGAGTAGTGAGATGAACAGGAAGATCGGAGTGTTCTTCTTGTAAAATGTATGGATTTTGTTGGAGCAGACTGCCTAGAGAGCAGCTTCCTTATATAAAATGATGGTAAATTTTGACCCTGAGGGTAAAGAAGCTACACTATACAGCCATCCCCAGTGATTTTTTTGATTAGCACACAGTGGGTGTGCTGATCACTAAATACATAAGGGTGGCTTGATTTGAAAGAACTAAGTCAGGCCAAGCAGTGTGGTGATAAAGGTTCCTTAGCTGTCTCCCATTGTTCAGCCTTGAGAAAAGGAGGCTCAGAGGGGATCTCATCACCATGTACCAGTACTTAAGGAGCAGCTACAAAGATGATGGAGACTGCTTTTTTACAAGGAGTCACATGGAGAGGACATGGGGGAATGGACACACGTTGCTCTTGGGGAGATTCCGATTGGACGTGAGAGGAAAATTTTTCACAGTGAGGACAGTCAACCATTGGAATAATCTCCCCAGGGAAGTGGTTGACTCGGCCACGTTGGGCACCTTCAAGATTCGTCTGGACAGGATGCTGGGCCATCTTGTCTAGACTGTGCTCTTCCCAGAAAGGTTGGACTAGATGATCCCTGAGGTCCCTTCCAACCTGTGATTCTGTCTGTGATTCTATGTGTGTGTAATGGCTGGCTTCACCAACCATGGAGAAAACTCATGCTTGCTGAGAATTTATCTAGAATTATAGGCAGTAAACAGCTATTTTTCCAAAGGCAGTATCTATCTTTAGAAATGTCTCTCTAGGAAGTAGCCAGTATCTTATCACAGATTTTCTTATATCAAGTATTGTCTGGACATCCATAGCTGAAATCTTTACACTTAGAATCTACCTGCTTTACTAAATGGATGCATTTGGTAGTGATATTTGATCATTCAGTTTGAAAAGTTGTTTCTTCATGTTTCCTTTTTTAATTGCAGCAAAGTTTTTATTCCTTTATTTGATTTTTTTTCCCCCCCCCCCTACTTATCGTGGTCATTACTGTACATAGCCTGAAAACTATGTCACTTCTGTTGTGTTCTTGAACAGCATCTGTTGAAGGGAAAAAATAAGATAAAAAATTCCACAGCATGTCATAGCCCTGTGACCTGCAGTCGGAACTCTTAAATTACAGTACTACTATTCAAGATATTTCAGTGGTATCACAAGTCTTTCTGCTGTTATGTGCAGATCTGTCTTCACTGAAGAGAGTCCATTTCCTTTGTTAAGTGGAGCTCAATCAAGTTTTAAAATGTAGGCCTCCTCAAAAGTTTCATCTTTCAGTAGAAACATCACATCTGATCTTACATTTTTTGCTCTGCTTTTCTGTTTTGTAAGTTACACAGGAGATTAAACCAGATCCATCCTCATAGTCCTTATTTTATACTTCTTCCTCAACAGGGAATAGTCCCTTAAATGAGGCAACTAAAATTACCCTGTTTCTGTTCCTTCCAGATACACAGCACTGAAGTGTCACATCTATGCTAGCCTTTGGATTTGCAGTAAGGCACTTCATCTTCAAAGTGGTAACTGCTTCTTGGCTAGTTGAATGAGGATCTTTGATTTTATTTTTTTTTCAGAGAGGGGAGGGTAAAGGTCTTAGCACCAAAACCACTCCACATATGTGTCTTGTTGGCTGAATGGTTTCTGTTCTACTGTTAAAACTCTGATTATCACATTTCACTGATGTTCTGTAGCATTAAATAACTACCTGAAGAGGCTAGTATGAATAGAAGACTGACTGACTGCTTATTCACTTTGTTTGGACTTGGCCTTGAGGAGGCCCAATGTGAAAATGTCATGTGTTCAGAAACTTTCTCTGTATCTCTGTGAATCTCTGCCTGGACTGCCAAGATCTCTTACTGCTGCCTTCAGGTGACTTCCGTATCAAAAAAAAAGTCTTTAACAACTACTAGTATTAACCTGGGGACAACTTTGGTGGTGGACAATACACATCCTGTCTCTTTCTACCCCTTCTACACATACGTTGCTGATCCCAAGCCTAAAGTCCTCTAGGAGATACAGGGGCATGCAGCTGCTGCATAAGCCATCCTGTTGCTTATCATACCTTCCAGTAATGTTTGCCTGGTAAGGGAAGAGTCATGCTCAGGGATTATATGATCAGAATGGCTGTGGTTGTTTTGCTCTGTTTTAAAACTAATACTTAAAAGGTTCTGTGTGGCTCTGATTTGCAGTCAAAGACAGTTTGTTAGCAGTCCTCTTACGTTCTTCTACAAAGTAAGAAGAAATACAATTATTTACAATAGCAATAATCTTATACTGACCTACCATAAAGGGAGTTAATGTATCTATAGAAAGATCCATGATCTTGTATTTAAAAATATTGCCAAATTTATACCTGTCCACAAAAATTGTAGTAATATGTTCTCATTGCTGAATATTCACTTATCACTGCTCTTAACATTGACTCTCAGAGAAACTACTCCAAAGTGTGCTAAATTCAACACGTCTTCTTACTGAGTTAAAAAAATCTGGATGCAGTTCAGAGAATGCCTGACTAAAATGGTGTGCTGGCACTCATATTTCATTCATTTTTCTGAAACAGTTCAAAGAAAAAAAAAGTACTGATCAGCACTAGTTCAATCAAACTAGGTTTGATTTGATCCTTAGTGAGTTATAGGGGGAAAGTTCTGTTAGTTCATTTCTTAAAGTTTACAGTGTGGCTGTAGATCATTCAGTGCATAACTGTGGGATGGAAAATTCCATAATTTCCACATTATTCTGATATATCGAAAGACTTCCTTAAAGATGGCGTCTCCTTTAGGTAAGACTCCAATACCTCTGGTAACTTTGTTGGGGCATCTTACTCCGTTATCCACCCACGCTAAAAGAAGCTTGAGTATTTGCAAACTAGTAGCCAAATTTAAACTAACTTACTTCTAAGACATAAGAAACAATAAAACAATAGTTTACCTGCAAGCTCTAGTTGACAGGCTTGTTCTCACAGTGGTGAGTTGCTGGATGAAAAACCTCACATCTTAATATTTTAATATTGTTAAATGACTTTGGAGAGAACTGTAGTTTACTCATAGAAAAATATAATCCTTTTTCTCAAATATTTTATGACTTGATTGGCTTCAGGTAACTCTGGCCTCTGTGGCTCCGATACATACATACAACCCCTGATGTTGTCAGGTACAAAACTGGATATGGAAATTTAAGACAGACAGTTTTATGGACTGTGGTTTGGGTAGGAACTCTCTTTCTTGGAGACAAGAGGAGACTTTGCTAAAGCAAGAGAGAACAACTTCTGTTAAAAAGCTGCTGCAGTAAAATACTCCTGGGGCACGAAGCCAAGAATGATACATCACAGAAGAAAGAATTGCAACAGGAAAAAAAAGTACACGCCTGCTGCTCTTTTAAGTCCTCAGTACCTGAACTCAGTAGGACACTGCACTTACGTATGTACATACCTAGTGTGTCATACTGTATATATTAAAGGAGAGAAATTTTGCTCTTTGTTAAAGGGCATGGGTTTTTTTCTGGCAGCAGGAATAAGACCAATTGCTATCAACCTGATAGCAATTAAGCACTTGTCTTGAGCAGGCTGTTTTCAGCCCATTTACCACCACTTCCACCAAGTACAGTGCTCTGTTACTTTGCTACAAAATCACGGGAAGATCTATGGTTTGATGTCCAAACAAGTTGAGAAGTAAAACCCAGATAAGGGTTTGATGCTAATACTGCTCAAGTGTGAAATCTAAAATATATATTGCTTCCTTGCCACTATAATTTTACAGCAGGTTAAATATGAAATTACATATTGTGGTTGAGAAGGAAAATAAAATTTCTCCTGTCAGATGGTTATTCTTCTGGAAAGCCAACTGGTGGTGGAATGGCTTTTTTTACCAGCCACTTTTAGCAAATTTCATAGGGGGGAATATAACATTCATCACTCATTTGAAATAAAACAATTCAAAGAAAGCAAAAATCCAGGCTTAAATTCAACCTTTGTTTAAACCAATTTGTTGCAACTTGACAGTCTCAGTGGCAAAAATAACATGCCGGGTGAATGTATCTACTGGAGCACTGGGACTAATTCAATAGCAAGCTACGGCCAGGGTCTCCTAGGGCTGAATCATGCTTGCACAGTAACTCATAAGTTACACCTTCCTATCCCAAATGACTCTGTACACCTGGAACAAAATTTTTCCCCTTAAGTTCTATCCAATAGCGCTCTGTACTGCCCTTAAAGTGAAAGGACCCATAGATGTATTATACGTACCTACAAGCCATAGAAATACCTCTTTTGTGATGGGTTTCTCCAGGCTTTGTGCTTTACTTTGAGAGCTATTTTTTTGTTGTTGTTGCCGAACATGAAAGCTGTAGGCATTATCTGAAGTTCAGATTGTAGGTAGAAGCAGTCACCTGAGTTGCCTGGTAGCTCTTGTCTGATGTTATCCTTGATTATATCCTTCTCCAGTAACCACTAGAGTTGAATCTCTTCAGGGCAGAAGTCACTTAATCTATACACACACAGGCACATAGACATGTTATAGTATTTGATAATGCTAGCTAAGCAGATAAAGGTGTGAAAAAGAGGTGGTCAAATAACCTGATTATTTAGCTCTTTATAGCCTTGTTACTTATATATTTGGTTATTTATACAGGAAACGAGGGATCCAGTCTCAGTGAGGAATGCAATAAGTATGAGAAATAATGGGGTTTTGACAGCTTAAACACAATGAACCTCTAGTCCTCTGGATATGAAAATGTACTTGCTACAGGTCTTCTGTAACACATGTAATGTATAATTATATTTTATTATATTTTTCCCTGGCTTATCAAGTTCCCAGTTTCCCCTTGCTAGTTCTCCTCGCGGTCCCAAAAACAGCTATGCCAGCACAATTTAAAAGGCACACAGCTTGCTTCTCCCTCGCCTCTGTCCAGGCAGGTGATGCTGTGCCAGAAAGGTCTTCTCTGCTGCCCAAGATGTGCAGAAGGGTCTGCATCACCAAGATGTGGCAGGAGACTGCCCTCTGCCTTGCGCAGGGCAGCTTTGCCTCTTCCTTGCCAGCTGTGGACAGATGATGTCCTCCCTCTCTATCAGCCGGAGTGCTGGGAAGCCAGTGGTGGGAGCTGCCCTAGGAGCTTGCCCCCGGAGCTGGACAGACTGCAGCCAGCTTCTGGGCAGTGTTGCAGAGCCGTGCACCAAGGGGAACAGCTATGTGAGAAGCGAGCTGCTTTTACGCAGTGCAAATGGCTGCCTAAAATAAACTTCGGTTAGCTTTTATTTTTTCAACTCATAAACACAAATTATCCTGGTTCTATGATAGTGCATACAAATGTTATGTTGCTTTATTGCTTAAAACATGCAATTAAATTCTCTTGATTGAAGAGCTGCAATTGGTTAAATAATGTTTAGTCCACCACTGTTGCCAGATAGGTGACTGTACAGTCAGCCAACCTCCAAAGCCACTTCTGCATGAATCTGTTTGCAAAAGGGTTACATAGATCCATAAGTTTGTTGCTGTTTCTTTTTAATAGTGAAGAAACCATATCGTCAGGCAGTTGCGAGTTACCACTTTGAAGTTCTACTGATCGCACATGCACATCAGATGTGAGCAGGATGTCATGTATTAGCCACTTTCTGAGTCAAACTGCATCTTTTCAATTAGTCCTTTACGGCAGTATGTGAATGTGTTGCATCTAATCCCAGCACTATTTTTTCCCTACTTCATAACGACTATGTTGCAATTTTTTTATTTTTTTTTTGTTTTTTAATAAACAAAACAAATGCTCTGTGCATACTTGGTGCAACACTGGTGCCATCCTGGCTTTGTCCTGAGGAGCCTGAGGGACACCTGGAACATTTAGAACAGGTCTAGACTGAAAGATGAGCTACAACAAAGCATGTATAAGCTGGCAGAGGTCATATGGATATGATGCCGACTGGTGATTTCTAGCCCTCAGTGAGGCTGGGGCCGTGCAGGTGGGCAGACGGCTGCAGGATCCAACATGAATCCAGCGGGTGCAGGTCTGCAGTGCCATGTAACAGCACAGATGGCTTAGCAACCTCCAGCCTGCCTGCAGCCACCAAAGTACCAAATGAAAACATTGCTTTTAAGCAAGTGGGAACAAAAGCATGTGAATGTTGCTTTTGGGAGCAGCGACTGAAAATCACAATGGCGTTAAGGAGTATTCCAGTGCTGGCTGTAGTCACTCATCCCTCCTGTTAGCCTTAGAACAAAACCAGCTGCAAAAAGAGTTTTCAATGTAGAAATTGTAGTACAATAAAAAATAGGCATTTAGACCCTTGAAACCACTTATGTGGTTTATAGTGCTTAATGTGCAGGAAAGCAATCAGTCCAACCAAAAGACAGGCAGCTGTTAATCCAAAGACTGAGCCAACTAAAATGCAACTTGGGAGCTATAAATAATTAATAGATAAATTAATAAAGACTATTCTGATGATACTGCCATTATCTGTAGATTGAACTAAAACTACCCATCAGGGCAGATGGCTGGCTGGTTGTTCTTGCCTGAATATTGCAAATGCAGTAGAAAATTAAAATACAGATACTTATTTAGACTATGAATAGCATATGTGATTTGTTAAGTTCTTGGTAATTTTATAATACCCAGTGAGCACAAATAAATGAACATTTACAGCACTTAATTTTCCTCTTTCCTTGCTAAAAAATGAAATGCACAGAAAGAGGGTATTTAGACTAAGAATTATAAAACTGTTGTAGTTGAAAATGAGCTGTGGCTTTATGTGTAGTAAGCAGCAAAACATTGAAGATGGGCAGCTAGACTAGAGATACAGGGAAACTGATCAAAAAACCTCAGGCATGCCTTGATGACAACACCCTATTCCTTTATCCAAGTTCTCACATTTCACATCATAGTTTTTATCAGTTTGCTTGGCTGTTCATTGGTAATCGTGCTTCCCTGGGAGCTTCAGAGACTGAATGAACTGGCATCCCTAAGCTGGCTGTGATTATATGTAATTTTTACCTTTAGAATTCTTGGGAAAAGATCACTAATAGAAAGCAACTTACCAACTACCTCCAGGGAAGCTGTTCCTTGAGTAGCATCAGGAGTGACAGTTAGTTGACATCTGGATAATCCTGTTTCCTCCAGGTGTATTTTTGGCAAAAATAGTGCAGCACTGTCTTTTTTGTTTCTCTAACATGTAGGATCCTACTCTAGGAGGGTTGTGGTTTCCAGCTATAAATGTAAACAGTACCTTTTCCTGGTCAGTGTGTTGGGGTTTCAAATACCCAGTGATTCTCATATTGTTGATATCCAGTGGTGATGTACTGTACTCAGTGCAGAGGTGTCCATATTCAGGAAAAGCATCATTAGTTTAGTGCTCATTTGCACTCTCAGGGTCTCTTCCAAAAGGAAATGACATAATGTAAGAAATACATTCTTGTAAAAGAAGAGGGGAAAAATAAAAGAGCCCCTTTGAAACATGGCAGCTCTTGTTTGGCTTTTACATGATCATTCAACATCCTCTCTCGTTATGCCACCACTCTGCTTCTTACTCAGCTTTTAAAAGTGATCAGTAATCCTTGCCTTAGACTCCCTCTAGTGAAGAAATTGTATGCAACTTTGTGCTGATCACGTGAAAATTCGTTGTGTTATGATAGATGGTGTGTCACTTCTCCATGGTACCAAATGCACTGGCAAGGTCTGCACAGCCTGCAGAACAGACGTGGGCTCAGGCACTTCACTCACTGCTGCTGAAGTATCTAGTGTCTTTCTGTGACTGTGGAAATTTCCATACAAACAAGCTTGCATTGGATTCTCCTCCCCAGTGCGCCCTGCATTCCTGCAGCAGGGTAGCTTGGTACGATGCACAGCGGAGGTGGAGGGCTGCCTCTACCTCCATCCTACTTTCTCCACCATCACTGGTGAGAGGGAGCACAAAGACTGAAGCCCTCTTCTCAATGTAGTACTATCAACAATGGTAAGGCTAGTGGGAGAGGGTGTGAAGTGAGATATTAGAGGCGAAACTCTGTATTGTATGCACCATTGCCTCCTGTAACACAGAAATGACTCTATGGGCAATTTCTTAGAAGACACCAGCTGTGAGATATTGTGTGTTACGGAAATGCGTGTTTGGGTAAATACAAATTGTTTGCAACAGAGACTGAAGAGCAGTTGCTGTGCAGTCATTCAGCTTCCTGAATTTCTGGAAAAGGTGCAAAGACTGAGAGGGCACCTCTGCAGCGCTGCTTACCCCTGCATTTGTCACTGGAAAATATACTGGGTTTAGAAACTTGGGTGTGTCTGAAAAAAATTACTTTCCCTCATTGCAGGCTGTTATTTAGCATAGTATTGGATAGTATAATTATAAACAGTGTTACTGTTGGATACAAAGTGATTCTGGCAAGTATAGCTTTTAAGGCATTAGTAAACATCAGGGTAACCGTAGATTGTTTTGATATTTGCTATCTGTGGATGCATAAGTAATAGGGAACTAGCTTGAGACCTATTTCCCATTATGGGAAAAAAATCACTTTTGGAAACGTAACTAAACTACAGTGAGTGTTGCTGTGTTTTCAGATGAGACTCTCATTTCAGTACCTTGGTACAACTACCTCTTTATTTCAGTAACAGATATTTGAGGATGTAAACAAGGAAGTACTTCTGGGGCCAATCTCAGTGACAGCTCATGGCATCTGCTACCTACTTTTGCATAAATTACAAAAGGACAATCTATAGCTTAAAGCTTCACTTCTTTGCAAAATGCCACCATACATCATACATACATACATTTGGCCTTGAAGGCAAAGAGAGACCTATCACCAAAAGCTGTTACTAAACCTGTGGGTGCTTCACCTTCTCTGGGATTTCTGTTTTGAATTTGAACAAGTCAGGGAAGTGTGTGGTGGTCTCAAGAGTTTTTAATGCTCTTGTAGTAGCATTTGAGTTGGGTTTGTATTTTTATGAATATAGAAAATTGAGCATTCAAGTACCTCATTAGTGAATCGCTATTGCAGTCAGGCAACTGGTGCCAGGGAAAACTACAAAGATACTTTTAATAAATTCCTTTTCACATCATTCCAGAAAGCAAAAAGTGGAGGGCAGACAGGAAGGGCCTCTAAGCAGAAATACAAAGTTGTGCATATACACAAGATTTAAACCCACCTCCTTCCCACCTGCTTAAAATAAAACACTAGACATTTGCCACTGCGCTCAGTTTGTTTAATCCAGTTAAAAACTAATCTATATAAAGTACAGAGTGGGGCTTTTTTTTCCCTACATATATTGCACTGGAGGATATGAATTTGTACAACATTGACCAAATCTTACCCCTTCATCCTCCTACCAAAATCCCAGCCAAGTACAAAACCAAATCTCTGCAACTCTGTCTTGGACCTGGAGTCTGTATGAAGTTACATTCAGTCTTCTTGTAATTACCTCCTAAATGAAAAGCAGAGTACAGGCGAAAGCACTGGTGCCCATGATATTCCAGTCCCTTTTTAAGCTGTTGTTATAGCTTTCTTCTTCCGCACTTAGCTGTAAGCTTAGTTTAATAATTTTTAAAAAAAACTTTTAAAATCCTGAGAAATCAGTACCATGGCAGAAACATGCTTTTAGTGGCTAATACTTTTAGTCTCTTTTACAGAAGAAATAACCCAATTAGAAGACATCAGCATCGAAAACAACAAACACATTAAAAAAGCAACAAATCTGCTGAACATTTAATGTGTAAGCATGACTTCAGCCCATTGCCTAACCTCTAGCGCAGATGTTCCTCACAGTGAGATAACTCTTAGTTAAACCACACTTAAGAATTGATCCACAAAATTAGTTTGGTGACTTTATTAGACTCAGATGGAGACCTCTTTTTAGCCTGGCCCTGAGGAACAATACCCTTCCTCTACAGAGAAGGATGAGATGGACAGTATTGGGTGAACAGTGTCTGGCAATAGACCAGACCTGACAGACCAGCTTTGGAAAGACCATCCACTCGGTCCTTGCTATCTTTGTGGACGTGTGATGCAGGTACCCGTGCATATGAGATGTTTTGAATTGGGTGGATGAACATGAAGTTGTAATTTGGGCTCTCAAGTCAAAAACACTTAGGCAACAAACTTAAAATGTATCCAGTAGGAGTTCAATAACTTAAGCGTTATTGAGGACTGATGCACTGATTTCCATGTAACTTAGGGCAAAATATTATCAGTTTGACTAAACCTTGATTATTGTTAGAGATAAACCTGATCACTAATTTTAAGGTTTAAAAAACTGCCTGTTTCCACTTCTAAGAAATGAACAGAAAGTCTGTAGTATTTTGCAAAATTGCAAGCCTACTAATAAAATTAACACTGACAAGCATAACATTTAGGTATCAGATAGCAACCGAAGGAAAGATGCGCACCATTTTATGCTGAACACAGCTCAGTGGCTAGTTGAAATGCAAAATGAGAAACTTCTGCTAATGCTAACTCACAATGAAATGACAAATGAAAACTGGCTTCTCACAGCAGCTTCCTCAGTCACCACTGACACTCACTACACTGCAGTGGGCAGAAGCTGAGTTCAGCACCCAGGTTACAACACAAAACTGTATGTTTCAAAGTAATTGGGGTAAGGGGGATATAATGCCCACTTCCAACAGCAGGGGGAGTCAGGGTCTTACAGCGAAAAGGTAAGAGGTTACACTGAAACCAAAGCCCGAGCTTTGACATTACAAAGCATGTCATTACATATAATGATACTTGTTAGGAGGCAGATGAAGCCTGATGGAATGATTTGTATGGTAGAAATGCTGTCACTCCAAAGGTTTCAGTCATTTGTCCTCTGTAAACTTTCACGTGGGATGGGGAGAACATAAAAAAAGTAATTTCCCCTCACCTTTTCCACATTTGAATAATTCCCCCTTTGTTTCCCTCTTCACCCTGTTACCTATTATCAGGCTATAGCCCCAAAGCCAGAGCTGTGCACTGAGAAGCTCTGTTAGTCTGGATGTAGCTGTAACTATGTCTGGGCCTCTTAGCAAACAGATGAAGTTGTTTAAAGGTATTTTAGTCTCCTGACAAAGACATAATCAAACTGATGTTAGAATTGCATGGAAATGACAAACAGTGGAGACAGTGGTTTTTGGAAACTAAATTAAAATGTGAACCACTTGTGTAGAGAACATAAAGGTAAAAGTCATCCAATTGTTTGAGTGGCATAAATGAAGGAAATGTGACCTGACAACTAACAAGATGAAACAGATGAAGAAACCTATCTATTCCGGCAGTGAGTTTTACCATATTGTGTGGAGAACAAGAATGTGCCCAGGCCAGATGAAAGAAGCCTTAAACATGGAAGGAATATGCCCAGCTTTTATCAGTCAAAGTTCTGCAGAGTGAGAAACTTCCCAAACATCAACACAAAAGGTTAGAAATTGCCTCCTGTCTTTTTCGAGTTTGCCTACAAAATTAAAGTCTTATTCTGAAACATCTTTCTATAACAGAGGCTTGCCTCTGTTTCTTTGCTCAAAATCCAAATGATCTCCTTTAATGACAGTGTCAGCAGTTAGCCACAGAACAGGAAGGAAATGCAAAGGATGCTTGCCAAGGTGTGTGTATCAGTTCAAAGCCAGTATTATACAATCAGAACAATCCATGTTTTTAAAGAAACCCACAAAATCCCAAGCAAACAAAAAAAACCCAAACAGGATTTACACTTTAGGGTACTTTAAGTCCGAAATGAATGGCAAGCAAGGGCAGTAACACAACTCTTCAACATTATAGTAAAACCCACAGGAAAATCAACATATTCTTGTAAAATCTTGGCTTACAATACGAGGGAACTATCCAGGTTCAATACCGAAATAGTACAATCAAGTAGCACCCCTGTTTTAGGACGCTTCATAAACTTACACCAACTGCCGAAAGACAGTAAGAGTTAATAGTGAGACTCTTAACAAGTCAAAGATTCATGTCTGAGAAAAGCTTTCTGAAGTACATGGTGCACTTTGAAAAATCTGGTATTATCATAGGAGGTAGGATAATCTGTACAGAAAGAGACAATGAGTCTTGTTCTGTTTTGCACAATATTTCCATCAATATAAAAAGCTTACTTAATAACATGCAAAATTTTGAGATCTGCTGGCATGTGATGAAAGAAAGAGGGACAAAAGTACTGTCCCAAGAGCCAGTTGAGTATTCAACTGCTACACAGAATTCAGATCAATAAGGAGGACGGTTCAGATCAATACACCAGAAGTACAGTATTCCTTTTGAAGGCTTACAGTGAAATTCTTAGGCTTCTGTAAACATGAAAAATATTCACTGTTCCACATAATTCTTTGCTGTGTTTAGATTTTAGAAAGTGCAAATTTTCTGTTAACAGGACTAGAAGTCTGATTTTTATTTGGTCTCAAAGAAGGAAGGGTTTGGTAGTGCTAGAAATGGTAGGCCTTTTATCTATGGTCTGTTTCCCCATATTTTGCTTCTCAGCATTTCTGGGAAGAGTTTCTACATAAAACCAGACCTAACTTGACATTCAGGCAAGTACCCTGCTTCCCCTCTGAGAAGATTCCGATTTGTGCCTGAACACAGAATGGCAGACATCTCCTCCCGGTTTTGTATGAGAAGAGCTCAGCAGCTCAGTCCCCTGGCCATAAAAACCTTTAGTACTAAGTTTCCTTAATTCCCTCCTCCATTATAGCCTCTAAATTATCTCCTTGTTGTGTTGCTCACTGATGCACTGGAGAGAAAATGAGTTTGATTTATTATTCAAATCTGATTGATGTTTCATCTCTAACATTCCCAATGATTTTATAACCTCTGGAAAAAAGTGGAGAGTTCATGTTTCACTCTGATTTCCTGCCCCCTTCCCCCCACCCCCCCAAATAATAAAGATGCTATAAAGGTGAGGCACAAGTGGTTAAGTGTGAACTTGATCAGTTCTAGCAGCTGGTTCTTGGCCATGTCCTGGCGGTAAAGGCTGATCACCTCCCACAGGATGTTTTGGTGTATCTCCAACTTTGTGCTCCCCGGCTGTAAAGCAAGAATAAAATAATCTGTAACTTCTCAATTAAATTGGCCCCAAATGTGAAAAGTCTCTAAAGGAAAGTTTCTAGCAGAGGGACAATCAAACTAAATATTTTATTTTCTGTTTTGTAAGTGGATCAAGAATTTTGAATATGACTAACAATGAAATCAGATTGAAATTGCCCAATAGACTGCATTATTATAATATTCAGAATCTCCTCTTACGTCACTAGTTGTTTCTGTTTTTTGTGAAATGTCTTTCCTTATATAACACATTGGTTCTTTGGAGATTGTTTTTCCTGAAATATTTTGTGTTTATGAAACCTTTAATCCCAATATGGGAAACCTGGCGCGGGGGGGTGGTGGTAGTGGAATTAACAACTTGCTTCTTACTTTATTCCTCACTGTGTTGACAATACTTACAACATCCTACCTTTGAATAATACTAATTTTCATGGTTTGTTGAAGATTTCAGAACTTGCAGCTACATTTTTGTGATTTTTTTTTTTTTCCTAGTTATCCTTTGTAGCTCCAGCAGCCTACATGTTAGAAGTATTGTCTACTTGGATCTCCTTAACTCAGTGAATAAGTAGTGACTAGTTCTGGCTAATATAATGAATTCTTATGACACCTGATTAAATGACTTTGCAGAAAGGTTTTTACATAAAATAAGCGTTAAGAACAGTATCTGCTACAATATTGTCAGTATCAAAAGATGGATAGTTACTCCAACTCCCATGGCATCTGCTATTACACGTTGTTTTTACTGAAGGTGAGGGGAAGTGAGGCTCTCAGAACTAAGGATCATATAATGAAATTACCCACAGGCAGTTTTGAAGCACATAAAAGACAAAATTAAATTGGTATTGAAATTTCGTAATTTCTTTTCACAGAACTGAGTGGCTTAGGGATAGAATTTCAGGGCACTCAAAGTGAGCTGTAATCACTGAATACAGCATCTAAGATCTGAAATCCCACTGCTGGCCCTGCAGGAGCAGTTAAGAGCTTCCAGTATTCAAAAGGCAGCCTGGATATAGTCTGAGGCCTTAGGTTTGAGATAAATGTCAAGAAGCTCTTCAGCTCCACTGATAGTGTTAGCACATGACCATGGAAGTAAATAAAGCTATAAGTTTCACCCTCTCTAGAAAGGGAGAAAAAGCTAAGTTAGGATATATGGGAGGGCAGAGCCCCTTTAAAGAACAAAAGAAATATGGACAATGTGTTATGGATAAGAAGTGCTAATATATACCTGACCATTTTGTTGTCACCAATGAGCAAACCTATTTTCTTCTGAAAGTGTTGTAGCAATTGGTCGTTCATAGCGTCTAAAACTAACTTGTCATGTTTTGCCCAACTGCTTGTAAACTGGCCCCAGAGGATGACCTTTACATTGGAGATCTTAGTTTAAAGTTTGTGTATCTACACAGAAAGATACATACGGGGTTGGAATTTCAGTTCTCCAGCTGGTCCTGCAGGAGGATTTCCTTGCTGTAGTTTCTTTTGTTCCATCTGTTTTACGACCTCGTGAAAAATAAAATATGACAGTTGAAAAAACTGAAATTTGTCACCTTTCTCTGATGTGATATAAATGAATACACTTAAAAGAAATTTTGCAGTCATTATGTAAAATCTTTGTTAATGGCTATACTCTGAGTCGAGATGCTAGCATTGTTTGCTATAATCCTGTCTACTAGATTATGTTTTGCTGTGGTATCATTAGTTTAGAGTTCACCTGGGTCTCATGAAAACTCAAGGTAAAGAATGCTCCACTGTGGAGTATCGTCATGAGCCGTTACCTATATAAGGATACAGAAAAGGAAGAAAAAAAAAATCTGTTCTCAAAAGTGTACCTGCTGAAGCTCTTGTTTCTGAGCCTGAAGCTGGTCATGCTGCCTCTGTAGCTCTTCCTTCTGTTTCTGAAGATCTTCTGCCTTCTTTCTAAGTTCGTCTTCCTGCTGAGAAATATGACTTTCAAATTCCTTCAGCTCATCCTCAGTGAAGAGCTGCTGTTGATCTAGTGTCTGGAAGAAAATACATACAAACGTGAATACTTAGGCAGGACCAATGTGAATACTCAGGCAGAAATGCATACTTTTTTTTTTATCTTCCCACTGAAATTATTATTATTAGCTGAATTGTAAAGTTCACCAAACAACCCCCACAGTTTTCATCAAAATATTCAGGCATGACACTGTAAAGGGTTAGTACACTCACTGTGAGAAATAGCTCAGCTATTTTCTCAGCAAAATTCTACTATAGATTTAGAGGCAGGATAAAAAATTCCTCTCGCCTCCTGCTGAGCTCTCTTATCTTTCCTTTGAAGTGATTCATAAACAAAATGTCCATTTTGTTTGAAAAGCATGTGGGACAAGCTCTGCTAGAAACCACAGGGTGGCGCAAGGCCTTTTCCATGTGTGCTTGGACCAAAAGACTACATCTGCATTACATTAGTCTGCTACATTTTGTACGTTTAGCTAAGGCGCTTAACCACACGCATACCAAAGCAGGACTGAAAAAAAGCAAAGGTCAGACACATGCCATTTGGTTTCCTGGTTAGAGTGATGGTAATAGTACAGTATGTTGCACTTGGAACATGTACTTATTACCTCCCAGCTATCTGGCTCCAAAAACTCTTTTTTCTCTGTAGCTCGCAGGAACTCTTCCAGAGTCACTAGCCGGTCCTTGTTGACATCAACCTGTTTGAAGCAAAAAATTATACTCAACCTACAGGACGGGTTTTGGCAGAGCTGACGTTTCATGTCATTATGCAAACATCTTAAAATAGAACCATTTTTAAACTGTCCCATTTTCAGGGGAACGCCTGCAACATCTTCTGAAAGCTTTACTCACAAGCTCATATAGCTTAGCAAAAATGGAAATAAAAAGTAAATCCTCACACCTTCCTTCAAAATCCATTGGCTTTATTGGAAACGTTATTTGTGGTCACAGCCCCAATGCCAACAGTGGCATGCATGATTTTTTTGAGAAAAATGTTTTGTAGCTTTCTGGTAATAATTTTGTAACTGTGAGTCAGAGTAACCTCCACTGTTGGATAGGGAGGTTTCAAAACATTAAAAAAAACCAACAACTGAATTTGTGTCAGAATCCTTTAAGATGAAGGGAGGAAATGCTTCCCTTTATGACTAATAGAAGCCCAGGCTTGCTCTGTTCCTCAGGCTTAAGGAATAGAGTCCAATACAGAAAAGATATAAGTGAAAAACACAGTGGTTCAAAACATCCTCTTCCCTTTCCTCTGTCTCCTGAGCTGAAAGCCTATCAGAACTAGGAAAAGTATTTACTGTCATGGGTGATACCATGAGCTCTGAGCCCTCTTCTGAAGGGAAAAAGGTGAGCTACACGAAAGAAGACATAGCTGTACCACCTCTTCTCACACCCAAATCTTACACATTTGCCAAGTTCCAAAGCACATTTAGTCTTCCCTGTTTGACAGAAAAGTCAGATGGAATTTGTATTGAATCTCAGTATCTGCAAAAGATGGAGGCTACAGCACAATCCCTTGTCTGGAACTTCTTAAATAAAAAATAGCAGGCATTTACATCAGAATATGGGGACAGGGCTTTAGAATTGCAACTTTATGTGAATCCCAGCAGAACCAGCATTCAGTGTGACAGGTTGTCGCTTTCTGCTCTAGTTGGCCAACCCTTCATGTTAGGAGGACTATATTTCTTGAATATAGAAGGAAATCATCAGCTCTACTGAACATCAGTGCTCACCTCATTCATTACATGTTCTCTCATTCTTAGTCTTTCTTCTTCCATTTCAACCATGTCATCCTCTTCATTTTTGGGATCGTAAACTTTTTCTAGCTGAAATTCAAAATTAGCAAATGTTAGTCTGGAGGAAGGGCTGCTCATTTAAATGACAGAGCACATTTTGGAACAGTGTGAGATGTTGCTAAGAACATGAGTTCACCATTTTTCCAATAGAGTGAGAGAGTGGGTGTGTAATTCTCTTAGCATAGTATTTAAGTAACAAGTGAGCCTTTCACTGCTAAGAATGAAGTTTTCAGTTAGTTCATGTGGTCTGTTGCAATTCAGTGCTGCGGACATTACAGTAAAAATGACCTTGGCATGCACAGTCTGACCCTACATTTGATTCAAAGCAGGCAGAGTTTCCATGTGGCTTCTGGAACGAGAGGGTACCTTCTTTACTAGAGCATGCAGCTGACCCTGTAGGTATTCAGGATATCACAAGACAAATTGTGTGCTTAATATAATGGTCCACTTCTCTTCTTGCACAATGTCTTTCTGGTGAGTTTATGCTTATTTGCTTCTACTTGGCTTTCTTAGTCATTTAGCTTCACTTGCTTAGCCATAGGTAATTTTAAGGCCCCAGACTATTTGTTTTTAAACTATAAAACTGCAAAATGGTGGGATATAGCTGTCAAAAAAGACTAGCATGAATCTTCATTGTATTAGAGGGGATTATGGCAAAGTATTGTTAGAAATCTGTATTTGCAAATTTAATTTCTTCAAAAATTTACAGTTGTTTGGATTTATAAGCTTCTAAATACACTGTATAGCACACTTCCTGCCTGAGTCATGCAACCTAGAAAAAATTGTAAGATTAGATATTGACAGCCATAGTACTGGATCTTTGAATGGGAAGTTTAGGGTTTTTTTTCTGCTGTACCAAAACGGAACCTACTGGAAAAATGAAGACCAAGGCCTTCCGTTTACTCATTGATTCTGCAATTCCCATCACTGTAGAATTTCAGTATGGTGCTACCATCACCCCTCTGGAAGGCAAAGAGTACTAACATTTGCGTTTTCACAGACAATGAACCAAGGCTTAAAGAAACTAAGAGCCTGTCTGCTCTATCAGATGTACACATGCTCCAAACTAGGCAGATACAAAATACATGAAACTTCGGTAGCTGCTTCCACAACATGCTGTCTTTGCAGTCCAAAGCCCCCAGATATACTTGGAAAAAATACAGACATCCCTGTATCCATTTACCGAAACAAGTTAAGGTTTTGAAATTTTTTTTTACCTCTTTAGTAAATAGGGCTTCTAATTCTTGCTCATCCAGGAAACCATCATTATTGACATCTACAAAAAGCAGTGTTGAAAATACATATTGAGTATGGACAGAAAGTAATACATGTAATAGTTCTCCATGAGTTAAGTATCCACATACCCATCTCACATGGATTAAAAACCTCATTTAACAAGATGCTGATTACATAGCTAGTTTTTTATATTTAGGTTTTTAATCAGGCATTGGCTGAATTGTATTGCCATTTTTGGTTGGTTGATTGGACCAGCCTGGAGCAACCTCCCTACTTCTTAGATGAGCAAACTGAAATAGGTCACAACAGGATTGCATAGAGCGCAATTGCCAAAAAATACTGCTGAGAACAAGTTGTCCCAATTTAACCACTGAATTTGTAAATAGATTCAGGAACAACAAAAATCTGTAGAAAAACTTTGTTAACCAACAGTATGACTCTCCAAAAAACCTAAAATATTATGTGAAAATCTATATAAATATGCAGCACTTGAGATGACTGAATGACTTTTCATATCAAGTATTCTCCTCTTTGCTTTTGTTAACCAGCCATCCATCTCATCCTGTGTTCTACTCTGAATATTGTTACACCACCTCTGAATCTGAAAAAGAATGTCTACTTCAAATGTGTGTTGTTATGCAATCTTTTTGGTTGACTGCTTCAAAGTTTTTTATATACTAAGCTCTAAGGCAAAAGGTTGTTTCAGTTATTCTTGTTTTGGTAAGATTTGCACAAAAAAAGCTACCAAAATTTTCAGAAAATTATCTTTCCAGATCTCTTTCTTTCTATAAAGAAGAAATAAGGTTTAATAACCATAATACATATTTATATATTTTATAAACCAAGATAAAAGTTCAGACACAAGCTAGAAACCTTTTCTTCAGTTAAATTATCATATTTGGGATTAGTCAAATTCTGTGTACTGTTCAGTGCTTCACAGCCCAGTGCCAGGCAGGATCTGCTTAAGGGTATTTTATTATGAAGCGTTTAACAATGTCAGGATATAAGGTTACACATTTATATAATCACACTTAAAGCAAAATGCCCACTGAGATGCATCCTCATCTCTGGTACTATTTTTTTGTTTCTAGCTGCACATGGCTCAGAAATATGGAGGCAGGATTGGGGTTTTTTTTTTATTAAGGAAATCTTGCAACTTCTGAAGAGACTTGGCACTTCTGTGACCACTCCAGACAGAGGGGAGTCTGGCTCTTATCTGCAGAGACAAGCAGAAAGCACGTTTCGCCACACACACCTCTGAGGATTTATTCCTAGTATGTGACATGTAAGCGAAGTCATAGTTATGGGCAGCCCTCTAAGTACCCATACTTTCCTGAGGAATCACTACTGGTTATTGGCTGTATGATTTTATGAGCAGTTGAACAAAACTGTTTTCAACTTTTAAACCCCATTTAAAACTTTGCAGTAAGATTAAAAATTATAACTATTTTCTCCTCTATAGTCTTCAGATTCATCCAAATTGCTTGAGGTATAAGACTTCATCCTAGCATAAAAAAACTTGCCCTCAGCAGAAGGCAACAGAAAGTTAATTCACTTGTTCAGTAAATCAAACTAAACCTCTTACCGTGTAATTTGAAAAATGTTTTGGGGTCAAATTCATTAGGATCTAGTCCATCTGCTTCTTCCCACACCTCTTTCAGTTGATCTTTGCTTCCCTATAGATTGGTTACAAAAAAAAACTATTCAAAAAATGATTAAGTGTAATTTTTCTGCATTACCTATGCATGATAGTTTCTCTGAAAGGCTTTATTTTCTGATTAGTCATAGGGCAACTGGAATCAATGGGATTTTCTTTAATTCCCTTTTGCTTGGGTACTTCGTCAGTATTAGCACTTTCATTAGACAGAAAGGCCCAGGGAAAGAGGGAGCGTCAAGGAAATGCATATTCTGTGGAAAGGAACATTTGTAATAATCAGTCATGGCCACACAGACTCATCTAGAAACACTAGCTGAAGGGAGTTAGTTTGCCTTTTCTAGAGCAAAAGGTGCTGTGATGCAGTTCCTTGAGGGTCAGGCATACCGTGAAGGCAGCCCTACAGCTTTGAATACCATTCTGGCTTCTTCCTCATGAGTTTTAGCTTCTTTGTAAATAATAATTCTGCCAGCAAATAGCATACTTATAAAGAAAAAATGGGGGTATATATAATGGGTTTTGTAACGCTTTCAACACTGTTCCCACACTCTGCTCCCATGTCAATGAGAAAAGGCAAATGCTGAGAACAAAGATGATATCTACCCTTCTCTTCATTAGCTTTTTCTCTCTGGAAAGGAAAGCTTCCACCCAATCATGTAAGAACAGACTGTGGCCTTACAGGATGGTGAACTTTAGGGTGATCTCCATGTTTTTTCTTCATCTCCTCAAATTTGGATTCTTCTCGCTGTCTCTTTTCTTCATCCAGTGTTTTTAAATACTCTCTCCTCTCATGTTCTTTCATCATCTCATATTTCTTAAACTCTTCATGGCGGGTCTTATCATAGTTTTCCAGGTCACTTGTAGCCTAAAAATACATATATATGTAGACATATGTTGTGCCACACAATTCTGTTAACACATATGACATCAAAAACACTGTATTCTTCAGTGGCAATGGCAAGGCTGGCCATATTGCCATTCTCCTTTTAAACATAAGGTAGATAGTTGGGGGTTTCCTTTCACGTGACAGTGGTGCAAAAACATCCCTCCTCACTTCATTATTTTCACAGAAATTAATTTGCAAAGGTTCAACTGCTGGACAATTTTTGCAACTATACAGTACCATAAGAACACATCAAGGTGTTCTTTCTCATCAATTAATAGTAAATTACCTCAGGTTAAGTATGTCACATACTAATTAAGCACAGTTTCAAATAGTGCCATTAACTCCTTGTTTATTTCATAATAAGAACATTTATAGCTTATATTTAACGAAAAAAGTGCCTTCATTAATAATGGGAGTTAGTTTGCAGTAGCTTAATATGTATTACATCAAAAAAACCCAATTATATGGAGAGAAAGGGTGTGAGGAGAGAATTTCTGACAAGTACTTGTAGAGAGTTTAGAGATATATCATTCTCAGACAGCTCAATGTAATAAAGGATATTTCAATAGTGCTTTTCAAAGTAACGTGCTCATACCTGATATAGTCTCTCCATTATTTAAATTTCAATTTTCAGATTCACTGTACCTTCTCAAGAACAATTCTGAAGCATAGACCCCCTAAAATGCCCATTACATTCTGCCAATAACTCAGCTGGGAGATGAGAAGACAAGAAAAATAATATAATAAGAGAAAGAACTGCCCCGCTGAGGATATGCTTCTCCTAGCCAACCAGAATTTTCCCAGAAGTGATGCTCAGAAATGGCAAGAAACTTTATAGCATCTATATAAAAAATAATTTTACAGAAAACTGAGATAAAATTTACCAAGGGTCCACAAAAATTACAGGAAGCTTAAAATATACCTTATCCTTCCCTTTATTTTGAAAATATAAAAACTGTCAAATTCTCATCTCAGACTTGCAGTAATCTCTAGAGCATATCTGAAATTAAAGTCTTTTTTGCCCTCAGGAAGCATATTTTTTCGAGCAGGTGAAAAAAGCCATGCCATGCTTAGCTTAACTGCATCCCCTTAATAAACACGCACTGAAAAAGAAAACCCACACCTGTGATCGATACCGTATCTCCTAAATAGACGTTGAATGCCATGCCCAGCATACGCAATTTCTAATACTGATCGCTTAAATTCTACTCTGCTGTGGTTTTGCAGCTTGACGTGATAGAATAGAACCCAAAATTCAAATGGCTAGTTTAGGGATGATTTTTTATGTCATTCTGTGAGACACAAAGCATTTAGAATTAGAAATCAGGAAATACACTTGGGAAAAATGTACCCCTATCACAAGTGTATTTAATTTAAATGCTCCTAGAAAGGCGTATTTTATTCCTCAAGTTGTTTGTACCAGCACATGAATGCAAGTCCTGTTAAGATGCCACCCCAAAAATTTATGGGCTCTTCAGCATAATGCACACTGACAACAGTTTTCAAGTGTGCAATGGAGACAACTGACTTTTCTCTGAAAATTAAAATGCCTGACATTTATTAAAAAGTGGTGTACATGTAAAAGGATTTCCCTTTACCAGAGAAAAAGCATAATAATTAATATAAAAAAACCCCATAGTAGTTTATATCTAGCACTCACTGCTTTGATCAACATATCTAAGTCTTTAGGTTCGAACTTGTCAGGATTCTGATGGTTCAGGTGCTCAAACTGTTTTAGGAGAGCTTGATGGTCTATGCCAGTGTCTGAAAGAACAAGGTACAAATGTAAAACATTAAAATAAGTTTGAAATCAAGCAAGATCAGGAAGTTAAAAACTTTCAAATGGGAGCTTGTGCCTTGTACCTGAGGCTCCCTGCGGACAGGGTAAGTTTTTCACTGTTGGAGGAAACTACAGCAATACTTCTAAAGTTGCTTTTCCTGAAGAAGATTGGCCAACTTGATAGCAGTTTGCACTATATTCCTTCTGACGTGGCAGTATTGCATTGCACGCAATAATTTGATATGTACAAATTAAGGCTTGTATTTCAGCAAGGAAATGTACAATCAATTTGAGTGTCACAACGAAAAACATTTGATTCCCTTTTATATAAATGACATAGTTGGAGTTAAGCACAGTATCAGAGCTAACCACTTGCATGTTTTCCCTGAGCTGGGAGAAGTCTGACTCTTCTATTGCCTGTACATTTTGCAAATCACTTATACCTGGCCAAAGATGTATGTACACAAAGATGTATGTGTAAAATTATATCAAATCAGATAAGCAAATATTCAAATTTCATTTATTCAAAATGAGAAGTGCAAGACAGTGGAGAGTCAGCTCCTGTGTCTAAAAGCTGCAAACATTTCTCTCTTCCTTATAACACAAACTATACCCAACCATATCGATACACAATGCACTAACAACAAAACACATTTCTACAATAGGCTTTTCTAGCTGTTACCATGGTTTCTGACTGCTAATGCTACACAATAATGCTATCTTAAAAAGCATACAATTTGATATGTTATGTGTAGCAATTTTGAGAAGCTTTTACTAGATGGCTTAGCAAAGAATATTTGTTTAAAAAAAAATGGAAAATAAACTTTGAACATGTTATTCTTCGGTAAACTATGTCTTACACTCAATGCTGTGTTTGTATTATCACAAAACAGCAAACAATGGCTGGGGCAGATTTCAACCATCATTCCTTCCTTGTGAGTTCATAATTCCTGTTGAAATATATGTGCTTTAGTCTGTTTTTGAAATATTTTTTTAAAAGTGAATAATAGGCTTTTTTAAAAAAGCATACCAAACCAAGCAAAACAAACAAAACAACAATTAAAAACCCTGCCTCCAAACCCATTTTCCTCCATTCCTTATATTTATGGGAAGAGACTCATTCTATTTGACAGTATTTACTTGCCGTATTACTGTATTATCTGAGACCCAACCTCTAACATTCTTCTGTCCTGTACTGAATAGTCTAGTAGGATCTTGGTGCAAATGTTTAAAACCACATCTGGATCAGGACTGAATATATGCAGAACATAATCTTTTTTTTTTTAATCTGATAGGGAAGAAAATAGGAGTGTTTGTATGTCTTTTTTTTTTCTAAATCAGATAGAAGATTAAGATATTAAGTGGTGTTACAGGGAACCAATTAACAGAACAAATAAAAGGAACTGAAAAAGCTCTGCCTGCTGTTACTACAGAATGCTCTTTTGCACATGTTCCAAGATTTTGCATAGGTATACAGATGCAGCTGTATTTTATAGATAATCTGGCCATACTTCTTGTACGTGATGTGAAGTACTTGCTGGTAGGGCTGATTATAAAGTTTACAAAATGTTTTTCCACTCCCAGTGTTTTCATATCTTAATAGTCATCGGAATATTTTGAACTGGAATGACCTGCTCTTGTTCGTTCCTAGATATAAGATCTCACACTTATACTGTAACAGATCTGATCTGTTGTTGGGGGAAATTATTTTTCTAAAGTATACTGTTAGTTACTCTTGATTTATGGAAGCAGAGAGGGCTCGAAGTAGTAACTCCATTAAACTATTAAAAACTTTCAAAATACACAAAATTACTACATACACAATTCAGGTGCCATTAGCTGCTGTCAACTAGCTCAATGTGAGCATCACCATGATGTCACTGGGCTGCTTGCCTGCAGTAGGAGCATGAGACCAGGTTCTTGGCAGCTAAAGAGCCACCTGAGGAAGACAAACACAGAGTCTGGCAGGTATATGAGGCAATGCACTGACTCCTGTGGAGGGGCTACCGCTGGTCTATTCTGTCTAGCTACCAGTGGACTCTATTCTCTGGACCAGAACTTTCATTAAAAGAAAGCAAGGGACAGAAAGGTGATGTGAAGCCCTCAGCCAACTCTATATTATTACTCATTAATTATACTACGGTAGCACCTAAAGACTTCATTGCAAACGCACTACACTGTAAATATCTTTCTTCCCAAATTAATGTGATACTTTTCTGACCCTAGTAACATCCCCATGAACGCATATTTGCACATGCATATTTCTTCAGTCTACTGGCCACCTTTAAATTCAGCTTAGGCTAGAAGAAAGATCCTTAATCTTGAAGTATTTTAAATTGATACATTACCTATTCAACACAGTGGGATCCCTCCCCATAACTTGCAAATGTTTTTAATAATAAAATAATCTGCATAGGCAAATTAAGCCCTTTCTATGAGAGCTTCTTTGTGAAAAACAGCATTTCAAAACCAAGATCATGTGGCTGCAAAGCTGCCCAGTGGAGAAGGACCGAGGGGTGCTGGCTGACAGCCGGCTGAACATAAGCCAGCAGTGTGCCCAAGAGGGCCAACAGCATCCTTGCTTGTGTCAGGAACAGTGTGGCCAGCAGGAGTAGGGAAGTGATTGTGCCCCCACGCTCGGCACTGGTGAGGCCACACCTTGAATATTGTGTTCAGTTTTGGGCCCCTCACTAGAAGGACATGGAGGTGCTGGAGCGTGCCCAGAGAAGGGAAACAAAGCTGATGAAGGGTCTGGAGAGCAGGTCTTAGGAGGAGAGGTTGAGGGAACTGGGGCTGTTTAGCCTGGGGAAAAAGAGGCTGAAAGAAGGTTGTAGTGATGATTGGACTTGATGATCCTAGAGGTCTTTTCCAACCTTAATGATTCTATGATTCTGTGCAGTCCATCATAAGGATCTTTGTTTATGAGCAACTAATTATCTTCAAAAAGAAACAACAAATAACAAATTTACAGAATTAGGTCTAAGTGCAAACTTTAAATATTCTTTGGTAGTAAGAAATAAAAAGCGATAGCACCATTTCCCTCACAAACATAGAGAAATCAGAATCATCAGAAACCGGTATACTTTATTCATTAAAAGACATTGCCTGAGTTTGTATGATTTCATTAGCAATTAAGAAAATGCTGCGCAGATTTTTTTTTTTCACTCCAAATGTTTTTCTTTATTCAGGGACTTAAAACTGCCCCAAACCCAAGAAAAATAGTCTTCTGAACTGAAATGTTTAATGTTTGTTATAAATTTGTACCATATCTCTAATTGGTGGGAAGGGGGCTTAAAAAGAAAAACTTTTGTGTTTAGCCACTGTAAAAAAAAAAAAAAAGATCATTTTCTACCCCATAAAAACATTAAATTCTATGTCATGTTCTATTCTTAAATATAGTCCTACTATGTTACTAGTTCCCAGTGGGTAATCTATAAATTGCTGCACTACAAAAATAAAAAAAGATGCTGAAAAAGTTTAGAAGTATCTGAAAAATCCACTGCCAGAATCAAGTTTAGTTCTTTACAAAATACAGATGGCTTTTTTCTTCTCCCCAGTTTCCTATAAAGATGGGTCTTTACTGGCCCTAGGCCAGCTCAGAAAGGACACTCTCTTTCAGCTTACAGTCATTACTGCTGACAACAAACAAGCATAACTCTTGGATTTTGGGCACCCCTCCAGCACAATCCCATCTGTTAATTTACCTAGTTAATTTTTGTATTCTTACCTTGAACAGAATCCATTTTAGCTTTAATTAACATTCTTAATCTTGCCACCTCTTGTCTTTTTAGCTCATCCAGTCGTGTTCTCACATGGTGGCTTACTAAATCAAGCTCTCTGCTTAGTTTTCCACTCTGTCAAAAAACAAAAGTTATGTATAAAAACTAGAAGAAAGTAGCCTTTAGGATTCCCATTAGACATGAGCTGCAAGACAGAAGACTAGTGGCAGTCTTTGGCAATACTATAGTCCACATTATAAGAATCTCAAATTTTTTTTCGAAGACCAGATTCAAATTTTTTTAAGCCTACGGTTATAGAAACAGAGAGGAATCCTAAAAGCTTTCTAAAGGGAGAGTTTTTAAGTATTTTGCTCTTCCAAAGAACAAAAGCATGACCCTGAAGCAGCAGTACCTAGTAATGTTTAAGAAGCGACAAAGTTCTCAATCAAATGTTCTCAAATTAGTTCAAAAGAACTGTAAGAGACACACAAAGTGCCGTGTTCTTAATCCACTTGATGATGGCTGTAAGACTTGAGAGAAGGTACAAGCATAGCAATGGCCACCAAAGTGTATTGCAAGAATATTTACCAGGATCTGGAAATGGATAGTAACCTTCAAGGCTTACATTAGATGTAGCACAGAAGAAAAAGGAGCCAAAAGCTGCCAAGAGCAACATGAGGGATTAAAGGAAATGCAAAAGGCAGGATCTCCTCTTTAAGTCTATCACTTTAGACTGTTTCCTACCTGTCCCTTGCTGAATTTCTAGCTCATAAAGGGAAATGCAGAACAGCCACCACCTAGAGCCAGGAACTAAAGTAGAAAAGACAAGAATGTGGTGAGGTTTTGGAGAGAGTGCTATATGGATTGGCACAAAAGAAAGGACAGCAGCAGAGAAAGCCAGAGGTCTCTTTTATTCCTATATACACTGACTTCACCTCTAGCACAACTCCTCAACTTCCCCAGACTTTAAAACCTGACTTTCTTGTGATTCTCTTCCATGTTATCACATCCATTTGGGACACACTATCTTAATCACAGAAGGCAGATATAACTCCATGTTCTCAAAAGAGTGTTCCAAATGACTCAGCAGGCAACAGCAAGTGAGAGCTATGCTTGCAGCTGTTTTGATGTATGCAAAGATCTACCTACCTGTATGGTGTCTGAAACTGGCTTTTAGAAGATAGGCAGAAGGCAGAAACTATGAATTCAAGTATATGTTGTTGGGGATTTTTTTATGCTATGGGATATTCTTTAACGAACAGAAGTTCTGCTGTACCTTGACTAAAGACAAAGATCTAGTAAGAACTAAATACCTAAATAAAAATGAGAGGAAATTTAAGCTCACAAAAATTGAGATGAGTATGAAGAAAGAAAAGGAAGAAAGAATAAAACATATATGGCTCATGATTATCCATTTAATTAACCTTAACTCTTTTTTTATACCTACCTTTATTTCCTCTATGTCAGCAGTCTGGAGTTTCTCCCTGAAATGCTTATCTGTTTCCAAGACATCTATTACTTGCCTGAGATATTCATCATAATAAAGACCTGTATCCTTCAAAAAAAGAATGTGAAATTGAGAAAAGAATATACTACCAAACATTTCATTTTGTTTAAATACAACGATTAAACTGAAATTCGAATCTCAGCAACACAGGCGTTATACTCTCCTACATATCTTTGGTTTTTCTGATTTGCATCGTTGCCCTATAACAACTTAGGATTCACTTGTTTCAGCAACTGACAAGGAAGAGGAGAAAAGTGTTTAGGAATACATATCATACACAAGCATCTGTCAAGTTAATATAGTATGGGGTTTTGGTTTGCTGTTTGTTTGTTTTTTTTTTTTAAACAGTCTAATTCATTCATTACTTCTATTTGAAACACTGAACTGGAATCACTGAGTGGAATTTCCTAAGCCTCAGTCACTTGAAAGAAGTCTCTGTGGAACAGGAAGCAGATCTTCCTACTGTAAGCTGGGGAATTCCTTCCATGTGCCACCTCAGCTTTAGCAGCTCATGGGAAAAAAGAGAAATGGAACCTCACTGTAGTAGATGGTAGACTGTATGGCAATACTGGCTGGTATTAGTTTCCTTCCTGCAAGTAACTCCAATAAAGAACATCTAAATTTTGGGAAGGGAGTTTGCTATAGCCGGATTACTAACAATTAGAAAAAAATACTAAATTAGATAAACTTAATTACACTTACTGGATTTTCTACCTTCTCCCCTTCTACGTGGCCTTCTCCTTTGACTTTTGTCTTATCTATGTCTATAGGTACAGCTTCTATGGTCATTAGGAGACACGTTGTCAGCAAAATATACTGTTGGGGCAGGACAGCCAGCCACTTCATCTGAAATGAGACCGAGTCATAAAGATTAACAAAAGTTATGTTACCATACTCTACTGATTAGAATTTTTTGAGGTTCTTACATAGATACCTGTAGTAACCCACGTCCTGCATGTTCCACTACTCTCAAGGAACACTAGAACTTAAAGAATTAAATACAGCTGTGATTTTAAAAGGCAATTATTACACAAGCAGATTTCCTCAGGTTATGTTACAGTTGTCCAGCAAAACAGAGTTATACTGTAAACACGTTTTTAAACGTTAACACTGTTTTTAACACGTTCAGGTATTATCAATGGCTCTGCAGAACAGGTGGGAACACACAATGTTCATACACTTGTTTAGGAAGGCCAAGTCTTGCAAAGCTAATACTGACATTCCTACTCTGATCGTATCTTTGCCGAAGTTATTGGCAAACTCTTAAAGATAATCGTGGACACTGAATCAGATCTCAATGTAGTAATGCCAGTAGTTTTTATGTTTCAGCAGTGAAGTATTTTGCCTAATTTGGAGTAAAGATCCCTTCCAAAATTTATTTCCAGGAAAACTATTTCACAATCCATGTTATATCTGCATTTTAAGTTGACAGAGGTTCCTGAAAAAGGTGTTCACACTACCTGAAACTGTTGCTGAGGTCAGGGCTTTATTAAGCCAGCCTCCCCTGTAATTTCTTTGGTGCAAGATGGGGCTAACTCGCACATAGTTTGATGAGCACCAAACTCTGTCTTCTCCACCTCTGTCAAATTTTGTTGAAAATAGCTCAATTAATCCAGAAACTGATAAGATGGAATACTTAAACAGTGCAAGTACGGGAAATACAGCTAAAAAGGTAATGATGGTAATCTAGCATCTGACAGCGAAGTCAGGCTCTTGAGCCAATTCAGCCTGTGACAGTTCAGTTTCTGAATATTCTATAAAAAGCTTGAGCAAATGCCAGTGTTACATTAGTAATACAAATCACCTCTTGAAAAGTAGAAGCTGCCCGTCAAATATGGTCTAAAATTAGCTTAGATATGTCAAAGAAAAAAACATAATATTCAAGAAATGCCCAGCCAAGCATATCAAAAGTGTACCTGGTACAAGGAGAATTTCTGTACAAGTGCTTTAACTAGTCATGCAGGTAATTCTATCAAAAGTACTTATGTCCACCAGCAGCAAATCTCTTTTTTTGGGTGGGGTGGGGAGGGACAAACTAATTATGGTGTCAGTGTCAGTTTTCCTGACTATGTGCTCTGGTACTCAACAGTGAAGCATTACTTTTGCTTGAATTAACCTGTCCCTTTACTGAGGCAATAAATGTAGATAACGGTACAGACTTAATATTAAGCATTGCTGACACCCTTTATTCATGTAAGTATTACATAGAAGAAAGCAGTCTTACCAAGAAAAGAAATGGGAAATGCATACAAGATGTGCAGAGATGTTTTTTCTTTTGTTGGGGATAAGGGAACAGCTGGAGATAAAAATATATCCACCTATCCCCCACAAGCAAAGACACAAAAAAAACCAAACCAAAACAAACACCAAAAAACCACCAAACCCAGAATGGTTTGTTGGAACTAGTAGTTAATTTCTACAGTCCTACACAACCTGTTGGCTTGCAGTGACTTTATAGAGCTGATGAATGAAGGAGTTAGCCATTCACTATCACTTTCAAAAATGTCAAAGTTCCAATACTTCAGGTGTTGTTAATTACAGAATATTGTTGTAAAAATGGTGTGCCTAGGTTTGCAATTGTAACAGGATTTAATCACAGGCAATGATAATAACTAAGAAATACTAGGTTTTCAAGTCTCCTAATCTTTGTGTAGATGCCAAGACTGAATATTTTTGAGTACCAACTGGATGACTTCTACAAACCAAATCACCAGGTTAATGGAGTTGCCCAGAAGTTTCCCTTCCTGTCCTCGAACTGGATCAGGCCAGGCTATACTAGGGCAGATCAACAATGCAGCTGGGAAGTCCTGTGTTAGAGCTATCAGTTGAGTTTGTGTCTGTTAGTGGCACGGCTCATTTTATTTATCAGTAGCATGGCTAACAGTAATTAATCTATATGTGATGCAGGCCATCAGTTATTTTAGCTGGGAGACAACCGTAACCCTACTGTCACTTAATTTCTTCTGTCTTGCATGGACAAGATCACTTAGTTTTGTCCTCTTTTTTTCCAAATGTAGATTGCCATGTCTGGTGTTGAGTCATTCTCTGAACACTGTTGCCCGTTATTTTATCCTTATCAAGGCATTTTGATACACCTGTGTGCTGATTTTGGCTGGGATAGAGTTAATTCTCTTCACTGTAGCTGGTATAGGCTGATGGCACATTGATGCTTTAGATGCTGTTAAGTAGCGGCTCAGTGTCCCTAAGTAGCACCTATATTAGCTGGGGACCTTTCCAGCTTCCCATGCTCTGCCACGTGGGCAAGAGGCCGGGAGGGGCGGGGCCACAGCCAAGACAGCTGACCCCGACTGGCCAATGGGATGTTTATCCCATACCATGTGACACCACGACCAGTACATTAACTGGGGCACTTAGTGCATGGGGTGGGGGGAGCATTTGTGGCTCAGGGACTGGTGGCATTGGGTCAGCAGGCAGTGAACAGCTGTGTCATGGGCTGTTTCTTTTGGTTGTTCATTCCCCCTTCCCCCACCCCGGGTCTCGCGCCTCTCTCATTATTTTCCTTTTCATTGCATTATTATTGTTATTGTTACTATTACTGTTTTATTTTAACTGTTAAACTGTTCTTATCTCAACCCATGAGCTTTCTCACTTTTACCCTTCTGATCCTCTCCCCCATCCTGCCTGGTGGGAGCTGGGTGGTGTTTATTTACCAGCTGAGGCTAAACCACAACAACCTGTCAACATATGAATGCAGCTAGATTACCACATAGGCTTGAATGCAACAAATGGAAAGTGGAAATAGCTTAAACTATGCAGCACGTTGGGTAGAAATAGAAAATAGTGTTTCTCTAACTGACTACCTATAACATGACCAGCCCTCATCATATTTATAATTCAATATGCTTTCTCAGGAGCATCCATAAGAGCAAAGGGTCCTCTAGCCCTGGATCCTGTCTGCAGGATGGGTGCTTAGGGAAGGACATGAGACTAGAGTGATACTCACTGTCACTTCTAGGCTGCCTCAACTGGAGATTTTTGGCCCTTCTTACATTCAGGTTGTACCTTTACTTCAATGGATTTTTATTTCAGTACTTTATTCAATTGATTTTTGAACCATAAAAAGTTTGTATCATCTGTAACACCCTATGGCAAGTAGTTCCACAGATAACACATGTTGTGTGAACCATCTCTGCTCTGAACCTGTCATTCACTTACCTCATTCAATGACACCCTAAGTTCTAGTATTGGAAGAGAGGTAAACAATTTATTCTTAATTACCATTTCCATATTATAGCTCTGCAACAGTCATCATACACCGATCCTCACTCTTCTAGCCTAAACAGTGCTAGCTTACCTACTGATCCCTATTACAGAAGCTTTGCCAGACCTTTGATCATGCTTGTTAGTCTTCCTTGAATATTTTCCAGTCCTTTAATATCCCATTTGAAATAGAAGAACCTTGGGAGGCCCAGGCTATGCTACAGATATTATCAGAGCATTGTTTCTTAACAAGAAATGTTTAGAAATTCTATAGGTAGGACTGAGAATATTTGCAAGGTGGTGGTTCACTTCCAAAGCAGATTGAGGTACAGTTGTGAGGAAGCCACTGTACTTTCCTTTTCAGATGAAAGAAACAGCAAAGAAAGTAAAAGTAAGGCAAACAATTCAGTTTCTGTCAACTAAATGTATCATTAAATGAATAGGAGAGAAGTGAACCTCAAAATCTACTTTGAAAGATTCCGGATGAACAGCCAGGGCAATAACTTCTCTAAACACAGAGCATCACAATCAAAAAAATTAACAGGTAAAACAAAAACCCACCTTGCTGAAATTCTAAAAGAGGATGAATGAGGCAGTCTAGTAAACTGGTAAGTGAAAGGCCATAAGTATGCAATGGATAGGAAACAAAACTAATGAAAACCAAAAGCCTTATGAAGTATATAACAACAATACTTTTGGTATTTTTAGAAATGCTTTTTTTTAAAAAAAAGGTTACATATGAAGTATTCAGTTAAAGAAACTGTAGCTTCTGAGAATGCTAAAAATTTGGACCCCAGATAGATGGATAAAGATTTTCCCAACCAAAACGTTTTCATATATAGAAAATTGCAGAAATAAAGCGTTAACATAATCATAAGCCACTCTAGTTATTTAAGGTGTGTAAACAGTGTTTTTGAAAATCTTATGTGGCTATTATTAGAGCACACTAACTTCATGTAAGATCAACAGGTCTTGTAGTGAGCTGAACCATGGCAGAGAAGTCAGAAACTCAAGTGCTAGCCATAGTTACAGCAGTGACTTATTCTTTGCCTACAGCAAATACTAAACCTTTCAGTGATGACACCTGATCTTTCATCCATTTCATTTCAAAAACATTATCTTTCAAAAGCTGCTGACCTACAACTTCTAGTAATGTGAATAATTGCAGAGATGGGGATTGTCAGTTTAGGCCGAAGGGTGGCATACCATTAAATTTTTAGTACTTTTTCCATTGCTGCTCAGGAAAACTGATACATAAAGTATCCATGCTGAACTGAAATAACTGAGGTATAAGCAAACATGTTGGTTTGCCAAACCTCGTATGAGGGAGCACTAATCTCCAGCAGATTTGGGATGGGCAACTGGAGCCTTATAATCTTAAACTACCTCTGCAGTAGTCAGCAAAGCTTATCTATCAAAGGCCCTAATCAAACCAAGAGCCATTGGGTCTGCTGACTTTCTGGGGGATTTGTGCTCACGGGCAATTTGTGTTCCCATGGAAATACCAACCTTTGTAATTATGCCCTGTCATACATAATGGGAAGGACTGGATGACATCACAATATTTTCTTCACATCTATTTGATTTAATAAACTGCTCTGAAAAAAAGGCTATCTACTGCCCATCAGGCAGTTTTGTTTCAGGTTGTGCATAGCATGTTTTTATTGTAGCCCTTTTGATAAAACAGGCAAAAAAAATCCACAAGTGCCAGCAAGAATTAAAAGCAGAGAAGACCAAAATGAATAAACAAAAAATATCTCTATCATTACAGCTGACTTTGTAGACTACTATGCTTAACACAGGAATTGCAGTAGTGTTTTGAGGAACCCAACTGTTTACACAATCTGTGCTATAACAAGTAAATTGGAAAAACATTTATTAGAATAAAAAATAATTACCTAGTGAAGACAGTTACTGTATTTAGGTATCTATTAGTCCAAGACTATACTCATCAAAATTCCCTCAACAAAAGCAGGTGACTAAGACATGTGTCAACCTTTGGAGTGTGACAGTCACAACTGAGTCACTGAGCACACTCTGACACATATTAGAAGACAGAAACCAGGCCCACTGCAAATCCTAACACTAATCAGATACAAGAAAAAACTCAGGATGACTCTCAAATTCAGCAACTAGAGGGAAGAGTGACAAGAGGCAGGATGAGAGGAAAACTGGGGTTCCAGTTTTTGTTCCACTAAACACTTCACTATTAAGAGTTCATCCCACTCTCAGCCTGTTACCAGCTACCTTCCATAGTTCCCAACTTTTGAGAAACCCATTCCTGGGTGCCACTTCCTTCCTAGGCCCTTTAGGGTGAATCTGACCCAGGGATGTGGTTTCTTCTGTAAGGATTAGGAGCCACCAAGTCCACAGATAATCGCAGTGCTGCAGAAGAGGAGCAATGTCATCAGTGGTACATAATGCACAGCATACATCCTCGTGCCCAGCCATGGGTGTGTTGCTTGAGCCTATTATTATTACTATTCTTCCTACTGCTATACAGTTTAATAGAAATATAGATTGTCATGAATTCACCCAGCTGACTGGTTACTTCCTTAAAGACAGGCGGACAGAGCTAATATTACAATTGCCATCTGGAAATATAGGTGGTTTTAGTCAAAGACATTTAGCCCACCTAGACGAAAAGGTAGCACAGCTCTAATCTGCTTCTATCAGAAATGAATCTCATCTTTCCTAGAGGGATAAACAAACATTTCTACTTGTAATACATAAAGAGAACTAATCATAAAGGTAGTACTCTAGAACTGACAAATACTGTAGTTCATAAACAAAGCCAATACTCTAAGCTTTCAGGGAAAATGAAAAACAAAAACCTCTCCAAGTATAAAGGATTTTTAAAAAACAGAATGAGAGCTAAAAGAATGAGATAATCAGCAGAAAATACAGCCACCAATGCACTTGCACGAACAGAAAAATGCAATTGGAAAAGAAAAGAAGCAGGCTGTCTGCCAGCAACCTTGATCTTGATCCCACTAAACTTAATCACAAATTCCTATCAACTTCAGCGGAACAAGATTGGACATTTGAATTACAAAGAGCTACGGGCTTTGAAAGATAAGCACAAAATGCAGCTTTTAAAGTTTGCTTTAGCAACATTAACACAAGCAGCTAAACATGTCATTAGCACACCTATTTTACACAACTGCCAGGTGTTTACAATAGAAACCTGGACATTTACTTCTCATTAATTTAGCACCTATTGCCCAGAAGACAGCATAATTCTGGTACAGATGTCTCCATCATCTTCCTAGCAAAGCACAAATATTTTTAAAGTAACACATAGTGATACCAGTGATAGTGTGTAGTGACTGCACACATAGAAGCTCAGCGGATGATGTTGAAGCAAGACAGCACAACACTGTAAATGTCATATTGTGTGTTTGCACTTGCCGAACCCGTGCATACCATGATGGGCAATGTAAACATAATCCAGATTTACAGATTACACAAATAAGCCTACCTATTCATAAAAATTCACATATGCCTGCTGTATCTGATATGGAAGTAATTAAACCTTTGTGAGATACAATGCAAACATGCAGGATGATAGCGATATTCTCTATAGTTATGAGTGTACTGTGACTTCCTATTTCAATGCTGTACAGTGGAGAAGTGAACAATCTTCATATGCAGAGCTTAATTTAAAAAAAACTGGAAAGTGATAAAACAGATCTACTGATCTTCAACTTTCTAATAATATTCTAACCTCAGAACTACAATGAGAATATTACAAATATTGAACTGAACTATGTAAAGTATTGCTTCAGCCGTATCAGCTAGCCATCTAACATCTTGATTTTGTCTTCACCTCTCTGAAGCAGTGATACACCTGTCCATATATTACAGTTTAAATAGACAATGTTTAATTCCACTGGTTTTTCCATTTCTTTAAAAATTATGTGCAAAGATATAAATTCGTTAGATCATAAAATCTCAAAAAATACATTAAATATTTTAAAGTAGTCAGAAACAGATTATTCTTCTGCCATATTTTCTGTTTGGGAACACCTGAATTATCAGAGTTAGTTAGTTCCTCCCTGTTCTTTCAGGAGGACTTGCTGCACAGACACTGTAAGATACCATACCTTAACCAACAATGACAGTCAGTGAATCTGTAGTTAATGCATCTTCTTCACAATGTTAGTCCAGTGAGTTAATCTGGTATTAGCACGGCTAAAATGTGGCAACAATTTTGAGAAGCAAGTGCAAAAACCTGTTTCAGCTCAAGATGCTAAGCTAAACGTCTGGTCGCGGTGAAGATGTCTTTTCATTAGGTGACTAGTCCTCCAGATAAAGATTTCTCATTGAAGACACGAGGAGAAAATTACATGAAAAGGGTAATGGCTGCAATCTACAATAGTTTTCCCGTTACAAGTTATCTTTCAAAAACCAGAAACACCAGCATACTTTTCTTCCCAAATGAGATTTCATCCTTTTAAAAGTTAATATGGAAGTATCATTTTTCCCTCTCTCCTCTTTCTGTAAATGTCCCACCTGCACAAGTAGAAACAGTTTCCCTTTCATTATCCTTCAAGCATTTTTTATCTTCTGTCAATGTTGTCCATTAACCCCATGATTCAGATGTTGCTTCTTTTTTTCTATCTGACAGGTTTCAAACTGGACACATTGTCCTAATCTTTTGTTAGAGTCATCCCGGTCAGTCCTCTGCACCAGGAGACATTCCTTATTTTTTCAAGAAGCATTTTAATACTAGCTTTATATAAAATAGTATTATTTAAGTACATAGAGGCAGCAGAAATATTTCTTCTCATCCTGTTTAATTTGCTGAAATTTTTTTTTTTACTTGTATGTGTTACATTTTTCTCACCGCACTTCATCTGCTTCATCCTCTTTACAGTTAAAAGTTGGCTGATAAAACAGCTTCCTTTTTTAGCTTTTTCAGAAAAGACAGCATGCCTCAACTGTGTGTAGTAGAACATTTGCTGACAGAACCTTTTTGAAAAAAAAAACAAAAAATACACTTCAGCTAGTGTATTAAATGAGTCACCCAAATGCTGGGGGATACTATATAGTAACACAAGTTATGAATGCTCAAGTGGGAAAGAAGCAAATATTGTTTACAACACAACCATATGTCCAGAAATAAAGATGGCATCGAAGCAAAACGTATGGCCCATTGCTACGCACACTTAGCTCTGTCGTAAGTGAAGTTTCAAAAGACAACTATTTTTTCTTCGTGTTGCAATGTTAATCATTCATTATTTAGAAACCTGTGTGCACACGTACAAATACACATGCATATTTATAGACTACCTGCCTCCAAGGAACTTCCCTACCATTGTTTCAGAAAAATAAATATCAGTGTCTACAAAGCTATCTTACTAACTGAAGAATGCTGAAGTATTAGTCTTGTTTTTCAAATGAACTTGCATGATTTTCAATTCTTTTCAATAAAGTTGGCTTGAAAATAAAGATTCATGACACCAATATGGAAGCAAAAACTTGTATTGAATTCAATGCATACTTGATAAAACTCAACTTCAAAAACAATTCTTTTTTTAAAATTCACCAGTACAAATATAGCTTCCCGTACTATAAGTTCAGTTCCCATACAGGACAAAATACAACAGCAAACCTGCAATCTCACAAATTCATTCTGTATAAATCCAAACAGCAATTTTGCCAGTGCTGGTGTGAAAAACAACCTCATTTCAAATGCACTACTACAGGCAACAAAAGTGTTTGCTCAAACCCTAATCTCAAATCCAAAAATATTTCAATTATTGTACTAATACACATTTTGCTCTAGTCAACAACAAATGGCGATGCTAAAGAAAACCTTGAATGCCCCAGGACTTCGAGGTACTTTTTTTCCCCTTTGGAAAGAAAATAAAAAATGGCTAATAAGAATAAATTTACATCTAATGATATGAAGCCAGATTTAAAAATGTTCATGTACTTAATGATAGCTGCCTAATGAGATTTATTTCCATAATTTGTTCATTCCCATTGATTTCTACTTAGTAATCCAAATATGCATAAACATCCCACTCTTGTTTTATAAAGAATATAAAGCATGAGAAATATAATCATGATATATATATTTCCTGAATTACCTACGATGAAGAATATTTACAACTGAACATGATTGTAACGGTCCTGATAAAATGCAGTTTCTTTCATTCTTCCAGCTGTCAAATCATGCATAGTACATAGAGCAAAAAGTGTTGAAATTAACACGAATTTCACCTCTGATTTCATTCAATTTGTCTTAAGTACCGGGCCATGTTTTTAGCTACATACAAGCATAACCCCATCCAGAAGGCTTGAGCCTACTATGTATCTTACAGGAACTTCACAGAGATCTCTCCTACTTAGCACGATACCTCAGTAGGTAAACGCCTTTGTTGCACAGGAATTCAAATAAAGGAGACACCGATATGGGCTTTTAACTTAACAGCAAAGGATTTTATCTTTCTTCTGTAAAGCCATTTGTTTAGTCAGTATATCACTAGAAGCATGGGTCAATTATTTGCACACCTCTGACATTTGAGACAACATAATAATATTTTACTTTTTTCATTATCTCACAGAACTACTGTTCTCCCCTTTCATGATTACAATTTAAGTTATATACCTAAAGAAAATACAAAATGGCTACAAAAGAATAAATTTAGGTCTAATGATACAGAGACAGATTTAAAAATACTACTTGGGGGAAGCTTTTGACAGAAAACCTGTAACTTGGTACATATAAATGAAAACTTCATGTTCAGCAATTCTACCATTACTACACCACTAAGGTATGGAAACTTCTTAGTCTTATTAAAACAATAATACTTTTTGTTGTTCTTCCTTAGTTTTTATTTGCTTGATGGGGTTTTCTGAATATAATTTCACATACCAAATAATGATCTATCAGGCCATATTATAGCACCAAGTCACAAGCAAATTCACATCAGTTGCCTACATTAGATGCCTTTGCATCCAACAGCTAATGGAATTTTTAAGCAGACCCAATGAGCAATGTCAAATGGTAATTTTGTGACCCCCTTTTTTCAGTCTATGTTAACTATCTTGGTTAGAAGTGAATGAGATTCACATTGTTCTACTACAGGACTTTTTTTGAGAGCGCGACTTATGTTATTACTTTTTAAATATAATTATCTTTTTTATTCAGAGTAAAAGGCAAAATACATAATCACAGCTAGGAGTTACTGTAAGTATTGAGGTTAATAACTTGCAGCCCACGGTGGATGTTGCACTATGACTGAAAAGATCATTGTGTAAATACTGACAGTAAGAGATATAAGTGGACCTTAAGTGCTCACAGAAATCACAGAATCACAGAATGGTAGGGGTTGGAAGGGACCTCTGGAGATCATCTTGCCCAACCCCCCTGCTTGAGCAGGCACACCCAGAGCAGGGGGCACAGGAACGTGTCCAGGCGGGGTTTGAATATCTCCAGGGAAGGAGACTCCACAACCCCCGGGGCAGCCTGTTCCACTGCTCTGGCACCCTCACAGGAAAGGATTTTTTTCCCATATTGAGGTGGAACTTCCTGTGTTCCAACTTGTGCCCATTGCCCCTTGTCCTGTTTTGTGAGCCTTAAGGAAAGGTCAATAAAGGTTACAACAAAACCCAGTTTCAAACAATTTTTGTGTGGCTTTTCATCTCCTGTCCAGTCTTCAGAGTAGGAATGTTTCCCACTGGTCTATTTAGCTGAAAGGGCCAGTCACTTCAGAATTTAGGGTATACCTGCACCAATACTGAGACTACTACAGGTCTTTTCTTTAAAGTGGGAGAAAACAAGATGACAAACAAAACCCAAAGCAAACCTTCACGTAGAATTTGGTACTGTGGTGTACTGGTGTTTCATTGCTGTTACTGTGATGGTCTAATTTTGAAAATGCTGGACATTATTTCTCCACAGCAAATACTTACAACTCAAACAACAGAGGCTTTTCCTCCTACAGGCTTACTAAAAAGTGTTGCCAAATGTGAATGGTTTTAAAACCACAGCCCCGTTCTTCTCAGGAAAAAATGTTACCTCTCTACAACCATGTTTCGACCTTTTTTCTTTTGGAATATTTTCTGAGTACAGCAGCCAGCCCTACACGAGAGTATTTTACGTAGCTCCTCCAATGGTATCATAGTAAGCATAACGCTGAAAAGCTATACCCTTTCTAGCGAAACCAATCGAGTCTCCTGGGCCAAGCAGCCGAAGTTTTCCGGGCGGTTGTGCAATTTACCAGACAGTCAAGATTTTGCTGCTGCCACTGCCAGGTATGCGTTAATTTCTCCCGGTGCTTTAAAGCCAACCGCTTACGCATTGATCAGCGGGGCTGCTCGAGTGTCACTTCCTGCAGAAGCCGCTGACCCCGGCGCGCGGTAGCCGCGCGGGAAGGCCGGAGGTCGGGGAGGGCAGCCGGGGGCGGCTCCTTCCCGCGGGCGGCCCGGCGCTCCCGGCCGAACGCCGGCTGCGCCCCGTTCCCGCCGCCCCCGCTACGGGGCGCGAGGGAGCCCCTCGCCCCGGCGGGCCGCTCTCGCCCGCCCGCCTCCCGGCGCCGCCACTTTCCCCTCGATTTACCGTTATTTCGTGTTTTCAAATCTGAAAGGAAGGAGGGCCGTTAAACCCCTGCGATGTAGAGCGCGTGTCGTGTCTCGTTTCCACCCCCCCCCCCCCCGGCAGCGGCCAACGGCTCTCCCTGACAGGAGCTGCCCCACTCCGCGCCTCCCGTCGCCGCCACCCCGGAGGCGGCCTGGGACTGGCAGTCCTACCTTGCGGTCCCCCTGCGGCGGGTGAGGAACCGCTGCTTCTTAAGGGCGAGGTGTCTCCTGCGCGCCGGGGCTGAAGGGGGCGTTCCCCGGGTGTCCTCGTGAGGATCTGCGGGTCTGGGCACCACGGGGCGGCACGAGACGGTACGGGACGGGACGGTACGGTACGGTACGTACAGCACGGTACGGCGCGACAGCCCCACGGCACTCTAGCAGCCCCGGCTCCCGTTGCCATGGGGACAGGTCCCGCCCCTCGAGGCGCGGGGATTGGCAGAGTCTGACGACTCCCCCACCCGGGCGTCGCGGAGGATTCTGATTGGGCAGCGCAGGACGGCGAGGCGAGATTGCGCGAGAGGTTGGAGAGGGAGGGGCGCCGCGACGGCCGCCTGCGCCGAGGAGGTACGTGGCGGTTGGCGTGGGGGCGGGGCCCGGCCTGCCGCGGGCCTGTGGCGTCACGGGGGAGGCGGGAAAGCACCTGGGGCGCGCGGGGGGCGGGGCAGCCCTCAGGGGACCGGGAGTACCGGTAGGTCTGAGCCGCAGGCCCGCCCTGTGCTCTGCCCCAGCCCGGCCGCGCTGCCCTTTGCCGCCTTGCGGGAGGAAAGGGTGGCTGCTCGCTCGGTCTGCGGCGGGAGCGGCTTTGCCGTGGCAGCGCCGAGGTCGTCGGAAGCTGCTGCTGCTCCCCGTGACAAAAGCTGTCTCTTCGTGGCTTGTTTCCCGCCTCATGTGTCCTCTGTGGGGCCTTGTGTGAAAATTCACCCCTTGCACCACGCGGCATGTCGTGCGAGCCTTCTCTCAGTGGCAGTAAATCGCCACAGTTACGTGTCTAGTCCCGTACGTGGGAATGTGAAACTCTGTTTTCAGGCATCCTTTTCCATGACTGCTCCTTCCTCTTCTTGCTAATTCTTCTTCACCCGTTTGAACCTTATTGCGTTCACACTTGGTTTTTCCTTCTGCTTAGAGGAGAAAAAGGGCGGGGGGGGGGAATCTTGACCTCTATGCAGATTAAACAATTTAGGAAACTGTTTTCAACCTGCATATTTGTGTATGTTTGGTGTAAGTTTGGGGATTAATTTGTGGATTTCCATTCCCACCCTGTTTGAAAGTGTGGTACCCGGTTTTTTTCGAGTAATATCTTGTGTGCATGCTCGGTATTTATTCAACACTAAAAGAGCTCAGAAATTGTTCAGAAAAGTTACTTTTAGTGGAAAGGTAAATAATAGCTGTAATAGCAAATACATTATGGTTCCTATAAAAACAACTATTTCTGGAATGAACATAGATTCTAGTTGTAACCTGTTAACGTGTTTCTATACTGTGAGCCTGTACTTATATTTAAGGAGAGATGTATTGCCATCTACAAACTGTTGAAAAATGTTTATCACTGTGCATTGTATTTCTGTTATTCTGATCTACAAGATAAGTATCTACAAGCTAATTTTTTTTTAAGAAAGTGTTGCAATAGTTTACACAAATTAAAGGAAAAAAATTACTGAGGGATTTGTGAGGTCTACACAAGATATGTAAAACTGTCATGGGGTTTTGAATGCTTAATTATAATGAGAATTGAAGTCCAACGTGTGGTTGAAATTTTAGCTTCTGGGTTGTGCGAATGAAAGAAAAATGGGAATGTAAACTGCCTATAATGACATCTGTAGTAATAGAAAGCTATTAAAGTAATAGGGCTGGTACAGCCTGAGCTTTCCTTCTTTCTCAAGGAAAACACTGTTTGGTGCTATAAATTCCTTTTTCCACAGTTTTTCACTTTAGAAACAGAGTTTTGTGGTCAGTTAACATCCTTTAATGGTTTGTAAACTGTCTTTTTTTTGGAACCTGGAAGCACTGGACTTTGTTAAGCATAAACGGATACATACATTTCAGTAATCACAAATCATGGCAAAAAATTTAATAGATGTCCTGATGGAAACAGTTGAAACAAACATACAATGATACTTAAAGTTCAGTTGAAAACGTGCCACAGATATGTGCAAAAAACCCCTGTAGATGTGTGGCTCTGCATTTTATCAGGGTAAACCATGGCATTGCACAATGAGAGCTAGTTGGGATCAGACCTTTGACGTGTCACAGACTCTACAACCATGACTCACTGTAGGCAGGGAGATCGAGCTCTGCTTGCATGGCAGTGACCCAATGTCCTCACCTATGTGTTGTCAGGAGCTGGTTATGTGCTGAGACAGGAAAGAAGACCTCTAGTGCTCTGCTCTGGGTGCACTATGGTTTGGCCATAACTGACTCAGCTGTCCTGATCATCCTCACCTGTTGCAGCTTAGTTTAAGGTTGTAGTCTATGCTGTTCTGCCCTACTGTCGTGTCTACTATATTTGAATAGGTGTTTGCAAGCCTGCAGGATAGATAAATTTGCTGCTGGGTATTTAAAAAGACATGCTTTTTATTCTTCCTGCCTCTGCTAGCTACAGTGAAGAAGGGGAACATGGGGTAGAGATGGAAATTCTTTAAACAACTGTTGGTGTCAGGAGGAAGAAAGCTGTGTGGAGCTGTGCCCTTGATGCTAATGGTAACATGGGGTATCAACTTTGTTTTCCCAGTCAGGCACAATGTCAAGCTCTTCAACAGCTGATCTAGAATACACAATTGTAAAAATGTCTTCATGCTTATGCAAACAGCCTGTAAACTACCAGGGTGCCTAAGCAGTAGCGCAGTCACTGTACTAACGCAGGTCAATACATGAAAAGCCCTGGCGTGTCTGAATGCAAGAAAATTCATTTTGATGAATAGCATAAAATTATAATATGCTTACTTTAATGAAATGACAAGCTTTGTTCTATTAGGATTTCCTGCTTTATTTCTGAATCAGTTTCTAAATTTTTATCTAAATTTCTAAAGCAGTTTTTTCTTCTAAGTTACAAGATGGTGTTATGTTTGTTGAGATTGAGTCTCATTTTTCTGGATCTTGCCTTTTTTTTCTGAATTCCTTTGGGTTTGTGTGTTTTGTTTTTTCGCTCTCTTTGGCTCAGATCTCCCTGGGTTTAGCCACACAGCTTCTGAAGTTGTTTGATTGCTGGTTTAGATGGTTTAGAAGATGCTTTTTGGATTCTTAAACGTTACTGCAGTTTCAACATGCAGGAAGCTGCAAAGTTTGAAAACTGCTAAGGATTTCAGTATTGCAGTGGAAGCAGTTACTTTAATCTGAAGTTGAGAAACACGGTTTGAAATGCTGGAAATAACGTGGCAGAGTGGAAGAAAGGACTGTCTTAGGCTGTTTTGTTACACTGTTCCAGTGTGTTATTAAAAATTGGTAGGATTTCAAGAGTGCTTCTACATATCAGAGTGCCCTTAATACTTTTTGCTGTTATTTTGATTTTGTGGAAGGTTACCAATATTAAAACTCCCATCAGCAAAACAAAGAGTTAGGTAGTTAAATGTCTCTGCAGCAGTAGTCCTGAACTCTGGCTCCTAAATCTCTCTCTTACTGCTTCCCAAAGCAGAGAGACAGGAGAGATGCTGCTTTTGCTATTGGAAGCAGCAAGCGTTATTTCTTCAGAGTAAAAGTGGGTAGAAAGGCTAACTTACTAGCATGAGTTTGTGTTTTAACCACAAAGTAATCTGATAATTTCAAGGCTGGTGCTAAAGTACTTTTGGTTTTTTATTTATTTTTTTTGTCCATCAGAATCAGTAGTGACAGAAGCTGTATTATAACTTGTTTCATTTGAGTTAGGAAAAAAAGCTGTAGAAATGAGAACCAAATTTATTCTCCATGCCTTTATGGCCCTGGCAATACTGGTATTGAAAACTCAACTATCGCAATGTGTGGTTTCCTGTGACACATACAAGTACCTGCTGGCCACAGAACAGAGTTGCTAAAGTTATTTGCTGTGTTTCCCAATAGCAACAACTTAATAGACATAACCACAGACCTGAAATGGAAAGAAAATAGTGATTGTAAAGTTACGAGTGTCATGGTTAGGTGCATAATTTATCTGGTGTGGGAGGGCTGTTGACTTTACATGAAAGTAGGAAGCAAGGATGCAATTAATTCACTGGTGAGACTCTGCAGTTGCTTCTGTCTCCTTGAGGAGGCATTGGTTTCAAGGGAGTTATATGACTTTTGGCTTAGCTTAGTGTATGGCCCATACATTTTCTTTCTCTGCCAGGCTTCTGCCTGGAATTCTTCCCTAGTTTGAACAAGCACAGCTCATGTCCTCCCTGATTAATACTATCCATTTTTTGGTATATGTAAGCAGTCAGAAATTCTTTGTCCAAATGTAGTTACTGGTTCCACTAGCTCGTCAGTTATGGCCATATCCTGGCTTTCAGGAGGCTGTTCTGTACCAGAGTTACATATCTGTGGATGTTTTCTCCTGTTGTAACAGGGTTAGGTTTTCTCTCAACAAAATTGCTTCCTTACATTTAAGCCCTGGTACAAGTATCCTCACTAAAAAGGGTATAGACGAATTATGCTGTAATTTTAGCAATTTTTTTTTTATTACATGTTCTTCCCTGCATAAAAGACAGACTGTTATCCTCAAAGTTTGTCAGATCATCTGTTCTTAACTCACACATGGGTGGTCTTACTCTGGTACCTGATCTAGGGGACCGATATATTATTCCTTGTACAACTGAGATTAATTTACTGAGGCAAGATATATCTCTCTGTTGTAGAATTGCAGTAGCAGTGTGCATTACTTTCGACTAGTACAAGCCTTTCTAGGAAATGAAATTTAGAAAAAAGACTGTGGATAGAACTAATCCAAATGTTGCAATACAGAGCTGAAAATTGCAGTCACTTTTAAGGACCCCTTCCAGGCTGGGAGGAGGGAATATTTCTAACCTCTTGTTTCATAAGCCAAACGTATGAATTCATCAATAAGTTGCTGTGAATTAAACCACGACATGCTCTTACAGTGTGGCAGCTATTCTACACTAAGCTTGAGATATCTCACCCCTCAGTAGAAAAAACAAGCAGCAAGATTTTGTGGTTTTAGAAACAACCAACAGCTGAAAGATTATATCTTTTTTAATATTATTATTTCTCACAGGTCCCCTGCTGTTGTTGGGCCTGCTGATTGGAGTGCAGAAGATTTATGTCATTGATTTGACTATTTCAAGATTGTTTTCACCTTCTCTCAATCACAAACTGATAAGTACTGTAGCCTAGTTAGTTATGCTACTTATTTTTCTCTCTCCAAATACTGTGTGGCTACTTCATTTCAGGCTGGAACCTGCTTTAACTGGTGGGTGGAGAACCTCTGGGTAGGGTGGATCCCCAGCTTCCTGGGGCTGTGCCACTGTCCCCTCCCAAGATCTGGGGCATATCTGGCAGTGTGACCACAGCCACGGGAGTGGGTTTTGTGCCTATTTGTGACTGGGAGTGCCTGCAGTTCGATCCCTTGGTGGATCCACTTCTGGTCATGTCACGTGATGAATTGGAATGCAAAACTAGATGGATTGTTCTGGTTACTTATTAGACACTTCTTATTCTTGTTTTGGTGTTAGTCATCTTTTCAATGACATATTACAAGAGTCTGTTTACTGCATCTCTTGAGAAAAGTTCCATTGCATCAGCTAATTTGGAGATGTAAGGAAAAAAAAGAAATCCATTGTCTTCTAATGTTGACCAAAACCCAAATTCTGAATAAAGATGAGTTATCAGTGTAACTGCAGCTGTTTATATTGCAGCAGTAGAAACTCCAGGTCCCTTTTCCATTAGCTACTGAATAGTTCAGACACGCAACAAGAGCGCTCTTTATGAAATTTTGTAAGTCTAAAGCTGTCCTACGTTATCTTCTCCCTATCCTTTCCTGGGCATGTACCTTGCTGGCCCTGTGTTGCAGATTTCAGAGTGATGTGTTCATTTTCAGACTGATTTTCTATTTTCAAAATTATAAATATTTTTTTCTCCTTTTGTATATTGTAAGTGAAAGGAAAAAGTAAAATATACTCTGTTCCTAGAAAGGGTTGGAAAATATGAGGGTAAATAAATGTTTTCAAAATATAAAGTTTTATTTACTGAATTTTAATAAGGTGGCTACCCTAGAATAAAAATAACAAATCATAAGTCTGATCAAAGAGCATTGTGTTTCAACTGGACATGTTTTATAAAGGTAAACATGCTTAATCAGATTCAGCATTTAAATTCAGCAAGTCTCAAACAGAAATTTATCAACCAAGTAACTTTATTTGGAAACAGGAATATTTAGGTCTTGGTGAAGCAAAATATTTAAGCATACGTTTAGGTCTAGGCCTACTCCTTTTGAGTGTTTGTTTACATTCTGTAAGATTTTATAAAATACATTTTTCTAAATGAGCAAGCCAGTGTCTCCAGACTAGGTTAGAGGTTGGAGATGGGAGGCTTCCCTGAAAATTTCAGCTCTACGCTGATTAAAAAAGGAAATAGGTTTTATTCTGTAGAGGAAGATTATTGATATGCACGTTCTCCAAAACCTTGCAAAGATGCAGGGTGCTTTAGAAACAAAGAAGGAGATGTGGTCAGAGAAACAGGTGTGATCTTGCCTCCAAAACGCTTATATGTAGAACTGAAGCTAGACCCATAATACATTCAGAAAAAAACCGAACAGAGTAAATTGAGGAAGAAAACATAGTTTCACAAAGAAAAAACAAAAACCCGAAACAAACCCAACCAAAACCCAACAAACAAACAGACCAGTTTTCCCTGTTTTGAAGGTGTAGAATAATACAAATACTGGTACAGGACGTGAGGATAATTTCAGACTTGAAGCAACATGGAAAAGTCTCAAAGAGAAGACAGAAGAGGAACGATATCTTGCTTAAGAAGGAGGTAAGACATCAATGTTGGTACAAGCTATTTTGGTGCTCTCAAGAGAGGGTGGCTTGGATGTGAGATAATAACGAACAGCAAGAAAAACAAGAAGTAAGAGGTAGGGTACTGTGGTTGCAGCAAGAAGTGTATCACTTACAGCACTTTTTTGGCTTCTCATTTCCACTAATGAAAATATTTTAAAAAGTAGAAAAAAAGGCTTGTGGTGAAGGACATACATGTATGTATATTGCACAAATCTCGTGAAACAAGAGCTACTATAAATGTCTCATTAAAGGAAAATGTAGCACCTCGTTCCTGATGCAGTTTTTATTTGATTTCCCATGTAAATCAATATTTTATTATATATTTTTTCAAGTCATCTGCAGTTTATATAATGCCACTGTCATAAAGCAGATAAGTAGCATCTGAACTTTAGGCAAAGGCTAAGTATCTATCAGGTATTTACAAGACTGTGGCAGCAATTTAATTCTATGCCTGTAATTATCACTTGGTTACTGCAGGGAAGAAAGGGGGAGTCAACATGGGGTTTTATTCCTGTAGCGTTTAGGTTTCTTTGGTTTCTTAATTATTATTTTTTTAATAACCCTTGGACTAAGGGGGGGGAAGTCAGCAGTGAAGTTTCACAGGAATTTGTACCAGGCCTCTGCACTTCAGGGTTATCATAAATGATCCCAAAGAGGGTACAAAATTTTGTGAGAAAGGTCACTGATGACAGGGAATTACTTAGAGTAATAAAATTGAAAGCTGACCTTTTACTTTAGATCTGCAGAATATCACATGATACTCAGTAACTGAGTAATAAAGCGGCAAATGATACATTAGTAATGTGAACTGATTTGCCTTGAGAAAAAGGTAGTCTTGGTTTTTTTTAATCCAAAATGGCAAGCTCTGGACTAGCTCTCTTATACACATCAGTAATCTGAGCAATAAGAAAGTTTTGTGAAAACATCAGTGCAAGGCTCAGTGGTGGTCAAAATAGCAAGTATTAGGAATAATGGAATCTCTAGGAAAATGATAGCGTAAAATGCAAAGGATTGTTTTATTGCTGCATATATCCATTGTACACCTGGATTGTAAATACAACATGCAGGTCTACCCCTGTAGTGTAATAAGCGGCATGCTGGAGGTAAATAGAAATGGTCTCTATTTCTTGTAACACAAGAAAAAAGCAATCAAATCAAGTGGCAGATTCAAAGGTACGTGCTGAACAATGTGCTACCTGTCTTCTTGGTATCCCATGTTGCAATTTTGCAACCGTCTTCTGCTCTGTGAAGTTATGCCACTTTTTGGGGTGGATTGCAAATCAGAGTTAAAGTATAAGCTTTTTAACTGCTTTGTGAAGAAAGATGTGGTAGGACCTGATGCATCTTTGAGAGATTAAAGTTCAGAGCATGCTTTTCACTTTCCTATGCATGCTGTGAAAAGTACAGTTCTGCTCTTTGGGCACAGTGGATTAAAAGAGCCATTACCTTGTGTGGTCATGAATTTTACGAATCAAAGGTCGTCTTTTTCATTTAGGTTTTTAAATTATGGTACTTAGATCCTGGTGAGAATTTAGCTTTCACTGCAGACAAAATAATAATTAGTGCCATTAGCAGAACTTGGTCTTGAAAATACAAAATGCATAGCCGAAGAATGAATGATTAGTTGTTTTAGCAAGAAAAATCTCAAAGGATGGGGAGGAAGCACATGTGAGTGCAAGGGGGCGGAGCTCTGTGACCAAGCAAGTGTGAGCATGTGCGTGTGAGCGTGAGACGGGGGGAGGGGCAGGAGTCTGTGTATGAGCACATGGGCATGTGGGAGGCATGCGAGTGCATCTAAAGATGCATCAGTGTGTGTACATACTGGTGAGCGTGCAAGTGAGAGTGAGCATGCACAAGCATGAGCAAGCATGCAGGTCAATGTGTGTATTGAGTGTTTTTCAGAAAATATTAAAGTGGAGGATTTAAACCAGCATTTACGGCCTTTCATTTTTGTGCCCCACAGAGATGTTTGTGGAGGGGGGACTGGGGTGTGAGCGCCACCTGCCTGTCTGGAGTCTATTTGTTTTTCCCAGTTACTCTTCCATGGGGAATGTGCTGAAGACCGAACCTTCCAGTGAAAGGGTAGCAAAAGCATTGCTGGTCTGGAAGCCATTTCCCCAACCCTCCTAGGTTCTCCACAGCATGAAGCACCCTTTGTCTGCTGTTTTATCTGGTTATGCTGAAATTAAATACGCATGTTTGTGGACATTTGTAGAATAGTTTTGACAGTAATTACAGTTCTGGAAATTGAAATTAAAACACACACAAAAAAAATGTATCCATGTGCTCATTGGAACAGTGAGTTATAGACTGGATGTGTATTTGTTCCCTCACACTGAAAAAAGGAACAGTATTTAGCAAAAAGTATTGTTGCTGTCCTTGTTGGACCCCTACGTTATCTTGCTCCTGAAAAACTTACTGAGGAAATTTGAATGTTACAAGAATGGGAGGATGTGGTTGCAAGTTCTGCTCCATCCTGCATTGTTTTGGACCCTGGCCATCAGGAAACATTTTGTCTACTTCAGGGATGAAACACTTTCTCTTCAGTACTAATATTATAAGCAAGATGGGTAAATAATCTGTGGCAAGGGGCGACTTTATTACAGTAAGGGAAATCATCCCAATTTTTCCTTTCTTTGATGAAATTTAAAAAAAAGATTTCTACAAAGGATGTGCCAGGCGGGAATCTGCGTGTTTTGTATTGACCTACATAAACCCTAGTTAAACATAAAGGTAGCTTAAAAGTTGTTTCACTCTGCTTCTGTCACCCTTTGTACTTTATCATCCATTGATCTTTATTCTTTGTCAATTCATACGTGTTTAACACTGCATTGCAGATATTTTTCCTCCCCTCCAAAAGTATTCATAAGAATAAGGCTGGGTGAGAATATTTGAAAGAGGATTGTTTGTTACTTGCTTGCCTCTGCCGAGCTGTGTGTCTAGAGGATGGAAATATGGGCTTCTGCCTACTGCAGAGAAACGGAAATAAATGATATTGCAAGCTCTTTCAAAAGAAATTACATATCCTGGAGTAGGAAATCTCACAGACCAGTATAACATTTTGTTGCATAGCTTGGGCTTTGTTTCAAAAGATGGACGTTATATAGGCATTTGCTTTGGTATCTAATTGGTAATTTTAATGAATGTATCTAATTTGGATGGGAAGTTCTGTGGTTGACCCGAATGACTCGTGTCAGAGGCAGGGGGCAGGGAGCAGGGGGAAGACAGTTTGAAGCAAAGGGTGCAGAATACCTAGTGTAGAAATAAAATCAAGATTACTACCTACTCCTGCAACTAGCATTCACTTTTAAGAATGCTTTTTTTGCAGAAACAGGAATTAAATAGTGATATGAATATAAAAGTAATACCTTTAAAATAATTTTGAAAGACCAACATGAGATTAATTGTGCAACTAAATGGCCATCGCACTATAACTACTTAGACACTCATACTTCTTATAGGCAGTGTTAATATGAAATATTTTACAGTAGTTAGTGTTCATACTTACTCTGTGAAATAGGTAAATATTAAGCCAAGAGTTTCATAGACTGTGAAGGAAGGAAGTTATTCCATGTTGCAGAGCAACTATCACACTGGAAATAAAAACCAGAAGCTTTGGTTCCAGATCTGTTAATACAACTTAGAAGTGGAAAAATTGTCCTGTGAACCAACAGCAAAGAGCTTCCTAGAATTGGTTAGCTACATGCTACCTACTTTTTTGATGCTGACATTGGAGTAAAGGTAGCTGATATTGCTTTTCTTTATGGTACTTGCTGCAATTGCTTCAAGTGTTTAAAGTTGGGAAAGGTAGTGGAGATAGAAATGTCTGAGAGACAGACTGACCTGTAAAATACGTCAGGACAACAATTCTTCTTCTGGACCTTATTTTCTTTGCTTATGTTGTCACTTCTTCTGGCCTCACTCCCACATCCTTCCGTGTTCTATACCCTCCACCAATAAAAATGTAACGTACAAAGTAAAAGCTTTCATCAGTCTATCTGAAAGCACTCTGCAATTGTTCTTTTTTTCACAAAACCACAGTTAGATACCGTCCATTTTGCAGGCTGGTGAACTGAAGCCAAGACAAATGGGTTTGCCTGAACAACTGTATCCGTGATAAAAGCGTTATCAAACTCTTTCTGTAAGCCTCAGGCTGCAGATTCATCTAAGAAAAAAGTGCGGGTTCAGTTGCCTCATTACCAGGGGACTGGAAGGCCTGTCTTGCAACACATCCTTTTCATTCATCCTTCTCTGTCACGTCTGAGCCTCTCCCCAAAACTTGTTGTGCAAAGGGACATGTGGAGCCCCTGCAAATCTTCCTGAAGAGTCATCGTTCCCCAACCTATCCAACAAATCACACAGTCTCTGTGTTGAGTAGAATTGCTGCACCTGCAGAGATGGAAACAAAAACAAATATTGCTTCCTATGTTATTTTCAATTAATACTATTTTCTGAGGTTTTAAGCTTTACTGACTGAAGTGACTGCACAAAACTTTTTTTAGGTACTTAAACACGGTCTTAAGGCTTTATCATCTGGTCATATGGTAAAACTCCTTTCACAGTAATGACTGCAGACATAGGGTCCCTCACAGGACTCAAAGTTTGGGCAAGAATTGATATCTTGCATCAAAATATTCTGACTTTTTAACTGATAAGGGTTAGTAGTAGACTGCAATTAAGTTATTTAATCATTTAAGGGTTTTCAAAGCCAGTAAAAATAATCAGCATCAAATTTTTTTAAATCCTCATTTACAACAGCCCAAAACATTCACTCCCTGTGCTTAATGATCACAGAGGGACATAGAGTTTAAGCATGGGTTAAAAAAAAAAAAAAGCTTTCAATACAAGCTTTACCTCTATCATCACATCTGTCTGGCTTTTGCCATTAGGCAAGCAGTGTATTTATCTTTGAAGTCCTTTATTTGCAAAGGTGCTAGTCACGTTCTATTAGTACTCTAATCTCCATGTGTGCGCGTAGTTGAGAGCATAACACAACATTTGTTCCTTACTGATGAGCTAATGGTTTTTAATAAGTTGCAGGGTCTTCAGTGTTGTAAAAGTCTGTTTTGACCCTAAATTACTTGGGCTAGGTCACTGAAGTGCTAGGGGGTGAAATAACCTAGTGTGCTTATTTGCACTTGCTTAACCTATACACTTATTTAAGAAAGGGAAAAAAAGGAAAAGAAATACACGAGTGGGAAAACGTTGTTGGTGATTACACTCCCAAAGGTTAGTGAATTCTCAGAAGTGTGATATCTGAAAACAGTTTTTTAGATTACGAGTATTTCTAAAGTAATTTAGGGTTAAAAGGGACTTTTTGGAAACAATCTAATAGTTATGGAAGAGTCTGTGGGAAGCTGGATACCCAAGGTCTGCTCTTAACCACTTGCCACCATGTGGCCTGGTTTTCGGAGACTGAATATACTCCAGGGTTTGTTGCAAATCCCTTTTATTGAGGGGTCAGATGGAATCTTAACAAATTACATAATGATACACACTGTCATGGAAACAGGTAGTTTCAGCTTCTTGCTCTCATTCGTTTGTTCTTTGAATATGCCATAATAGCTTTTGAGACGGCACATAACCAATTCCAAACGTCTGGGGAATGTTTAGGTTATCCGTGAGATCAACCCTGTTAATTTTGGCACAAATGGAAAATGAGTAAAGCTTAATTTCCACTAAAATCAGATTAAAGAAGGATTCTTCAAATGCTTTCAGTGTAAGCCCCCTACAGCTGTCAGGTTATCTGTCCTTTTCCTTAGAAAACTCTGTGGTGACTGCAAAGCTCAGGAAATAGTGATGTGAGAAAAACTAAGCATGCAGAAGTGGTAGAATTGATAATAGGATTTTTAGCCTGACTGTTCCAAACTGTAGAATTTGTGATAGCAATAATTTCAGGAAAAAACAGAAACCCCAAACAAACAAATAAACAAAAAAAGCCCCAACCTGTCACAAATCCATATCTTCCCCCTTTAGTGAAACCTGTAAGAATTAACTGTGTGCATACTCAAAGATATCCAGGGAATTCCCCAAAAGCCTGGGAATATTTCTTGCATTCTCAGGGTTGAAAAAAGTCCACTTCCATCTATGTTTAGAACAAGCTATTAAAGTCTCTTTTGACCAAAGAGAGAGATCAGAGACAATCACTACTGCATATTCACTGTTGCTTTAGGAAAACCAGGAACTACATTTATAATACTTCACTGCACGGTAGGGCCATTTTATAATATTAGCATGTTCATCTTTATTCAAGTTTTAAATCTCCTAAAGTCTATTTGGTTTTAGAAAAATTCTGGCTTTCTGATGTAAACCTTGTGGATTTTCAAAGGTTTTCAATATCAGATTATTTAATTATTTAATGACCAGGTTAGAGTTGGACTTCGTTTTAATAATGTGGGACTAGGAAGGACAGGATGACTGTGCTAACAGAGTATGAACAAATAGCTGGAGGACCTACCTTTTCATTAGTTTGGTAGTTGAATGCACTGTCTCTTACAGGTCAAGGATTCAGCCGGGTACCTTTATGGGGTGCCAAAACGTTGCAGGTGGATTCATCCATTGATTTTAGTGCAATGAAGTAAAGATAATTTTGTTCTTTTTAGGCAGCACTTTCAGTGTAAGCAGATCAAAACATCCATCATTTTAAATACAAAACCAAGATCATGCTTAATGCTGCTGTGATGTGATTCCTGACTTGGGAGAGGAATTTCTGCTCATCCAAAAGACTCTGCAATACTCTAACGAAGTAATATCTGCAGGTGACGCATATGCAATTCAATGATTTTTTTTTCTTGAAAGGCTTGGGATTTAGTTAAAATGAGGTAGCTGAAGATTTTTCCATTAAGAAGTTTTAAGGAGTCATTAGGCCACTCTGTACTTTCACACACAAATGAACTTAAACACTTGCTGCACTGTGGCAAATTAGGTATGGTATCATAGGCAGAATTAGTCAATGACACAATATTGAAGTGCTGTTCCCTTATCTGTATCCTCTTCCATATCTGTCATCTACTCTTAAGTATATTTCTCAAGCAAAGGGCCATTACTATTTAAAACTTATTATTACATTTATCTTTGGAAAATAAGTAATTTTCTTAACATTAATACTGGGTTTGCAGATGCTTCAATAGTGCCTGAGTATTGCTCTTAATTAGGGTGAGTGCTGTATTTCTCCATGGCCTGATGTGTCACTGGTTCATTGCAGAAGGATGACTGTGGGACCCAAGGAGGTTTGCTGACAGGCAATTTCTCTGGCACCTTGGGAGATGAGAAGGGATGTTCCTTACGTGTTCTGCACAGCCGCACTTGGGTGCATAAGCCTGGTCCTGGCAGAGTTCCTGATACATTTGGTATAATTATTCTGATGGGTGAGTGAGGAGTATCCACAAAGACAGGGTTCATAATGAGGACAGAACTGTGCGGTATGGTGATTAGCTATCCTTCTCCTTGGAAGTTTCTCAGTCAGCAGTGCGTACATGAACACACATTGCTTTTGTCCTCCCCCCCCCCGCCAAGCTCTGCATCAAGTTGTTTGAGTGAGTTGTGACACGTTTAATGCTGTTGGCTTCTTTCTGCTGGGAGCTGATTACTGCAGTCCTATCCAAAAAGTTTTCCACCAAGCTCGGAGATCATTTTGTTTAAACAATATCCAGTTTTGTCCCGCAAGCATGGTGTCTTTTTAGTCATGAATGCAAACAGCAAAGGCAAGCAATAAATCCCTTTGAATAATGTGCCAGTACTCTACTCTTACATAACTGTCATTCCTAAGCAGAAGATGCTTATTTACCAATTAAAGCATCTTAGCAAGGATTTCAGTCATTTTAAATTAATTCCACTGCTTCCAGAACATCCATTAGATAAAATCTGTTGAATTTGAATCATTGACCCTTAACCTGAAAACCAGTTTTACAAACGTCCTCCAGGAAACACATTGTGCACTTAACTTCCCCTATGAAAACTACAAAAAATTGTATACCAAAACACAAGGATTAAGGGCCAGAGGCATGACACAATTACACTTGGACAGGGATATGGAAACCACTGAATATGTTTGATGGGATAATTTCTTCTCAGCAATATACACTGTGTGACTACAAATAAATGTATGACATAAGGAATTGTTCAATTTTTTTTATAGTAGAATATTTCTATTGACTTGCAGTGCTTAGAGAAGAACTGTGAAGTTGTGTTACTGATAAACATAGGGTTACTACAAGAAGCCTCAGGCAATTAGCTCATACCAGAAAGGAAATACCAGATTTTGTTGGTGAGGGCTTGGATCTTCCTTGGAGCTGCAGGATCTGTAGAACCTGTAGCCTTTCTCTTAGCAGCCTGCCAGAGAGATCACTGTGGAAGTCTCTTGCTCTAGGATTCCTACTGGTAATGCTGGTTTTGGTTTCTTTGTTTTATTTTAATTCTTCGATGCAGGATAAGAAGTGAGTAGTCAATATGAAGTTTTATCATCCTCTGTCTTTGGATGTCTGATTAAGCATGACTTGCTGTGATTGGGATTTTAAATACCAGAAGTCTTCCCATTTACCTCAATTACCTTTACCCAAGGAATGATTGCTATTTCCAGGTACGCATCCTGTTGCCCGCAGTTTCTCCCTCAGGTTTTTCTGGCATCATTCTTACACTAATAGCCCTTACCAAAGCATGCTGTAGACTAACAACTATCCCACGGTACTCCTGAGTATATTGCAGCACTGTCACAGTTTTCGTGTGCATTTTCTAGCTCTTCTGCTTCCACTCCATTTTGGGAATGTTCAGAAGCTTCATTTTATTTAAAGCCTTCAAATAACAGAAATTGCGCATATCACATAGAGCACATCCTGCCCAAAAACATTCCTTATAATTTCTTCTCTGATTATATAAACCATTTGTAAAAGAAAGTTATATGAAATAATAGATTAAAAGTTTCACAAAGTATTTACCAAACAAGTAGTGAAATGTGTTAAATTGCTTCTGTTCTTCAGTTCCCTGTTTAATAGCTCTTCTGGACATAATTTATTTGAAAAAAATAGGGGTAAGTATGAAAAATCTGTTATGAATTTCAAACGCATGCCTTATCATGCCATTTTATAGAGAATGTTGCCTAAACTGTGTGGAACATACCAAAGCTTCTGTGCCAAGATCTGTAGTGGTATTTTGGCTTCTAGTGCCTAAATTCCCATTTACTGAAACAGGACCTGCGTCCTAAGAAATTAACCCAAGAGAAGATTTTACTTGCACTTGAAACTATTGTCAGTCTTTTTTGATTGCGGAGCAGAATTTTCATCTTACTGTTGAGCCTTAAATATGTAACTCATATATATAGTCAGCTGAAATTATTGTATAGATTTTGAGAGCCATGTGCAGACCTTCCACATGCTGAAAACTCATGCAAGCTATTGCATAACAGTGAAACAATAAAAACATAACCATGGCCTATTTTTCTCTTTCATTCATTACTAACACTGATATGCCCTTTCTCCCTGAAAGAAATCCACAATGAAATATTAATAGCAACATAGTGTTGAATAAACATCTGCAGTTATAAGTAATAGCTATTTAAGCTTAAATAAACACACAGAACAAGAAGAGTATGAATAATAACGTTCAAAATTACCAAGAAAAGGCATTGTGAGACTAATCTAGGAAATTATACTGAATTTTCAGAAGGTATATTTTTGAGGAAGTAATACAATCTTTTGCTTTCTTTAGGAGTAAAAAAGAACATGTCTCCCTCTGCTGGTTTTCAGAGGGAAAAAAAAAGTTTACAGAGACTGAAAAAATCATAGCTGAAAATTTGATCCAAATTACCAGTTGTTCCAGAATTAGGACTGAAAACTTTTTCCTTTGAATACATAGTAGTCCCCTTGAGGACATTAGAACTACCTGTCTTGATTAGCTGAGGATTGCTAGATTTTTGTAGTAGTTGCTCTGTTTAAGCTAATAATGTCTCAGTATATTTTAACATGATTTCTTTATATGTACATCTTTAAGAAAATATAATGTAAGATAAATTTAAAGTGCTTAGCCTTTAATTCACACATCACCAAATCCTGTAGCTATCCTGAAGAGCAGCCTAATACTGGAGTTGCAAATGTAGATCTGTAATTTTTTCCTTTCCTGCATAGTCTGAGTTAGTGTACTCTGTAATTCAAATTAAGCCTTTTTCTTTCAAATATCAGTTTCTAAACTGCTCCATAAATTAAGTCACAAGCCATAAGGCTTTTGAAGGCCACACACACGAGTATAGCTACAGCACTGAGCATAGCTTGCCAGTTATGACACCTGCAAGGGCATTCTTTGAATTGTGCTGGGGCTGCGGTGTCGAGGCTGGCTGCTTGGGGATGGGTGCTCATACCTGGGCAAAGTGCAGCATTGCCCGCCCTGCCGAGCTGTGAGCCGCTACAGTGCCGTTCCCCCCGGCCGCTCCACAAAGCAGTGAGACACCCACACGTGGTCTGTGCCAAGGAGAGTGTATCAGCAGCACAGGAACTTTGTGTTGCAATCCCCACCCTGATGAACAAATGTTTGGGAATTTCCATGGAACGGACGTGCTGCACAAAGTAGGTACCATGTTCTGGTACACGTCATGGTACCTGCAAAGAGGTTTTTGTCCTTGGTACAATGTGCTCCATCTTCCTATTCTCAGAGGAAACACATTTGTCCTTTGATAATCCCTGTGCTTCTACTAACAATTTCTCAGTCACAAAAACGGATACTCTAACAATGCACATCAAGTATTTTCCTTCCGATCAGTTAAAGGCAAGTAGCAATTCCAGTACTTAATTTAAGGCATTCATCTGTTAAATTTGGAGTGCTTACATAAATGCTTTTTAGGCTGAGAAGAAAATTAAGGCGATTTTGGCTTTAAAGTGATTTTTTTTGGGGGGGTGGGGGTTGTTTTTGTTTTACCTCCCATGTGTTATCATCACCAAAACACATTTGTTTTGCTTTGTTACATGTAGCCGTCCTTTTGATCTGGATATACATCAAGCTTCCTTGGATCCTAAATATTGTTTTAAAATGTATCTGGCAGCTGAAGTTTGTAATATTTCCAATACCAGCGTCAGTATAGTTAGTTGCACAAGTTGATTTCATTTTTGCATACGTTGTGTTGGAATTGTTCTGTGAAGTTTGAGGATCAGGGTGGTGAGCACAGCAAGCACTTCCTCCAAACACTTGACCAAATTATTATTTCATGTTTATTCCGTCTGTAGATACAATTTAAATTTTAATAAAAATGTTACTTAATGAAATTGTATGGATTTGTACTGCTTGTCTATCTGCAACAGTTTTGGGTTGTTTTTTTTTTTGTTACAAGACAGAGCTTTACCAAGTGTTTCCTGAAAACTCTCAGTGCAACTGTGGCATTTGGTCAATGTATCACAGACAAGCCAGGTAGTGAGACTGCTGAGACACACACCTTATGCACTGTATTTACATGGACATATTAATAACTTCCTGTATAAGAAATACTTTAAAAGTGATGTAATGTTTTCATGCGGGAATGTGTAACTTGTAATTATCCATTAGTAAGCAAGTCTGGAGGCTATGTCATTGTTCCCTGCGTTGACTCAACTGTCTAGGGGATAGTGTCATTTTACTTAGAAGCTGGGCTTCCAACGCCAAGCAGTTCTCTCTCTTGAAGCAGAACTCTTTTGGCTACCAAGCTATGGAGAATGCTACATGGCATCTGATGTACAAATGCCATTTCTAAAAATGGCTGGTACTGCTTCTAGAGTGCACCTGAATTGGAATATACTTAAAGTGAATGTAGATGAGAAACTATGAAAACAGAGGCAAAAGTACTGGTGTTGGAGTTGATCTTCGGTGTAAGGGGTGAAAGCCAAGGAAGGAATAGCATATTCAGTTTGTAATTTAGTGTGATAAAAGCAAATCAGTACCTGTTTAACATGAAGTGGAATTTGGGGTTTATGCAATCCTTTGTAACCTAGAATATTTTGTAAAAAGGTGCTGTTAAAGAGGATGGGCTTAAGTTATTGAAGTACATGCAAAATAGCAGGAACATTTCCTGACAAGAAGAAAATTATTTCAAAGGAAAGTCACAGGAGGTTCTTACAGTTGTCATGGATCTGGTAAACAGGCTTGATAGTCTCAAATTTGGCACTGGTCCATGGAATGAACCAAATCATCTTTCCTATCTCAACTTTTATGATTCGTATTTGACTGGGCCATACTGTCATATATTATGTAATGTGATGGAGGTTAGTCAGTCACATAGTCATGAGTTTGTTAGAATTGCTGGATAGGGTAGCCAAAGCAGGTCAGTGCTCCTTTGGTTAGTGATGGATGAGACATAGAAAAACGGTTGTCCCAGGACTAAACCCAGCGAGTCGTAGGTGTAATCTGGAGCAGTTTCATGTGACCCGTGTGTGAGGGAGAAAGCAGCACAAACACCGTGGGAACTATTTTGCATCGAGGGGTGCTGGTCCATTAGGATCCCATAAGAAAGGCACTCTGACTCTGTGAAGTGTCACTTAAACGGCTGTGTATTAGAGCCAGCACTATAAAGAGAGGATAGCATAGATCATCCTACAACCCTATAGGTGCTGGGAACCCTCAGTTGTGCAGCATCAAATGGGCACAGCACACTCTGCAGACGTTATTATAGGATTTTCTTACAAGAAAACAATTCTACCCATCATTTCTACTGCCAAACAGAAAGGATGTTCGCATGAGAACCTCTTGCTGCACTTTTAGATAAAGACAAGGACACGCAGGTGGTGTAGCTGCCGGTACCAAGTGGGAGTTGCCTGCAGACTCCTGTTGCAATGGGCCAGAAAGTTCATCCGGCAGCCAAGGGATATGGATGGCACAACACAGGTCTGAAGGCCAGGCTGTAAGGGCAGCACAGCACAGCTCAGACCTCCCTCTAATTGTTACGTGGGTCACTAACTCCACCACATACAATGATCTCCTGGCCAGGGTTACTACAGGAGCCCAACAGAAGAGGTGGCCAGGAGACATGACTGCCAGGACAAAAAAAAAATCTAAAATGCAATCTGAAACAAAGGTATATTTGGACAGGCTGCTGTCAGAAAGAAACCTGGACGCTGAGAACAAAGTAGATGTCTTCTACTGATGCTCTGTTCTGCACTCCAGAATTGGGATGGAGTTGACTTATGGATTGTAAACACTGCGTGTTAGAAAGGATCGATTTCTCCTCTTACTAACTGACAACCTGAAAAATTCTTGTTGGCTTAGATCATAAGGGTAGTAAGAACTCTGGTAATTTTTTTTAATCTGTGTAATTAAAGCATCATGCCTATGATGCTTCTACAGGAACACACTTCATGTCAGCCTTCCAAGTCTCCCATTTTGCTCTTGTTGAAGTCACCTGTGAGGGCTTTCATTGGCCTTAATGGTGCCAGGTCAAGATCTATCCGATAGAAAATGCTTAGATGCTAAAGTGGTGGGGTTTATGAATAATCACACAGAAAATGTCACTGACAGCAATGTATTTATGACTTATTTTTATTAATTCATTTATTCTTGTAGCTTCTAAACTGACACTTTTTCATGTGCCTTCTATGCTTCATTAAGCGCTTTGCATTTTTTGGAACTTCAGTGTGCTAAAAGGGCCAAAAAGAACTCCAATAGGCATAAACTGAGTTCTTTGATGAAGTAGTATCCCCTGAATGGACAGAATTAAAATTATTCTCTCCGGAATTCTTTTGCATCTACGTTAAAAATCAGTTACTTCTAAATGCCCGTTACAACTTTTGATCTTACGAAAGGCCCACTGTCTAAATGTTGTATAAAATCCCACATGCAATACTTTTGAGCATACTCAAAGCGTTATATTCTTTTGAAGCCATTGTGAAGGTCAAACCAAAATACTGTTTTTTGGAAATGTGCTGGTATGCCAGGAAGGCTGGAGTTGACAACAGGGGTCTGCGAAGCAGCTTCTCAAGTTAAATTAAGCAAAATTCCGTTTAGTGGAACACGTTGTTCCAAACCGCCAGAGTCGTCGACTGGCAGTGACGGAGGTATTTCTACCAGTGAAGCCCGCGTGCTGCTTTCACAAGCGTCACTTCTCGGCCTCCCCCCCGCACCCTTCCCCCGCGGAAGTTCACTGTGCCTGCGGCCGGCTCCGGCCTCCCCGGCGGGCGTCCCAGCTGCCCTGGGCAAGCTCCCAGCCGTGCCCGGCGCTCTGGGCAGGATCGGCCGATAACGGGAGGAAATGACGGAGGGTCACCTCAGCGCCACCCAGGCCCCGTCGCCGAGGGGGCCCGCTCGCCGGAGCGGCGGCGGCCACAGCCGGGACCCCGCCGGCCGCTAACGGCCCGTTTCCCCGCGGGGGGAGGGGACGGACCCCCACCACCGGCCTGACCCCGCAGCTGTCGGCGGGGAGGGGGTGCGGGGCCCAGGTGAGCCGGCGGCGGCCACCGCGGGCCTGGGTGCGAGCGGGGCGGCCCCCGCCCCGCCCCGCCCATCTCCTGAGGGCGGCGCCCCGCCCTCTGCCCCGCGCCAACGCCGCGGGCCGGGGCCGGAAGTGAGCGCACGGCGGCGGCTGAGCGGCGGCGGGAGGGGGCTGCCTCAAGCCTGGCGCCCGCGTTCCCGGCGGCGGCGGCGGGAGGGAAGAAGGGAAATGGCCGTCGCTGAGGGGCGGCGGCGCCGCGAGGTAGGCGCGGGGAGGCGAGCCTGCTGCTGGGTGCTGGGGCTCTGGTCCCTGCCCCCAGTCCCCTCCTTCCCTCCCACCCCGCCGGTGTCTTCTTGCCTCCCCCCCTTCACTCTCTCCTCCCTTAGGGGTCGCCGCGACCCTCGGCCTCTGAGCGCTGCCGCCTTCGCGCGGCTGCCGGCACGGGGGCGGCGGCCGGTGTCCCCCCGCGCTGCCGGGGCGATACCTATGAACGCCGGAGCCTGGGGCGCGGCGGGGGTGGGTGGGCAGCGGGGCCGGGGTCGGCGGTGCCGCACGGGTCGTCCCCGCCGCTTCGCGTCTGCCCGGGCTCCTGCGAGCCGGGAGGCGGCGGCGAAGGCGCTGCTATGGGCTAACTGCCTGATCCGCAGCGCTGAAGCCGCGCTGCTCCCGACGCCAAACCGTCGTTCCGAGGTGTCTTGAGGAGCCGCTTGCGCTCCGTCGCATCCCGGGTCTCGGAGGGGCCTCGGAGGTACCTGAGGGTGAAGGACTTGGGGCTGGCGGGTCGCTGTCACCTGGCGCTGAGCGGGGGACGCCTGGGAAGGCTGCGGGAGGCTGGAGTGCTCGCCCTGGGTGGGGGGACCTTGGCTGTGGCTGCAGAGACCCACCAGGTTTACATTCCCTTTTGGTTCATCTTCGTGGCTTTTTGAGTGGGTTAACTGACCCCGGGTTGGTTCGTTCCAGAGAAGCTGGCTGTTTACAAAGCGGGTCCTTAAAGCAGCTCTGCTGTTTACTCCGGGAGCTTTTCACATATTAGTAGTAACCCACGGAAGTATGTAACTGGCTTACTGTTCACAACTTGGTCAAGTTTATTATTCTGCATCAATGCAATTAAAAAAAAAAGTATACATGCATCTTTATTTGTACAAGTAACCTTGTGGTTGGGGAATGAGAATATGGCAGTAAGATGCACTCAAAAACTCCCAAGAACTTGGAAGAAAAGAAAGATTCTGATATTCTTCCTCATTGTATCGCTTACTGCAAATATGATCCTAGAATATAGTGCGGTTAAGCTGATTTGGGGTAGAGAAGAGATGCAGAGGTTTTAAACAACAACCTTACATGCTTAACCCAAGTCCCTTTCTGAAGGGAACTGAAAAATCAAGAAGAAATGTGCCATTTGTAAATGATGTTGGTCAATACCTACTTAGAAGATAAACGGTGTTCAAGAGCACTAGTGAAGGATGATTTATGAAGAATCCAAAGGGGAAGCAGAAATGAGGTAGGGGGAATAAAATCAGCTGGTAGATGAAAGACCAAAGTATTTTTTAACTTGGTTTTCTTAGCTTTGAAGGCAGCTGTGTCCTAGGAAAAACTTTTTTTATGTGTCTGGGGGGAGGAGAAATTGCTTAAGTTGGGCTCATTTACCACATTGAGGGGAGAGTGGGGAAGGAATGTCATGCCCTCTAAGTTAAATTTTCTTTTTTAATTGAAAGTAAGTTGAAGAACAACTACAGTGAGAGAAAGTTCTATAAATGATAAAGGCAGTGGGAAAAGCACAGGGAGAAGTGAAGTAACAAATATCAAAGTTAAATAGCCTTTTGTTGCAGGGCAAACACCCCCCACCCCCCACCCCCCCCCAATAAACTATTTGAAGTCCTACCTCCTTAAATGTTGTGCTGTATTTGAACAGTGTCTTACATAAAGATGCTTGTTTATAAAAAATACATAGGAGGTCTCAAGAAAGATCTAAAATTCTGATTGATTTAATAAAATAGATTTGTTCTACTTAGTTACAATGTAATAGTAATCCTGACTTAGAAACTTGAGGTTCTTCTCTCCTTTTGGAGAATTATTGTCATCATTAAGAACTCAAAGGTTCATCAGCACAGGTAATTAGTGTATATAAAGATAGATTGATGATTTATTTTTATCTTTTTTGAGTAGCTCTCTATGTAGCAAGAAGGACAAGCGAATGCCTTAAATGGGAAATGGTGCATTTCAAAATGTCAAGTAAAAAAAACCGTTCTGAATTTATGTTCTGCTGTTTCTTACTTCTCAAACTAAGTTAACTTATGACACTGCAGATATTTCTTACCCAGTGCTACTATTATATCTGCTGTTTAGCTGAAGAGACTTGTATTAAAACATTGCTTAACAAATAAAAATGCGGAGGTGATGTTTTGTGGTTTTTTTTTGTTGTTGTTGTGTTACACATTGACGTGGGACCAAAACCAAACCAGTATGGGGCTATCTAGAAAAAGGAATGCTAGATTTGAATATGATTAGAGCAGGATTACATGTTGTTCATCTTTAAACTCTTGAACAATCCTAAGGCTATCTCATGGAAGCTTTAAAAATTGCAGTAAATTAACACTGATAGGTAGGGCAGTATGATGCTAACATGGCTAGAATTCATAAAGCATAGAGTATAGTCTGTGTTTTAAGGTCAGCCTTAATGACATTCAGATAATCTAACATTTTTTATTTTAGAAGTATTGGCTTTTAGTGTCTGCAGTTAGTGCAGAAATTACTGTGGTGTTTATTTATTTTAGGAATAGTACAACAAATTTAAAAATGAGAGAGTATATAGAGTATAGCAAACAAATGTAAATTGTTTGCTTTGTGGAAGTGTAGCTGTAAACATATTCCTCTATTTTAAGTAGAAGATGTGCATGTGTAATAATTTATGAGAACCAGAGTTCAGTTTTTATCAGCAGTGGTCAATAACATCAGTCATCTAATACAGCATTCACCCAACCCCTTTGTACACAAGATTGCTGTGATGTCAGTTTTTTGCAGAAGAATGCAGAAGTTGTTTCCATACTGGACAACTAAACGGAGGAGGAAATGTTTCAAAGCATGCCAGTAATGATAATCCTCACTTAATTTATTAAAGACTTAGAATAAAATTTTTTCCTCAAAGCTCACGATAAAAAAAGTTATGAGGAATATTACTTTGATCTATACCTTAGTAGAAATGCAACCTGAAATTATTTTCTTAGGGTAAGTTTAGTTTGTTCCAAGTGGTGGTCTCTTCAGAGTGCTTTCACTGAAGAAATTGAAGTAGAGAAGGTATGCCTGCATATTTCATCTAACTTGTAATTTTCAGGTGTGTGGCATTATAGTTGTAAACAAAACATCACTTACTGCAAGTTTCTTATTATGGTGGTTTTTTTTCTGTATGTAGTGTATGAGAGGCTGGTTACTGCATGATGACCTAGATGAAATAATTTGGTCCATATAGAGCTTGTGGGTTTCAATGTTGTAGTTGATGTTAGTAGGTACAGGAGATACATGGAGAATAGGTCGTCGGTAACTGATATGGTCTTCTATTTAGACTGTAGTCAGAGCAGAAAAGCAGAGGGTGGTGGCAGTGCTGAGTTATAAGGTGAGTGCTGAGAGTTTGAGTTCAGTGTGCAGCTGGACAAATTCCTGGAGGAAAAAAATCCATCAGGGGTCTTAGTATTATAGAAGTTACTTCAGGATTCAGGAAGTCCTTGAGTGACAAATTAATGGAGACTAGAAGAGTATTTTGAGGAAGTGTCATTACATGCTTGCCTCGGCTTAGCTTTTTTCCATATACAATTCTGAAGCGACCCTTAGAGATGAATTAAGGATGAGATGAACCTTTGGTCTGAGTATAGCCATACTGTTCAGTTTGCTACCAGTGTTTAAAAAAAAAGTAGTAATTGAATCAATATATCTAATAAGCATTTAGTATTTTCTAATGTATAAAGCAGAAAGGTACCTGTAAGGAGTGCATTTGATCTGTCAATTAATAATCAATTCCGCTTAATACTTTATTAAATACTAGGTTTGTGACTAAGATGCGTCTTCTAGTTATAACTAAAACTGTGCAAGTTTCCTGCCTGAGGGGAAACTCATCTGCTCAAGCAAGTGGTAGAAATAATTTGGTTACTGCAGCAGAATTGCACTTGGTTAGACTGCTAGGTTGATATTAATACAGTGATACAGAGTTAAATCTGGGGCAGAGCTCTGGTGACATGGCTTTCTCTCCCTACACTACTAATGGTTTTGCTTATGTTTTGTTGAAGGTGTATACTGTGCAGTGCTGCATGTGGAATAGAATAGGATCTTTGTGGGGAGGGTTGTTTTCATCTCCCTGTGTTAATAGCCACTGCACATTGCATCATGAGCTTCCTGCATTTACTGCATTTTGAACACTTTGACATTAGGAAGGTATTTTCAGGGCTTACTTCAGGCATATAACTTAAGAAAATTTGGGTTTTTACCATGGTCCACTGTCTGTGCTGTAGAATGTTATAAAATTATATGGAGGGTGTTTGGGCATCTCTATTTGGGTAATTAAAACAGATAGCACAAATTTTCTTTACTCTTTTCTCTGTCCTGCCCACCCTATAGATGCATTCTAGATTTTTGATTGAATTGGATGTGTAGTGTAAAATGTCTGCCTTCTGCTTAGTAGCAGTGGTGTTGGGATTAGTGGAAGTACTAGTATAGATAGGTGCTCCAGGTAACTTGTCACGCTCTACTGTGATCAGGCCTGCACTGTATGAACAACTAAAACTTTGTCTGCTGTATTGCTGCCTGGGTAAAGCTCTGATCACCCTTGTCACCTTCTCATAGCTGACCCTGCTTTGAGCAGGTGATGGAACTAGAGACCCCCTGAGGCCCCTTTCAGTCTTAATTGTTCTATGAAAGTGGTATTCCAGAGTAAAATTATTTTGCAAATCAAGGATTACTGCACAAGTTATTCAACTGGAGAACCAAAATATTTGGGGCAATGGCATTACTTAAAAAATAAAAAAAACCAAACGCTAAACCAGTAGCTAATGTTGATTCTATGTGGAAGATTTTTGTATTGCATAAGTGTGTTCAAGTACTGTCTGAAAAAATGGATTGGTGGAAAAGAGTGTGAATCATAAGGGTGACATGGAAAAAGCACAACTTTAGAGGTGGCTGAAAAGCAAGAGAGCCAGTAAAAAGTTCTTAAACAGAAGGAGTGGATATGAAAGCATTATTCTGTAAGGAGAAACATTGCAACAGAACTAAAATACTTAGCCTTTGTCAAACAATGCTGGTAATAGGCTTGGCTGTAAGGCATGGGAAAAAAAAAAATCTTGTCCTAGTGCATCAAAATGAAACAGCCTGGGATGCTATCAGTTTCATTATTGCTTTCTCTGGTATCTGCATCTAGAAAACCCTGGGCAGGAACAGAATTGCAGGTATGCTGTTAGAGAGCTGAGAACAATATAGGGAGAAATGTGGAGATGCAAAAGCTGGTGAGTAGTTCTACAGCTGATGAAACCAATGTCAAGTTTGCTGTTGATTTGTGTCTTCAGCTGATTGCCTTTAAGGACTTCTTGCCATGATTCAAGCATTTTTAAAGATTATCCTAGTAAGAAATCCATGGTGTCCAATAATATGAGCTCATGCTACTGTTTTCTAGTAGCTATGACACCCAGTGTTCTTCGCGGTGTTGGGTTGCTTGTTTTTATGAAACTTATATGGAATTTAATTATCTTTAAGACCCCCGTCTCTTCTACAGGCTTAAATGAAATGGCAGTTTGGTTCAAAATTTGAGGGGAGGAGTGTAGCAGCACAAATAAACTGAAGAAGCTTGCAAACATGCTGTACCAAATCTGTATGTATCCACATCACCTGGTGGAGTGGCTTGCTGTGGCTAATGGTGCAAACCACTGGATCGAGAAGGGGAAGAGTGCTTTGTGGTAACGAAAAACATATGATCTGTAGTTAGCTATAGCTGCCTACAGTAAGATTTGGCTGGAACATCATGACAGGTGCTTCTACCCTTTGTCTCTCTTGGAACATTGATCAAAAAAATCGAGATTCTTCAGTTACAAAGTATGCCATATCTAGTAAGAATCTTCTGCACAGTGTCATGGAAGAAATTTGGTTTAAGTAGAAGTGTGTGTAAGTGTTTTTATAATCACTGAAACAGCCGATGCTGGATTTCTCAAGGGATATGTTGCCAATAGTGAAAGACCTTGAGTGTTCCTGGAGGCTTCGTGTTCTAGTACTGGAAACTCTCTCGAGGTCAGAGGTTTTGTGATAAAATTGTACTTTATATATGTAAATGAGTCTTCAAAATCAGAGTTAGGAGATGCAGTTGCTGGTCTTGGTACAGCTGCTTAGGTATTTATGAGCTGAATGAGTTGAGCAACAGAAATGAGTGCTGGTTCAGAGTTTGTGCCCAATTAAAAATTGAACCCCTATCCAGTATTTAGCTAGTGAAATTGTCTTTGAAGATTCTGTAGGTATGACCTGAAAAAAAATGGAATCAGTCTTTCAGTTAACTGTGTTAATCTTATCTCTAAGGGGGCACTTCCTAATTTTGCCAAGATGACTGGATTAAAGAAGTTACTAAGTTTCTAGTGGAAAGATAGAACTATATGCTGGAAATGCTAGCCTTTCAGGACTACTTCTGTACACATTATTGAAAAACCTCTAATTTAAACCTAACAGTATTTTTAAAAATATTGGATTTACTTCAAGAAGTCATGTCATAAGTGCCTGTTCAGTTGTTCCTCAATTTGTAGCAATTTGAATGCATCTGGCAGAGGGGTTTTGAACATCACAGTTCTAGTATTTTTTTCTTGCTAAGGAGTTTTCCTGCTGTGGCAAATGTCTTGCTAGGAATTCCTTTCCAGATGATTACTACTTTCCATAGTATATTACTGCTGTCTTATTTTGCTAAGCTTTCCCTGTTTTCCCATAAAACTGCTACTGTCTCTGGTATGCAGGCAGTATTTGTCGATTCTTAAGTCAGCTATCATTCAATGTTAGGCACATATCTCAATTTTTATTTTTTTAATTAATGGCAAAATAACCACAGAGTTATTGTGAAATTGCACTTGTTTTGAGGAAGCTCTGGCTGCTGTGTGTCAAGGCAATACTTTATAAGGAATGCAGGAAATGGTCTGACTTGTTATCTTTGCTTCTGTATTTAGTGCTTGGACTCCAGGGAATTTATGTGCACTGATGTGTGATAACTATAAAGTATTTCTTAAGAATGAATTACCAAATAGTATGTTCTGTGCTTGTTTAGCACTAGAACACATGATAAATAGAATGTTAAAAGCCTTGGGTTTTTTGAAAAGAAAATAGCCATGCCTCTGGCTTTAAGTAGAGGAGAATGTTAACATGTACGTGAGCAGATGGTGCGATTACCTCTGCTTAAGGTAACAGGATTTATGTCTAATAAAGTCATCCCTTGCTCATTAAGATAGGAAACTAATTTAGATTTTGGGAGTCTTTGTCCTGGTGAAGGTGCAACATCCTGTATTGATTTTCCTGACATTTCTCACCAGAAACCTGTAAATTCCTCATTAGAAAAAATTTCTTTGTGGCTCAATTTTATGTATTTGCTGGAATAGTGCATATGTAAATATATTTGTTTTTTTATGTAAGCCTCTGTAAGTGAAGATCTGGTTTGAAATTAATTTCCATTCCATGTAGAGGCTTTGGTCTGAGGGAGGTGGCCAGACATATTGCTGTTTCTTGGTTTTTGATATTAATAAAGTTTTGTCGCTACATATTTTTTTTAAAAAGAGCATTTTTACTCCTTTGAAATAATGAACAATGAGCAATATTCAAATAAAATTAGATAGCAATACTCAGGTACTTGACTGAGCAAATTAATTTTAGATTCTAAACACATTTATTAGAAATTGCCACCAATGAAGCATTGCTGTTAGGGAAGCACTGCTAGACTGGAGACAGAGAAAGATCTGCAGGCTCATGTCTGACCACATCTGGTTGAATACTTAAGGAAAATATTGCTTAAAGTTAACTAAGTCTCACTGTAAGAGATGGATAACCTTTTGTCAAGGCTGTAGATAAATCGGGTGGTTGAGATTTTTAGACCTGCTTCTAAATGAAGCAGGCAGTGTTGGTAAGTTACTGCTAGAGTAGCGTAAATATGGTGACTTTGTATAAAATATAAATGTGTCAATTTAGTTTCAAATTTAGGGGACAAATAAGTGGTGTAGGAGACTTTTATCACTTTCAAATTTCTGTTGCTTCTTCAGTTGCTTCTACTTTTCCTTCATTTAAAAAAGCAAGCATTTGACCCACTCGAAGTGTTTGGAAAGAGAATTGTGCTCTTGAAGGTGAACAGATTGACAGTTGAAAACTGATTATTACTGTTACTTAAAATAAATTGTGATGAGAACAATCTTTAAGGATTACTTCTAGACCTTCTGATGACTTCTACTTGTTGCAATTCTTGTAAACTCCTATGGTATAGTCAGTAATGGTTCACCTATCTGTTTTTTCTGTTTCTGGGATTTGAACTGAAAGTCTTCTGAGTATCTGAGAGCAGTTCCTTGCTGATAGACGGTCCAAATGGAATTTGCCCTTCTCTTTGCAAACATTGGAGAAGTTTAAGTTCTGCTCTCTGCCTTTGAACTTAGATGGCTACAAAGTCAGAAGTTCAAAGTGACACTAAACTTATGTGAAAATGTTAACTGATGGTGGTATAGTTAGCATTTAAAAGAAGGTCTGTCCCTATTTTAATCATGCTTATGCCTAGGGATCTTTTCTTATGATGTGTGATCATGTGAATTTACTGCTTAAAACTGGCATGCAGGATGAAGTTTTGCTAAAATTATTGCAATTTTATCAGACTTTTTGAAGCAGTTTCTAACTTCCAACTGTTTGAAAACTGCAGTCTGCATATAGAATTTGACAGAAACTTGTACAATGATTTGGTTTTAGAAGTTTCCCAAGGACAGGACTTAAATACAGTGATCAAATTAAGTGTATATATGTTGATGAGACTGTCTTGCAAAAATAAAAACAAAATTCACATTTTGAGATAACCACTAATAATATTCTTCTGTCTTGAATGCTAAAAGTTACTGGATTTGCCAGTGCAAGTGTGCAATCATACACTGACAAAAAAGCATCACTGTAATGTGAAATTGTAAAGTAAACAAGCAATTACTGAGTGTTTGGGATTCTCTAGATGTTATGAATGAATGTGCTGCAGTAGCTGTGCACCATGTTTCTGAGTCCTAAGGAATATATGCTCATCTGCAGTCCTGACTTTGTGGAACAGACTTCTTTTGAGTAGGAGACTACTTGGTGAGTATGGAGATCAAAGCTGCCAATTTCAGCAGAAAAATAAGGCCTCCTACTTTTTTGAGGAGCCAGAGTTGTTGTTATATGGTCCTCAAAGTAACTAAAAATAATCTTGATGTTTTTCCTTTAAGAAAAATCACTTGCTGATGTAATTATCAAGCAGCACCAAAATGCATTGATTATCTTCAAAGCCATAGCCCAAATGGTTCTGAATAGCCTCAGCAAGTATGGTCCTATTTTAGTTTTTTTAATAAAATTCAGGAAAAAAAATCCTGCCACTATTTAGAATCCTTAATAGCAAGACTGTGAAAACTGCACTTACGCCATGCTACTGCTTCTTGGAAAAGCCAAGTAGGAATTATTGTGAGGACTTCATAAGTCAGGGTGTTCTTGCATCTCAAAATTTGACATAGAAATTTTAACTGGCCATAAGTATAAGGGAATAAGGCCTGCTTGGATATTGAGGCAGTCTGAGCAATTGGTGTAAAGTATATTACACTTCTCGGTAGGATGGTTTCTGTGGCTAGTAGGCTTAGACCGTCTACAAAATATTCAGTACATATTTAGGAGAAGGCTTAGAATGACACTCCTGCTAACAGGATGATTGTAAGTAACTGAATGGCACTGAAGACTACAGCTGTGCTGTAAATGGGACCAGGGTCCTGCATTGTCTATAAAGGAATCAAGCAAAAAGTATGGGGTGGGTTTGTTTGTTTGGCTTTTTAATCAATTCACTGATAGTGTTCAATGCGCAGCTGTGCGAATAGGCGGTAGATAGGATACGACTCCTTTCTACTGGCAATAGCTGTGGCTTTAATGAATGTCAAACTTTGCAGCTTAATATATTGTATGGAAGAGGATCTGGTGTCTGCTTTTTTCTGTAGACTTCAACTGTACGGGATACAGTTTTCCTGTGGAATGGATACAGTAACCTCCAAAGCTCCTCCTTAAGACTTAATTCCCCAGGACTTTAGTTGTGTGGTTTTCAGGGTTTTATAGCTTTGTTACTCTGTCACTGTTTCAGTCTTTCTGAAGATACCCTCTTTCAGTTAAATCTTGTCTTGGTACCTATAACATCAGTTCTGGTTTAATCTTGCTTTGTGAGGTGTTCACTGGAATTTGTTTTCAGACTTAGTTGAAGTCTATAGAACCTCTTACAAAGATGTCTGTCCTTCATAATATAAGTGACTGAACTGAAGAAGATAAAACAGAAGCTTGGCCAGAGTCTTAAAGAATTTAAAGAATCTCTTAGAAATCTGTTAGGAATCTTGCTGTCTGTGTGGTGAGTCCACAGAAGTACAGTCAGTTTGTTTAAAGCACACATCTCTGGTTTGATTCAGTGGAAAAAAAAAAATCTAGTGGGTGTGAATATTCAAGGAAACATAAAGACAGACTTTTGAGTTACCTACATTATTTGCTGCAGAGAGCTCATTTTAACTTGTAGATGGTTGCATGACTTAGACCCATGGTGATTTACATCTAAAGGGCTCATCTAGTTCAGTGAAACTGTGTTTTAATGAGGATTGCTGTTTATGTAACTCTCCTACCAGAAACTCATTATTCATGATTTTTATCTTGCTACTTGATATGCATACTAGCTGTTGCTGGAAGACATCTTATCTCCATGACTCAACTCTAACCTGTCTGTGTGTAAAAGCTGCAGAATAAAGTAGAAATCATACTGAAAATATAATTCTTGTGGTAATCTCTTGGCTTTTTATTAAAATAATCTTACATAGATATCGTGGTGAATGTGGGAACTTGTATAATAGTACTGAGCACAAGAGTGGAATTGCAGAAATGCAAGACGTCATTTTCTCGGTGGTGGCCTTAAGCAGAAGTGACCTTTCAGAGTTTCTTCCCTTACGTAGCAGTGAATGACACTTCCTTTAAGGGGCTGTTAAAGGGATTACTTAATGAGCAGCTGCACTTAAAAAGCTTATTTTGCTTGCCCAAGGAATAGGATTTCATAAGCATTACTTCTTGTTAAGAGGGTAAGGTACGATGATATTTTCCAAAGGAAGGGAGGTCCTTCAGTGTCATTATGACCATCATAATCATGGTACATCAGGTTAATAGGTCTGCCTTTTTTAATCTATTGAAGTAAACTGGAAATCCTCTTGATAATGTGCTTTAGCAATGCTAGATATTTGTATAGTCTTTAGAATAATTTCTACTTCTAAAATTGAACTTGGCTAAATGTGCAGAATTGCTCAAATCTGAAAAGAGTTAAGTACCTGAATGTAGCTTTTCTGTGTCTTAGGTTTAGTGGTGCAAAAAGAAACCAAGTACTTACTCTACTTACTGGTAAGTACTAGTGAGAAAAATAAATGGGTCTTGCATAATTCAAAGGCTGTGAATTTAATTGTGTGGCTTCTCTTTTTAAGTTTGACTAAAAAAAAAAAAACCAAACCAAAAACAAAACCCACATTTGGTCTCTTAAATTTTCTGTCCTGGGTTTCTGAAGGACATGCAATCTTGTCAGTTGGGGATGTATGGCTTAGTAGTTCTCTATGTATGATTTCTTTTATGGATTTCTAATACTTCGTTTCCTTCTCAGATCTGCTAAATCTATTCCAAAGCCAAGGGTGGACGACCAGTACAAGGAAAGTGTTGCTTCTTTAAATGGACATCTGCTCTTGCGGTATGGCTCAGATATCCAGTAGCAATGGATTTAAACAGTGCTCCTCACCTTCTTTGGCAGCCGCCAGGTCAAAAGACGTGGACAAAGAAGAGGCGTTGCAGATGGAAGCTGAGGCGTTAGCTAAGATGCAGAAAGAAAGAGGTGTAGCTGGTAATAAACAAACTTTTCATTCTTTAAGCAGCACCAGACAAAAAGCACAGACTCATAACAAACAGGACCATGATCTCATGGTGTTTCCAGAGTCTGATGCCAAGAGCATGGAAGATAAACTAAGTACCATTGACATAGAGAAGCTTACTCATGCTGAACTAGAGAAACTGCTGCTGGATGACAGTTTTGAATCTAGTAAAGTACCCATGTTACCAGTGAGTCCTATTTTGAGCCCATGTGTGTCTTCGCAATTTTATCTTGGGCCTACGGGTCAGAGAAGACAGTGGACGCCTGGGATACCAGCACCTGTGACATGCACTTTACCTCCTATTTACCCCTCAGCTTCTTACACAAAACAGACTGGTGTATTTCAAAATGGATTCCATCCAAATATGTCCTCCTATTACTCTAGAGAGCCTATTTATCTTGGTCTTCCAAGACAGTCACAATACATTTCGTACCCATTGGCAGCTACCACACCTTTCCATCCACAAGGAAGCCTACCTGTATATCCTCCAGTACTCACACCAGAAATGGCAAAAGTATTTGACAAAATTGCAAGCACCTCAGAATTTCTGAAAAATGGGAAGTCAAGCACGGACTTAGAAATGACTGCCATCAAGTCTGCAGTTTCTAACCTACCCTCCTCAGAAAGCTGCAGGGATGTTAGTAAATTTGATTGGTTAGATTTGGATCCCCTAAGTAAACCAAAAGTGGATAGTGTGGAGACTTTAAATAAGACAGAGAGTGATGGAGAGAGGGTTTCAAGTATGACTGCTGAAGATCCATGGGATGCTGTGCTGTTAAAAGAAAAGCTGTTAGTAACTTGTCATCTGGAAAGAAAAGTTAATGGGAAATCTTCTGGAGCAACAGTTACAAGGAGCCAGTCCTTAAACATGCGAACAACTCAACTTGCAAAGTTACAGGGCCAAACATCACAGGTATGTACATTAGCATTTTTAAATTGTAGTGTAATAGTAAAAATTAATCACAATACTTAAAGAAGCTTTAAGGTCTGGATTTGTTAAATATTATTTAGCTTGTGCAGTGTCCAAATAATGTGATGTTACTGGCATATGTATATATTAGTGATTGAAAAATTGAAGATTACTACTGAACTGAATCCCAGAGTATCTCTGGCCTTGTGTAATCTTTCCACATTTACTGAGGAAATTGCTGTTTTTCAACACATTACAAAAAGAAAGGAAATAATCTTTTGAACAATTAAGTACTTAAATTGTATTGATAAATATTTAAATTAATGAACAATTCATGTTATACTACAGAAAAAAAGATGGTGAGTTAGACATTGAAAGCTTTGTTTGAGCAGCCTTTATCTCAGATTTTGAAAAATCTTTTTTTGCCTTATTTGAACCCATCTGCTGCTTTTTTTTTTTAAAAAGGTAGAATAGAAAGGTGGCGTAGTCAATACCCTTTTCTGCTCTCCCAGTATCACTTGCGCTCTTTCACAGGACCCCTGTAATACCCTTTTGTAGGTAGAAACCTTTTCTTCTGTGCAGGAATGCTAGAGAGATTGTAAGTAAACCTTTTGGTTATACTGTCCTGGAAGGTGGGGTGCCTGTTGGGTCAGAAACCCTGTACTTCTGTCCTGGAAGAAGGAAAACCATTTTTGTGTGATGTTACTTTTAACAGGCGGGGCAAAAGGGTGATGTCCACTCTAGGATCAGGATCACTTTCATCAAAATTTCAAGACAAAAATGTCAGCAGAGGCTCTAGTTATGACACTCATCTTTTTGGACGTTGAGCACATGCAGTTTGTATTGAAACTAAACTGTAGAGCAGACGAGCAGTCGTGTAGCAATCTCATCTGATTAATTATGCCCCCAGAAGTGCATCCTGCCTATTTCCAAGTCAAGTAAATGACTGTAGATTATTTAACTTTTCCTATCTTTTAAAACTCTTTCCATGATAATTCAATCATAAAACAATGCATTATGTTTTAAAACATTAGCCACCTCACTATGAATTGAAGGCGAATACTTCTGTATTTTTGCTTTTTGGTAGAGAGTTTACAAACACTGAAGAAGTCTTCAGTGGAAAAGTCAACACCCCGGCAAGGGTGATAACGGCAGGAAAAATAGTAGTTTTAGAAACTGTTTGTGGGGAGAGTAAAAGATTTGTTTGCCTTGGAGACTTTTTGGATTGCAGCTGTTTTGAATATTATGTATTGTCTTTCTAGGTGTTTTTAATAGGCTAGGGACATGCCACAAAAAGCAACTGTATCAGTCAAGGATATTTCCAAATTAATTCTTCTCACACACAACCCCTCACCAAATTTGGGGCAGTTTCTTTACTCAGAAAAATGAATACTCACTAGACTTTGTCTTAAAGGTCTGTCTAGATTTCCATTGAAGTGAAATTTTTGGCCCCTTTTTTGAGGGATTTCCTGTTTTTTCTGGGCTCGTTGTCAGTATTCTGGCAAAAGTTTAATAGAAGGCCAGTGGAGAAGGACCAAAAAAAACCTTTTACCTCTGTTTTTAAGGGATAGCTTTTTTAACATTGCATGTGTGAAGATCTTGGGTCTAACTGCATTTTATTTTTTTCTACACACTGTTGAGCTGTGAGATGTGAGCTCAGTTATTTCCTAGTATTTGGAGAGACATGTAAATTTGGCCTCTACAGCAGTTTGCTGCTTCAGTTTGTCATGTTATCTAGTGATGTGTTTGTCAGTTTTCTAGTGATGTTTGGTTGGTTGTAATGTAACTATTGACTGGAATAGCTAGACTATATTGGATCAACGCTTCTGAGGTGCTGTCTGTAGAAAGTAATATTTGACTGTTAAAAATTTAAAAGGGTCTTTCTGGTTCATCAGGTCTAATCCCATGCTGTTTGCTGACCACATGTTAACTGATTCATAAAATGCTCAAGCTCTGCCTTCATATATTGTCTTTTCCTCCTGCTACTTTTGATGTAAAGGCTGTTCCAGACCCTCACTGTCCTCATCAGTCATCTGGTTGTCAGCAGACGTGCATTCATAGCTCTTAGCAAATGTTCTTACTAGGATGGAACAGCAGGTATTTAAGATAAAGAACCTCTTTGATGTTTACCTCAACATGTTATAAGAGACAGTGGCTTTCTGTCAGCTTTCATTGCAAGCATTGTGTGACAGCTTTTCTTTCCTGTCACTTTTTTAAAATGGCTTATGAGAATTTTAGTTCTCCATATGAGAGCACAGCTTACCATGTGACTTGTACAGTGCCATGAATAAACCCTCATTACAGGTAGGGGCGTCCTGCTTGATACATTTTTATTGCATTTGCTTTGTTCATAATGGCACCACAACAGCACATGTTGATCCTATAGTCAATTAATACATCTGGTTTTCTTAAGCCACCATATTCTTCAAACAAATTCTTAGTTTATAGCAGGCTCTTGCACTAAATGCCCAACTGAAAGTTCGAGATCTGCTTTCCCCTTAGTGTTCCTCCAGTCTGCGGCTGACTAGTTCTGGCATAATACTCCAGTTCTAGCCTATATTATAAAGTTAGCTGATGATACAAGATTGTAAGTTATCAGAAGGGGTGTTTCTGCTGCTTGTGCTGAGTTATTAAAGATGATAATAAATAGATCTAAAGATGAGCTTCTCAAACAGATATAATTTTAACATAACCTGTGGCTTTTGCTTCATCTTTTGCTCATCCTGTGCTGCTCTTCAATTTCTAGTTTAAATAATTTTCCACATGCTACAGTAGGAAGCTGAGTTATTTAGCCTCTATTTTTGGCAGTTCTCTTGTACATTTACCTCCAGGTATATATTTCCGTCTGAAGTCTTGTATCCTAACTAGTCTGGATGAGTTTTTCCACTGAACAACTCAGTCTCACTGCCCCTTTAAACAAAACTATCAGTAAAAATTTCTAGTCATGTATTTTGATTCTATCATATTATTTTTAATCCTTCAAATCAATAGATTGTTTTGAGTTTTGATTCATATTTGATGAAGTAGCTATATGTTGAGTAATCCTCTTTACATACTTCAGTGTTTGTCACTCTCCTTTCTGAAAGCAGAGGCAAAATCATAATTTTGTCCAACTTTAGGTGTTATCTTCTCTACCTTTCCGCAGAGCTGAAGAGTCATGTGGAACTCAGACAGGAGTCTGACTCGTAGGATTTAATATAACCTGACTTTTGGTAATTTATTGGGTTTTGGGTTTGTTTTTTATTGTTAAGAGTAATTGCATTTGCAGACCACTTCTATTTTTGCAGGCTGTGCTGATATGAACTATTTATCTAGTTTGGCCCAAAGTCCTTTCTTACAAGTTGTTTCCTGTTTGACTGATAGGTTTTGCACCTCCTAGATTTGCTCCTCTGGAAGTTAAAGAAATTCAAATGCTACTTGTTGCTCAACACTCTAATCATCTGAGTCCAGTGTTTATCAAAGCTTGTCCTCCTGAAATGATCTTCTAAAAAGTGATCAAAAATCAGTACTGAAAATTCAATTAAGGAGGCAAGAGGTATCTGATGTTCTTAATTTTCCACCAGAAGGTAATTTCTGGCAATACGTAGTTGAATTAATATTGGGTTTCTCTCCTTAGCTGAGTGTGACCCTGAGGTCAACTATGGGTAACCAAATGAACCTGGTGTTTTTGTGTGGGGTTTTTTTTTTGTTTGGGGTTTTTTTCCCTTTGCTCATTACATTAGAATTTATTGTTTACCCTGGCTAAGTTTGCATGTGTAGAAATGCCTTGTTCCCTAAACTTCTTTGAATTTAACAGCAGAATAACCTGCAAATTTTGCTGTAAATAATTCAAAAGTGTCACATAGTGGCATAAAGTGGCAATGTTGCATCACTGATGTGACTTTATTTTAAGTAATTCCCTGGTGAATTGCTTTTATACTCTGGTCAGAGTTGCGAAGTGCTTTGAGTACTTGTAGTATTACTTCTTTAAAAGGAGTTCTTAAATAGAAAAAAAAAAATTTGTCTAGCCAGCTTCTTGATTTGAAATGGTTGAGTATTATGTTGAGTGCTTACCAGCAGTTAGTTGAATGTTGATCAAAAGTGTTTACCTTTCACTTGGTATGTTAACTTCCTGTTTCCTTGTATGATTTCTTTTCAGTTTGTTGTTGTGTAATTGCTTAAATAATACATGTACTAGATAGAATTGCACAGGTTTGTCAGCAGGTCTTGTGCAGTTGCCCAGAAGTACTTTTGTGTGATAGAACTTGTCCAAGATGTTAGAATGGAAGAACCTTTTTAAATTGAAGGTATTATGCATTCTCCTGAATCTCATCCCAGGTTTTGTGGCTTTACAGCGTCCTGCTCCAATTGCTTCCCATGGCATGGCTAATCCCCAGTTATATAGAATTTATTCTTTTGAACTAATCAGAGTTCATGAAACCATTATTTTTAGCTGAAATAACTGTTTTAAGTGCAATTCAAGTGGCAGTTATGGGTTGTGTATGCTATCCTTTCTAAGTTTATGCTATACTGCTTAAACAACTTAATTTGAGGGAAAAAAAAGTCCTAAAAGGAAAAGACCTGGCAGTCCCTAGCTGTGTATGTTACAGATTTGACCCCTTTTCTGAGACAGTCTAATTTGACTATATTGTCTGATATGCTCTAATGAAATTAGGTGCTCAGCTGACTTTGTCAGCTAATAATAAATAACCCACATACTAGTTAAGCAGTTATTCACTATTTCAAGTGTGAATAAATATGATTTTTCAGAAAAACTATAGCGCAGTCAGCTTTTTTTTCTGGACTTCTGGGTGGATTATAGCTTTCAATAAGCATTGTAAAAGCTCTGGATGTAAACTGTAACTGGTCAGTAGGCTTTATCCTCTGTGTGCACTGACCCTAGGCTGGACATGAGCAAACTCTTCAAGTCATATTATACCAGGGAGTACCTGGGTGGAGTTTCTTGAGTGCTTCAGGTTAGTGGTGGCTGTTAGACTACAGATGATTGAGTTCTACCTCAACCCCACTGGTTGTTCCAGCTGCTCTCTGCTGTTTGCTTACACTAGCATTTGTATGGCCATATTGAGAATCAGATCTGAAACAGATATGGATTAGAAACTGCTATGGTTTTGTTTGTGATTTTTTGTTTTAAAGTTTATTAGATTTTGTTATCTGAAACTGCAGTTCTCTTTTAGCAATTGCTTTTTTAGATTGGATGCTTCAAAGATTGTGGTTTGCGTTTTTGGGAGCTGATGGGTACATATGACATAAGGGATTAAAACAGCAGTAATTTGGTATCACGAGATTAGTTCTGAGTTTAGTGTTCTGAATGCTACTTCCTTCCAGTGTACAATTTTATCTTTTCCTGCTTTGTAGGAAAATGTGGTAATGGGCAGAACTGGTGTGTAATGGTTCTTTCTGGGAATATATTGAAGGCTGAATCACAGAAGTGCAGGAAAAGCATTTGTCTGTTCTCCTTTGGTTCAAGCAAATCTAGCCAACTTCTAATGCAACAGGTCGCTGCTGAGAGCTCAGGAGCTCTTATGTGTGCAACATAATCTTAACTGATAACGATGCAGTCAAATTACCTTCTGTAAAGGAGTCGCTGTTCCAGTGCATCTTTACTTTTCAACTTAGTAACGGTATACATTTTTCTCCTTATAGACATAGACATAAAACTAATAGTAAACCTCAGATTCCTGAAAAATCTATCATCTACACATGGCTTGGCTGGCTATGGGAATATGTTTGCAGCTATTTAAATACTCTATTATCTTTGAGTTGCAGAAAGACAATGGGACCACTGGCATGCTGACAGAAAACGTGCTTCTCCAAGAAATTGAAGGGCAGAATCAAGAACTGTCAGCTTTTTCTCAAGCAGTTGCGAAGTAAGAAATTACTGAACACAAATTAGCTTTCAGAAGACAAAAAAAAAAAAGCTAAATAACTTATTTTCAGTTATGTTGACAGGGCCAGTCCTACATTTTTTGCTTGATGGGCAGATTTCAGTATGTGTCCTTTTCCCTTTTCTTATCCCAGTTTTTCCTGGTTTTGTCTTTTGGTTTTGTTTTTTTTTTTTTTGAATGCAACAGAATTGTTAAGGTGTTCAGTGCTAAGGTTTCTGAATTATCACATCCCTATTCTTTTGGTCCTGTGACTTTCCTCTCACTTTTTTCCTTGTTTTTATAATACCTTTTATCCTCAAACTATTTTATTCTATTTCCTTATATCTATCTCCTTCTTCTATGTATTAATACAATTTCTTTTGAAATAATTAGAAGCCTTTTTTCCTTAGTTGTTGTACCTCACTAAAATCTGTCACTCAATGGCTTTCTAACCCTTAAATGCTCTCCTTTTTGTTGCTTCCACAACTGGAATTCTGTAACAAATAAAACATTCAAACTTGTTCCTGCTTTGATCAGGCAGTGAAGTTTCTTAAAGGTCTTACCAAAGAAGATGGGACTTGATAACCCAGAATGTCCCTTCTGTTTTTTTGCTTACCTCCACAATTTAATGAGAGATTTTTTTCTTTTACTTTTTTCTAGAGGAGACAAACTGTGAACCTTGCCTTTTTTCCTCTCAAGGTCAAAATCCAAGAACTAATGGGGGAAATAGAGATCTTTGAATCTGAAGGATAACAGCTACTTTTTAAAAATAGGAATGTTTATGAAATGATAAGCAAACTCCTTAAACCCAGTGAGAAGTCACGTACCTGTGAAAGTTAGCTGATGAACAACATTAAGACAAAGCTCACATAAAATAGGCTTGTAACAGTTTCCTTTTTTTTTTTTGATTCCTGCTATTGTCAGGAATCAAGATGATGAAATAGATGGCCATTATAGATGAGTTCTGTTCTTAATCTCCTATAATACTATAACGTTGGCAGAAGGGTAAGGTTAAATGATTTTATCTGTTAAATAGTAGAAAATAAAAAGCAGCTTTCAAAGTATGGTCTATTCATTACTAAGTGAATGTTTTACACTGTTTGTGTCCTAAAGAAAAGCCTCTCCCTTAATTTAGGCCTCTTTCTTAACTTCCACAACTTGGAATAACTACCTTCTGCATAGTATCTAAGTTCATATTAGACTTGCAAAAATTAAAGCATGTGAAGAGTTTTGTACATAAAAGGAATTACCCTTTTTAAACTAATTTCTAGCAAATGCCATGGATTAGCTTCTTCAAAACTGTTTTAGAGTTTAGCTTCTAGAGCAGCTGGTTATGTCCTGTAAGCATTGACCTATTAAATATTTTAAGCTATATGGAAAACCTGCCCATCTATAAGCTAGATTTTTCCCCCCTTTAACTACTACTTGTATAATTATTGTGGGCAGTGTTTTGTTGAGAGTAGAAAAATTAAATGGGGTTTTGTACATACAATTTAGATAAAGAGCAAAAGGTAGTCTTAACTGTTCTGGCTGGTTGTTACCATGTTATTTTGCTTTAAACTTATCCATTGCAATGTTTCATAACCCTTCTCTACTTTCAGACTGAGGACCAAGTTTCCTTATGCTAATCAGAAAACAAATCCAGGCTTTGTGCTGAGTCCAGTCATGCTGCAAAGAAATATAAGTGGGGAGAGTGCCAGTATCAAGGTTTCTATAGAAATCGAAGAATTCCAGCAACCAGTAACTTTTACGTGTGATGGTATGTTTCTGCTTTTTAAATTGGAGTTTCCTTGTAAGACTTAGAATGGTGGGTTAAGACTATACGCTCAGTCTAGGCCAATGGCATTAAGTTTTTTGTAATCCTTGGATCTCAGGTGTGCGGATTGCTTGTGGGGAATGTGGAAAAGGTAACTGAAGAAAGAATATAGTTCTGGGTCAGTGCCTCCATTAGAAAATATTTTAGAAGCTGAAAATGTGAAACTTATTTTTTTAAAAAGGAAAGCCAAGCAAATGATAAGCACTATTCTATCCACAGCTGGGAATGTTAAATTGTTAAAACAGTTTTTCCAAGAGTTTGACCTACTTTATGGTAATCCTGGTGACAACACCAGGACTGAGATTCTTAACTTTTAATTTAATTTTTTATTTCAATACTTCGATGTGTTTAAATAAACATTTGCAGGCTATCTAAAATTTCAGGCAAATTATTTTTGGGAAATAAGATTAAACACCGAAATTATCTATTACTTGACTTCAAGATATGCTAGTGGAGACAAATGCTGAAATAACACTGTTGCGATATGCCACAACTGTCTGGCCCAGTTTTGTGGGTAACCAGGAGTATTAGTTTGGGGGGAACTTTTTAGTTTGCCTTGTTCTTCTACATAAATTTATAATCTCTGTGCAGTCTTGACTGCACAGCATGTTTGTGTTAAAAGCTGTGACTCTGGATGCTGTCAACTGGCAGTTCTTGGTGGTAAAATAACTGACAATAAATTACCTCAGGAGCAACTTCCTTTTTAGCCTCTCTACTGCTGTAGTCTCTTAGCCCTTGTGAGTGTTCCCATTCCCAGACCATGTCACCTGGTAACAGATCTGTGCTGTGGTGGTGTTTTCATCATTTGGTTCTCCATCTGTAACAGTGTAGGTGCTTTAGAGCTGATTGTTACAGAAAGATAGGAAGTTGCTATTACTCGCTTCAGTTAGCTGCTCTATTGGAAAACAAGCTCTCAATGCATAAGTGTGTTCATTCTATATTAATTTGCTGGGCCTTATTCTGCTGTGATTTAATACTCTTTTGTTAAGAAATGAGGTGGACTGTAAGTGTAGCCTAGGAAGGGTTTCTGCTTTTAATCCTTAAAATTACACTTTTCTAATACTACACTCTTAATCCTTTCCTACAAAAGGCTTTGGTAGCGTAACTAAAATATTATGGCTTCAGCCCTTCATTTCTAGAAGTTTTGTGAATACCTTGGAATGTGTTCTGCATTCTAGCCCCACATATCTTATTCTTTGTGCTTTCTGCTCTCTTCCTTTTTCTAATGCTGAAACTAATCACAGTTAAACTACTCGTCTTTCAGCTAGTGAGAGAGAGGTGTCCATAGCTCATATGTGACTAGTAATAGGCATATCTAAAGTTCTTATTTTCCTTTAATTCCTTCTGTTCTTGGTCAAATTATTGCATACCTTAGCATCGTAATGCTATAACTACTTTAGTATGGCTTTCAGTCCTGCTCAGAAGGAACTGCAGCCTTCAGTGTTCCGAAAACACAATGTCTAGAAAGGACCCAGAAGGGAAACAGATCAACTTTAGAGCTTATTTGGGTATTCCTATTCATTTTGCATTTGTTTGTTAGACTTTTATGGAAGTACAAGTCTACCTGAGCAATCACTGTGTGTCTGCAAGAAATGAGTATCTTTAGATAAGATGAGTGAAAGAGCTGGTAACATCTTTGCATTGCTGTTCTAGGCTTTGCAGGTCTGGCAGATCTTTGCCAATGCAGCCCATGACTATAACCCATAAACTATTACTGCATCTTTTTTCTTTATTAACCTAGTGTTAAACTGCTGTATTACCTTCAGCAGATAACACAGTGGTTGATAATGTTATATAGTCTTAACAATGAGATAAATAGTGTTTCTGAATTCATACTTAGTTTCATTCCTTGTCCTTGAATTCCACATACTCATTCTTCATATGCTGTCTTATACCTCAGTGCTTGTAATAATTAGCCATCTGCTAATAAGACGAAGTGCTTGCATTACCTTGAGAAAATATTGTTGTGGCATTACCTTTCTGTATCCACCACAGTAGTAGCATTTCTTTCTTAAGAAGATGATTTGGGAGAATTAGGAAGGTCCTCTGATGAGGGGGGAAAATCCCCCACTCTGAAGGTACTGATGGAAAAAAATATTTTTTTTATACAGTGTTTTTTACAGAATTTTGAGGCACTTAGTTACACCATTTGCAAATGATTTAAAGAAGATATGAAACTAGATAGGGAGGGGTAGAGAGCATTTTGTACTTAAAATGTTTGTGGTATTAAAACATACCTATGTATTTTTGTCAGTGACAGCTGGTGGCTGTGGTGGAATGGATTTGGGGTTTGACTGGGATTAAATCTTTTGTGCTGTAGTTGCTGGATGGAAGAGAGAGACTGGTTTTTAAAAAAGTATTTGGAGCCTGATGTGAAAGTACTCATAGTTAAGAGTTGTTTTTTTGCAAAGGCTTGGTGATGCCTACTGAGATCTGATCTGTACAATCTGGAAACTGCCCTAGACAAATGGAAAGGAAAACAAAAAAAAGACTTCCAGTAGGATTTGCCTCTGCTATTGCTGATACTCACTTCCTCAAAGAAGAACAAATAGAGAAGTTCCATCTCCAACACTTCAGATAATGATTTTTAAACTTTAAGCAGCTCTGGGATCACTTAACTATTTGAAGTCCTTGCTAAATATGGTGAATTTATATTTAAAAAGAGCCTATCCTCATACAAAGACTCCTGGAAGACAGACTGCAGGCTTTTTTTATACTTTTAGTCAAGTGACTACACTGTATCTTAATTTAAAAAGGGTTTATTGATTTCTTAAACTACAGGCAAGTTTTATAAGATACCTTTCTTTGCAAGGAAAAAAGTGAAGATCTCAGACTATGAAATTTAGGAGATTGTAGAAGCAGAAGAGTCTTCCCTACAAGTATAAAAATAAATTTCATCAAATAACTACTATTCGTAAATGAACAATGGTTAATATAACTTGCTATAGGTTTATATTTCACTTTTGGATGTAATTTCTTTAAACAGTGAGTTCCCCTGTTGAGCTTATAATAATGCAGGCACTTTGCTGGGTACACGATGACTTGAACGAAGTGGACATTGGCAGCTATATCCTGAAAGTCTGTGGCCAAGAAGAAGTTTTACAGAAGTAAGGAAACTAATTTTCATTAATATTAAATTTCATGCTTTTCCATGGCACAGTCATTGCAAAGTATATCTTTAATGATTAAATGTGTGAAAGTAGAAATCTTAAAAACGTAGAAGAGTCACACTTTGCAAAAGATCAGAAGTCTTTAGAGTTGCTCTGGGATACAGCAAAGTAGGTTGTCAACAGCTCCCTCAGTCTGTTCTAATCTGCCATCTGTTGTGTTGAACACAAACATTTTTTTTTCAGATGCAGATTTCTAGAGCATTTCTGTAGATGGATGTTGTAGTTTTCAGCTGCTCTTCAAATCCCAGCAACCAAGAAAAAAAATCTACTGATGATTTCTAATAATCTGAAATAATCTGTGGTATGGTTTTGTTTTGGTTTTGTCTGTTTTTCTTCAAAACTAATGGTTTACAAATCCCCATTGTTTTTCTGGATTAGACTATTTGGTTTCATTGTTAGCCACAGTAATTAAGAGCTTTAGCAAAAGTATGGCTATCTGTAATAGTATACTAAAATTTCTGCAGAAGTAAAAATCAGATCAAGAAGTGTGGCGCGGAGGTTGATTCACGATTTCCTTATTACGAGCCGACAGGTTGCCTTAAATATTCCATGTGAGTTTTTTGAAAAACACTGCATATTTTTGGTATAACTATAGCTTTCTTTTGTTTAACAGTAAGCACTGTGTAGGAAGTCATGAGTATATTCAGAACTGTCGGAAGTGGGATACAGAAATCAAACTGCAGCTCTTGACCTGTAGTGGAATATGCAGAGATCTGGCACGAACAGTGAGTACCTCCTAAACTGCAGCAGCAATATAAATCTTCAAGTTTTTTGGGAGTTCACGTCAGAGTTGATGGATCTAAGGTGTAACCTTCTTTTTGTGATTAACAAATGAGTTTGTCTGGTTGGTGTTGGGAATTGTGTTCTTTTACACTAAGAGAAAATGAAATACATAATGAATTTTTGGAAGGCAAATAATATAAATATGGATAATCTCTTACAAGATCAAGGACTGTAGCTGGAAGAAGTATGCAAGCATTTGGATTACACTTCAGGTCTGAAAGAGAAGCATCAAATTTCAGAATTAAATAAAAGTTGAGAACAGTTTTTGAGTTTAAATACATATGTATCAGACCATCAAAGAGGAAGGGAGGAATACTTAATATTTGCATAGTTAGGTACTCGATTGCTGTTTCTTCCTTCTTACCCCTTCCCAATGTGTACATGTTTCATAGGCTATTATTTACGGGTTTTTTTCCCCTTTGAAGGGATCACCATATATCTTTCCCCTTCTACTCCATAGTTATTAGTCATGAAAATTCTAAACCAGTATTACAAATTATAGAAAGGTGAGAACTGGACTTAATATCTAATATTTTACTGCAGGAAGATGATGACAGAACACCCATACATCTAACCAAACACCTCTACAAAGTGGAAAAGCCTTTCAGAGAACCTGTTATAAGGTAGTGTTTTGTAGTTATTTTAATAATCAAGCTCACCACTGAATTTCTGACCAAGGTTGTGTTATCCTCTTGCACTTGTGTTCAATAATTACTATTTCTTGCAGGTCTTCGATTGAAGAGCTTCTTGATGTGTATCACAAGCAAGTTAACATAGCTCTTAAAAATGAGGTAAGAGCATTGTAAATTACTGCTGAACCAAAAGTAGTGTGAGAAAATTTACTAATGAGGTAGTTGGAAAAAAGACTTGCAGGTATTTTTGGGGAAACTGAGATCTGAATAAGCTGTCAAATGTAAATTTGGAATGATGGATTTCTAGATTGCTTTTCCTCTTCCTAGCTTTTCTTGCAAACTAATATTACCTAATTGTCACAACTAGAAATGTGTCTTCTAAGTCATGGGGTGCCAAATAACCTTTTCCTCCAAAATGCTGCAAGAGATTAATTCAGGGGAATAGGGAAAAGGTTTGAATCCTAACTGTCTTTTGTTGTCAGCCATGAATTATATATTGGTAACAGACAAAAATCTACAAAAAAAGTGAGCAGTATAGTTGCGTAGAGTGGGAGTTATAACTGAAACGTGTTTGGAACATATAAGTTTTACGCAAAGTGTAATATCTTATTCTGCACTATTGGATTCATTTAAAACACACTGTGAAAACTATTGTCTATTTCAGTGTATGACAGGTAGCTTAAAACAGCTTGCATGGGGAGTAGTTTGGAGTATTTTCCCGAATGCAAAAGCTAGCTGAAGATAACCTACTTTACTCATTTCTAAAAGGAGAAGCTTAGTTTAACTCCTGATAGTAATGTAACTTGGAGACTTAAATCCTTAAACATTAGATAACTATATTTCTTAAGCAGTTTCTATAAGAACAGTCTTGAAATGAAAGACTTAATTACAATAATTTTCATTTCCACTATGTTGGTTTGCTTCTCCAGGAATGCAGGTCTGAACAAGCTGATGCCCACTAATTACATATTCCCTTAATGTTCTTTATTTCCCTTGATGGTGATTCACCATATTCTCAAGGGTAGTTTTGAATACAGTTGTCTTGTAGGAGAGTTACTGCTCCTTGATAAGGTGGTGTTTTTGTTGCTCTGCTCTTGCAGCTGCTTCAGCTTGCTTAACTTTGGTTTCACAGGCTGAGGTGAGGAATGCAAAACATCTCCATTCAGACTTAGGTTCCAATCTTTCTGCAGTCTTTTTGAGCACGGGAGATGTGGCTTGTAGGTGGTGATGATTAAGTCCTAATATCAGCAGTTGTTGCATTTGAAATTTTTTACTTCCTGAAGTCAATTCCTGTACATAATCAGTAGCTGAAACTTGCTAATCAAAGTTAAACAGGGTAAAGTAATCCGTAAATAACTTGTTTATAGCCTTTGATATCACATCGTTGGGCACTTTAAAAGTTAGCTACTATCTTGAGATTAATTTGAGAGCCTGTGAGGAAAATAGCAGTGGAAATTTTGCATTTCATGTGCCAAAACATCTGTTATCTTCAGTGTTAGCTTTGAAAGTACGGCTTAAATATTTACAATGTCTTCTGACTTCAGTGGTTATTTTCTTACCAGAGCAAAGTTAACTGTTGCCATGTAACTTCCAATCCCAAAACTTTTTGATTCAAACAGCTTCTTTGCTATCCATTTGTAGGAAGGTCATGAGAATATGTCTGGGGAGTGGGGTGTGGGAAACAGTTTACATTTTACCAAGGGGATATTATGCTAATCCTTCTTGTTTAGTTGTAAGTGCTCAAAAGTGGTTGTGAAAGCAAGCTATACATTAAGCTTTTAAAAAGTAAACAGTAATTTTGAAGCAAATATTTTCATTTTCTACATGTGTTCTTTAAAATTAGATGAAGACTTATATTAAAAACCAAACCCCAGAAACCTAGGATTATTTAGAATAAGTGGCTTCTGTCTGAAGAGAACAAGGAAGGGAATGTTAGGAGCATTTGATCTTCATCTGAAGCAGTCTAGCAGCATTTTCATTCTCTGATAAGAAGTTGATCTAATCCTTTCAAAAAAGGTTCCTGTCAAGCATGCAATCCTCCTTCCTTTCCTTCTCCAAGATGACAGTTTGCAATTGCTTTATCGGGAAGAATCATTTAGATTAAATAGCACGTAAGGCAAAAGTTGCAGCAAACTTTTGAAAAAGTACATTAAAGTGAAGTAAAAAAGGTGAGTGTTCCATTATGGAATTGGTATTGGTATGGAATTGGTGTAATTTGAAGCTATATGTTGATTTTAAGAGGGCTGAAGTGGAAACACTGCTGCTTTAGCATTCTTTCCGCACACTAATTGAATACCCTTTATTGAACTACATTTTTTTTTTATGCCATGAGGGAATTTGAGCTTAACATCTCATTAGAAAATGACTTGTCTACCTACAACTTCATAGAAGAATTGTTGGAAATCTCCTAATGTTTCCTGGACTCAATTCTAGAATCCATACTACTACTGTGTTTTTTGGAGTTGATAACTGAGCTATAAGGAAGTTTTCAATACTGAGGCTCTTGTTTAATCAAATTGTTACACCGCAGTTTACTGTAATTGAGATGTATCTCATAATGAACTTTTCTTGGCAATTCATTAAAAAAAAATTAAAGCAATGCTGGGTTTCACAATTGTGATCATATCAATCTGTTCTTTCATACGTTCTTTATTAGAACCAGCATAAAGCAGTAGATCATGTAATTAAGACTGTCAGAAAAATCTGTTCTACATTGGATTGTGTAGAGACTCCTGCAATAACAGAATCGGTAAAGAAGCTAAGGAGGGCTGTTAATCTTCCAAGGACTAAAAATGCTGAGGTAAACTGTCACACTATAGATTACATTCTGAGGTATGCTTTTTAGCACTGATAAATACTATGTTGTAATCTTTGGTGGCTGCAAATAACAGCAACAGTTCAGTCAGTTATGGGTGGTGTGTGTGGGTTTTTTGTGTTTTTTGTTGTTGTTGTTTTTGATTTTTTTGTTTGTTTGGGTTTTTTCTTTTTTAATTTTATTTTATATCTTCCATTTATTTTAACATCTCTTTGCTGTTAATGCATTGATAACTTGCTCTTGGAACCCTTTCCTGTTCTAAATAGTGACTTTTTTTACAAGTAGTTTTAGAATACTGTTTTCTGGTTCTGTAACTACAGACTTTTGTCACAGTAGATGCTACTAAATCTGACCAATGGAAACTGACAGCTAGCTCATGCCCTCTAAAATCAATAAAGTTATGCTTAAAGGAGGAATTCACATTATGTGAATAGCAATAGCATCTTAAAACTCTAACAGTTCATGCTTCTGCATTCCTGAGCATATGGACAAAAATAAAAATAGCTCAAATAGATATTGGTGATAAAACTACCTTACAATGAACAGTTCGCTTGGGCAGAACTGGTCTCAAGTCATGTTGTCAAAAACAGTCATTAAATGGAGAAGAGTGCAAATAAAAAAAGCTAAATCATCTTGTAATGCTATTTCTGTTGTCCTGCTGCTTTATTAGAGTGGCTATTCATGTGCTGCTCTATTTGCTTTCAGCTTTGTCAGTTCAATGATAGATGTGTAATACTCAGCGGAAGTCTTGCAAAATGCACAGACCAAATAAATATCTCTGTCGCAAGAACTAAAATTCTTGCAGGAAAATGCACAAGACACTCACAAAACTTGGTGAAATATTGCATATCAAATATTTCTTCAATGTTTGTTTTTTGGTAGGAGAAAGCTGTAGAAATAATTAGATTACAGTGTAAAAATAACTTCAAAAATAATGGTATCCCAGTAGAATTTGAAGAGGTTCTTTATCAGTAAACTCCTGTAATTCTTTTGTGATGAATCTTACCATTTAAGCCAATGTGTATGAAGCCATATAGGATTGCTTTCAGAAATTAAATTGCTGTGTAGACTGGAGACAGTTGCATCTAAACCTTATGTAAGATATTGGGTTTTGATTTTTTTGAATTGTTTTAATTTTAATTTTAAAAATTTTTTAAGTAGGTGTTTTGTCAGAAGCGGCTAAAATGTAAAAGAAAACAATAGATTGTCAAGTAGAAAATCATATAGTGCTGTTTCAACAGTTTGGCATCCTGTCATCCAAAAGTACTTGGACTACTTGACAAGTCCAGTGAAAACATACGGCAGTTTTTCTGAAAGGATAAAACAATGTGCTTTTTTTCCTAAATTTCTGCATGTTTTCCACAAGTTTTTTGGTAGTTAAAACTTGATGTTGCCAAGATGCTCAATTAATATCTAAAAGTGTAAGGATAGCTTTCATTCTTCTGCAGCAGTTGCTGCAAACCTCTTAGACTTTCTCTGAAGTATTAGGAATTCACTGGGTTTTGTTTTTAAATCACAAACTTAGTTTTCACTAAATGTTTTAGTTTTATTAGAAGTTGAATTTGGTATAAAACCTCTTCCTTATTAGAAGGGAGTAAATTCTGATGATTTGTTTGTCACCTTTTGGCTTCAACAGTGTCCTTGTTGAGACTAGACATTGCTGTAATACTGTATCATGTTTAGACTTCCAGTTCAGGAGACCAAGAAGCAAACACAGCAGAGAGTACAAAGTGACAGTACTTGTTGTTCAGTTTTCTCAGCTTAACATTTTTTTTATTCGGTAAATTTATAGTAACTCTGCCTACAGAAGACACCTTAACAAATGCCACAAACTAAACAGCTTTTTAGACTGAAATTACTGGGTGATAGAGCTAACAGCTTCAGTTTTCATCCATAACAGCCCTGACCAGGTCTTATCTCTATTCAGAGAAGTTGGAGTATCCTGAGCAATATTCCAATGTACTGTCTTTTAAGAGTTCATAAAGGGTGTCAAAGTAGTTGTGACTTGACAAAACATGAGCTTTTGAACTTGGTGAATAGTTGCTGCATGATATGGAAATTCTGATGCTGTCAGTTAACTCTTGTGGAATTTTGAGTAAAAACATGTGTTACATAAGCCCAAATATGGGCCTAATTCAGATGTTTCATAATTTCTGTACAAGATACTTCAAAGCAATGGAAAATTAATATGGGTTTCTTGGTACTGAAATTTGCTCTAACTTTACTGTGTAGGTATCCTTAAAATGTGGTGATGACGCTAGCATGAGCTTATCTGGTGAGTAAGGTTCTTCAGTTTTATTTAAAAAGTGCTTTCAGGTGGCCGCTTTAGGATGATATGCATATAAATTATAATTTAGGTTCACTGCAGCCTGAAAACCCTCTGAAAGTGTGTGTAGACCGGTTAACAAGAGCAGTTGAGGCCCTTGTGCAACTCCACATGAATTCATGTAGCAGTTCTGCAGCAATTTCTCCAAAAGACAGTAAGAGTACTAAGGAAGCATGGACTGCCACAGAGCATCTCCAGTTCACAATATTTGCTGCACATGGAATTCCTCCTGGTTGGGTTTCAAAGTGAGTAATTTATTAATTGTAAAATTTATCCTCGTGTAGATTTTTTGTTTGTTTAATTTACTTTCTCTTCCTTGTCCAGTTATGAAAAATACTACTTGATTTGTTCTCTGACCCATAATGGAAAAGATCTGTTTAAACCTGTTCAATCCAAGAAGGTTGGCACATACAAGAACTTCTTCTATTTGATTAAATGGGATGAACTGTAAGTGACTTTAGCATGTTAAAACTCACTAAAATCTTTTGGTTTAGCTGGTACCTAGCTAGCTGCTGAATAGCTATTCAAGCAACTCTTGCTTCTGATTCCATTTGACATGTTGAAAGAACAATGTGTGACTTACTGACCAAAATCAGAAGTATTTTTCCAAATGCTATTTCACTACTCCTTTTAAAAGTGGAAATGGAAATGCTGGACAAGTACCCTGTGCTAATGTGTTTGTAGTATACAATTATAAGGAGTTGGGAAAGTCGTAACATTCCTTGTAATGGTAATAGCTTGTGCTGCTTAAAGAAGGATGAATAAAGCTTGCTTTATAAGCAGTGCTCGAATTATATAAATGAGGAAGAAAAGTAACTTTTACGAACATTAATGCTGAATTGTTTTTTTTCCAAATACATTGTAACAACTTTGTATCTGAATGTGAACATCTAATTTAGGATTATTTCTATAAAGAGAGCTGGTGCATAAGTGCTTAAAAGTATCTATCTGTAGCATATGAGAATGTCTAGTTTGAGCTACTAAACCTCAGTTTCTCTTTATGGGGTAGGGGAAGAGGGTAGAAAGGAAGAAGGAAGGCAATGCAGAGAAGAAATGAGAGGATGGTGGGTGTTACCTGACAACTGAGAGGGGAAAATATTTTTCATTATCTATGCACAGCTTACTCTTTTCCACTTAAGTTATCAGGCAGCCTGTCATAACTGGAGCTTCAGGTGAGCTCCACATTGTCCTATATCTATTTTTATGACTGCTTTTAAAGGTCAGAGATAGACCCCTAGGAATACCCTGGAAGTCTACAATGACAAATTATTTCAGACCAGGAATGAGAGTTTCAGGTTCTAGATTATCTGCCTTCAGAGAGAACTCCAACTACCTTTTTTTTTTTTTTTTAAACAGTGATGCAAGAGATCGTCAGATATTTTGCTAGCAAGTACTCTAGCATATTACAGTGAAAGATGTTAGATTTGTGTATAAGATGCTTAATATAGCTGTAGTGTTTTATGGTGTAACTGGCTTAGTAATATGCTGTGATAACTTTAAAATTATATTTTGGCATGTTACAGAAAAATCAAACTTAAAGAACACTTAAGCAATAAAAACAGTGCAATCAAGAATCTGAGTTTGAATTGCTCAGTGAGGATTATGCTCCTCAGCTGCTTTCTTTATGGGTGCTGGTTTTGTACCATTTCAATTTAGCTTTCAGTAGTTCTTAATAGATTCTTTCACGTTGGATGGGAAACTATTGTCAGCTGACTCTGAATCTGAGAGATTAGGAGGCAGCTAATATAGAATCATGTATGTCCTCGTACTGAGAAGAGTGGGAATACTGGTTATGCTGGACAGTGTGGTTCTGTGTAAGGAATATGATTTAATAGGCAAAGATTAAAAAGGGTTGTTCCAAATCTGGCTACAGCACAGAAGTATAATTTAGCAGGTTTTGCAAACTGTTGGTACAGGAGATAAAGTGGAGTGAAATATAATTGCGTGGAAATTTAATACTTGGTCTTCGGTGTTACTTAACTTTTTTAAAGCAAAAGGCATCAACAGGTTATATGGACAGGCCTGTAAATTACTAACAACTGTCCTCTGTCTTATTTTTAAACCTTTTATTTTACAGAATAATTTTCCCTATCCAGATTTCACAGCTGCCTTTGGAATCAGTCTTATGTCTGACTTTGTTCGGAATCCTAAATCAGAGTAGTGGAAGCTCTCCTGACTCAAACAAGCAGAGAAAGGGCCCAGAAATTTTGGGTCAGGTTTCTCTACCTCTTTTTGATTTTAGGCGGTAAGTATCCAAAACACGGGTAAGATTATTAATATGATTTACTCTATATAAAGCTTATTCCACTCCCATAACTATAGAAACTGCTTCTCTGTCACTGAATGTAGTAGGCCATGATAAAGGTAAGAATTGTAAACTATATTGTTAAGGAAGTAATACCCTCAATTAAACAGAGTACAAAACACGGTCCTGTGTTGTATTTCCACCTAACTGGCTGAAAAACTTACCTGCTGGAGGAAATTGAACAGTGTTTGGAGGAAAGCAGTTTTATTTGCAGAAAATATTCATAGTAATGTGGGCCAAAAGAGATCATGTTAGAACCAACTATTTGTAAGTATGTAGCATAACACAAGTTGTCCTTTGAGGAATCCACTGACATTCAGGTGTTGGCCTATAAATCATATGCAGTTAAAGTATTTGCAGGTGTCAGTGTTTACTGAATTGATAGCCTCCCTTCTACTAAAGGAGTACGGTCTTGGTATTTCACGAGTTCTAATATCTGATTAGAAGATGTAAAAGTACATAACCGCTAGAGGCAGTTCTATCAATATTCACATATATTTTAGCAGATGAAGTGTAAACAGCCAGTTGTCAGCCAATTCATGAGCCATAGTGATGCAACTTGTAAAAGAAAGTGTTTGCAGCAAGCCTTGGATTCAGGAGGAATAGTGTCTAGTGCAATACAAAACAGAACAGAATCCTGACAGCAGGTAAACAATGTGCTTTGTTTCCATCATGTCACTGAGAAAGAAGTACTTTTGCCTTAAAACGTCTTAAGATGGGAAAGAATAGCTCTTGTCTTACAATCATAGAATCATTAAGGTTGGAAAAGACTGTTAAGATCATTGAGTCTAACCGCTAACCTATCACTGCCAAGTCCACCACTAAACCATATCCTCAAGCACTATGTCTACCCTTCTCTTAATACATCCAGGGATGGAGACTCAACCACCTCCCTGGGCAGCCTGTTCCAATGCCTGACAACCCTTCCGGTGAAGAAGTTTTTCCTAATATCCAACCTAAACTTCCCCTGATGCAGCTTGAGACAAGTGGAAATGGCCCTATCACTTGTTACTAGGGAGAAGAGACTGACCTGTGGCTCGCTACAACCTCATTTCAGGTAGTTGTAGAGAGCGATAAGGTCTCCCCTCAGACTCCTCCAGGATAAATAACCCCAGCTCCCTTAGGCGTTCCTCATAAGACTTGTTCTCCAGACCCTTCACCAGCTTTGCCCTTCTCTGGACACGCTCCAGCACCTCAATGTCTGTCTTGTAGTGAGGGGCCCAAAACTGAATACGGTACTAGAGGTGCGGCCTCAGCAGTGCTGAGTACAGGGGCACAATCACATCCCTGCTCCTGCTGGCCGCACTATTCCTGATACAAGCCAGGATGCCATTGGCCTTCTTGGCCACCTGGGCACACTGCTGGCTCATGTTCAGCCAGCTGTCAACCAACACCCCCAGGTCCTTTTCCTCCAGGCAGCTCTCCAGCCACTGCTCCCCAAGCCTGTAGCGTTGCACGGGGTTGTTCTGAACAAAGTGCCTGACCCAGCACTTAGCCTTGTTGAATCTCATACCGTTGGCTCCGGCCCAACAATCCAGCCTGTCCAGATCCCTCTGTAGGGCCTTCCTACCCTTGAGTAGATCGACACTCCCACCCAGCTTGGTGTCATCTTCAAACTGACTGAGGGTGCACTCAATCCCCTCATCCAGATCATTGATAAAGATACTAAAGAAGACCGGACACAACACTGAGCCCTGGGGAACACCGCTCATGACTGGCCACCAACTGGATTTGACTCCATTCACCACCACTCTCTGGGCTCGGCCGTCCAGCCAGTTTTTAACTCAGCACAGAGTGCACTTGTCCAAGCCATGAGCAGCCAGCTTCTCCAGGAGAGTGCTGTGGGAGACAGTGTCAAAGGCCTTACTAAAGTCCGACTAGACAATGTCCACAGCCTTCCCCTCATCCACTAAGCAGGTCACCTTATCACAGAAGGAGACCAGGTTAGTGAGGCAGGACCTCCCTTTCATAAACCCATGCTAGCTAAGTCTGATCCCCTGGGTGTCCCGCACGTGCCATGTAATGGCATTCAAGATGATCTACTCCATGACCTTTCCCGGCACTGAGGTCAGGTTGACAGGCCTGTAGTTCCCCTGATCCTCCTTCTGACCCTTCTTGTAGAGGGGCGTCACATTTGCTAGTTTCCAGCCATCTGGGACCTCCCCGGTTGACCAGGACTGCTGGTAAATGATGGAGATTGGCTTGGTGAGCTCCTCTGCCAGGTCCCTCAATATCCTCGGGTAGATCCCATCCGGCCCCATGGACTTGTGAACATCCAGGTGAAGGAGCAGGTTGGTGACTGCCACCTCTTCAACAACTGGGACTTCATTCTGCATGCTACCTCCATGTCCCAGCACAGGGGCCTGACAACCCTGAGGATGACCAGTCTGACTATTAAAGACTGAGGCAAAGAAAGCATTAAGTACCTCAGCCTTCTCCTCATCTTTCCTGGCAAGGTTACCTTCTGCATCCAACAAAGGAGGGAGATCCTCCCTGGCCCTCCTTTTGTCACTGATGTATTTATAAAAACATTTTTTGTTATCTTTAACAGTGGTGGCCAGTTTAAGTTCCAGCTGGGCCTTCGTCTTCCTAATCTTTTCCCTGCATAACCTCACAACATCCTTGTAGTCTTCCTGGGTCATCTGCCCCTTCTTCCAAAGGTGGTAAGCTCTCCTTTTTTTCTTGAGTTCCAGCCAAAGCTCCCTATTCATCCAAGCTGGTCTTCTCCCCTGCCTGCTCAACTTAAGGCACACAGGGATGGCCTGCTCCTGTGCCTTTGAGACTTCCTTTAATAACGTCCAGCCTTCTTGGACTCCTTTGCCCTTCAGGACTGCCTTCCAAGAGACTGTTAACCAGACTCCTTAATAATCCAAAGTTTGCCCTTATGAAGTTCAGGGTAGTGGTTTTGCTGACCCTCTTCCTTACTTCTGCAAGAATTGTGAAGTCTGTCACGTCATGGTCGCTGATCCCAAGACAGCCTCCGACCACCACATCACCCACCAGGCCTTCTCTGTTTGTAAACAGCAGGTCCAGTGGGGCACCTCCCCTGGTTGGGTCACTTACCAGCTGTGTCAGGAAGTTATCTCCCACACACTCCAGGAACCTCTGAGACTGCTTTCTCTGCTGTGTTGTATTTCCAGCAGATATCTGGTAAGTTGAAGTCTCCCATGAGAACAAGGGCTAGAGATGGTGAGACTTCAGCCAACTGCTTGTAGAGTACTTCATCTGTCTCCTCATCCTGGTTGGGTGGTCTATAACAGACTCCCACCAGGATATCTGCCTTATTGGCCTTCCCCCTGATCCTTACCCATAAGCACTCAACCTTATCATTACCATCACTGAGTTCTAGACAGTGAAAACACTCTCTAACATACAAGGCTACCCCTCCACCTCTCCTTCCTTGCCTGTCCCTTCTAAAGAGCTTGTAGCCATCCATTGCAGCATTCCAGTTGTGTGAGTCATCCCACCACGTTTCCATGATGGCAACCACATCATAGTTTCCCTGGCATGCAGTGGCTTCCAGCTCCTCCTGTTTATTGCCCATGCTGCGTGCATTGGTGTAAATGCATTTCAGTTGACCTATGGATCTTATCTCCAACACCGGCATGCCATGCCCAGGCTTATCCCTGGCAAGCCTGGTTGTATCCCCTTCCCCCTTCATATCTAGTTTAAAGGCCTCTCAACGAGGCCTGCTAACTCCTGAGCCGGAATCCTTTTCCCCCCTTTGCGACAGGTGAACCCCATCTGTCTCCAGCAGGCCTAGGGCCATGTAAACTGCCCCATGATCAAAAAAACCAAAATTCCACTGCTGGCACCAGCCTCTGAGCCACGTGTTAATGAGATGGGACTTCCTGTTCCTTTCTGTAACTCTCCTGGCTACCGATGGGGTAGAGGAGAACACTGTCTGTATTCCTGATCCTTCAAGTAATCGCCGCAGTTCTCTAAAGTCCCTTTTGATTGTCCTTGCACTTCTCTCAGCCTCCTTATCCCTGCCAACCTGAACAACCACTAGCGGATAATAATCGGATGCTTTTACTAGCCTAGGGAGCTTCCTGGTAATGTCTCTTATCCTTGCCCCAGGGAGGCAGCACACTTCCCTATGGGATGGGTCCCATCAGTATATCGGGCTCTCTGTTCCCCTCAGAAGGGAGTCGCCTATGACAATTACCCTTTTTTTCTTTCCAGTGGCCGTTGTAATGCATGGGGCTGACTGTCCCCCAGGTGCCCTTACACAATAGGTATGAGGATCTGGAACCCAAGGGCCAGGAGGATGAAGATACAGACAGTGATCACCCAGGGGGTTGACTAGAGGGAACCAAAGTCGGCCGGGAGAGGATTTGCCTACTGTGCCGAGCAGGGATCTGCATCCATCCTCCTCTGTCTCTTGGGTCCCCTCCCTCTGCCTGGCAGCACGAGGGCAGGGGGGCCACTCCTTCTCTTGATGCTTCTATCTGGTAGAGCAAATATGGTGATGCTCAAATTTTTAGAAATAAAAGACCTTTAATTTAAGGTCTGAAGTATTTCTAAGTACTACTATTCTTTAGAGGCACCTTTGCCTTAGGTGCAAAATATTGTGCTGCTTGTATCATAAGTTTACATGTGCAGGAGCTAAACTGGTGAGTGAATTTTGGCTATATTATTTTTCCTTTAATCCTTTTAAAAATTCCTAAATCTGATAATAGGGTGATAATATATAAGCCAGCAAGAGAATCAAAATACCATTTTAAAATTTAGATATATCTTAAAATACAGGTGTATTATAATAATAGGAAAAATAAGCCATTTCTTCTATCAGCCTGTTTCTGACTAATAGAGATCCCAGGATATTTTGAAATTATTCCTTCTGATTCAGAGCTGGACTTATTTAAGAAACTAAAATTAAAAGAAAGGGATAATTAACAACTGTATTAAACCTATGGCATATTTCTAGTTTGAACTAGCCTTCCTTCAAGTACAGCTGCTGGATCCTGTTACCTTTTTAACTCAGAATCAAAAGCCTGCTGTAACTTTCCTCAGTTAAGTGTTCCTGGATTTGTTCAAGTTGCATCGTCTTTGAAACTTTCATTATGAAGTGAGTTCCAAAATGCTTATCACTTTGGTAGCTACTCAGTGAAATGTTAATCAATATACTTGAACCACGGATGCCAGAATTAGGCATGATGTTGCAGAAGTGATCACACCATTGCAAAATAGCTTCAGGATTTATGCTTAAGATTTCCTATTTTTATGTGCTTCTGACTTCTAGGTCTTACTGGAAGCTTAAATCATCTAATCGTCAACCAGGGCTGTGGAAAGACAACCAAGTCTTCCCTGGACAGTTACTTCTATGTATTGTGTATCTCTGTTCCATGTGGTTTGTGCCCTCTGGTTCTAGATATAGCTCTACTCGTTCCACTTTCCCTTTTGTATGGTGACGATTCCAACAGCTTGAGGGTGCTTAAAGGATCTATGCTTTCCTGCATTGCAAAGATAGCCTGCAGGCACTTTCAGTCACCACTGAAACTTGGATTCCTTTTCACAAATTATGCTTGCTTCAGCCTTCTGTTCAAATGTTGCATTTCAGTCTCCTAACTATCACATTTCACAGTATTTGACTGAAAACATAGCTTTTGTTTTGAATTGAAAATTCATCTTGTCTTCATGCTGCATGGTGTTCTCATTGTAGTTAGTCTGGGGAGAAAACTGTTTTCTGTTTATGCAGGAGCAGTGCAATAGAATGTGTTTACTGAATGGCCCATATATGGTAGCTGTAGAGATGCTAGTGGTCTAATCCACTTGCAGTCTACATAAATTAAATTAAATCCAGGCCTAGGTAATTAAAGATACTAGCCAAATAATCTGGTTACAGTTGAGAATAGCATCAGTAGCAGGCAGGAGCTAAAACTTGTAGCGAACTAAAACACAGGAAGAATAAAAGGTCATGTATATGCTTTGGAAAAATCCGTAGTCCAGTTAAAATCCCTTCAGATGAAGTGTGTGTGGAACGCCTTAAAGTATCTATTTGTGGATGAGACAGAAGGCTGTGGCAAATATATTAAACTTTGAGATTTAAGAATTATTACAAAGGACAAGCTCTTCATTTATGCTTTAGTGGCACAATTTAGTAATTTTTATTGGCATCATAAGCTCCTAGTTAGTCAATATTTACATATAAAGAACTGTTCTTTCTTTGAAACACACATAAACCCGAAAACATCTTTCAAAATATACTAAAGGGTTGGCCTTCAAGCAGTCTTTTGAGACTGTATTTTGATTTTTAAATACTGATAGAAGTTTTCTGTGCCTAACACTCAGCACTTAACCAATTTATGAAGTATCCTCAGTTGTGCCTTATTACAGCTGGAAACCGTATTAATATTGGGAATAAACTGGCAAATACAAATGCCGTCTGAATGCACTTGCAGAATTTAGTAATGTGGAAAGTGCAGGCAACTGGCAATGTTCATAATATTCATATGTCTATGGCCTTTTTCTGAGAGGGTAAGAAGGTGTGTGTGTTCAGTCTGTTCCTCAGAGGCAAAAGTATTGCCTTTCTTCCTTAAGAAACAGGGAGCGCTGAATTTAGTTGGGTCAGTTGTATCAGCACTGAACTTTTTTTGCTGCCTTTTCCACCTAAAAGTTGTATGCAGCGTTTTCAAGGACTGAAAGTACAGAAGACATCCAGTGAAAGAAATAACTTCATATGACACTTGATGATCATAATTCCCTTTTTTAAACTCTGAACTGTATTGGCTAGTACAGCTTAATTTCCTGTATTCTTTTCTGACTATCAATGTTGAAGTAATCATCACAAGACATTATCTTAGCTCTTTAGTAGAAACACATACTCAGTTGAACTGTCCTCCTATACCATACTAATACTTTGGAATTGTTTCTTGTAGCTACCATTGGTCTTCTCCAGGAAGTATTTTAATAACTAATACCTTGTTGAAGTAAACAGACTGTGACACTTAATACCTGTACATGCTTTTTTCCTCAGATTGTTAACTTGTGGGACAAAGCTCTTGCAACTCTGGACCTCATCACATCCACATCATGCGTCAGGGATGGCCAGTAAGAAAGGAAATATGGAAAGAATAGTATTGCAGGTTATACATAATTCTGACTTGATCTGGCTATGTGTTGTTTGAATATTGTGACTTATAACTCCTGTAACTCTTACATGAGTGGTAGTAGATCAATTAATGTTTTGGGGAGAGTGTAAATACTGCTAAGTCATATTTGAAAGCCAGTTTAGAACAGTGATTACTAAGTATTAAGGGCAAAGAATGGAAAACTGCTGTAAGTGTATACAAGTCAATTATTGAATCACTATCTTGAAGCAAGAGATTGGAGATGCCTTGGTAGTACATGCCGTTATTACTGGGAGAGACTATCTTTGAAAAGCAATCTGTAGAAATGTGTGCTGAGATGGGACTTGTCTAGACGCAAACAATAGCGATTCAAGTTTCTTTACAGAACATAAGCACCTCTCATTCTAAATTCTCATGGAAGAGAAGGCACCTTGTTAGGCATAGCGTAGCAGTCCCAAATATGGTCAGTACTGTTCTTAAGGACATGCACCATCTTTTTCTTTTTTAGATTGACTTCCCATCCCATGCCTTTGATATTGAATATAAAATTCCTCAAGCTGCAAAGACTACTGTGCATCATTCTATAGAAACATTAGAAAAACCATTGAGAGAACGTCTCCTTGCCATTCTCTCGAAGGATAACACTATTGGGTACGTTCATCTCTTCATAGTCACGATCTCCTTGTATGTGACAATTTGTGGCTGGGGTATGGAGTGCTTATTTTTTCTTAGATTTCTTTAATATGGTTCTAGTATATTTTGAAGACCTGTAGAGACTTACACAAGAGATTGAATTAAACTTGTGAAATAATGGTGCTGACTTAATTACTTTACTTGTGCTTTCCATGGCCGATATCATAATAATTTCCTGCTACAAGACTGCCACCCTTTTGGTTGCCTGTTATATATGCCTATTCCTGCTTTGGCAGTTCTTGAGTAGTGGTAGAAGCTTTTCTGGCAGGCTTTCCCACTCATCTGCACCAAACTAACATTAACATTTTGGTTTATTTCAGATTATACTAAAACTTATTTTTGTCCTGCCCAAATTATAACTTTGAACAAACGTTTCCATAATGTTTGAGGCTGTATTTTGCTTCTTGTTTTTACTTTTGTGGAGGAAATAGCCATTTTAATTTTGTTCCTTTTTGTGTGTTAAATTATCTCTGCATACAATGAACAGTAGCATTTGGGGTCGTTCAGGTGATGGTCTGTAATGTGCGTTATAAACTGAAATGCTTTTGTCTGCAGGATATCAAAAGAAGACAAAGAATTTTTGTGGGAGAAGAGACATTATTGTCATAGCCACACTAGTAGCCTACCAAAAATATTGGTTAGTGCCCCTCATTGGGACTGGGCAAATCTTCCAGAAATATATTCGTTACTTCAGCAGTGGCCTCCTTTATCACCCTTAGCTGCGCTGGAACTACTTGATTCAAAGTAAGAAAAACAATGTAAATAAGTTCTCTCTCTGTGTGGTGCATTAAATGACTTTTCTTCAGTAGAAGATTCTGAATGGCATTCTTGTGGAAAATATTGCTGAATTTCTTGTAGCAAAATCTAAATTTTCTTAAAATTTTGAAGAACATGTGCTTACTCTATTCACGTAGGCTTAGCCAAGTCATGTAGTGAAAGAATAGCAATAGTGGTTAGGATTCTGGAATCTAATTTGTGCCAGGAGAGCAAGCTATACAGCCAAGCTATCAAGACTGAAGTTTTGAGAGATTAGTATGCTTGTCCTAAACACACACATGTGTTTGCATCCTAGGTAATGAAGGGCTTCAAACTTGTAGGTCCTTTATTGAGCTATTTAAGACTTTATATATGTTCTTTTGTATCTAGCTGATATCAAAAAGAAAAAAAATCCTGCATGAACAGAATAAACTTAATGTGGACTTGTGGTGACTTTCTAGGTTTGCTGATCAGGAAGTAAGAAATAGAGCTGTCAATTGGATAGAGACATTAAGCGATGATGAGTTAACAGATTTCCTCCCTCAGTTTGTGCAGGTAAGACTTTCTGCTTACACTGAAGTTTGAAATTTTTTTGCTCTTGAAAACCCAAAGGAATTGATGATTACTAGTAGCAGAAGTGATGTTGTATGCCTCTATACTTAAGAACTGTAATGCACAGTACGGAAAAACATTTGAGTAAATAATCACTCTGTGACTGTTCTATAGATATGTGGTGACTCTGTGCATTAGTAATAATCTCAGTCTTAGTTTAGAATTAAATCCAGACCTCATTTATTTTATTTTCTTTGTATTTAGGCATTGAAGTATGAAACTTACCTTGACAGTGCTCTTGTCAAATTTCTTTTGGCTCGGGCACTGGGAAGCATTCGAATAGCACACTACCTATATTGGTAAGATGTTCTTTGTTCCATTGTTCATGTAATGTTTACTATAAGGTTAATATTCCAGAAAAACATACTTTTTCATAATATCATAGTTTATAACATTGAGTGTTATGATTGGAGAGTAAACAAAATGGAGATCCTGGGTTTTTTTATGAAAAAATAGACAGCGCCTCTGAGGCACAAACTTACTGCCTTTTATATCCTGTGCATCGGTAACTTCAGATTATATATATAGTACTGATTCATGAAAATATTTTAACATCTTAGTATTGTTTGCAGTATTTGCCTTTGGAAAATTAACTTAATTGTAATCTAACCTTTTTTTTCAGGCTGCTTAAGGATACACTATATGATACAAAGTTTGGTGTAAGGTATGAGCAAATTCTTGGAGCTTTTCTTTCTGTCTGTGGAAAAAGGCTGAGGGAAGAGCTGGAGAAGCAGACCAGACTAGTGCAGCTTTTTGGAATGGTAGCAGAAAGAGTAAAGCAAACAAGTGGATCTGCTCGGCAGGTATGTATATATTTTTAATATTCTTTAGGAAGATTAGACTGAGTATACTCTCAAAACAATCAACTCAATTGCCTTTTTAGTCGAAGTTCAATAAGATGTTGTATACAACATATAGGAAGATCTAAGAATCTATTGCTCTGCATTTTAACAAGTTATTGGCTTAATGAAGTTGATGTTTTTGTCAAATTTGTCATCTGAAACATAATATTGTATGAGGTGATAGGGGAAGAAAGTAGGATGGTTTCTGTGTACACTAAACTGGAATTGGATTTAAATTGATTATGCTGAAGAATTATCCCATTTTGCAAAAGATGGGTTATCTGTTTATATGCTAATAATATAAACTTAGTTTGATAGAGTCTATCTGGTTCAGTTAAAAAAAAAAACAAACAAACCACGAACTTATGTGATATTAGCATTGTACTGCTAGGCTTGTGTATTTTTAATAGCTAAAGCAGCAGTTATAATTTCTAGCATTCCTTTGACACTGAGGAGTTAAAACATGGGCTTCAGGATAACTTTGACCAGTAGCTTTCTGTAGATGCTCCAGTTAGCAAAGTGTCAGCTGAAATTTTTATTTTTTGTCTGCAGGCTGCCTTGCAAAATGGGATGGAACGTGTGCAGTTATTTTTCTTGAAGAACAAATGCCGTTTGCCTCTCAATCCCAGTCTTGTGGCAAAAGAGCTAAATATTAAGGTACTGCACGTTCACAATTTCAAAACCTTTTCCTAAAAATTACATACGGGCTAAGCTTTTACAAATAGAAACAAAATTGAGGTGCTTGAAAGCTTTTTAAGCTTTCAAGGCAGGGAGAGTTTTAATTAAATTCTGATTGAACAAGACACTGAAATAAACTAGGCAAAGATAAAATTTATACAAATAATTGTGCAAAACCAACAAAGGTACTTCTATTTAAAAAAAACCTAACATCTGTAATAACTTATTTCTTCAGATCCTGTCTTTTGAGACCAGCAATCCTGTTTACAGTGAAGCAAGGGACTAATCAAAGTGCCTAAACAAGTCACATTGCAGTAGTAATCAAAAGGGAAAATTGAGCAAGGCTATAAAGTTCAAACAGTGAATAGATAGTGTGAAACAGGTGAAACCCGTTACTGGTTGTGTTCTGAATCCAGGGGGCAGACAGTAGCTCTAATTTTATTGTGAAGGTCCAGCAAGTAATAATGTAGGAGAAGCAGGTGAATTACTTTTCCAGAACTCTGCAAGGTTTGACAATATGTGCTCAGCCGCAATCTTGATTATATCATCATGCATGACTGAGTACCTAAACGTCTGTGAACACTGGACTGAGTCCTGGGTGGAGAGACAGTTTGTCTTGCTTTCCTTCTCTACTGTAACTATTAAATCATGAGTATGTACCTGAAAGCAGATAAATGAGAAAATACTGTGAAACATGCAAAACACCATTTTTTTTAAAAATACCATCTTCTAGGTTTCAAAAAAAGCTGCTGATAAAATATCCATGTTTTATTCACTCTTCTCTTCAAAACATATAAAACACCACTGTGCAGCACTACTGGCTTCTGTACAAGAATTGAACAAGTAACAGCCAAAGGGCTCTTTAGTTAAAGGAAGCATGTATTCACCACAATCGCAAGTCTGAATAGACACATTGTATGTCAAACCTGCTTGTTGTCAGAATGTCTTGTTTCCTGGGCTAGCAGGAATAGTCCTTCTCAAGTATTAACACTAAATCTACTTGTAGGCGTGTTCTTTCTTCAGCTCCAATGCAGTACCACTGAAAGTTGCACTGATAAATGCAGACCCTCTGGGAGAAGAAATTAATGTGATGTTTAAGGTAGGCCTTACGTGTGCATTGGAGAAAAAGTTGAATGATAATTGATACCAATGAAATAGTGATTAACTTTAGCATAGACTACTAAGCTTAGTCACTTTGTGAGTTTGCTCCTGTGTATCTAGAAACCAATGTTGCAACAGGTTGTAAAATGTGAAAGTAAGTCTACCACGTGTGAAAGCTTAAATGTAGCCTAAATTTTTCTTTTTAACTGTGTAGCTATGAGGAAGTAAGCAGCATAGTGTATTGCTTCCTAGAAATGTAAAGCAGTTAAAACCTGAAGTTTAATTTTGCTGAAAACATTGTCTCTCTAACTTCTATTTTTCCTTTTCAAGGTTGGAGAAGATTTGAGACAAGATATGTTGGCTTTACAAATGATTAAGATTATGGATAAGATCTGGCTGCAGGAGGGACTGGATCTACGGATGGTTATCTTCAAGTGTCTCTCAACTGGAAAAGACAGAGGTGCAAAACCAGATGCTGCCTATAATCTTTGCTCTCCCACTTCAGTTTGTTGTCAAACTGATAGTGAAAAAATTCTGTGCAGAGGCAGGCCTGGGAAACAGTGGAAGGCCGGGAAGCCTTCCATGCAAGGAACTTCAGTGCTCAAGAGTATAGCAAGTTAAATTGTTCTTAATTTCCAGATGGCTGAGTTGTTTTTAAATGTGTTTCTTCTCTTGAGTCCTGAGATTCTTGTGTGTTCTGTTGTCATTGAACAGTAGCGCAGAGTAGTAAATATTGGTAATGATAAAAGCTAAGGTTTCTCATGATGTTCTTATGGCCACACATGAATATAACAGTTCCATAGCAATCCTGATTCTGAATGGTTAGTTGTGGTGAGAGAAAGTATTCAAGTCAAAACTGAAATTCTAAAGTATTTGGAACCTGCTGCAGTTGACTCAGGAAGTATCATTCATGTAGTGAAATGTGCAAAAAGAAGAAAAATTTAAAACACAGACAGACAGACAGACACACAGACGCACACACGCACACGCACACGCTGTCCCCCCAGAATTAGTGTCACATGCTGGTAAAAGTTCCTTGGGAATACGAAGCTATATTTTAGATTTGAAACTAGGTCACAGAACTCTGAAGTTTGAGTGTAAATACCACCCTGCACCTTGAACATGCTTTCTGCTAGTTTCATTAATTCTCTAGAGCTAGCCAATAGGAACGACAAAATCTTGAAGAGAATAAGCAGTAACTTAGATATTTCTTCAGTCAGATGCTAGAGCAGTGTAATGAAAACCCTTAAATACATGGGAACATTGGAAATTTACGTTGGGAGAACTAAGCAAAAAGCTTCTATTTATGTAAGACTTGCTTTTTGGAGAAACAGATGGCTTTTCTTCCTACTTTGGTGACTTGACTGCATAGCATCTTATATTTTTTTGTTGCTGCTAATATTAGTATTCCTAAAGTACTTGAAGGATTAAAGTGAAAAAGAAAAATGGATGTAATTTACACATTTGCCTTTAGTAGCTCTTGCCAAGATAGAAGTAAAATTCTCTTAATCAAATAAACATTTTCCTTTTACGATTTAGCTATACAAATATTTTTAGTAAATGGTATCTCCAAAATGAAGCCACATGTAAAGCCCACTGCCTTATTTCTGGAGCAACAGTCTGGTCTGTTTCAACACTTGATAGCAGTTAAAGTTACTAGATTACTTAAATGTTAGTGTATGAGAAATATCAGCATGAAAATATTTTGCATTTACTGCTTATAGGCCAACACTAGTTTAGGTAGTAGAAAGTAATTATTCTCAAAGAGTAATTTATATGTGCATTCTAGTAACCGTAACTAATTGTAGTAAAGTAAGCCTAACTTGGATTGCTACATGTGTTTCATGGTATGCTTCGTAATGTAGTCTGCGGAAATGCTTGGTAGACTAATAGCACTATTTTTACACCTAACTGGGTCTTGAGAGAATCTGGTCTAAGATCATAAAATCCATTGCTGTCAAGAAGGTTTCTATTGAATAATGAAAATGCAGTATAACTTACGGAGATGGTTAAATACACTTTGTTATATTTTATATCAAGGCATGGTAGAGCTTGTTCCTGCTTCAGATACACTTAGGAAAATTCAAGTGGAATATGGAGTGACAGGTTCTTTTAAAGACAAACCTCTGGCAGAATGGCTGAGAAAGTATAATCCTACAGAGGAGGAATATGAAAAGGTAACTTTTTTCAGTGTTGTTCTTTGAAGACCTTTTAAAAGGGATAAATACCATCTTACGAAAGAATGAAATTCTTATTCCAGTTTCTGGTTTATATCTTTAGGAAACTTAATTTTTCCTATACTTGAAAAAGAGCAAATGAAAATCCCTTATATAACTAAAAAGGAGTCAGATGGATTCTCAGGATTCACATAAGAAGTTTTTCTTGGATATTAAATAAGAAAAAGTACTTCAGATTTCAGATAGGGAGGAATGGTGGCTGCTCTTAGGAGGCCATTGCTCCTAAACCACAATTCTTGTACAAGCACATGGGATTAAAAAAATTAAATGTTGTTTTGGGTTTTTTTTCCGGCTATGACACTGTTACATCACACTGGAAAATAAGTCGTGTACCCTTTTCTCTGCTAACATATTTACTACTTTTTGTGATTTGTCTTCAATTCTTCTTTTCTTTTTCATTTACTTAAAAAACAAAGCAACTGCTTTTGCTGCAAAGAGTGATCTCTAAATATTTTTTGCTAAGATATCTGTCTGAGAAATTTTTCCAAAATAGTGTTCTCCAATTTACTTTCTTCTCTCCCTCCCAGGCTTCAGAGAACTTCATTTACTCATGTGCAGGATGCTGTGTAGCTACTTACGTATTGGGAATTTGTGACCGCCACAACGATAACATAATGCTCCGGAACACAGGACATATGTTTCACATTGACTTTGGAAAATTTCTGGGTCATGCGCAAATGTTTGGCAGCTTTAAAAGGTATTTTCTGTAGCTAAGCAATGTAGAGAATGTAGTGATTTTTAGTATATTTTCATAATCGTTATAATGCTAAGCCTTAACTGTTAAATTCCTGTTATCTGCTGTTCTCATTATGAAGCCAATATCTTCCAGTTTAACCGGAGTTTCCAGAATGCATTCAAACTTCCCTATATATAATTAATTTTGAGAAGGCTTCAGTTTCCTATTTCCGTATTCTGATCTCTGGAACTGTTTGAAGTCAAAGCACATAGGCATAGCTTTCAAATAAATTTACTGTTCTAGCTACTGGTAGATAGAAATAAAGAATTTGGTATCCTAAACATCATTTAACTTCCATGCTTCAAAACTGCATCTATTCCTTAAGAACTTTGTGCTATACACACTTGGCAAATCTCAATGGGAATTTCTTTACAATAGTTATGAAAGCCAAGTATTTTGGTCCAGGAAAAGATTAATATAACTTTTAATTGACATTTGGTAGCCTGATATCTAAAACAAATCTTGGTGTCATACTTTTCCAGGAATACTGGATAAAACTGTAGTGTAGCTTCATCTTTTTAGCTGTGTTCATGCCATTGTGTGTTGTGTGCTTTTTAGGTAAACTTTATCAATTAATGAGAAATTGAGTGCCAAAACCTTTACCTCATCTGAATATCTGAGTGTGAAACAAATAACAGACTCTGGCTCGTAAAAACAGTAGTGAATGTCAACATTATAGAAAAGAATGAACAGCAAGTTTGTATTTACTACCCCTCTGTGTAGGGGAAGATAATATATTACCCAGGACAGAGGAGTTATGTTATAGTCAGGAGATAATGTAGTCATTGTGTTTGTTATATACATACTAAGCCATGGTATGTTATGGCATCCAGAAATGAGGGGTAGAAGGCACTGTAAGGTAACCTTGCCTCCAAGTATTGTTCCAGGAGATTCCGTGTAGGTCCAGTACCGTGTGAATGTGCTGAGAATCTGAGGTAGCACTAAGCAGCTGAACCCAACCCAAAAAAGTAAAATGACGTTAATGGGTTATTTAACACCACTTCCTTGGGGTGGGGATGGAGGGGAGGAGGAAGCACATGAAAAAGTGAATAGACCTTATAATTAACTTATGAATTCTGTGCTTTTTGAACAGGGATCGAGCTCCTTTTGTGCTAACATCAGATATGGCTTATGTCATTAATGGTGGTGAAAAACCCACTATTCGCTTTCAGTTGTTCGTGGATCTCTGTTGTCAAGCTTACAATCTGATAAGAAAACATGCAAACCTCTTTCTTAACCTACTTTCATTGGTAATAATTTTATTAAATTCAATTGAAACTTGATAGATCTGTCATGTTGGATTGTATTAAATGCTATGCTTTCTATGCTGCAGAAACTCTTAATGCATGCTTTTAAAAGCCAGAATCATCAGAAGTACTTTTTAGGAAGGTTGCATTTAGATTTTTCTTTTAAGCTTTTTTTACTACCTACCTGTTTCCTGAGAATTTAAAACTTAGAAGATACCATAAATTGTACTGCAGAGTGTTTTAACTGCTTGTAACTCAGCAGAAGTGGTGAAAGGAATAACTCCTGATTGTAAATAACTGTTGGCTATTGCTAGCCAGTTAGCGAGTTAGTGCAGCTTCAAATGAATTTGATGGCCTAAGTTTTAATCATTTCAATGTAAAATTACATTTGGTTTATTGGATTAAAACTGTGAATTCCTGCAGATGCTTTCTTCTGGCTTACCAGAACTAAGTGGGGTTCAGGACTTGAAGTATGTCCAGGATGCTCTCCAGCCCCAAACAACAGATGCTGAAGCCACCATTTTCTTTACAAGGTATTATTGGATAAATAAAAACTAAAATATCTACCAGCATCATCCTCTTAATGGGAGCTTTCTGCTATGAAAAGATGTACTAAGGACGTTCACAAACATGCCTGTAGAAGTTGAATAGTTACACTGTACAATCATAAAATATCGGTTAACCAGTGAACTACATAAAATCAGTTTCATGTAAGGGTAATGCTTGTGCAATACTTTGTCTTTAAGAATAACCTTGTGCAAAAATTTTGTCTAAGTACTGAGAGCAGGTAATCCTCTTTGGCTGTTTGAGACTTGCATTTTGAATGCATCCTAAATTGCTTAATAGCAATATCTATGATAGGAACCTTGTAATGGATGTAAAGGAAGTTCTCTCTTTCAGGAAGTGCTTTTGCACACTGGGGAGGGAGGGATGATGCTCCAGTGCAGCAAGTAGGGAAGTGTATATAGTGTGAGGAGTTGTTGCTATGCGTTACAAAATGTCTTACTGTACTTAATTTTAAATATATGGTGGAAACTGCAGTAGTATGCATGTAACTTTTTTACCAACTCTGGGAAGACTTCACTACTTGGATGATAACCTATTCCAAAGTCTGGATACTGAATCTTCTGTTAAATGCTGATTGGACTACATAAATAGCATTTGATCGCTTTTAGTTTAAAAACTGTTTCTCTGCCGGTAAGAAATTGTTTTTTATTGTTCTTAAACTTAAGCCTGATTCACTGACAGAACTACTTTTGTGCAGTCTAACATGCACTGTAGTGTTTGACATGATTTTTTCTTTTCTAGGTTGATTGAATCCAGTCTGGGAAGTGTTGCCACAAAGTTTAATTTCTTCATTCACAATTTAGCTCAGCTGCGTTTCTCAGGTCTACCTTCTAATGATGAACCCATCCTCTCATTCTCTGCTAAAACATATTCACTTAAACAGGATGGCCGAATCAAACACGTGTCTGTGTTTACATATCAGAAGAGATATAACCCAGATAAACATTATGTAAGTATGTGGAATCTGTTTCCACTCAGTGAAGATACTGAGCATTTTCTTCCAATAATATACATGCTCCTTCTTGCCTTAAGTTCAGTACTTAATCACAGAAAATTAGTCTTGTTTAGCCTTAAGTAGGTAGCTTTGAGTTGGATAACTAGGTTCTCTTTATTGACGGATTTAGTAAATACAGCTATAGATACTTCCTCATTCAGTTGGACACTAATGTCAGATTTAGGAAGAGCTGTAGAGTTTTCTGTAGTCTGACTGCATTGACTATAATGGGAACCTGGAAACCCACACCAGTGTTGACACCTGAAACTAAGCCCCACTGTGGATGACTTGAAAGTAAAAACAAAATCCATATTTGAAATCTAGACGAGAATAAGCCTGCTTGCTTGCTTCCGGGAGAAAGAGTTGTATTGGCTCTGGCTGGGATGGAGTTATCTATCTTCATAGCAGCCCACACAGTGCTGTGTTTTAGAGGTTTAACTAAAACCATGTTGATAATACACCATTGGTTTCGGTGTTGCCTTCTCTCTTTCTTCTGCTTTGCCCCTGCAGTGAGTAGGCTGTGGGTGGGCAAGGAGTTGGGAAGGGATGCAGCAGGGACAGCTGACCCAAACTGGCCAGAGAGATAGTCCATAGAGTATAATGTCAGGTTCAGTAATAAAAACTGGGGGTAGAGGAAGAAAGCGGCGGGTGGGAGGATGTTGTCTTCCAAGATGGCTGTTGCTTAGGGACTGGCTGAGCACAGGTCTGCTTGTGGGAGGTGGTGAGAGATTGTCTTTGCGTCACCTCTCCTCCCAAGGACTGTCTTCATCTCAACCCACAGGTCTTCTTGCTTTTGCTCTTATTCTCTCCCCTGTCCCATTGGTGAGGGGGTGGGAGTGAGCAAGCAGCTGTGTGGGTGCTTAGTTGCTGGCCAGGGTAAACCAACCACAAGAGTGTTAGAGTACAAATTGCTATTTTTAGCATCCAATAATATTCTTCAAATGAAGACACTTCTTGAAAAGGATCTAGAAGGAAGCAGAAAGGACAGAAGTAGTGTTGGTGGAGACGATTTTAAAAAAAAAAGGTATTTGAGTCATGTTTATGTGCTTATATAGCTACCTTCTGTAAAATGGCTCCTTCTGAATAGGAGTCATTAAGTCAAGCACTTCCTGGTTTTGTCCAGACCTTCCATTAATGTTGTATTTCCTCCTCCTTAGTAAAAGCATCATTTCCTTTATTAATGCACCTACATTCCCAGTCTGTCTTACTAGAGGCAGCAAACATTACAATTTGCCCTCAGGATTTTTATAGACCTGGGTTATTCTTTAAGACTTGTATTAATATTCATATTCCTATGCAGATGTGCAACCATCTTCAAGATTTTTTTTTTACTTCACTACTGCTGTTTGTTGGCCTAGAAGAGCCAGCAAAAGTTAGGTTTTCCTCAAGTTGTTTAAAAAGTGAGCTATATTGACATATGCAAACGTACATATTTTTCAAGTTGTATTTGCTGAAAATGTCTTAATCTGGTAAGGCACCAGCTAGGGAAGGTAGAACAAAGCTGAATAATGCTAGAAGTGAGGAGCTTTGTACTGAATCACTATATTATAAATGTATTTGGGCACTCCTGGTCCAAGCCAAAACAGCCTCTTATCTTCGGGGAAACTGTTAAGATGTAGTCTCCTTCTGTCTAGATTTTGAAACCTCTTCCCAGTTGTACATTTGTTTTTTAAATGTACATTTAACTTACCTGCCCATAAAATGAGTCCACCGAGTTGAATTTTCTGTGCAGTTTCTCAGCCCTTCACTTGCCTTTTGTAATAATGTGAATAACTGCATCCTGGGACTGTATCCCCAGTATTTTTAAAAATTCATTTTGTGTAATGCAGTACACTTGCATCTGCCCACCAAATTATCACTTTAAAAGTGGAATCCTTTAGAATCTTGAGAGACTTAGACTGAAAAAAATTAGACAGTAGTTTCCTCCATAGTCTGCACCCAAAAAGTTTTGTGGTAGTTTTGGCCCTACAGATACATGTCTAGATGTAATCCTGCACTGATGTGTTAAAATCTTGTACACCTGCTATAAAGTATGAACTTACAATGAGGCTTAAAAGGGAGAATGCGGACAGTTTAGCCATAACTACCTTTGTCCTGTTGTCAGATGTGGATCTATGGTATAGGAAGATCATGTGATGTTACTTGCATTACAGTAGGGGTACTTATAACTCTAACTCCACTATAAAATGCAAATGCTGTTACTGGGATAGGTATGTAGGAGAAGGATTAGCAGAGCAGAAAGAGTTAATTGTTATGAAAATTATATTGTTAAGTCAGTTCTGTAACACTGTCACTACTTTCATCTTTTTTGTGTGTGTTTTGGGCAGATCTACGTAGTGAGAGTTTTGAGAGAAGGGCAAGCTGAGCCAACATTTGTCTTCCGAACATTTGATGAGTTCCAAGAGCTCCACAACAAACTTGGCATTCTCTTTCCTCTCTGGAAGTTACCAGGGTATGTTCCTTACCTACTTACCACTATTGTAATGGAAGCAACAAAACTGCTTCCAGCCGGGTGGAGGAAGATGTAGCTTGAAATGGAGACAAAACTGCTGAGGAGCAAACTAGACCTCAAAGTTGGCAGTTAAGGGAGAAAACTGTTGTCTCGAAGGTTTAAAGAGGAGAGCCAGAGGAGCAACTTGATGTCTTTAGTCTCTGTGTTGTATCGCTTACAACAATTACTTGTGTTTGCTTGCCTTTCTATAATGTCCACTTATGATTGACATTTAAAAATGGACATCAGCACTTCAGGATGGAAATGACGATGGGATCTAACTGTACTTACTTCAGAGAAATTAACTGAAAACTATCTTATAAGACTCTATCTTATTCTTCCCTTGTAGCTTTCCTAATAAGATGGTTCTGGGAAGAACACATATAAAAGATGTAGCAGCTAAAAGAAAAGTGGAGCTCAACAGCTACATACAGAGTCTGATGAACAGTTCTTCAGAGGTGGCAGAAGTGAGTTCAAATAACTTAAGCAAACCCGATGCAAGCTTTCAGAATTTGGTGCTTGTTAACACTTAAATTAATATGTAATGTTTCTTCCAAATTTAGTGTGACCTTGTTTATACTTTTTTCCATCCATTACTTCGTGATGACAAAGTGGAAGGAATAGATGGAATAGCCAGACCTACAGGTAGGCAATTTTACTTTTGCTTTTTGGTGGGGGTTTATATGATGGATGACCATCACCTTTACAATGTGATCTTTTTTAAATCCTTTTTTAATTAACTGTAGTTTTCCCTCATTTGAAAACTTTGCATCACTGCCTTTCCAAATGTGCCTGCATACAGTTTCAAGGAAATAACACCTACCAAAAATTGCAACAATATATGTGATCACCTAAGCTTGCTTATGGCTTGACTAAATTATTCAAGTTTTCACTCTAAACCTCCAAGCTGGTTCTTACAAGAGAATGCAAAAATCTTTAAAACCTATGGCCTTGCCCTTTTATTAGAGAACTAGAAATAAAATCAGAAATTGAACTTGGTCTAAGGCTTATAATTTTTCTTCCACATATAATTAGTGTAGTACTGATGAAAATGTACAAATATTACAGAGGAAATAATTGTATGGTTTTTTCAGATGCGGGTCCATCAAGTCCTACCTCAGGCAAAGTGGGAGGAGAAGTGAAGCTATCCATATCATATAGAAATAGCACACTCTTTATCATGGTGATGCACATTAAAGACCTGGTGAGTAGAGACACTGAGCTCACTGCCAAAAACTGTTTCCATTTTGTCGATTACCTTGACTTAGGTTGATGCAGGAATGGTGGAACTCTCTCTCTTCCTCCAAACTTTCCAACAGCCAACTTAACTGCTGCTTTTGGTTAGCTTGATTGCAAAGTCTAGATACTCGAAAATAAATATTTGATAGGTGTGCACTAACTAGTTTTCGAAATTGTCTTGATTTTGGATTGTAGGTTACAGAAGATGGTGCAGATCCAAATCCTTATGTAAAAACATACTTACTTCCAGATACACACAAAACATCCAAACGCAAAACCAAAATCTCCCGGAAGACAAGAAATCCAACTTTCAATGAAATGGCAAGTTAAAATTTATCTAGTAACTCCCTATGGTTTGCTATGTTTTCTTTTTCTAAGCTGTAATTAAAACATTGTATAAAAAAAATATGCAAAGATATGTAAATGGAAAGGGAACTTGTATGAAAAAACTTTGTGCCCTGTTTTAAAAGACAAAAAAAAAAAAAAAGCGGGGGGGGGTTGGCATGGAACCATACTAAAAAGCCCCAAAGCATCTGAGTAGGTAAATGTACTATTACAAGTAAGCAGAAATTTCTCAGACTGACTCTGAGGAGCAATGGGGAGAAAGAAAGGAATTTTAAAACTAAAGATCCCCCTGCCCTGGATTCACTGATTCATAATGTGGAGAAGAATGAATTCAGAAGCCTTGGCATGGAAATAGTACTTCCATGTGAAAACACTGGCCCTTTTAAACACTTAACACTTGGAACACAAAATAAAATATGGATGTACTTCAGCCCATCTCTGAGAAACAGACATAGTGAATGGTTGTAATGTGCAGTAACAATGTCCATCAGTGGCTCAGGCAGTCAGAGGAAAGGGCAATCTGTATAACTTGATTTGGATAACCAAAAAATGCTTGCCTTCTTACCTTCTAGCTTGTGTACAGTGGATATAGCATGGAGACGCTGAAACAGAGGGAACTTCAGTTAAGTGTGCTCAGTGCAGAATCATTACGTGAGAACTTTTTCCTGGGTGGGATAACACTCTCACTAAAGGATTTCAACTTGAGCAAGGAGACTGTTAACTGGTATCGACTAACTGCTGTACCCTATCTGTGAACTCGTTTCTACACCTGAGTAAGACCAGAACAACGGTATTCACTTGTGCTTTTTGCATCTTCCTACTTGAAGAGAACTTGCACATCTTAAAACAAGAGACTCTGCGTTTCAACAGATATGTTGGACCAATGTTCATGTAGCCTAATCTGGAGGATTTCTAGAAAACCTGTTTTATGCTTATGCAATGTTTAAGCATCATTTAAGTGTTTGAACTGTGGGTAAAGGAAGGGGTTTTTAAACCATCCGTGAAAGTGAGATGAACAGTTTGACCATGCTGGTTGGCTAAACCATAACTTAATCATTAGGCCTGTGGATATAGTGCATTTTCGCTTTTAATTTTTAACTGTGGTGTCATCCATGGCACAACGCGGGAGAACATCAAAGAAATGCCGTATTTTTAGGCTTACATTCCCACTACTAACTAGACATCACAGAAGCAGTGACAGGTAAAATTTTGGTGGCTTCACACACCTGTAGACATGAAGGTTGAAGGGCTGGAAAAATTCTGTAGCATTGCAGTTAATCCCAAATTCATGCTTCTAATACTTATTGGAGTGAATGCCAATAATGGAAGTTGTAAATAATGGTGCCTTATAATTCAAATGCTTCTCTTTTACCTCATTTCTGGTATTTAAGTATGTATACAATAACTTTCAGCTCCTTAAATAGGGGGAACGTTCTTGTATTTGATAACTTGCAGGTCCTACTGGAAGTCTTTTCCTGAGATGTGCTCTTTACAAATAACATCACTTACACTGATCGTCACAGTTAGTGCAACTTTTCTAATTTTTTTTTCTACCCGTCTTCCACCCATGAGCTCCAAAAACTAAAGGAAGGCTGGCTGAGTGTGGTGCTGTAGGAAATGTGCCCAGCTGCTCAGTGTTTTGAAATGTCTTAATTTCTAGAACTTATAAATACTGCAGTGATAAAATGTGGAACTGATTCAAACACTGTCCAAGTTTTTTTTTTAACAGTTCACAGCAGTGTTCTTTCTCAATCCCAGAAAGAATTAAGTCCACTAAAAATACTTAATTCCAAGGAACATTAGAATTGAACTGTATTGTGAAAGTGGAGTACAAATGTGACTTATTATCTTCCATTAATACCACTAGTTACTTAATTAGGTGTTTCTGCACTACAGGTGTAGCCTTTTTCTTCACCTTACTGGGTGCTTAGGATGGTCATGTTCTGTCTAAACAAAGCTATAGGTTAAAGTTGCACTTTTCTTTAGAACTAAATCTTGAAGCAAGACAGACTATCACCACTGACTATGACTAGAGTAAAATTTTGAAGTACAATATGCAACTATGAACATAACATAATACAGAGAAAGCCTTCTATCTACCCAACACTAAAAACCTATTTCATAATCTGATTTTTCCTTCCCCTCCTACTGACCAATCTCCCTTCACTACAGAAGAGAGAAGTAAACTTGAATCTCCTGGTGCCTAAAATACATGGTCCAATTTCATATAATTATTACAAATAAAGAGCTAAGAATATCTTGAATGTTAGAAACTGGGTTGATACTAATGGGCACTAACAAATCCCAAATCCCAGTTTTATTAGGCATCTTCTTTGTATTTTTAATCTAGTATATAGCCTGTAAATAATAAACTATAACTAACTTAGGTATATTTCCTGCTCACTTGATGCTTTTGAGACTTACTCCATTCCATCACTAGAATCACAAGTCACTTAAACACAGGAAAGTAGACTACTGTTTTTGTGAAACGTTCCATTGTGAAATAAAATGAAAGCAATATGTACTGCCTTTTTTGCAGTTTGCTATTAAAGCACAGTGTCTTACTGCACAAAATACAAATAAACTAAAATCATTTAAGAAATGATTTGCAGTTTTAACAGTTGTCTGGACTGGGAAAAAAATGTATAGTACTGTATTATTCTTAGCACTCGTCCTGACTTCTGATTTAATCTTCTTCATAGCTTAACTCATTTTGTGCCTTTCCCTTACTCTTCGAAATATTCACTGGCTGAAGCTTTTTATGGCCATGGTTTTTATTTTGTCTATGGGATCTGGCCTTGGCCGCTCCTCATATGTAGAGGAACAGCACGAAGCTTGCACCTCTTTGCACTATTCTCAATTAAGAAAAGAGTAATTCTTGCAATAAGACTTTAAAGTACTACATTTTAAAAAAAAAAAAAAGTGAAAGAGGAAAATACTCAGTTGAGGTGAAATTTACCAGTACACAAAGTAGCTTGAAAATGTACTTTTAACAGCTTTTTATATCTTGTCTGATGAAAAGAAAACAAACCTTTTATGCAATATGTGACCTACAGCCAGAAATGCAGTTGTCTGTACAGACCTTGTAACAGCTTGGGGCGAGACCTCTTCCTTTTCTCTGTTAACATAGAACTTTGCACTGAAACTTTTATTACTGCCTTTTTACGATCTACAGCCGCCCGTCTCTGGAAGCATGTGCGATCTTTTATCAAAGTTCTGTGTTCTATTTTTACAACTAGGGTCGTGTAGAAGAACCTCACGCAGCCCCACCCGCGCCCGCCGCCCTCGCGGTGCCCCTGCGGCAGGCCCCCGCCCTCCCACCGCCCACACTGTGACCAGGGCAGCGCTGCGCGCCACGACGTCCGGCCGCAGCCAAGCCTCGGCCTCCCCCCGCCCCGTATCTGTAACAACCAAATGCTTTCATTAAACGAGCTCGTTAATAAAGATGTATAGTGTCGCCCTCGGCCGCGCCCGTACCCAGCGGGTTAAATGTGACCCCGTAACTGTCCTGTGAGTACATTAAACGCTATTCTGGATGAACCAAAACGCAACCCGTGTGCTGGTGCTCAGTGGGCGGGGGCGGGAACGGCGAGGCTGCGCGTGACCGCTCCTGATTGGCGGGAGCGGGGCGGGGCTAGGTGCGGGGCCGCCTCTTCCTGCGGAAGTAGGGCGGGAAAGGCAGTCGCCGCGCCGCGCTCCTTCTTTCCTGTCGCCGCCATCATGGGTCGCATGCACGCTCCCGGGTAAGCGGTCGGGGCTGGGTACGGGGGCGGCTTGGCGCTGCTGCGGGTGCTAAAAGGGCTCTGCGGACGGGTGTGGCAGCAGAAAGGCTGCTAGGGGAGCAGCGCCGCGTGCGTGGGGATGGGGATTTTGCGGGGGGGGGAAGGCTGGTGGCTGTGGAAATATGGCGGCAGGGTGGGGAGAGGCTCGGACCGGCGCCTGGTGCGGGCTTCCTAGGCCGGCCCCGGGCAGGGCATGTTTGTGGTGACTGGGCTCCCGGCGCTGTGCCGGCGCGGCCGTGCTGGTGATGGCTCTGTCTCCGAGCGAGGAGGGAGGCTGCGGGCCTCGGCCCTGCAGGCCGGGTCGGCTGTGGTGGGGTTAGGGCGGCAGTCACCGTGTCCGGCTCCGTGTAGCGTGTGATCCCTCTGCTTCCTCCCACAGAAAGGGCTTGTCCCAGTCAGCCTTGCCCTACAGACGCAGTGTCCCTACCGTAAGTAGCTTCCCCGCCCGGTGCGCGCTGGGACAGGCCTGGGCGGCCGCCTTGTGGCGGCCAGTGCGGGCTCCGCTGCCCGGAGCGCAGCTTCCCAGCGCTCGGGAAAAGGAAAGAAGCGGAGAGACCTGTAATATTTTATTTTGCGTCGTCACTTTTAAATTATGGCCTGGTAAAATGCCTGTGGTCTTTAGAATACTGAGAAAGCAAGTATCGTTTCCTGGCCCGATGATTTGTTGGGCAAGAAAGTCTATTTTCCTCTCTGTACCTCCCTTTATTTAAGTACTACTTTAGTTGGGTTTAGTCTGTATATTAATAATTTCTAGATATTAAATTAGGTTTTTTCATGCTCGAGTTTGGCCTTTGCTGTTGTCGAATAAACCGGTTCTTTCCTAAACTGTTTGCAACAGTAATTCACTGGTCAGAGCACCAACTTAGGTAATGTCAGCATGCCCTTAGTTCATTCAGGGTACTTGCACTTAAAAGGCATACCTGTCAGCTAAACCAGCAGCTGCTTAATCAATCTTGCTTTGCAGGACTATGTCTTGGAAAATCTGTTGGCGGAAAGATCAATTTGTGTTGTGTATGGAAAAGCGTGTACTGAAAAATGGTTAAATGGAAACACAAAACTAAAGCACAAATCATGAAAATAAAAAGATACAACAAAGTAAAATAACGTGAAGCTGCTTGAGATGCTGCTGATGATTAAACAGTTTGGTAATGATTAGGATGCTCAAATGCTATACTTTTAAAAAAAACTGGTGCGGTTTTTTGCTTAGTTTTATTTGTATTCTGTTTTGAATTGTAATCTATAGAGCACTTCCAAATATATTTTTCGCTCTGCTTTTCTATTTCATGTTACAGTATTAAAAAGGCAAAAAAAACCTAGGAGCTTTTGTACCTTGTTGAACAAGCAAGGATTACCTGTCCTGTTGGCGTTGTCTTAATTTAATTTGTGTGCTTAAAGTCTGATTTTTCGCTAGTCTCTGTATGTGCCTTACTAAAAGATGGCTAAATGAGTCTTAATTTTGCATTTCTGTCAAAGGCCTCTTTAAAAAGATCCTTCCCCATGGCAGTGGTTTTCTTTTTTCCTCTGTAAATTTGTGTTCATACTTGCACTGTGTCAGTCAAAGTAAACTCATGATAAAGCAGCTGGTTGGAGGCTATATGGACTTTTTTCCTTCAACTCTGCCTTCCCCCACCATATTTCATTAGCACTGCAGGTTTAAAATATGTAAAAAAGCTTCTGTGTCATTAGAAGTACAATTTCAGTTCTTGATTGTTTTTTCAAACACTACAAAGCATCTGTTTCTACCGTTTCTAAAAAGCTTTCTCAAAGCTAGCCTATGCCTCTGTATTAAGCAGGTTTTGTGAGTTGTTGACTTCTTTTTTTCTAATTTTCTTTAGTGGCTGAAACTTACATCTGATGATGTAAAGGAACAAATCTACAAGTTGGCTAAAAAAGGCTTGACCCCCTCACAAATTGGTAAGGCATATTAATAAAACTCCTAAACAGACAAAACACAGTTTTCTGATTGTAATACTGTAATTATTCCTTCAACCTATGTTAAATAATATGCCAAGAAAATACAGGTTTTCTGAGGTACCTGTGTATTCACTGTGTGGATACCATAAAAAATGTATCTCGTTCTTGCAAGAAGCATACTTGGTGATGTATTGGGGGGGAGGGTTGTGTTTTGTTTTGTTTTTTCAAGCAGAAGATGTGAAGCATCTGTTTAATCTTACAACATGTCCTTAGGAACGGCCACTGACAGGTGTTCTGGGGAAGTTTAGTCTGCCCAGTTTCTTGGAGAAAGACTGGACATCTCATCTCCAATATCAGCAGCCCTGTGTTTAGGAGCTTACTGAGCCAGGCACTGTAGCTGCGTAATAGACGAGTTCTCGGTAGTTTGGACACTAACCCTCCCCCCACCCCAAAAGCTCTGCTTAAGTGTATGCATGCTCCAACTTCATATGGTCACAAGCTATGCAGTGTAGTTATGTGCTGTGTGAACTTCTGGTGGGTGTGGTTTTTTATTTTTTTGTAATCCTGCGAGTATTAATGATCCCTATGGTACAGTACATTTTTTTAGAGTAAAGATGTCTATGACATCTTTGTTAACCGTAGAGAAAAGGGTGATTTAATACCTAGCTTTAATGAACCCTGTTGAAAATGTCCCGATAATAATGTAGCACTACATATGTTACCTGCCTAAATGTGATGGGTGCCTTAGCTGTCTGTTAAGATCTATCTGGTAAAGCGTTTCAGCTTCTGTGAGTTGTATTTTGCTCTCTCACTGTCTACCACTTATTCACAGTTTCCACCAGAAAGGTTTTTAATTTAGAGAAGACCTTCTTTGGATGTCTTGTAACTGTAAGGTTGGTGTCACAAGATTTGTTTGTGTAAAGCTTTTCTTTTCAGTGTGAGATGTAAATGTTTGTTTCAGGTGTGATCCTGAGGGATTCCCATGGTGTTGCCCAGGTTCGCTTTGTTACTGGCAACAAAATACTGAGAATCCTTAAATCAAAGGGACTGGCCCCAGACCTTCCAGAGGATCTTTATCACTTGATCAAGAAAGCTGTTGCTGTTCGAAAACATCTTGAGAGAAACAGAAAGGTGAGTGCTAGTTTAAGTAGATAATGCTCTATGTTTATTTTTTCAAATAATACCGTAGTTTGTTTACAACTTGGTGAATCAAAGACTCTTAGTGTATACTTCCAGTTAGCCCCTCCCTTGAGTAAACTTAGAGGTTTGGGGAGACATCTTGATAAAGGATAATGGTCTTTATCTGTGAAAAGGATCTTTAAAATGTTGCTTAAACCCTGTATTTCTGGTCCTGTTCTGATTTTACGGGATTCGTCAGACTTTGGTAAAGGGAGTGTGGGGTTTGTAGCAGTAGCTGTGGATTTTTTTACTTTACTAAAGCTCGTCTGAATTACACATCAGTGAGAAGTTAAAGTAGTGCTTGGTTGTAACATAACTTTCTTTTCAAGGATAAAGATGCCAAGTTCCGCCTGATTCTGATCGAAAGCAGAATCCATAGGTTGGCTCGCTATTACAAAACCAAGAGAGTGCTGCCGCCCAACTGGAAGTAGTAAGTCTTCTCTTACGTTACTGTTTTCACCGGGGTCTTTTAGGTTTTGTAAAGAATATGCGGGGGCTGTTATTCAAAGGGCAATGTGTGCATTATGATCAGGGTTATAGGTATACCAGGCAGCAAATAATAGGTATTTTCAAAAAAATATTAACTGAACAATTAATGGAACTTATTGCTGAGTAAAATGACTGTCATGACACTTGGAAAAAAAAAATTCTCAATAAGTGAAGTCACTAATAGATAATTTTTATAATATTTCATACAAACTGCAGTCTCTGTTCTCATTCAGATACTTTTATAGTTCATGTTACTTAAAAAAAAATTGAGAAATGGCTTAGCTGTGGCAAAAATGAAAGTCATTTCTAGTTTTTCTCTAGGAAAGTTTAGCCAAAATAGGAGAATTCCCATAGATGTCAGGGTGAGCTCTTTTTCTGAAGACTCAGTTGCAACTAGCCGCGTTTTGGAATATGTGGTTTTGTGCTGATATTCTAGTATTTGTAGTTTAAAAGGAAGGATGAAGTCTTTCTTTATGCCATAAAAAGGTTTAAACAGGTAGCGATTGAGCTCACGGCTGGTAGTTAAAGCTTTGAACTGCAGTAGTATTTTTGGCAACTAGTTTGAAAAACTGCCTTTGCAATAATATTTCTCTTCTCTCTTTTTAGTGAATCATCGACAGCTTCTGCCCTGGTCGCATAAGAGCTGGCTATGACTTACTGAAAGAATAAATTTTCATTAACTAAGGTTGTGTTGTCTCTAAATGGTTGGTGTCTTACAAACTTTTGCCCCTTTCAGGATACTGCATGTAAATGGGTAGTTTTCAAGGTGAAGCAGACGTGTGGCCATGGTTTCCACATTGCTATCGTGCAGTGTCAGATCTGGGTAGTGGTGGTTGCTGTTCTAGACCAGCTGCACAGTCTGTGTCTGCGCCTAAACTGTGCAGCTTTTTGATCTGATAGACTCAAGTTTGTGAAGTGACCTAGTCATGCACAGCAAATGTATTTTATTCATGTGGGGCCGTGCCTCTGTGTATCCTGCAGGAAGAACTGGGGAAGAAAACAATGATGGAAGAACTGGAAATTTAGAAGGCAGAAAGGATTAGGTAGGGGGAGGGGAGGAAAAAGGGAAACAAAGTTGGAGAGGTCGATGGAATCATTGCAGGTAACGTGAATCTGTTCCTTGTGCAGAAAGCTTAAGCAGACCTCACCCACATTCTGACAGTAACTGTTGCTGTCATTTGTAAGTATTTTAAGAATAATTTTGAGATTTGGGTAAATACAGACAACAGTTTAGCTCTCCTCAGATATTATGTCTTTACTGTAGTGGTTTTCCCTACACCCGAAGGGTTAGGGCTGCTGAATAGTTACTGTTGCTGGGGTCGTGTGTCCAGGTTCTGAATAGCTTTGACCTTGAGAGTCATCTTTCTGCTGGAGGAATGTGGAGAATAGACTGGTGGCTTTTTCGTTTTTAGGAGAAAATTATAAATGGAGTTATTCTGAGCTGTTGTTACTGTTGCTTCTAAGTCTTGGTGCATTACTTAACTTTTGGTATATTAAAAAGTAAATTTAAATAAGACCTAACATTTTTGTATAGTGTAGTAGCTACTTTCTAGATCATAACCAGTAGAACCTGGCAACTTCTGGATTTAATTTTGCAGAAGCACAGGATTCCTCTGCCCTGATTATGAAGCTAAATGTAGACTTGTGATTAAGGCAGTTTTAAAAGAAAAGCAGTGCAGTCCAGTTGAACTCTGAAGTGCTACTGTCTGGTTCATCCTAAGTTGCCAGACTCCATATGCTGTCAAAATGCTTGCTTTCATTTCTGACAGCTGTTGGATTATTTGCCAGGCTCTCACAATAATAGTTAAGTGTTCTGGGATATAGATGCAATAAACCACTTTCATGATACTTAAAAAAGTTGCTGTGAGTCTTTGGGGTTGGAGGCATTGCCGACTGAAAAGCCCATGGAAACTAGCCATTGTTCTGAAATAGCTATATGCAAAGAATGAAAGTACCAGCAGATGGCGCTTGGAAACACCAGCGTCTTTAAGAAGTTACATGTTGCAAGTGGTGCCACCTAGAGATGAAGTGTCAAAGCTGATGGTCCAACCCAGTGAACAGGTGATGTGTTTACAATTGTAATGCTACTATGTACGTGGTGCCAAAGGGTAACAGTGGTTTTGAGCACAGTCATGTTGAAGCTTACACAGTTGTATTTCATGGTGCTGGGGTGTTTTGGTCTGAACACGATCTGTACTGTGTCTTTTCCAGCAGTGGTTTTCTAGCGGGGCTGAAAGCAGGCTGTGCTGTGCTTGTGGCGTTTACCCATCCAGTGGTGCTGACAGCAGCTGACCCTGCCAGAAGAGGGAAGGGTAGGTAGGGGTGGTTGCAGGGTCTGTCTCACAGGAATGGAGGAGCAGGGGAATACCATGTCAATAATTACCTTGTGGCATACTGTCAGGAATGGGATTACCCAGGGACAGGTCCTGGGCTTGCAGTAAGGTCAGATCCAGGTGTTGAAGGTATTCCTGAGTATAGAGGAAGAGAGCAGTATACCATATTTACTGCCTGTAACATTTGGCAATCTTGTTAAAGAGTAATGGTGTTTTGTGATTCTACTGTTAAGCACATATATTTCAACTACGTGCATTATTAAAGATTCTATTTCCTGTAAATCACACAGGCTAGCTTAAGTAAACTGTTCTTAAGGCAGTCAGTCCCTTACCCTACCGATGACCAGAACTGCACCCTCGGGAAACTCGTGTGCCCCAGGGCACACAGGTGGTCTGCTCAGCAGGTGGTATGCTGCAGGGCATCGGGTGCCTGGCCAGGTGTGAGAGCAGTGGAGCCAAGGGGCAGGGGTAGATCCTCTCAGGGGAGCAGACCCCTACGAACCATGATGTCGAGCAACGCATTGGGAGGATGAGGTCCCACAGTGTGTGCCTGAAGAGATAGGAGTGTGGTGCCAGGAGGAATATGGTCCTGTGGAAGCATCAGGTGAGTTTACCATTTGGGGCAATGCTACAGGACTGTGCCTGGGTGGGAGCGAAACTTTCAGGAAGTCTAGGTCTCCTACCACGTAGCTGAGCACCAGGGCTGCTCCAGGTAGTTCAGAACTTGTGATCCAGCTGCCTGGGTACGATATAGCTGCCCGGGAGAGTTAGTGGAGCCTTCCTGCTGCTCTGGGTGAAGATACAGGGTACTTCCCTTAGCTGGAGAGATGCAATAATGGGAATAAATCCAGACCTGCAAATAGTTGCCCAAAATTAATTATTTATATGCACTAGCACAAACCATCTCTGCCCCGTAGTACCTCCAGGCAGCACCCTGGCTTCCCTCTCCCCAGCAGTCAGGTGTTGTGCAGGCTTTGGGCCCCACTGCCCACTTGCTTTCTCCTGTCACAATGTTTCATCTCTTCAGGGTTTCTTTTGCCTTGGCTTAACCTTCAGAAGCTGTGTTCTTGTTTCTGCCTCATTTCCAGAGCTTTTTCTGAATTTCCAGTGTTGTTCTTTTCCTCTTGCAGTATTTTTTTTTTCTCTCCCAGCAGGTATAAATCTGGACGATGATTTCCACCTCACCCCACCCTGCCCCATCCCAATGTGAGCTTTTCCTGTGTTGTGCCAAGGCACGCATCAGAAAGGAGCTCCCAGCCTCCCCCACTCCCAGCTCTCTTGGCCCCTCTGGCACAGTGAAGCCTGCCCTTCCTTCTTCAGAGAGGTGCGGCCACAGGGCCTCTGCTCCCACCCTGAGCCATGGTATGTGTGTGCCCCCTCAGCAGCCTCGCTGTGCTTTGCTGTTCCATACCAGGCTTGTTCATGTAGTGTGTTTGGTTCACAAAAGCCTCCCACTGGACTTCAGCCCATGCCAGCTCTGCTGCTCTTCCAGAGCTGTGGCGTGTATGGCAGAGGCTGCTTCCCTTTGGCTGATAAACCAGGTTTTGAAGGCTGGTTGCCAAGGCGCCCTTTCCTCTTGCAGAGCCCTGCTGGCCAGGGTTGTCTGCCATTTCCCAGGAAGGTTTGTCGTAGGGTTGTTTTAGGAAGAACGATGATTCTTGCAGTCACTGCTGGGTCACTGAGGGTGGTAAGGAGGGAACTGGTTTCCTTCAGGTCTGAAGCATCAAATTCTCCATTGGACATGGCACAGGGAGATGGCACAAGTGCCCGTTTTCTTGGGAGCGTGAAGATCTTCCCTCTCTTGTTTCCGTTTTGCCTTGGCTTGCACCTTTTTTCTTCTGTCTCCAAGTTTCTGTGCTTTAAGTGTTTGTGCTGACACTTCTGGCTCTGTGTGTGCATTCCCATTAAGGGAATTTTTGGCGGGCCCCCCCCCTTTTTTTTTTAATATCAGTCAAGCCCATTTTTGTCATTCCTTTAGGTGACATGAGTTTGGCTTACCCTGATTTGAGTCAGCTAGGGCAGCATTCAAATGTATGATCACAACTTCATGTTTTCTGCACTTCTGCAGTTCAACTTGGAATGGTAAGTCCAGAAAGGTAAGCCTTTATTCCTGTGGTTAAATCAATAGGTGATCGATGCCTCATGCAGTTTCTACATTCGTTTTTAGGAAAGAGTTTGAGAGGTGGCTGTTAGGTATGGGAAATATTAACCCTGACAGGATTTAAGGGAGAGCTTTGATTTAGTCATGTCCAGAGGATGCTTTGCTAGATATTTGTTGAACCTGAAGGTTTTTGTCGTGTGTGACTGGTTCCCTCGTGGAGGCACATAAACCATCTTTTACCTCTGAATTTTTCTAATTGACAGTTCCTGTTTACAAGTACTTCTGCAAAAAACCAAGAAACTTCTAGTAATTTATTTCACGTAAGGAAACTTAAACACCAGTTTTTCTGCTGGTAAGCCATTACCGCTGCTGGAAACCATGCATTTCTCTAGCTGGGTAGGGCAAAAAAAAAAAGTCAAGCAAGCTATAGTAATAACAATCAGAAAAGGCAAGAAATTACTTGCATTTGTAAATGTACAGCTGCAAGTATATGATCTTCTGCTTTTTCTGGAAAACAGCTTCTAAAGTGTGTGCTCCGTTGCATTCTTCTGCCAGTAAGCTTTTTATGGTTTTCAACTCAAAATCATTGCGTGCAAGCTAATCCCAAAGAGCAAAATGTGAATGAAACACGTACTCTGATTTTTCTGAGGGAAGGTTTTTGTGTCACTTTCTTCCACTGTGTTCAGCGTCACTTACAGATCATGAAAAACAATGTAGTTAAAAAGCACCGCATGTGTTTCTCAGGACTCAAGGGCTGGTTTTTTTCCCCTGTTCCCATTTAAATAAGGAGCACTGGGGCCTACTGAATTCACCAAAGGCAGGTTTGGTACTCCCATAGCTCTGGGATAGTGGGTGTTTCTGGCTTAGGCCAATGCTGCTTCATGTTCACGCAGTTGTTTTGTTTCCTTTTCAATGCTGGGATCAAACTAGCGAAAAAATGTGTGCTGTTGCTGGGAAGTCCCTTCAATAACTGCATCATTTGCATGACAATACATCGTGGTGCCCTGGTAACCTCCCTCCGCCAGCACATACCTTGGCAACAGGAAATGGTTCAGCAGTGTTTGCTGCACAAATGGGATGCCGGCGAGGGTCCTTTCCATGCTCCCAAAGGATTTCTGGATATACTTGCAGTTGGATAAATGTCGGCTTCCCTCCTTCCACCCTCTCCTGCTTTTGGGATAAATTTTACTTCTGGTTAGAAGTCTGTAACCCTTGTAATGAACAGTGTTGCTGACTAGTTGTCCTGGTTTCAGCTGGGATAGAGTTAAATTTCTTCGTAGTAGCTAGTATGAGACTGGTTTGGGTTTTTGCTGGAAACAGTGGTGATAATGTGGAGATGTTTTAGTTGTTGCTAAGTAGCACTTACACTGGTCAAGGACTCTTTCAGCTCCCCGTGCTCTGCCGGGTGCACAAGGAGCTGGGAGGGGGCACAGCCGGGACAGCTGACCCCAACTGACCAAAGGGATATTCCACACCATATGACGCCATGCTCAGCATATAAAGCTGGGGGAAGAAGGAGGAAGGGGTGGACATTTGGAGTAGTGGCGTTTGTCTTCCCAAGTAACCGTTACGCAGATCCCTGCTTTCCTGGGGATGGCTGAACACCTGCCTGCCCATGGGAAGGAGTGAATTAATTCCTTGTTTTGCTTTGCTTCCGCACGCAGCTTTTGCTTTACCTACTAAACTGTCTTTGTCTCAACCCATGAGTTGCCTCGCTTTTACTCTTCCAATTCTCTCCCCGTCCCACCAGGGGGGAGTGAGCGAGCGGCTGCGTGGTGCTTGGTTGCTGACTGGGGCTAAACCACGACACTAGTGTGAGTTCTTTCCTGTCGCCACAGGATTTATTAAAGGTGTTAACAGCACAGATGCAGGAACTGGAGCTGAATCATTATAAAAGGTTAACATTAATGGCATAGCCGTAGGTATTGGCTATGATAAACGGTAGCATTGTCCCGCAGAGCTTGGCCACTAGAGAAGAACTACTGGCAGTTAACTTGTGGAGGCTTGCTCAGTGCTTAGGACAAAAAGAAGTAAAGTACAGCCTGTTACAGAGATACTGTGTGGCAAGTAATTATGTTGGCTGTGCCTGAGGCAGGAGGTGTACCTACATTAAAAGATCACCTGAGTTTTCTAGTGAGTGCTGGTGTTACAGGCTAATATTTTATTCCCTTTGAGGCTGCTCACTCAAGACCCCTTTTCAGGTCAGAATTCTCCTTCTTCAGAGCCAGGAAGGGGCTTTCAAGTTTAGTGCAGCTGTCAGGGATCAATCTCTTTTACAGCTCCTTCAAGTTCTTTATGATGCAGATGAATGATTTCTGTAGATCTGGAGCCCTGTGTTATGCCAGAGTGGGAAGAGGGTGGCTAACGTTTTGAACTGTGGAAGCTGTTGACTGACTGGGTGAAATAACCAGTGACAGCCATTAAAAATTAATCAGGTTAAATGAACTTGGGAAGGATCCAAAGCTCAGAGGATCAGTTCTGATGGCGAAGGCATTTGAGATTTGCAAGAAAGGAGGCAGAAGCATCTCTCAGTATAATATCTGTTAGTGGACAGTGGGGCACACCAAAAACTGTTGTGAAATACAGGCTGTAAAAGATCTTCTGTCCTTGTGAGGTTTTTCTCTTGGGTTTTTGTTTGTTTGTTTTGTTGTTTTTATGGAAAAACCGTAACATCTTCCTTTTCCTTTAAGTAAAGCCATCCCATCTTGCTCAGCATAGCTGGACTTGGCAAAACTAGGACTATAAATAGATACATTTTCACAAACTGATGATATAGTAATAGCTATCTTTTGTATTGGGTATTCCATTTACAGCTCAAACTCATGCTACAGATACCTTCTTAGACTTTAATTCAGTAGTTATTCCTGATAACTTCCTTCAGCAGTACATTCAGGTCTGGGTTCTCTTTTGCTTTAGTAGTCTGCAATTAAGCCGCACTGTATCCGTAAAGCAATACAAGAATAATATTTTAAAATAATGGTATTTAGCTAGTTTCAATCAAGTTAGGATCTCAAAACCATACATGATTAAACAAATAAAGCCCTTACTAACAAATAACATTCCTGTGATGTGCAGGGAGGTGACTCGGTGTTTCAGTGGCCCTGATTTCCAAGTAGTATCAAACTTGTGAGTGTTGTATAACAACCTAGGAATAGACGGTGCTGGAGAAAATGTTTAGTTTTCTGGAATTCACCAAATATAAGTGTTGCAACTTTGATGCTGCAGGAGCATCATTTCACTGATATCTACCTCCTACATAGTACTTTTGGCCCATAAATCTCAGTGGTTTTTGTAAGAATAGAGTAGATTCTCCCCCACCTTTTCCAGGCAGACAGAGGCATAAACCAGTGAAATAGCTTGCCTGGGCCAGTAGGAGAGCTAGGCATGGAGTTCTGATGTCCTAAATCCCACCCCTGTGTGTCCCACCTGTGAACCTGTAATACAGTTACACTTTAAACAAAGATGGAGGTTTATATGTAAATGACATACGTGGGAGTGGTGAAGAGCTGAGAATGGCGGCTGTTCCACAGAGGCATTTGAGGACACAGACCGTGACATTTACTTCTGGCACAGGAGACCATAGTGTGACTCTTTGTGGACAACAGTGGGCAGTTATGATAATCCCCTTTTGCACCGATGCATGCGCAATGTTGAGAGTGGAGGGAACAATTCCACAGCCCCTTTGTGTCCAGGGTTGCGGCTGGGCTGGGTCTTCCTTCCTTCCTTGATAGAGCACCAGGGAAATGGAACCAGACTTTGTCTCAGAGCTTCGTCTACCTGATGGTGCTCTTGTGGGGCACATAACTCTGTGCTCCTACCAGTTCAGAGCAGATCATGATGTGGTCTCTTACTGTTATCTTGTCTGTGTATGGCAACTTTAGATATAGCAAAGGAGGATATAAAAAGCAGGAAAACTTAGGAGCTTGCCCATGTTGTACAGTTGAGACTGTCGCTTCTCAGTTTTGAAACTTCTTGACTTACAAGTTCTTTAGTAAAATACTGCACAACAATCACCTTGATTTAGCTGCCTAATATATAGGATTCCCCTTAAAGCATAGATAAAACCTAGGTTTCAGTGATGTCTGGAAACTGTGTCTTTCTGTCTTAGCAAACATCCATACCTTCTGCAGTTGCGTAATAAAATTGTGAGGGTCACAAATTGTTCTAGTAAGAAATTCTACTTCAGATAAGGATTCCTGTCAGCTTTGCTTCTGGTTGGAACCGAAGATCAAACTATTAACGCTGAATCTGAGCCATTTAATGAAACAATCTTATTTAAGCAAAGCAACACGTCCTGTTGCAGTGTTGTTTGGTATTAAGCAGCAATCAGATTTGTCTCCCCAATAAAACTGAAAAGCTCATTTGAAAGCAACCGTAATCGGAGATGTCATACTGCAGATACCCATGATAGATATGGCTTAACAAAACACAGGCTTTCGCTTCAGTTCATCACAATGATGGATAATCCTACAGCACACTGCAGTTTAAGTACTGTTTATGTAGCTTGCAGTTTAGGCTGAGAGTATTCCTTTCACTGTTGCATACATGTTGGTATTTTTCTTTTTTGCTCTAGAGTGCCACATGATTAACAACCATGTTAAACTTACTCTGTAGTGCAGGTCAAGTGAAATGGCATTTAGGATGGTGAACCTGAGGTTTACCCAGCAGTCCTTGCTGTAGCACACATATTGAACTCAGTCTGTGGTTTTTGCAATGGCTTGCTCTGCGGAAGCACAAAAACCGAGCAGCAGTTTCGGAAGGCTGCGGTGGTAGTGGTGAGGGTCATGCAAGAGTCGACACTGACAATAAAGCAGATGTGCCAAAGTACTGATTAGGGGGGTGTTTACACAGATTTAGAGGTATATGTCTGGATTTGGTTCAGCTGCCTGCATGAGAACTTTCACAGGAGATACTTTGTGGATTGCACAAAGCTCCATCTCCTGGACTCAAGCAAATTTGCAGGATTCTTTTTGCTTAAAAAAAGACTTGAAAATTTTGCATGGGTGGGTCAGCCAGTCTTAAAATGCAGAACTTTTATAGTCAGAATACCCTGAGTAATAGGCCTTACTCCATGCATCTTGACTTTTAATCCTTAAACATTTGAGTTAAGAACATGTCAGCAGTGAAACAAAGCAAGCCCAGTTAGCATCGGACTACAGAGTAGGTACAAGCACCAGATGTGTGTAAGAAAGCTAGCCGTCTGTATATTTTTAGTCTTAATATTTCTCTTCATGTGAGCTGGGAGATAGTAGGAAATTCCCTCTTGCTGTGTTTTCTTTTTTTGATGGGAAGATACTGCCATTGCGAAGTGGTGTTAGGTGTACTGTTGTCCTGGAGGTCTGCAGCATTAGCATCACTCCACATTTTTACGACCACAAAAAAAGTGACAAGCGGTGTGTTAGATTGTGCTGGGTATTTCAAGCAGTGGCTTTTTTATTGCTCCTTAGTCCCTGAGTACTCCTGCACTTACTACAGTGCAGAGACTCATCAGGGAGTATGTTAAAGTGCCTGGGCTCCTGATGTGCATTATTTGGAGCTTTCTCTGATCTGTGCCAGATAGATGGTTGGGGTAGTCTAAGTGCTACCTCTTCCACCACTTCCCTTCCAAGTCAATGTATCCTGGTGATCTGCTAAAGACACCTCATTCTCAGGCTGAAAGACCTTGTCAGAAGTGGTGGTGCCTGGCTCCATATTACCTCTCCCCAGAGGGCACAAAAGGTGGCCCGTCTGATTACTGCAGTTCCCATATCTGGTGGGCACATGCTGATACCTGCATCATTCATGCACTCAGCATCCTGTTTAAATGCAGTTTCACCTGCCCGAGTCCACTCAAGATACAAGTTAACAGCAATCTTAAACAGAAATATTCCACACATCCAGGCTGCAAGCATTTACTTCTCATTGCCAGGAAGTTTGCTCTGCTTTCAAACCAGAAACCGCTATCCATCTTGATGCAGGACACAACAAATTGCAGGCATATCTCTCCATGGAGGAGAAAAGGGAAACAGATTTGCCATCTAGTTTTGCCTAAGTTTCCACAGCAGGGCTTGGGAATGGGCTGCCTTCCAGCTGTCTGCATCCAGGCTGGCTCCTGGTGACGGGAACCTTCCCCAGTTCCATGGCGCGAGAAGAGCCAAACCTCATGCATGTTGATGTAGGCTTCAACTTGCTTGAGTGGTACAGGACATGTGAAGGAGAATGTCTTTGCATCTGTGCACTTTAGATACGTTCCCTGTCCATCAGGTGCAGGGCTGTTTTCTGTTAACTCACCCTCTTCCCCGCTCCTGCCACTGATACCTTTGACCCCCTCATTTGCTATCAGCCTGCAAGTAGAATGCAAAGTTCTCTCGTTAGCTGTGTAGGATGCAGTTTACTATCTGAGAGACGTTGGTGTATTAGCCTGCTACCGCTGAAAGTGCAAGCCGGTTACTATTGCAGCTCAGTCTGCAGACACTAGTTCTGACATAAGTGAAGAGGTAGTGAAGGAGTGTGAGGCAGAAGAGTATCCCTTTTGGTGCACAGCTATCTGTTAACTGCTCCTTACTCTCATGCTGACTGCAGAGTTCAGCTTTGCCTGACAGGTAGCACAGAAGTGAGTGGGTGTGTGGGTCATGCAGCTTGCTCTGTGCCGGGGGAGGCTTGACACGTCAGCAGGCTTTCAGTTCATGCTCGGTGTCATCGACCCAACAAATCTGGGATACTGTGCATGAGATGAGTTCTTGCGGTCCCAGTAGCAGGAGGCTGCTGCCACCAATGCCTTTTCTGGGAGACTCTCTTCCCCTCCCTGCTATGCGACCCACATATGTCTGTGATAAAATGGGGAAAAGCCAAGAGAAAGGATCTGTGGCCCAGAGACGTTGCCCTCGCGTGCCCTCTGTGGCATGCAGGCCACAGCCCAAGCAGCTCTGTGATGGGCAAGTCAAAACCCAGAAAACTAGGATAATTAGTTTTATATGTAGTAGTGTCATAGTTCTTCTCAGAGGAACCCCAAAGCAGTTTGGGATTTTCTTATTGGAGTGGGTTTTTTCCCCTTTTATGACTGTTCAAATGTTTCTTTCCTCAGTCTTGAATTATTCTAAGTGCTTTTCTTGTGTTAGAGGTAGCTCTACCTCTTTACCTTTCAGGGTAATTGAGTAGTCATTGGTTTTGCTTTTATTTTTTCCCTCCTCTTTGTCTTTCAAATGTCTACCAAGCCACTGTCGTCTTTAAAATTAATTTTAAAAACCATAGTTCTCTTATCGTTCAAACTTGCTACAAAAGCAAGATCCAAATTGCACTGTAGTCTATGGAGAATTATGAGTGTGTTAGGTAGGGCTCCATTTTCTGTTCTTAATAAAATAACTCTAGTAACAAAGACATCTTTCTTCAATGTAGCTTTCTTCAATTACCCCCCCGTTTTTTTTCCTTTGCTGATGTTAATAATTCAGTATGTGGAAGCGAAGCCTTAACAGGGAAATAAACACTTTATGTCCTGACCAATAAAATGGATGTTTCTGAGTTTAATTCCCCTTGATAAATGCAGTCCGTAGTTTGTTGTTGGGCTCTGGTGTGACCTCAATAACTCTGGAGCATTAAGTGCAGCTAGATCATGCTGCCTTAGGAAACCCAGGAGAGGACAGTGCTGTGTGTCAAGTGCCAGGCCGCTGAGCAGTTTGTCTTAACTTTTTAGATTCATTTATCCAATCCTCTGGAAAAGCCTCTTACTGCTGCACTGTATATTATATTGCCTGCTTTTCGTGTTAAGTAAAGAGTACTTAGGGAAGGCAATGGGAGCAGTAGTTTTTGCACAACAGTAATTACTTTGGGCTTCAATACCAAGGACCTTTTGACCTAACTGCCACTGAGGCCAAATCTGTCATGTTTAATCCCTCATGCCCCATCCCTCCCTGGGAGGCTGCAGAGGTGCCGTGCTCTTTGGCCTGAGCCAAGAGCTTCTGGATACTTACCTATGAACAAGATCTAAAAAATAAAAGTCATGAGGTGCTTCATCTTGAATTATGCATTGAACCTGTTCAGGAATTACTTTCAGGAAAAGTCATGCTTTTGTTGGGAGGTTGCGATGCCCAGCAGTTAAAACAAAGGGCTGAAATTAGGTATTGTTTCTGTTCTGCCTGTGCCCCTGCCTTGCAGGTTTGCCTGGAACCAGTTTTTAATTGCTACGCCTTTGAAAACAATTTTACATTTTGGCTATGTGTTTTTGTTTCCTCGAGGCCAGCTCTGCCAAAATAGCCCCATTTAATCCTTGTTTATTTTTTAGACTGAATGTCCTCCATCCATACAGGTGTGAAGTAACCAGTGGCTTATTTCTGGCTGTTGAAATCAGGCTGTTTTGTTAGCCACAATTCTTGATTTCTTCATAAATTCCGTGTGTAGAGGTACAGGCACAAAATTGCAGAGTATTAATTAAGAATCTTTTGGCCCTATTATTTAGTTTGTCCTTGGATTGGCCCACTCCTAATTACTAGCTACTATTGCTATTATTCTTGTTTAATGAGATAATCCAAATAATCTCATTTCAGTTTCACAGATCATTAGATTCAAAACACTTATTAATAAGGCATTTGTGGGCTCTTTATGTCCACTCAGCTGTTTTCAGTCCTCTTATCCTTTATGATGGAGGGAAAAGATGTGCTGAATGTTCTGTAGTTGGATGTGTTTCTTCAAAATATTAGCACTTGTCACTATATATTGTTTAAACAGCTGCTTCTTTTTGTTAATTGTGCAATAAAAATGTCTTGGACAGAGGTGTTGACTGTGCTAGTGAAGAGTGGCTCTGACAAGGAGGGAACTGCTGCAGTCTCTCTCCTGCCAAGAAGGGTCACCTTTCCCATGCAGGCAGTTATGCGCAGCAGGCGTGGGGCTACTTCGTTCCACTGACAGTAGGCTGGGAGCGAGCAGGGATGTTCTCATGCTGACTTCCCAATGACAGTCAAAGGCAAGGAAGCACTAGAGGGACCAGCTAGTTCATTGCATCCTGACCTTTTTAGCCAGCGTATTTACCCATGCAGCCAGTTGTGTGTTCTTCACTGGTGTCCCCAGAGTGTGTCAGCCACAGACGCGTGCCACATGCCTCATTGGCTGTTTTTAAGTTCCTCGCTGGTGAGCTGTGCCTCTGAAGCAGGGAGTGTGGATCAGGTACATCTGGCAGGATGGCAGGGAGCATAGGTGTGCCCTTGGCTGAAGTATTTGCAGTGACTTGTTACCACACACATCTCTCTTCAATACCAATACCTACGTGTGCTCCCTAATGCTGTGGCCTGGATTCTACTTTTGCTTAGAGGGGTGCTTCGATAGCTGTATGTTTGGGACTGTATTATTCAGAACAATGAAAATTCTCCAAAGAATTGAAATAAATAGGTGTGTGTGGCTGTGCTTCTGTGCCAACAATGGAAAAAGCTCCAGGTTTTACGCATATGTATAGAATTAAATGCAGAGTAACAAATGCTTCGTTGCTTTCAATAGAGTGAACCTATAACTCTGGAGGATATGCAGTCTTCTAGTCATGTCACTTGGCTTCTAAGTGTGACAGTCCTGGCACTGCAACTTTCTCACTGTTGTACTTTCTGAAGACAAGCATACATTGCTGTCTCTGAACAGAAATCAAATGGTGAAGTGACAAAAGGAAAAGGGGTAGAAAAATCAACTCTCTTTCACTGTTAGACAAACTGGCACCGGCTGTCCGAGCAGCTGAGGTTGCCATCTATTCTGTTGCCATCTTCTGCCTGCTGTGTCACCCACGTGTGTCTGATACAAATGGAAAGAGAGCTGCTAGAAACTACGGTGGGCTGGAGGCTTTGCCCTGGCAAACCAGGCGTGGCATGCAGGCCACGGCCATTAGTTCTTTTAAAGCTGAAACTTGCTATAAAGCCAAGACCCAGACTACGCTGTACGGAACAGCCGATGCATTGTCAGTGTCCAGTGAAGCTATTCTTCACGGGGGGGTAGTGGGGAGGAGACTCCATCTGCTCCACTCAGGATCACTGTGGGCATGTCTTCACCCCTGCAACACTTTGAAGTTCAGCTCAAAGCCTGGCCTCTAACGTAGCCTGCATTCACATGCAAAAGTCTTTAGCCTGAGTAAGTGTTAGCTCATTGTAAGGAAATGTGCCTTGAGGCTGGCTTAAAGCTGCAGTGGGGACAACACAGGCTGTGGATTTCTCATTTGATGCCTAAGCAGGATTTAGCAGTCTCCTTCTCAGGGCCTCCCTCCTACCCTTCCACCCCCTTTTCTGTTGTGTCGGCAAGGTTACTGATGCAGCAGGGTGATAAGCTGGAGTGAGAGTCAATATAGCGTGAGAAGGGAAAAAAAATCATAAAACAAGTTGGGTGTGTATTTGGTTGATTTTTTTTTTTTTTAAACACTTTTAAGATCTTTTCTCTGATCTGGTTTACCATGCCACTGTACAAACAGTTATGTCAGCGTCGAGCAAAGGTAGGAGCAAATCTCTGCACAAGGGACAGGGATTGCATAAGGTTTGTTTTCATGTTTGATGGCAGGGCCAGCAACAACGGTGAGCTAATGCCATCTGCATGTGTGTGACAGTGCTGTCACCCCGGTTACGCCAACGCAGCTGGCTGCAGGGTTACACTCAGAGTCACTTGGAGCAGCTTCCTGGCACAGGAATCATGTAGGCCAGTGCTGCTAAAACCTCCGTGCGAGCTGCCCTGCTGCATGGTGCAGCCTGGGCAGGGTTTCTAACTCTCCGTACGCACTCGCTTGAAGAGCAGGGAATGAGTTTAAGGGTGGTTAATCCAAACTAACACTGCAGTGAAAACAAGTCCATTACCTCAAATATCACTAAAGACTCTTCTGCCCTCCCAAACCTCTGTGCTTTAACAGCAGCTGATATTCTCCTGGCACAGACTAGAGCAGGGAAAATTAATTGCTCTGTAATGACAAACCTCCTCTCAGAAACTGGCCTTCTGTTCTGTGTAAATGGACGGCAATCAACAGACAGTTTCCTTTGGGGAAACAGCCTTGCAGTTCTCAAAATCCCCTTTATGCTACTGACTATTGGCATCTCTTCCTACCTCAAGATGTGCTACATTGCAGCACAGTTTTTTTTTCTCTTTAATTAATTTCTTTCAGCTCTGTCAGGATACAGGGTAATTAAATGCTTCAGTATCTTGTCATAAAAATGCCACTTTTCAGAGGAATTGTCTTAATGAGCCTGTTTTTCAGTGTAGCAGAAGCTCATCTATTAGTCCAGTGTATATTTTTAGAGCATGGCATTAGTCAGAAAAGCCCATTAGATCGTTATACAAGTGGCTGAATCAGCAAACTGTATCTGCTGCTATCCTGTCAAAGCAATAATGTTAACATTATCAAAGTGATTAAAAGCCATTCATTCATTTTGCATCTGAGTTGACAAGTTCATTCCTGTAGAGGCATACAGTATGAAGATGTAAGAAAGGAAATGTAAAAGCTCATCATATTGCTCAATCTAAAGATCTACCAGTGTGTGACAGATGCAATCAAAACATGACAATTGAGCGAAATATTGGACGCCTGTGTTCTGTCATATGGCGGGTTGTCACTGGTGAAACAAAATCAGTCTTAGCCTGGGACCCTTTTTTAAGGATGTGCATCTCTATGTGGTGAGTTTAAAAAGTGGCGTGTGCTTCAACAGGGCAGGGTTTCCACAAGAGATGTTGTCCTTCAACTCTGGGTCACCCTCCTGGAACTTCAGAGCAGTGATAGTGCTGCTGGTCTTTCCTTGCTGCGGAGTTACAGGCTGTGTTTGGCCCAGTGGGTTTCCCAGCTCTTTGGTCCCCTGCGGTGGCTGTTGAGGGCTGGGTACTTTAGTTGCAGCTCTTGGCCTTGGCAGGGAGGTGGTGTTTGTTCAGTGTTACACATATACAGAGCAGAAATTACAGGAAGGATAAACAAGCATTGACATCGCTGTCATGACCTTTCTGAAAAAGCTGAGTGGACAGAAAGGTTCAACTCCTAGGGGCTGCCCTGGGGAAACTGCTCAATTAACTTGCTTGTGAAAGGTGCAGCATACGCAAAGCCTTTCCGTGGATAGGGTGCGATTGTAAAATGTGTGCAGGTTGGAAGAGCAGTCCCTGTGTCTGAGACTGGAGTGACAAAATACCTGCTGGCTACAGTGGGAGATTTGCATGTTGAGGGCTCTGTTTCCCACTAACAACATAAAGCAGCTTTGAGCCCTGCAAGTCAAGATGCTCTGCATCAAGGAAGGAGAAGGCAGAAGATGGGAAGGGCAAGCTGTTACTTGGTAAAAATCTTCACTAGTGATCCCACCTACTCAGTTCTGATAAGTACATGAATGTATTGAATTGCATTAAAAACAACCAGTCGTGATCCAATGATTTAGCACACTGGAGTACACACATTTAGCTAACTTTTTTCCTCCCGCTTGCAGATCATCTTAATTCTGCTGATGTCAGTGTTGCCCTTTATTATTGATTCATTTTAGTGCCACAAGTCTGTTGTGGTGAAGTGTCCCTAAAACCGTATGTCATCATTCCCACAGCAGCATGAAAGGGTTCAGCTCTTTCATAGAACAGATGAAAACTTTAGGAGTAAAAAGGTATTTGAAGGTTGGTTTAGAGCATGCCTTTCATCTCCTTTGTAATGGACTTACCAAATGAAGCTTACCAAAACCTGTCCCTGGCAGAAAGCTGGAGGTTTGGAGAACAAACAGCCATTCAGAATAAAGAAATGAAACTGATTCAGGCTTACAGGGGACTGTTGGACTACTACAGCTGGTCTAATCAGAAGACCATCCTGTTAGAGCATGGTCAGGATGGATTTGAAGTGTAAGGTCATGCACCTGGGAAAACATAATCCGGGAGCACAGCACAGACTGGGATCCACCTGGCTGGAGAGCAGCTCTGTGGAAAAGGACCTGGGGGTCCTGGTGGACAGGAAGCTCAACATGAGCAAACAGTGTCCTGCTGCGGCCAAGAAGACCAACAGGATGCTGGGTTGCATCAAAAAGGGCATCGCCAGCAGAGATAAAGAAATCATCATTCCACTCTACTCAGCGCTTGTCAGGCCACACCTGGAGTACTGTGTACAGTTCTGGTCCCTGCTATACAAAAAGGATGTGGACAGGCTGGAAGGGGTCCAGAGAAGGGCCACCGAGATGATGAAAGGACTGGGAAGCCTGCCATGTGAGGATAGGCTGGGAGAACTGGGTTTGTTCAGCCTTGAGAAAAGGAGGCTCAGAGGGGATCTCAATACCATGTACCAGTACTTAAGGGGCAGCTACAAAGAAGACAGAGACTCCTTTTTTACATGGAGTCACATGGAGAGGACAAGGGGGAATGGACACAAGTTGCTCTTGGGGAGATTCCGATTGGACATCAGAGGGAAGTTTTTCACATTGAGGACAGTCAACCATTGGAATGATCTCCCCAGGGAAGTGGTTGACTCGGCCACGTTGGACACCTTCAAGAGTCATCTGGACAGGGTGCTGGGCCATCTTGTCTAGACTGTGCTCTTCCCAGAAAGGTTGGACTAGATGATCCCTGAGGTCCCTTCCAACCTGTGATTCTGATTCTGTCTGTTCTAAATGAATGTCTTGTGATTACATCTATATGAATGTGTCAGACTTTCGTGCTGTATGTGCTTGTGCATGCCCGTTCAAGGGTTATTTGCCCTTTCAGTGGTGGTTGTGCATGCTATATGCAATTTATTAGTTTCCTACCATGATGAAGAAAAATAAGTTGGTTTTTTTTTTTGGCATTTTTAATGTGCAAGGGAAAAAGTAGCAAACCTACTGGTTGATGTTTATCCAAGTAAGAATTGCTCCAATAGGGCATCAGTGATACTCTCAGAGCCCATGAAGATAAAAATCCATAGAAACTGGGGTCAGTTTAGATGCTTTAGATATCTAACTGCAGGAGATCTACAGAATCTCTTCCCAATTTGTAGGCGTGTACTTTCTAGTCACTTGGCCAGAGTCTTCCTGCTCATTGAATTTGTGTCCTCATTGGCACTCTTCAAGAAAATTAATGCTGGAAGCTGTTTAACTAATTATTTTCACTTGCTTGCTATTATGAATCATGCCTGGGGAACAATAATTTTTACTGATTTAGAGGGGAAAAAATAAGAAAGTGGCTGACTTAAAAATATACAGTGAATTTGAATCATCAGATAACTGGGGGTTAAAAGATCGAAACAATGATGTTTCATTTTGAGAAGTGAGATTTGAATTTCTGAAAGGCATTTGAAAATGCACAGAATGGTTTTTAAGTTTGGTTTGATAAATGTATCTTGGTAGAACAGGTTGGAAAAGAGGATTACAATAGCAGTGCTTCCTGCACAAAATCTTGGCATTGATATAGATGTGAGGATGAACACCTGAATATTTTATATCTGAGAAGGCAAATCTAATGATCTGTTGTTGCTTTTTGTCTCTTTTATCTACCAAATATCTGAGCATCCATTGTTTTTTGGTGATTTGTTTTGTATATACCCTTTGCTAACTGGGTTGTGTTGTAGCTAAGTTGTGGTATGTAGAGCACAGGAGATCAATATTTCACTTTAAGGGTCTGCCACAAGAGAGCAGTGTTGGTGTAATAAGCTAGGAGAGTGTGCCTGTGGTAGCTTAATTCTTCCGTCAAAATGTATGCTGAAGTACTGCAAGAGAAATTAAAATACCATACAACAAATCTTCTGGGAGTTCAGCAGGATTAAGGGATAAAAATAATGAATGGTGCCTAATTTCAGGTACTGAGTTTTAAGTTTCTTAGAGACATAATTGATATGATTGTGGAATCTTTGTGAAGTTTCAAGTAGTTTGTATAAATTCCATCACACTACTGATAATCTAAAGAAGTTTGTTCCCATATTCGCCAGTGCAACTCCACTGAAATCAGTGCTGGTATACTTGAGAGTATAATTTGGCGATGCGTGCATGTTTGTGTACGTTACTGCCAGTTCTTCAGATCTGCAGAAAACAGCTTCCCCTGAGTGCGCTGGAAGGTGAGGTTGCTCCAGACTTTTCAGAGCTGGGTCTAAGCTCTGTGGAGTCGCAGACTGGGAGTTCTCTGTGGACAAATTGCACGCTGGATTGGGCTCGTTAGCACTCAGAGTTTGCTTCATTTTTAAACGCAATCTGCTGAAATGCGTGCTGTTGGAGGAGCTCAAAACTACTGCTCTGCTGCAGATGCCCAAATCCCAATTATACTAAACAACTAGGATTGTGCTAGTAGATTCATTGCTCCCTACCCTTTCCTGGCTGGAGACCAGAGCTACAGAAGTACTTGGAATAGTACTTGGAATATATTACTGCCAATTTCTCCTCAAAAAAACCCCAACCCAACCCCAAAACCTTTTATTTGGAGAAATTTGTCTGGATTAGTTTGGCAGTAATTAACTTTAATTTGTGTGCAGATTCTTAATTAAAATATGTCTCACTATTGCAAAAAAATAATTGCATTTAGATCTTGATCAAAATGACTCATTTTCACTGTAATGTATTAAAAATCTCTTTCTATCAACAAAACTTGATACTAAATTTTTTAAAGCATGTGCCTGATAGTTCCTGACTTGAAAGCCCAGAGTCTGATTTTAAAACTGGCACTTCACTTGGTTCTGTGAATGATCTGTTTCCATGTGATAGGAAACTTGCTATCTAAAAATGACAAGGTAAGTACGTGTCAAAATGAGATCCAACAGAAGCCAGGCTTAGGCCTAAGAAAGCAGGACAGATTACTCTGAAGACAAGACGTCTGTAAAGGAGGAAAGGATGTAAATGGGGAGAAGTTGCTAGGGAGAAAAAAAAATGGCAAAAAACGATCTAGTCATGGAGCAATGTTTTAAGCTTGAAATAAGTGGAAGAGATATAGTAGACTGCATTATCTCTTGGAACAATAAAGTGCTGAACTTAGCAAAAATAGATCAGCAGATAATTTGATCCATTTGGGGAGAGCAACAGAAGGAGTTGGGTGAGAGAAATTTCTGGGAAAGCGTGGCTGTACTATGTCAGGGTACAGTGGACTAGACAGGTCACTGGCCTATCTCCAAATATCTGCTACTGGATGCTTAGGAAGGGGTAGCAGAAATGCTATGTGACAAGTTTATGATTATTTTTCTCCTGCTTTACCTGTTAGTTTTCAGAAATCAAACAGGGAGCAGGAGCCACAGTATGCAGTATCTTGTAGGTGAGAATGAGAGCTGGAATAAAGTGTATCTGAACTGATTAGCCAAATTAATGTGCTTGCTAGAGTACCCAAACCCAGGCTTCGTTTTGGCTAGAAATAGTTGTCTTAGATAAGTATGTCATGTATCTACTATGCCTTCCACTTCCGAAATGTTATCGCAGCTGCAGTGTCCTGCATCCTAAATTTAGAACCATTCATCCTACTGAATTTTCCAGTACAGTAGATGGATGCAGCAGCTTTTTTAGAAACTAAAAAATGGAAAAGGTTAAGGATAACATAATGCAGAGCCACCAAACTGCAGTACCTGTGCGTAATCTTTGGTAGCTATGACTGTCTTTATTGCAGTTCTTATTTTAAGTAAAGATTGTACAAGATGCGTAGGGATTTTACATTGTCTGAATTGTCAGTGATGGTCCTGCTTTCTTCTGGCGTACTGGCAAGTGTCCTTGACGCTCCTTTTGTAAAACAGGGTGTTTGACTATAGCCTATGAGTCACGCAGGACCTGAACTTTACTAACTGTACCTCAGTATAAGAGGTCAGGCTGCTTATTGCTGTATGTGAAATGTATGCCTAATATGCAGCAAGATGAGACCAAGGATTTCCATAGCTTTATGTATCTGTAGCTTTTCATGAGCTCTCAGAAGCAGAGATTGTTTGGCATTTGGTTGGGGTATTTTGCACAGGTGCATGCAGAAACAACGTCACAAAATCTTTTTTCTTCGACTCATATACAGTTGTCAGCACAACAGCCCCTATTATATCTACTAGCCAATATATTCTCATACTTTAGGACTTCCCAGAATACCTTTGACTAAGTCCAGGTTTAAATTAAAAGTCTATGCTATTTTAATAGTTTCTGTTATTAAATGGATGTAAACGTCTCCTTTGTATTCTGTCTAATCAAAATTTCTTCGAGATTAAAAGAAACCCTATTGCCAGAATAAGTGAGTAAGCCTTTATGTTTAGATTAGTTAGAAGGTTGCTTATCAGCTGATAAACTGAGCACAGTTGTTGATACATCCTGAATTGCTGTTAGATCTAGTAAAATGCATATGAAATGTTACGTTTGTCCTAATGTTTTGCCAGTTCTTTCCCGATTATCCCCTCAAAAATTTGGCAGTGTTATGCACAAGTGTGAAGTATGAGTTTATAGAAGAAAGTTGCTTTTTCATATCTGACCAAGGGTGCAGAAATCTTGAGGGACTTGTAGATTAGGCTACTGATTTCCCATAATCTTTACAGCTGTTGCCCTTTTGGAAACTACTCATAGTGAGAATCAAGTTCTTAAGCTGGATTCCTAAAGTGACTTAGAACATAAACAACCTATGAATGGTGCAGGGTGGAGAAGAAAAAAAAGGTATTTTTCTGATATTTTGAACATCAAAATGCAGCTCCTCATGGTGGCCAAGCCAAAGCAGTCTTTAGACTCAGCTATGTGGATTGAACAGTGCTCAAAGTGGATTTCATGCTCACACGTCCTCCTTTGTGTTGGTGAAAAGAGAGGCTCCTGCCCAGTGCGGGGTGGCGGGACTTGGATGCCATTCCCAAAGTAGGCTGGCTGCGAAACTGTCGCTCTCCCCACGCTGCCTGCTCTCAGAGAAAGACAATTTTGTTGTCATCTGCAATTTCAATGCTTTTCAGAGAGCTGCAAATCCCTTGTAGAAATGTGGTCGTCATAAAAGTCAATTTTACAAGGAGCAGTTGTAAGAGCTTGCAGGCGGGTTGCTATTTTAGTCAGCTGGGATTGTGTAGGGCTCCTGCAACTGCTGGTTTATTTGTGGAATCTTTAAAATTCAGACTTTGCTATAATTTAAAAAACTATTTATTCTTATTTTTCAGTTAGGATAAGAATAAATAAAGGGAGAGCTGGACTGAGCATCTTTCCTAGGAAGTAACGAATTTTGCACCTTAAGCCAAGCTGTTCTCATCAAAACTGGATTTAATGATGATTTGCTTTCTGAGGGACCAGATGGGTTTGATGCCTGTCTGAACTTTGTCATTATCTTCTAAATCTCCAGGTGTAACCTCTGACCCTTCTTGTAGGCATCTCTTTGCTGACAAACCTGAAATCCCAGTTGTTAGCTACCTCACTAGGGTTGTTTCCAATTCTAACTGCTTAGCCCTCCAGTGAGTCAGTAAAACCTAGGTCCATTTTGCTGTTTTCTGTTGAGAAGGGCATGCTGCCATTGTCGAACAATTTGGCATTCTCGGCGAGTTCTGTTTTGTAATCACCCAGGCTAATGCTCTGGAAAACAGATTTGGTCATTTCTTTCTTAAAAAGCAACTCAATTTCTTACCACGATTACCTCAAGCAGTTCTGTGGCAGTTTCACAGTTATGGCAATCATTAGGAATGTTCATTATTTTGTTCTTTATCATACTTGTGTTTAGTCAGACATTAAATACACATCATGCTGAAATTCTGCAGCTGTCTTTGTGCATTGTGTGACCCCATACCTGGACCTTTAATCAGGCTGTGGGAGTGCTCTTGTATCGCACTTCCTGAGATGAAGAATAGGGCTCTGTAAGAGAAAGTGACTCAGGATCAAAGATTAATAATCACCCTTTTGTTGTTGCTTTTGCCGTTTGTCCATTTCAGAATAAAAGGCATAGGATTTGAGGGGAGGGAAGGTAGAATTTCAGGCAGCGTAATTTATTCTGTATTGTATTTTTAGATTTCTTTAAGTATTTTGGTCAAAAAGCAAGAGGTTGCTAGTATTAGAACTGTGGGACATCTGCTCACAACTGGCTCAGAGCTAGAAGCCCATTTACAGTAGAAATATTCCTGCTCCTAAAGGCAGATCCAGATCCGAATTGTTGCGAAGGTTTGAGGTGGGCTTTTGTTCAGATTTCTTGCCAGTTATGACTTGCTATTACAGCAGCTATGGGCCCCTGCTGAGATCAGAACTTCCTTTTGCTAAGTAGTTCATATAAATTAAGAGGCAGATTCACAATATGAAGAAAAAGGACAGAACAAGAGTGCAAGAAAGGAAACATTATTTTCTTTTGTATGTTTGTAAGATGACAACTGAGTCTGAAAGTTTATTAAATATTTGGGAACTGAACTCGGATGTTCCCAGGCCAGTGCTCAGTCATAAGATATCCTTCCTCTGATTTTTTGTATTTACTGCATGGTTGGGATGAAAGTAGAGTGAAATAAACTCTGAAGTTACTTTGAGTGTGTTTGGCAGCTCTTTCATGAGCTTCCTTCTGTACGTATTTCTCCTTGCCCTGGGTCCATGTTCCCATACATTGAAATTTCACTGCTGCAAAATTTCAGTGCTCCAGTAACAAACCAAGTTGTTCTGGAAAATGACAAGTGGCAGATAAAGTAAAGGTCTCTGCCTGGCCTTTCACTCTGCCAGAATTTGTCATTTTTGTCTGCAAGTAAAATGTAAACCTGAGGGGTTTTACTAAACTTCATGTTTTGCTGAGTTAGAATAGTGCTTAGAAACAGAATAATTTTGGCTGTTAGCTTTGTGGAATACAATCTTGAATTGGATATTGCTAGTTTTCATGCTTTATTAGGTATTTGACGCTCTTACTTCCCCCCCCACCTCCCTTTTTTCCTTAGCAGCCTCAAATCATGTGATTAGGCCAGACTGCCAAATTTTGTCTGAAAATGAAATGCTTCCAGTTCTCACCAGGGCGGTTAGGATCTCAGGAGCGCAAACCTAGGGCTTGGAAAATAGAAAGCCCAGAAAACAAAGAATCTCAGCATTTTTTTAACCAAAAGATTTCTTAATTATTATTGTTGTTTTTAGGCACCGACTCAAGTTTGGATATGCAGGGTTGGTCATAATCTGTTGTATGTCCCATCTCAAAACAACACCCGACACACGGCGATGGGATCTGGGCTGTGACCCCTTTATTTCGTCATAACACTGGGGGCATGAAGCAGGTGTTGGGCTTTGCTGGCAAATGCCCTTGAGACAAAGTGCTCCACCACAGGGCACTGAACTTGTTTCAGCAGCTTGTCCTTTGCGCAGCAAGTCCACGCGGGGCGGGAGAAGGAGCAGGAGAGATGTTAAGAGCAAGGAGCAGCCTGGCTGGGCTGTCTTTACTTCTCTATGCACAACAGATAAAGCCAAACTGCAAATTACATCAGCCATAGGGGGTGAAACTTTTGGCTAGAGTAGACCATAGTGTTTGTTTAAAAATGAGGGAAAGCTGTGAATGAGTGTCTTCAGGGAGCGAATACAGGCTGTGTGTCTTGCCAAGGTGGTGGAAACATTTTTTTTCCTAGATGTGTTTTTAGTCAAGTAATAAAGGCAACCTCAGGCAAATGGTTTCTGTTTCAATTCATCTAACATACATATTTTAAGACTAAGTCTTGTGGGAAGTTTTAACTGCCTTAATGATGTCTCTTTTATTGTTGACTTTGTCCTCTGTGTCCCCTGTCACTGAGAGCATTGTGCCAGGATAATGGGAGTTGGGGCATGGATCACATCACAGTTATCAGTGGGAATTATGGTCATGCATCAGAGGGAAAACTTCAAAATCTTAGAAACAGGGATATTTTTATCTCCAGCACAGAAAATGTGCATTGTATTTCATTTACATGGTCATCTCGTGTTGTCCTCACGTCCTCACAGTATCAGTGAGAGATAACTCTTTTTTCGAATTTACCAGACTAAACCTGCAGTAGCTGTGCTGGAGGTGTATGAAACTTGACCTAGAATATCTGCTAGTGGTGCATCTCCATTAGCACGGTATATGAGCTGAATGCTGTATATGACAGAAGCTATAGAGTAACAGCCTTGCAACAGGGGAACTTTGCTTAGAAAAGCTTTAGAAAGCACTAGTCTTTTCTCCTGCTGTTTAAGACTTTCCCAGGGGCTAGTATCATGGATTGTTAGAGAATACACTGAATGCATCTCATGTAGGCCAGCAGGTAAACTGATGTAATTTCAGTAAATTGGTTTGGATAAGCAAGAACAGCAGGCAGTATCCTTTGCTAACCTTGGAGCTGATTAGTATGGAAACTATGTATTAATCTCAGAAGGTGCCTGATAATCCAGAACGAATTCACACCATCACCATTAAGTAGAAAGTAAGATCTTGGAGAGACATTTTGGGACAGTCACAGGTAGGATTACTCAGACATACCATTGATTGTCCCTCTAGTTTTATATACATACACCAAGACCAGATTTTGTATTGCCTCTTCTTCTGACTTGGTGACACAGTCTCTTCAGTTAGAGAACATGACAAGGACATCTTCTGAACAGGACATCTCAGCAAGCCCTGTTCCCTTTGCCGGGGGTTTCAAGGAGATGCAGTGTGCCTGCCTGCCTTCCACACCACTTAATGGAGGAGCCAGCAACACTCTGGTCCTGCCTGTGTCATCTTAGATGTGATGCACTAAGCTTTGTGAGGGGTGCATGTGCTGGTAGAAAACTCAGCACAGCACAGGTAGAAGACTTCAGCAGAGGGAGAGCTGGGGACTTTATACTCTGCAGCATCAGGACAGCTACCCCAGAGCAGTCTCCTCCCGAAACCCAGGCGCCAGGGCTTCTCTTAGATGCAGAGAGGTCTGACCCATACAATGAGCTTTGATGGCACGTTTGTGTTGTGTTGTGCTGTGGAGAATGATGAACTCTGATGGGTTCCTAAAGTGATGGTAGAGGTCCATGTGTGAAACAGGTACACTGGCAAATTCAGCTGTTATCTAGACAGCTTGTTTCACTGAGAGGGAGTGTGGTTTTCCAATGACAACATGAAGTCTGTTTTGCCAGTAGATATGCATGTGCACTACAAATGGTTTTGCTGTGACAGTTTCCTGGACGAGTGAAGTGGTTCTGTTGTACAGAAACCCTTGAACCTCCCTGTCTCACAGCATGCAATAGTTTTATTTTTCCAGGAACCCTTTTTTATGAGCACAGCAGCTATCAGCTGCCAGACTCTCATCCCACCTCTACTTTTCTCAGTCAGAGGAGGCGCTAGGAGTCTTCTATCCGTACCAGATCCGCTTCATGAAGACAAAATTACTGTTAGTCATGGCAAGGAGTTGGCAGAGTGTGGCTGAAAACAGCCTTTTGATTTAACTAGGACACTAGCTCCTGGATTGCTGCTTAAAGCCCATGATAAAAAGCTGTTGGCCAGTGTTGACATTTATCAGTGAGGCTGGACCGTAAGCTTTACCTTCATTACATACTGCTCCATTATATTATTCTCTCTCCATAAGGCCCTGTGGTGCAATAAATCCACGTTCTTTAGTAATCTGATTTGCATGCCAAGCTTTTTCACATAAACACCATTTTCCAGTAGCTCGTTAGAAGCTACACCTCAGAACATACTTGTTATAGGGAAAGAGGATGTAAAAATTAAAACTAGTAGCAAATCAGGCTTTCTAGGCCCTACTCTATAAGGGTCAGTGTGCTCCTTTAAAAACAGATATTGTGAACTTCAGGCATAGGAAACTGGGAAAAACGCCAGTACAGGATAGAATGAAGATTAATGCAGGCAGCTCCTACGCAAGTTTTCCACACTTCCTTTGCAGGATGTCAATATACTAAGATTATTTATGGATTTATATAGGATATTATTATAAAGGCTGCCAATGAAGACTCTCCTTCTTAATGTAAACCATAGCAGTTCTTATGTTTCAGTGTGAGGCTTCTCCTGCACAGAGGTGCTACTGTGCTGAGCAGTGTCCATGTGAAAAGAATACGCTTCTGAAGGGATTATGCTGAAATTGCCCAACTTATTTCCCTTTAGCCTTAAGCTAGATTTAAATTTTGGCTTGTGCATGTGAAAAACAAACACATTGATTCGCTGAATTGCTTCCTGTTCCCAGGAAATATAGTCAAAGAAAGATGAAATACTTTTAATACTCTTTTGCTGACACCCCTAAATATGGGGGTGAGCTCCTATGAACAGAGGCAAATCTGCCACATTAGGATAAATATTAGCACTCCACATGTACCATGTCCTAGTTTTCTACAGATGCTCCAGTTTTTCCATTGTAGCCAATTATGTTTGAAACTAGCGGTTTGTCCCAGTTTCACTAAAATAACACATTACATTGATGAACCGCCTATTATCTCAAGTTCTTCCAGCATTTTACAAATGACAAAAATATCTCTCAACACCTGGACAAGCTGGCGGGAGATGGAGGTGGCAATTGGAAATGGAATTACAGAGACAGTAATACCAGTAAGAAAAAACAACGTATGGTGCTTTGAATTGTTAGAATTAATGAATAAGTTTGAAGCTCCTTGCGTTTCAGAGTGTCTGAGTCAAAGTCCAGATCAGCAGCAAATGTTAACATTCTTTCTTCACATTTCTGTCAGAAATACCTTTGATTTCAGGACAAAAAACCCAATGAGTGTTGCCAGGATTCCCTGTGGATTTCTATTACGTCTCCTAGTAAAAATCCATTGTTCTAATGCTTTTAAACTATGGGATTTCTTCACTTTTAGTCGATTTTATCAGCTTAATAAGAAAGCTACTGTTCTGTCTTTATTTGGTAGACTGTGTCTGCCAAATGAAAGTTCCTCACAAATTAATTAAAGATTATTTCCTGCTTTGCCTGGCATTCCTCAGTAATAATGCCATTTTTTTCAGAATTCTTGCATGACCTTCTCAGCGAAGCTCTGCTTAGGAAAAAAAACCCCAAAGCTTGTCGTAAGTGTATCTTTAACTCAGTGCTATTCAACACAACACAGTTCCATTTCTTATTTTCTTTATTCATCGGTGAGACAGGATTATGCTTAATCCCCTCAACAGCCTCATATTTGTGATGTGCTGGCATCTTTTCTATGTATTGTGCTCTGTCAATTATTACAGAGGCTGTTAGAGAGATGTGTATAGGACGTTTCAAATTGTTGAGCTGGCAAATGTTTACTCCAAGTGGCTTTTGATTCCTAAGGAAATTCCAAGGGGATTTGAATTGGTCCTTTGCTGTTTGCCTTGCATGTTAATTTTCTGTCATTTTTTTTTTTGGCAGGGGTATACTAAATATTCATGTCAATGAAACTGTTAGATTAAAATGCCACCAAATGTAAATCGAAGTGTTTGCAAAGCAATTTTAGTAAAGCAGAAACACTCTGCATAAATAATCCACAGTGTAACCATACTTTTACAGATGAATTTCTCTCCTACCCACATTGGAATAGTGTTATCCCATTTCAGAGATATTAGCAATTGTAGGTGGCCTTAATGCAGATAAAAAAGTTGCATCTGATGTGGGGAACTGTTGCTTTTCAGAAGGAATCCATTATTCTCTTCCTCCTTCTACCTCCAGGCCTGTGGTATACAGCAAGAGCTCAGCAAATACTGTGCAACTCCTTCCTGGGAACGTGTCAGATCCCACTTCCCTCCAAGTTTAGGTTGATGGTATACCCTCTGCAGAGCAATCTGCATATCCTGATACCCACCAAAATCCGGTTGAAGTGGACTTCCGCTGCATGGGTTTTGGTTTGATAAATTGGAGGTAGAAGGAAGGGAAGTGAGACAAAAGAGTTAGCTAGTAGGCAGGGCACTGGCCTTACATACACCCAGGAGGCTGCATTTGCCTCTGACTGGTAACTCACCCTTTGGATAAGTCCATCTCTTTTCTTGCTTTTTGTCTATCTTGTCTTTTTAAAGGCATATACTCTTCCAAACAGGGACAATCTCTCAGCACATGTTTTCATGGCACGTTGTCAGTAGCACTTTGATTGCAGTTCAGGTCTCTAGTCACTATAGCCAAACAAGTAATAGCCTGCTCAGTCTCTCTGCTGCTAGGAACTGTGGATGCATTGCCATCCCTGAAAATATCTCACTTCTCCCTCTTTTTCCAAGATGGCTATGTGCCGGGGAAATGGAGCGGGGATGGAGCAGCGTTGGTTTTTTTTTTTTATCTTTTCCACTTTTTCTTTCTTGCTTTGTAATATTTTCTTATTCTCTGTGCCAAAGGAGACATTACGTGGCAGTGAGTTTCCCGGCCCTGCTGGATCATGTGCTTCCCTCTGTGAGCTTCAGCAATCCAGCCACGGAAGCCAGGTAGGAGCACATGAGTTGGCTAATGTGTAACTAGCTTCTTTCTGCTGTTGTTCTTTCTGAGGCTCAGGTGATTTTTTTTTTTTTTGGTAGGAATTCAGTACTTTTTTTTTTTTGTTTTTACTTTGAAATACAGGACCTCTTGGATCATTGCATCTAGCCTACTGCTATCACAGGTACGACAGCATTCAGTCTCTTTCCTAAACCTGCCAAGTTCTGTCTTAAAACCAGTCACAATTACTCTCACTGGAATGCGGTTATAAAACCTGCATATCTTACACTTTTAAGTGTTACTGGTCTGTCTGCACTGGTGCAGCCAGGATAGCAGAGGGCCCTAATGGAGGTGCAGCATGTGACAGAGGGAAGTTTTTCTGCTGGTCTTATTTTTCCACTTTCCTGAAAGCCATAAAGTAAGCCAGCAAAATATTCTGCAATGTTGCCAATGTAGTCATAGAAGATGTGTGGATTTTTTTTTCACATTCTTAGCTGACATACTGTATCACCAAAGCTTTGTAGAATAGACTGAGCCTTATCTGCAGATAACAATTCCACCAGTTTGCAACTGCATTGATTTTGGAAGCTGCTTCAAGGTATGGGTCAAATCTGAAAGCAGGGTTTACTTCAGGTCAGCTGTGGGAAGGAAGGGGATAAGGGAGGAGAGAATTTAGGTCACTGGCGGGTGGAAAGAGAAATAAATGTTTGAGTGCCTCAGGTCACCTGCAAGGACTGAGAAATGCCACACAAGGGGCCTGGGGAAAGAGCAGCCATTTTTTTCACTTGCAGGTAAAGTGGAGATGCTGTTTAGCCCCCCAGATCTTTTCCCCATTGCTATGCTGCTGGCATGGGCACATGGATCAAATGGGACCGGTAACAAGCTGTAAATGTGTCCTTAGCTTGCCTCAGCTGTAGGTTGCATTGCTGTCATAACCCCATCCTCCTCAGTCGTGTGCCTTTGCTCTTGGTAAAAACAATACATCTGGTTTTTTAGACTGTCTTAAATAATCTGACATGACCCCACAGGAGGGGAATAGCACTTCACCAAACAAGTTGCTAAGCGAGTTTAGTTACGTTGATATTTCTTTGTGTGAACAAAGCCTTAGTAGCTGCTCAAGCTTAAAATTTTCTGTAAAACATTGACTGTGACCTTTGGTATATATCTGATTTTTCTTGTTCCTTGAAGAAGCCTTTCAGAGCTCATTGCTTCAGGGAGTGCGAAAGCAGGAAGTTGATCAACAGCAGCTTTCTGGTATTGATTTGCTGCCTCTGTAGATGACAGCTACTTTCACTGAGAGACTTTCCTGCAGGAGCTCAAAAGCAGGTGCTAGGAATGACATTCCTACTCAGGCAAACGTCAGAACAAGAGGATTTTCAAATTGGAGAAAAAATTCAGGATATGTAAAACTAGCAAAATTCAAAGAATGTTAAATACCTGCCTGAATCCCCCTTGTGTTAGGGAGGAGCTGCATTTCTCGTTCTGCTCCCTCTTCTCTCAAAGCACTTTCCTCGCTTTTCACTACATACCTGCTCCGGGCTCTCAGGTCATGAGGCGCCCCTTGTGAGATGTGAATACAAATATTTGCACTTGTTGCGCCAACATATATTGCATTGATCACTAGGGACAGCTCAGCTTGTGTCTGAATTTGAAAGCACCCACAAGAATGAACCCTGGACACAGAACCACAGCACGTGCTGGTACCGCAAGATGCTTTCAATCACCATAAGTGCTAGGGGTGCCCAGAATACACAGAGGAATTTAACTGAGTAATCTTTAGGTGTGCAAACTAGGTGTGAAGTTCCAAAATTCCTCCCCCATGCACCTCATACCTCTGCCAGCCATGGCCAAATATTTTGGAAGATGCATAGTACCAGTTTTCTTGTAGGAGAATGGAAATAAACCATAGAGTTCTTTTATATGTTGAGAGGCAATTAAGACTGTGAGACCCTGATGCTATAGGCGTCTGCATGCATACCTTGTGTTACCTGCGTGAACACCCTCATTGACTTCAAAGGCTATGTTAAGCATCCACTTCAGTGTCTGCCGGACTGGATGTAACTTTGGTTGTCCTAACAGTAAATGTAGAAAGACCAATCATGCTGGCTATACAGCAGATGAGATGATAAACTACACATTGACTTGTTTAAGTCAGGATGAAAAGAACTTCAGGCAAACTTGAGCTTTTTTTTTCCCCAGCACTGACTGCTTGTGTTTAATTGGCTAACTCCAGCTCGATCCCTCTGTGAACTCAGGTCAGTCATGTGATTAAATAATATTACTTAGAAGGGTTTGAGACTTACTAATATTACTTAGAAGGGTGGAATGTGCTGCATGTTATGTGCTACTGCTACTAGTAATATTAGACACAGACATATTCTAAACAGATTCATGACAAACCATCGGCTTTTATTTGAGCAGAAAAATCGGTTGCATGTCTTTGTGTCTCTGCCTATCCATCAAACCACTCTGGTGTTCTCCATAGAGTTTTTGCATGCTTCCAAAATATTTTAAAAGATGAGATTTTAATACACTTTGTCGACAGTGGTCAGAACGTTCCCACCCCCAAGGAATTAAAGTGACAGTGGTGATTATTTTTTAATTCACATCTCACTCGTCTACAATACTCTGAATACGTGATTTTCTGTAAAATGTCATACATGCTTTAATATGCATTTACAGTGTGATTCAACATTAAGTATTGACAAGGAATTTTACATTTGGCACAGCTGTGGTAAAGCAGCAATGATGCAATCGAGAACAGTATTGGGCTGTTGCAGTAATTTAACCCAGGTACAAAGGGAATGCTGGGGTATACTGGTTACCGGGATGTATGGCTTTTATTCTGGACTGATGCAAAATTAATTACAATTCCTGATGCTGGTTGTGCAGCTGTTTCCCTTGAGAAAAAGAGAGCCCCACTGGGGCAAAAACTCAAAAAGAACACTGGAAGATTGGGGAATTGGCGCTTGCATTTGCAAGACTCTGAGTAACTTCACAAGCAGAACAAGAATCAAAATCTTGAATGGTCCAATTGCAAAAACCAGTAACTCTAAGAAGAAATCATCAGACATGACCTTCTTGCAAACAGGAATTAATAAAATGTAATCTTAGGCTACAACACATTTTAACTTCACACCGCTTTCTGCTAGATGCTAGTTTCTATAAATATTATCTGCACATACAGTACTGCTAGGGAAATTGGTATAATATTGAATTCCAGTCATGTTTCTCCTCAGCAGTATTTTTTATTTTTATTTTTTCCTTCCCATCAGAATGCAGTCTCGACACTGACTGGTTATTAGATTATATTTTAATCATACTAGTTACTGTGCCTGGCTAATGAGGAAAAATGACATTTAACTTCATAGTTTGCTATTTAATAAAAAGAACATAACAATCATTTGTATCCTTTGCCCATGAGGCTGCCATGAACAACTGACAGCTTTATTTTTTGTTGGTACATCGGCATTGATGCATATAACAGAAACTGTACCCTCTCTTGTGTCCCAAGATATTCCCAGTAGAAGCCATGTATGAGGAACGTTAAGAGCCACTGTAGAAACAGCCACCATTTACAGGTGCGGGAGAGATGAACTAATGGGCAGTAGGGTGCAAGACGTTAAAAGCCAAGGTTTTGCCTTTCCTGACTTCTCATTTATCACGCACAGCAAGATGTAGAAATAAAGTGTTTGGGCAACAGCTAGTGAACATAGGAAGAAGGACTACTTAATTCCACAATCTTTATTGTGCCTGATGTTTCTCTTTCATACTAAAACCTGGTCTTACAAAGTCCTGGGTTTCCTCTAAAATTACTGGAACTATTCTTCACCATCACTAGTGATACATCAGTTTTTATCATTACCGATAATGCAACTATCACAGTGTACAAAGCATGAAAAAATGTAGCGTTTAAGAAAATTACCATTTTGGAAATCACATTGTTTCAAATGGACATTTAACTAGTTAAAAAGCCGTACAGCATCTTTAACAGATGCAATGGTATTGCAACAATGGGCAAGAGAATCACATCATCAAGCAGCTAGCACGTGGAAACATGAGATCATCTTGTTTGCATCTTCTGCAGATAGAAGTCCTTTGTATATGGTACACTTTCAGAAATCTATATTTTGGAAAGATGATCTTCCAAGGAGAAATATGGCCATGCAAGGAACACCAGTTGAGTTCAACAGGGCGCCAAGGTGGTAGAGATGGGCTGAAAAAGCTTGACTCTCTCGGTGTTCCAGCACACTCTGCTTGATGTTAGGGATAGTGATAGAAGTCCTTGAACTCACAGGACATAGAGAAGAGATTTGGACCATGTCAGTAAGAGAGCTATAATTTTTTTAGAAATGAAGAAAAGCCATTTGCAAAGGGAGTGCTATTGCTACTGAACGTTGTTTATTTATCCTCTGAAAAGTACTTTTGAGATGTGATACAGGATTGCCCTGTATGGGGAAAATAAGAGACGAGACAAAGTTACATGACTTTTCCTTTCTCTCTGCACTTCAGAGTGGATTCAGTGGGAAGGAAGTACACTTAGCCTTTCAACTGGATAGGATGGGGCTTTCCTAGCTGATGAAGTAATACACCCTTCAAATGCACATGCTGATGAGCTTTAGTGGCTTTCTTGAACCAGTAATCTACACTACTTCATTCATTGTAAATGGTATAATGTTTTGCATTTAGAGAGTGCATTTCGGCCAGAGCTTTACAAATACTCATTAAGCCCCGAAACGCTGCTCTGGAATAGATGAATAAATTATATGGGGAAAGTAATCATTAGAAACCGTGTTGTTTTGTTGAACGGTGTACAGTTTTCATGTAACCAAGGACTTAAGTGCAGCAAGTCCTTGACACCTATTTTCACTTTCGTATATGAATATTCATTTGGCTTAAGTTAACGTTTCATCCCCACCTCTTATCAGAATTAAAATTCATCCTCCTCTAATGGAAACTGTGCTGTTTCACTGCTACGGACAATGGTTGGCATCAGATAAAATTGTTATTTGTTCCAAAACTGTGGTTAGAATTCAGTGGTTAATCAGATGCCGACAGCAAACACTCACGATTTCCTTTACTTCCATGTGACGATACAAAAGAGAATGGGTATGTGGCTAGCATGAGATTCACTCTCAACGTTCCAGGCACATGGGCCTTTGCCACTATACCAATATACAGCTTGTCATTGCATGTTGCCTTACTTTGAGTTGTCTTTCTTTCCCCTAGTGCAAAACGCTTGTGCACTGAAGTCTATCACGGACATATCTTAAATACATATCTTATATATATAGTTATCTTACACTTGGCTAGTGCTATACTTTGTTCTTAAAACCCCTCTAGAATGTTAAAAACCAAAAAGAAGGATGCTTCCAGGGACATATGGTGTGTTATTAAATGGTTTCTTCTAAAAATCCAGCCTGAATTGATCCACTTTGTTCATCTCCAGATGTTTCTCATAACACTAGCACCAGCTTAAGTGAAACAAGTTTAGTTGGGGTGGTGCTATTAAGAAAAAAATAGCCATAATGGTATCATTTTTGCTGATTTTCTCAGTGAAGCTAATATTTGAACGGCTGGAGTTGTAGGTGCACTTGATCCTGTCACGAGGTCTTATTACATCAGAATCACAGAGCTGAGGGCAAAAGCCTGCAGTATCCTAACACATCTTGTAACTGCTTTATGAACCGTATTTACAATACCTGTTTATTCACAAGCAACAAAATCATCTTACAAAAGTAAATATTCTCAAAACAGCTACACCTGGAAATTGCAAAGCTGATTTCCCATGTACCAAACTGATTTTTTTCCAGAGTTTATAAGACAATATCGTCATCAATATAATCAGCTGTTTTTTTGACACTCCAGAAGGACATAACGCTGATAGAAAGTGGAATTTTTAGAGTGATTTTATCTGATTTGCTTTAGCAGCAACAACCCCACAAGTAGGGTTAATTGGAATAACCTTCAGTTGAGGCATTTCTTGGCAAATTCACCAGAAAGGGGAGGGAATGGCCTGAAGTAAAAAATTAGAATTTGTTGTCAATCTCTGAAAATGCCTCAGGCCAACACTACTACTACTACAGCAAGGCTGCACCCTCCACTCAGGAATTAGCACATCCCCTATAGATTTGCATACAACGGGAGCAGTTGTGATAGTTTCTCAAAATGGTGTTTGTTTTCACCATGCCTTTGCCAAACCTGAGCCAGAAACGTGCCATCTAAGGAGCCATTAACGTATTTAAAAAAATGAATACCGCTTTTACGCTGTTGCCATGGGACAGCTATAGCAGGAAACGAGCAAAACACCCACATAATTATTGTTGACAGAATACAGTTCCAATTTTATCAAATGTAACCCCTATGTGATACATTAAGGCAGCCATCAACATTGCAGTGAATGAAATACTGATTTGAGAAGTATGCAGTGCCCAAAAGAAACGCACAATTGTTATACCTGAAAAACAGAACATGCAAAAGACATCTTGACTGAGGGAGTAATTATTGCTAAATCTCTGAAGAACAATTAGAGTTGGTTTTTATTAAGTTTTCATGTTATGATTGACATTGAAACCAAATTAATCAATATGTAAATCCAGATTACAGTGATCTCATAAGGCATTGAGAAAGATGATACTTTACAAAACAGTCTGTGGAAAAACTATACAGTGCTGAGAAAAAACCCATAAATGTATAATTTTGCAAACTGCCTTGCTTTTGTTCTTTTTTTGTATTTAATCTGCTGAGCCACTGTTTAAATCAGATTTCAGTGGACTTTAATTAAGAAGTGGGATATAATTCATCATTTGTAGATATCACATCCATTAGGTACTTAAATAATAGAAGTTATTTATAACAGTGTTTTATAACAACCTTAGAGAGTTTTAACCACTAATCAATAACAATGGAGAGATGTCAACGTACAAAACTGAAACAGGAACAATATTCCAGTCTGATAAATATCAGGGTATAACTTGCTGAAATACATAATTGTTTCTCCTTCATTGCATGGTTACTTACTTCACTGATTAAAAGGGCATCTATTTCAGGTAGATTTCATTGTGAATAGTAACAAATTTGTATATATTTAAAAGATATATGGAATAGTCCCACTCCCTCATGAAAGGAAGTGCCAAATAAAAAAGAATAATTTTTTGATATGTAATACTGCAGTAAATGAAGAAGGTGTCATTTCTTTTAGATGAAATAATGAAGTTTACAAGATGTCTTTTTTGTACGAATTGAGCCTGCATTGTTTATTTCAACATGCATATTTTAAAAAGCGGGAATGAGAAGGTGTGGCACATGTGTAAATGCATTAAATTACTGAACAATGTTTTGCACCCTGCTGACCTTTTTAGCAGTAAAGTAAGCTGAGGCACTGAGCCTATTTCAGTCTTTTCTGTGGAAGTCCACCTACACAGGCTCTAGAGGAACGAAGAATATACGAGGGTTAAAAAAAATCATCCTTTCTTTAATACCTTGACTCAGTCCAGTCAGATTCAAGAGCTCTTCTCAAGAACTTCCAGAAGGCTCTTCCTTTTGTTTTAGAAGTTATCTATGCTATTTTGAATTATTAGAAATTGCTCTCCAGGTTTGTGCAACAGTGAGCTGCGTCACAAGCATCAGGGCACGGCCTTACTGCTTCAGGATCTGAAGAGATGTCTTTAGACAGCACAGCCCCGCACTGGGGAAAATGTCCTCTCTCAAACCCTTGCTAACCTCCCAAACTGCTCCCGGGACTCCCTGGGGATCTGCACCCTGGTAGTTCCCACAAAGCAGCCTGAGGTGGGGAGCTGCATTAATTACAGGAGTCGGTTGTGCGTGCACTCAGCGAGGCAGGGAGGCTCAGCTGTAATTCTCATCCCCAGGGCTGGCTCCCGTGCCGGGCACCATAGCCTTGTGAATCCACCCGCATGGCTGGGCTTTGGGGATTGCAGGTGGAGGACTGTGCAGCCAGGCAATGATGCCAGCCTCAGTCCTGGGTGAAGCCTTTGGGCGGTGTTGCCCTGAAGACCAGTTTGTAACCCAGAATTAATAGTCACACATCTGCATCCCATCCATCTTTTTGAGTAATAAGAGTAACTAATCAGCCCTGTTACATCTGAGATTGAACTGACTTGCAGACTGAGAGGCATTAGTCATGCTGATGGTTTATTGCAGGATGGGAAGATTACCAAGAGAACAAGACAATAAAAAAAGAACAGTGGAAATTAATTTCACAGCCCACAAGGATCCTGCGGCTGAACCTGTATCAGAAATTAAGGCAGAACTGGGATAGTGAAAATTTTGCATATCCTGGATTTGCAACTTACAGATTTGTTTTTTCTTTTTTCCAGGAAAGAGATGACCTTTTCTTTCTAGTTTTGTTGTGTGTGATTATTGATTTATTTTCCTCCTTAAACCAGGCAAAAGAAAGTTTTATTTCTATCTCACCCTGTTTTAGGTAAGGGGGAGATACAATTAGGTGAACATATGCAGGAGGATATTTACAGAACCCTGAAATATTTGGGGTTAGAGGAAAAGATGAGAGGTATCTCTCAGATTTTTTTTTGCTGTTGTTTTTGTTTAAAATATGCTTTTCTGTTACTATAGCTACTGGCTGTGTCATGCTCACACACAGATGCTTTATCACACTGTCTTTAGAACCTGACTGATTGCCGTTGCAAACCATCAAAGCCAGTAGTGGAGGGGATACAGATGTGTAGCAGGAGACTGGAAAACCACAGAATTACCTTAGTTCAGCATAGGAAGAGGCAAAAACAAACGTGGAGGACTGACAAGAAGGCACGCTTGCTAGGGTTGTAACAGAAAGCAGGAAGAAACAGGAAAGAAGTAGGATATTGGAAAACCTGCAGTGAGGTGTGTACACCTCATGTTACCAGAAAAATCAACATACCTGGTTAACTCTCAGTTATCCTCTTCTGGAGACAAGCAGGCAACCAAAATCTTAGATTGTCCTGTAAAGGAGTCTTTGAAAGAGCAACTGGAAGACCACAGGGGAAGAGATTGCTGTCTAGCAAAAGCTTATTTAGGAAGAGGGCTGAGACCTCCATGAGTTCTAAGCCTGATGAGGAAATAACACCTCTGGAAAGACAGGGCAGAAGACACTAAAATTGAATCTTGTCCGGAGTTTTGCATGGGGATTGTTATTAAGGGGACTCCAAGGTGTAGTTTTGGGTCTTGCCAAGCAAATGAGGAACAAACTTCGGGAGGAACCTGAATAGTGAATTCAGGGGTCTTTAATTTCTTTAGAAAAAATGTCTTAGTGAAGATTACTGGGAATATGTGACATTCTTCTTGCCCTGAGTGCAGTATGTAGTTGCTAAAAAAAAAAAGGCATATATGGTAACGACAGTTGCCAGAGGTGCTGGAAAAGGCTAATACCAGTCACAGGCTATTATACAGGGTAGCGGACTCAAAGCTGGGGAAAAAAGCTTTGATGGGAATACAGAAGTGAGGTATCTCATGTTGGGGAAAGAAGTAAAGTGCACAATAGGTGAGGAGACCTTAGAAAATTCAACAGTTTGTTTTCAAATTTTAAAGCTTTTAGTCTTAAAGGTCAGAGATGTCCACCTTTCCATTTGTCCCGTTTCTTACAAAAGGATCTCTTCTTCATACTCAGGTGCCCATGGCTACGGGATGACAGTGAGCCTATTTGTGTTTATAAACATGGAACTGACTTCAACTGTCTGCTTTAAAAAAACCCCAAATATTGATAGTCACAGGTACATAAATATTGAAGAACTGAGAGTTTCTCAGTGCTGCCAGGCCTACAGTATCATTTGCCAAAAAAGTAAGAAAAAGACCCTCAACTGTTCATTATAAAAATCTTAGTTAATTTTGGAAATGATCCTGTAAGTGACTTTGGCACATAGTTGTTCTTTTCTATTTCTCCCTTATACACGTAACTTGAATGCTGTGCAGCCATTTAACTGTTGCCACTTGTGTTTAGAATGATAAGATGTGTCATGATAAAACTATGACTATTTGTTATTTAGTTTAATTATTGATTACCAAATAAATCTTAATACAAGGATTCTATGTGTCAGGTATGTGCATTACTGGGACTTTGTGAAATGCAAGAGAGTCCTATCTCCTTTTCATTTTCTCTACGTTAAATGTAGTAACCATAAAAGCTTGTGTGACAGAAAATTATGACTTGACGTAGTCATTAGGAAATGTATTAATTCATTTTTGCTTTTACATGCATTTTTGTGCATTTCAGGGGACAGGCTTAACTCAATTCCTGAAATACAGATCTTTTTGGCAATAGGATATTCAGGTGAGACAGGTAATTAGATATATTCAGATATTAGCATCTAAAAGGTAAGTCACTAGGATGTCTTTAAAAATGAAGGAGATTTGTAAGGAAAATAGAATTGTTTTGAAGATATCTTCTGGATTCCACAAAAGGAACTTTCAGCATGAACACACTTTTAAATACTGACAGTGGTTTGGAAAAAAAAACCTTTTAACTAAAGATAATTACCATTTTTCTTACTCCTAGGAGAGTTCAGCATGTTTTGGAAGAAGTAGTCTGGATTTGTTATGCAGCACGAGTGCTTTCTCAATGTCATTTTCCCATCTGTCTTGCTCAGCAGTGTTACAGTCTTGCCTGCTCCACGTGTGCAGTCATCAGTCAGATCATACTGCATAGTGATACAGCGAGCCTGAAAACTGATCCTATACAATGTCTGCCATGTTCCACATCTTCCTCAAAGGAACTGTGGATACAATTTGAACTTGTTTATATTCTTTCCGGTGGCCAGGAAAATGAATAATTCCTTTTTCTGCATTTGGAATTCCCTCAACAATGGTTTACCATTATTTAACCCTTCTCACTTTATGAGCTGTATTTATCTGCTGGTACTCATAGAATTCTGTTGCCTGACATTAGTCCCATGGAAATTTAGGGAAACATCTCAATCTATTGCAAGGGAAAGAGGCTCTAAAAATCTTACTTTGTCTAAAATTTGCCATCACTTTCCCCACAGTGTAAATTGCCCTGTGCATAAAATGCAAAAGATGTTGCATTTAATGTCAATGCTAATAAAAAGATTGGTGACAATACCTTTCCTGTTCTATTCAAGGTTTATTTGGCATTGCAAGCAATATGTATTAATCCTGTCTTGCAAAGTACTTTAGGCTGGAAATGGGTGATACCTCGCAGATGGTTTGCCTAACTTTTGTATGTATCTTTTGACTCTTGCCATCCTTCCTTGTGTCTAGCTCTCCTGACTTCTGTGGATTATGTGGTTCAGCTGAAAACATTCCAGATCAGAAATGAGCATGTGCTCTATATTTAGCCATGCCATCAGTAGTAGCATTGTGCGAGTTGCTTATCTTTCTTAACTACATCAGGGATTGTCCTTTCTCTTCTTGTAAATAAGAGAGATCTGTTCAAATGGTTGTCATGTATTCTTTCTGTGAGCTAGAAAACCACTTGATAACGGTGCTCTTTAGTAGGTATCAGGTGATGTCAATTTCTGGTATTTGCCTATTTCTAAAACTCTTAACATTTTGAATCAGCTTCTGTTTTCATAGAAATCTAGGCTAAAAGGGATCTTGTGAGATCATCTCTTCATAGCTCCTGACCTGAGACAAAATAAGTATATTTAGAATCTCCCTGACACAAGTTTTGTCTGGACCAGCCTTTAAAAATTGGTGTAGGGAATACCATGACATTCCTACTTAGACTGTTTTACTGCTAGTTACGTTTGGGAGAATTTCTATGTAGTATCTATCTTCAAATTTATCTTGGCATAAATCAAGCCAATTTCTACTTACCCTGAAATGGATGAACATGGAATAAAATTGATTGGTATGTATTAAAAACAATCAAATATGTTTTCATTCTAGAAGAACACAATAATGAACTTTTTATCTTGTTTGCTTTCCCTACCCAGTACGGTAGTATTTGGTCCTCCTCTGACTTGAATATTTTTAATTTATTCTCTTCTTGTTTTAAACAATTTTTGGACCTCAGACTTAAAAAACCAAAGCCTCAACCTTCCTGCACGTTTGATCTATTTCTTTATAGTGTTCCTTTATCCTACAGCATAACACTGGCTCTAGCTGTGCATGGCCATTTTTTGTTTTTCAGGTAATTGAAGAGTCCTGTTGGTGTCTTTAATATTTTTATTCTGCACTGAGATACTGACATTAGGTAATCAGCCACATATATTCTCTTTTTTCTTTACAATTCCTTATGAAGAGAAGCTACTCATAAGTGTCCTAAGTGTCTGAAGTCTCCCATTTTTGTGGGTTCAGACTCGCAGCAATTGGGGATTTCAGAATGTCTCTTTGAGTTACTCCGGGACAAAGGAATCTATTATTCTTATTGTGCTATTTTTGCAATCATCAATACTGTTCTCTTGAGATGGCTTTTTCCCATGCTGTTTGAGAGTTCAACAGTGAAAGCTGTTTTCCCTAATTTGAACAAATACACCATAGCTATTCCTTAGTGAAGTCCCTCCATCATCTGAAAAGTGTTGCAGTTTTGCAGAAACAGCACCAGAAATTTTCCTGGAATGTGGATTTGCCTAATTTCTTCAAGATCTCTCTCATATTTACCCTATTGTCAGATTAACGTAGTCTTCTACCTATAAGAATCAGTGTTTTGATTTCTGGTCTCTAAAGCACTTGCCGCTGCCAGATGGGAATCTCACTGCGCAATCTTGAAGAAAAGTCAGTTGCACAACCTATATTTGAGTATAATCAGAAAAACAATTGGGCAAACTGCTCTGAAATTGTCTTGCAAGTTAATCTGTCTCACCTGAAACCTGTTGTGCTTTTAATTCCCAGCTGTTCTGAACAGAGCTGGTAAACCATGCTAGAAGGCATATTACACATTTTATGGAAATATGGAATTATGCTTATGAGCTTTGTTAACCAGGATTTAATACTACAGATTCATTGCTCCTCAAACACTTTGCCTCTGTCTGGCCTTGCACCTTTTATAGGTGTGTTTGTCCTTTAAAAGATGTGCAGGCCATGATGAAAAAGTTGTAACTAGCAGGCTTTTCTATGCATTGTATCTCACTTCAGTTCAGTTTCCAAAACCAGCAGCAGCTTTTGACCTCTAAGACCATCAAATTCAATTTTATTCAATTTTCAGAAAAATAGGAACTAGATCATTAGAGTACAGAGCAGCCTGAAATCCAGCTGTGAGTCTGTAACTTCCTAGACACTGGATCTAATCGTGACTGGTGAAAATTATACTTTATTTTGGTCGGAGATTCTTATACAGCATCTCCAGTATTATTTCCAGATTCCTACTCCATGTTTTGTTGAGAAATTATAGCATATGAAAGGTTGAAAAAGTGCAGTGAAGAAAAGTGCACCTGAACGGGGCAGGGGGTGGTGGTGTGTATGTAATAAAAATAGGAAAAAACGAAATGAGAAGATTTGGATGTTGGCACTGACAAGGTGGAGCTGGGTTGTAAGGGCAAGGGCTGAAAAGAAAGGAAAGGAATAAGGTAGAAAGGATGTTCATATTCAGTTGTTTGATTTTATTCCGGAAATAGCGAAGTGTAGGTACAGATTTTGGAATACTTTAAAATATATCACTGTTCTCCCAAGGCAGAAGAAACTTAACAAAGTCATGCAGAAAAGTGCTCCCAGGGGATACAGACAGAGCAAGCAACACTAGTAATGTGTTCATATAAAGCTGCCAAATGTGCGTTCAAACTTGCCCTATTCAGGGACCGCAGCACGTCTCTTTGAAATAGCAAGTTATCAACAAAGGGAGCCTCGAATCTCCTAGCTTTTATTAGACCTTTAATCTTATTGAATAGCATATTTCACTTCCTTTAGCTGAATGCCTGATACTGTGGCCTGAAACTCCTAATATAACCCCACATAGCTTCTTCCAGACACTGCCTCTAGAAAGCAATGAATGATATGTAATAGAAGATAAAAGTGGCTGAGATCAGCCAGGGAGGACTGGAACCAGAGCTTGAGCACTAGCTGTATGCAGGGAGGGGGGACTGAAATCAAAAGAATCTGGTAATCTTATTAATGCCTGGAGGGCTCTAAATCACAAACCTACCTCCTGATGAGCCCAACACAAGTCAGCTTGTGCACTTTTATGAATTTAGAGTCAGTTTTCATCTTGATCTTAGTTTTAGAATAGAGCTCTGCAAGTTACTGTAATAAAACATGCTTTTTCAATAATGCATTTATCTGAAATTAACAGGTGTACGTGATAATATGCTAGCGCTGCAGGGACCGTGATGCATCAACTCAAGATTTGGTCATATGATAAAGGTGATAAATTGAAACAGGTAGCTTCTAACTTGATGTAATAAAAGTATTGTCACCACAAGAACATGGGAACAAGTTGCTAAGAAAGGTTGTGGAATTTATCCTTGGAAGTTTTCAGATCCCTACCTGGATAAAGGCCTGAGCTACCTGGTCAAAATTCAGTGCTGACCCTGCAGACGGTTGCACTAGATGACAGCTGTCTCTTTCATTGCAAGAATTGAGAAGAATCAATGAAATAGGAGCTGGGTTCAAAACAAATGAAAGGAGGTGATTCTTCATATGGAGTTCAGGTAAGATGAGCATTAGGAACACTTTGCTACAGGCTGTTTTGGGTGATAGAAGTGGGCTCTAGTCTGGGCAGATTCACAGAAGAGATCCATTAGGAATTACACATGGAAACAACACCTTGCTCAAGAGCCTTCCGAGTTCACAGTTTCTGGAGACAAACACTAGGTGTAGATACTACAGTTAGGGGAAGAAGGGAAGAAGCTGGGCAGTTGCATATGATTGTCTGGCTCTCACACTCTTTCCTGGCACCTGCTCTGGTTCAGACCTGAGAAAGCATGCTAGGCTAAACAGACATTTAGTTTGACCTGGTACAGATCTTTTAGGACCCAAAATCCACAATGGAATAATGCTTATTCAGTGAAACTACTATTCCCTGTAAGTGGAGAAGCCTATCTTGTCCTGTGGTCTAGTGGCCAAAGCGCAGTGGAGTTATAAGCTAACTTCAATGAGCTCATGCAGTCTGACAGAGCATGAAAGACTTGCTTCATAGCATCAAGGTAAATTAATCTTTCCAGAGCAAGAGCCTTATCTCTTCTGCACAGATCTAAACATGCAACTGCACTAAGCAACTTGTATTTGATTTACTTTGTAATTGCATGAGAACTGACCTTATTGCAGGTTCTGTGATAATTCACCTCTAATCACAACGTTACCAGAATGACTCAAAAGTGTTGGGGTTTCAAAAAGAAGCAGCACAGAAGCTTTAATCAAAATTCTGACCTACAATAAAGAGCTAGAACACACTCTTCTACTGCTTTTTAATTGTGGATAAACTAAAAATCTGTAAATTGTTGGAAGATAACAATGTTGAGGAAGAATTTTTGATAGTGTAATGTCAGAGAAATTAAGCTACAGAAGTTAGCAATAGTTCTGCATGTGTAAGACTGGTAGACTTTCACAAAATCCATGCCAAACTCTTGATCTGAAGCCTATGCTTTCTCATGTGCAACTGAAATCAAACCACTTTCCAACATTTAGATTATATTGTGTCCCACAGTAATGACCATTTTTGGTCTAGTATAGTATCATCTTCTCCAGCAGTGGCCAAAAAGGGAGCCCCAGCAATGCCTTCCTAATGCACCATACCTGCATGTTGTCTGAAACTCCTGCAAAAAAGAGCAAAGTCCTCTCTTCCCATTGCTGCTGCTTTTCTTGCCTCTTACTTTCTTCTGATGATGCCTTTTGGTTATTTAGAAAAAGAAAAAGCATACATGTATTATTTTCCCTGTACTGCAGCACTCTCCCCTCTCCCTACTGCATGGGTTCTCCCTCTCACAGCCATGCCCCCAATTGTTTTGTTTTTCTTTACTCACCTTCCCCTAGTCAAGCCCATCTACCCTTTCCCACCCCTCTTTGCAGCCTGTCTTTCCCCTATTTAACACTAACACTCTCCTCCTATCCCAAAGTAGCAAACGTCCCATTTCTTGGTTTTTTGATCCTTCTCTTGCCATAGTATCAGAATAGCAGAAACCCCACAGAGCTATGCTTGGCTCTACCACCATACACTGTGCAGATTTCCCCACTCTGACCCCCTGGGCTTTCTCAGTCCCCCCTTCTGCTGCAGTTACCACTATGCCAAGGCACAGGCTGGGACTCCTCACTCGGGACCCACCATCACTCTGCTGGCTGGCAGTGAGGACCAGAGGAAGAAGCGCAAGGGCTCTGCTGCGGGGCAGCCCAGCCACAGCACCCTTTGCTTGTCCCACACGCTCTGTCCCTGAACGATACTCCCAGGTGACCGCTGCTTTGACTGGAGCACTTAGCTCCGTTCTTAGCTGTAGCTTCTCCACACGCCAATGCCAGTAGAGATCTTAATTGTCACAGGTCTGAGCTGGGAGCAAGTAACGCATAACTTGAATTCACTTAGCAGGCTCTCTCATGTTACCACTCCCTCCTTTTCTAGGTCATTGATGAATATAGGGATTGGCACAGGTCCCTTGCGATACTGGTGACAGCTCTACTTTGTCAACTGACCGTAATTGCCTCTCTGCCACCTTGCAACGATCGTCCCCTGCACCCGAGGTTCAAAGTCCCTGCGGCCCTTCTCTCCTCACCTCCCACCGCTGGTGAGAGCGTACCCCGGGACATGGTGGAAATCAAGTGCTGTCACACCTGTGCTTAGCGTCCCTCTTGACACGCTCGGGAAGGTAGCTAGGGCTCCGAGGCGGGAGCAGGAGACTCCTCCGGCCTCTTGCCCGGGCGAGGCGTGTCTGCAAGGGCGCGCACCCCCCCGCTCAGAGCTCGGAACCCCTATCGCCCGCGCCGTACGCTACTCGCCTCCCAGGCGGCGTCCCGCGGCCCGGGGCCGACCGCGGGGGGCCGCTGCGCCTCCCCGGGGCGTGAGGGGACGAGGCCACCAACCCACGCGGGACTTGGCGGGCGCGGAGCAGTGGCGGACAAAGCCGGCCGGCGGCGCCTCGGGCTGCCGGCGCCCCCTCCGGCTGCCGGCCCCGTTTCACCCCGCGGGCTCTCCGCGGCTTGCCCGGGGCAGGCGCCTGCCTCCCGAGGGGCTGGAGGTGTCGCGCCTCGCCTCTGGCGTCCGCGGTGGCGCTGCCGAGCAGAGCCGGGCGCTGGGCGCCGAGCGCCGGCCGAACGCCCGCCCGCCCGCACCCCCTCCCCGGCCGGCTGGCTGGCTGCGCGCACGGCGAACATGGCGGCGGCGGTGGGGCGGGACACTCTACCTGAGCACTGGTCCTACGGCGTCTGCAAGGACGGGCGAGTCTTCTTCATCGAGTAAGGGGGCGCCGGCGGGCGAGGGCACCGAGGGAAGGGGTGTGGGGGTAGAGGACGGCCCCGCTCCCGCCGCTGCCCTTCCTCCCGGCCGGGCGGCCCCACGCAATCACTAACAGGTGCATGTTTTCCGCTTCTCCCTCCCAGCGATCTGACTCGCACCACCACTTGGCTGCACCCTCGCACCGGGGAGCCCGTCAACTCCGGCCACATGATCCGCTCAGGTGGGTGCCGGGGGGCGGCGGGGAGCCTGCCCTGCCTTCCCACCGCTAACAGCCGCTCTTTGCCACCCCCCCACCCCCCCCCAGCTGCCCGCCGCGGGGGACAGTGGGGCGCTCGGGGCCGCGGGCCGAGTTCTCACCCCTCCTTCCCCCCTTTCTTTCTCTTTCTCCCCTCCCTTGCAGACCTGCCCCGCGGATGGGAGGAGGGCTTCTCGGAGGAGGGCGCCAGCTACTTCATCGAGTGAGTACTCCCTGCCCCGCGCCGCCCTCCGGCCGCCCTCGGCGGGGGCCCTGGCGGCGCGGCCCCGGCCCGCGGGGACGCCTCAGGCGGGGGGGACGCCGGGCCGTCCCCCTCTCCTCTCCCGCTCCCCTAGGCCGGCACGTTCGCCGTTTTAATTAATGATCAACGTGAGGGAAAGCGACAACGAGGTGTGCGGTTTCGGGGGATGGAGGGCGGGGAAGAAAGTTGAATGCCGGGCGCGGCGGGCTGCGGGGATCCCCCGCCTGCCGCGCTCTCTCGGTGGCTGGCAACAGGTTTCCCCGCAGGCGGCTCTTCAGTTTTTGTTGGCTTTTTATGTTGGTTGTCGTCCCCCCCCGCCCCTTCCTGGTATTTAAAGTGCGGTTTGTGGCAGGTGGAGCGTTGCATTGCTGAGCGCCGGTCATAGTTGAAGGTGGATGGTTGGGTTTTATTGTGTATAGCTCGTGGCTATGGATGCAGCGCTGGGAAGTATTGCAAGAGAAAGGCTTTCGGTGTTTCTTCCCAGAGACGGGAAGAACGGGTGAACTTGCCTTGCCTGGGCTGGTGGCGGCCGTTGTGTCTTTCGTGGAGTGTATCTTATTCAGGGAACAGTTAAAAGCTTGAGAGGTGCTGCCGGTTAAGGCTCTTTTACTCTGAGAGATACAAGCTTGTTGAGCTAAAACAGGATAATTAAGAGAGCTTCTTTCAAACTTTATACATATAAAGCTTTTACAATTGTAAACACTGATGTAAAAGTACAGGTTTAATCGGTAAAACTCCGGTACGCCCTGGATATACAGCTGTGTGTCACTTATGGTGTCTTTGCATTTCCCTTTGGAAATCTGAATGCGTGACATATTCAATGAAACTAACAGCAAAGGGTTGGAAAATGCTCATTGCTTCAGAGCGGGACTGGAATAGTTAGCCCAGATCATTAAGTACAGTTCCCTGTAACTGCTGGCAACTGTGTGACAGGTGTCTAGTTTTGAAACGCCTGCATAGTGTACCCCAAAATCTTTGACAAACCTGAGTTTTTAGGGAAGATCAAACTTCAGAATGATAGTGGTCCAGGTGAAGGAGGAGTTGACTGAAGGGCATCACAAATACCTCATGTGGTAGGATGTTTGTTAAATAAAATCTAAATGATCCTAAAATGTCCTTTTTTTTTTTTTTTTTCTTTACAAAGGAGGAAAAACATCAGTCGGTCCCTGTTTGCCTGAGCCAGAGAATTAATTACAGTGTTGGACTGGGCAGTCCGTTTCACCCTCAGCTAGCGAACAGGAGATAGCAGCAAGGCATTAGAGGGCAGTTGAATACCGCTTATAGCAGCCACCCTTTAACTGTGGCCAGTACATTGAAAAAAAGGAATAAAAGTTCTTCTGTTTACATTGGTGGTAATGTAAGTGGTGGTGGCTGGTAGAACTCTAAAGTACAATAACTGTACAGTCTGTAACTGTAAACAGGTCATTTACAAAGAGATGTCAACACAAACTTCTTTCCTCTTTGTAGGAGTACATCTGTTTGGTTTTCTGATCTTTCCAGAAGCTTACTGGTGCAATTTTAGAACAGCTTAGATTCCTTTTCCCAGCTACTCAATTTGGAAGAGCATTCTTGTTCTTGTTTGTCGGGCAATTACAAAACTTTTAATTTCTGATCCGTTAAATTATAGCTGTGTGCAGTGCATTGTCATAACTTGTGCTAATAACATTATTTAGCTTGATCTGGAATTGCTGCAGGAAACGAAATACAGAATGGAGTGTGTATTTTGCAGAGCAACTGGATAAACTCGACCATCTTTAGCCAAGCAAAGTTTTGTGAGGAGCAACAGCAATTTTTTGACATAAATATGTTCAGCTGTGCTGCTTTACACCAAGGAGTCACCTAATACAATATCCTCTTCAGCTGTGATACTTCCCCCAGCACTGCTGTAGCCTTTCTGTTTTCAGCTCAGAGGCTTCCTGAGCCAAGTGGAATTTCTCGGTTTTTCTTCCATGAACATATTGAGCTCCCTTTGTGCTCATGTAAATATCAGCATCCTTAGACAAGGATTTCCATACCTCACTGCTCTGTTCATTCCTCCTATGTTGTTTCCACGTGATGAGTTCTCAGCTTACAGAAAAGGTGACTGGTCCCTAAACGCATGATTTCACGTTGTAGTATTAAACTCCATTTTCTGGCATTCCAGCTCACAAAAACCATGAGCTCTTCTGCATAACTACCCAGTCCTCTTTGTACTGAGGATAGTTTCCTGTCTGGTGTCATCTACAGAAATTTCATGAGTGTGTTCTCACTCCTTGGCTACTGATTTATTGAAGGGTGTTGGGAGAAATACTATGAGTAAATCCTCTCTCTCATGATAATTTCCACTGTTAATACAAGCTATTGTAGTTTTTAGTCTTTGGTCAATTTCTTTATGTATCCTCTAAGTCTTATTTCTATTTTAAATATTATTTAAGCACTATTACTTTAATAAAATTCAAGTATTACTATGTATTACTTCTGTTTTAAATAATTTCATGTGGGACACAGTATCAAACATTTTATTTAAATGTATGTAGGCTAACTCCACTTATATTATTATTTCCTGGTACAGCAGTAATCAAAAAGTTAGATAAAACATTGGATATGAGCAATCTTTGACTAAAACAAAATTTTAAAATTAATCCTATGTCCATTTACTCCCTGTCTTTATTACTTCCTTCGATACTATGGACAACCTTGAAACATCATGTAGTAAAACAAAGGTTTATAAGCTGGTCAGGCTTAATATCAAAACCAGGTAATCTTTTCTCCCCTTTCCACATAACGCGAGTTTGAGAATTTCCAGAACTCTACTTCTGATGGATAGAAGCTTTCCAAATTAACATGTTCTGGTTTATAACTTTTTTCTGTGTGTGTCAGTGCTGTCCTCTAGTTAAGCAACTGTCCTGTTGTTTATGGGGGACTATATTTCCTTTGGTGGTTAACTCAAGATGTTTGTATGAAATCACATCCCCTCTTAGTCTTGTTTTAGTCAGCTAAATAAGCTGGGTTCTTTGTCCAGCCCTTTAAAAGGGGCTCTCCTCTGATTATCCTGTAGTTGTTCTCTGCACCTCTTGCAATATGAAGTAATCTTTGTTGCATGTGAGTGAACAGAATCATACACTGGCATGAGCTTTTGTGAGACTCTCAAACAACAAAAGAGCTTTCTTCGGTCTAAAAATTTCTCGGCTGTCTGTGTTAACTTGTTTGCCTATTTGGGGAAGACACCCACACTGACAGCACATGCGAATGCTGTGAATTGACTGATGCATCCAGATCTTTTTTTTCCCTTTACTGCTTTAACTTTTAAGACTATAATTTATATTAGGAAGCTATGTATGAAGGTACATTCTAGTTCTTCCCATTTATGCACATCCACATCTTCCTGAATGATTTTCTCTGTTCTGATCATTCTTAACGTTTTCTTGATAGTGGCAAACCATATTAGTGCAGTCCTGCCTGTTGTCCTAAAATCACTAAATAAAACATTAAATAAATGATGTATAAACTGATTTTTCTGCGTCTCCATTTGGTAGTTTTGGTAAAATCCCGCTGTTCCTTTTGCAGCTAATTTGCAACTCAAATAGCTTGTCCTAAGGAGAAAACAGGGTACTTTTTTATGAAAAAAAATTCGTGTCTTTCCACATACATAGCCTCAGCATCTTCGTTACTCTTAATCAAATAAAGATATGGCACAATCAGCTATACTCAATATAGATACCAATTATGAAAGGTAATTTGGTCACCATTGCTTGTGAACTGTTAGACTTGTTTCATCAGAGTGACTTATTTACTCTTTTAAGTGACAAAAATGTGTAAACCCAGCAATTTGTGTGTGGTGTTTTTTTTTTTTAAGTTAAACAAAAAATGGATCGTTCAACTTGCTTGGCATGGCAAGTTTTGACCTATTCAGAGGAATATTGATTTAGGCGAGATTATAGGACTGGATGTTTCTTGGCCTAAAAGTATCATGGATATTGTGTTTTCTGACTTTGAGTGCCCAGGATGACTTGCACTACTCTTTTTCCATCCCTTTTTTTTGTTTTCTCTGCTGATATTTTTGAAATATGTTGTGTTTGGGCAACTGCTTTGTGTTAGAGTCACTGCAGAAAGGTGGCTGCTGCTGAGCATATGTGGAATTGAATGAGGACTTGACAACCCTTGCTCTGGTTTGTTTCTGGGTTGGGTTGCTGATGTGAAGCAGTAAGTGTGGTTGGCAGACTCTTTTTGGGGGAAGGAGATGTGACATGCAAAGAAAATAGTGACTGATGGAAAAACAGTGCATGTAATCATTATAGTTCAGGCTTTTGTTTCCATTTGCTTATTATCTTTTTCTGATCTCTGAGAGACTTAGGCAAGTTGGAAAGCCTCGAAAGTCTGGAATGCTTTTTTTGTTACCCTCTCATAGCTTTGAAAGATTTAGATGTGTATTTATGTGAAAGGAGCTGTTCTTCCAGTATTAGATACCTAAATGGCTTCTATTAAAGTATGTTAAAAAAGGTGTGCTGCTGCTATAGAGGTTGTTTTAGAATGCTGCAAAAATACTGCATGTCTCAAAGGTCATATTGATTTCAAATTGCAGCCTAAAATTCAGAACAAAATAAGTGGAAATCAGCCCTTAAATATCTGAAGTTAAGCCTTTATTTCTGGAATAAGTTTTTAGCCCAACTTGACCTCTTCTTTGGGTAACAGTTGATGTACAAGAAACAAAACTTTTTGTGGAATTGCCATTGTTCATAGCAATAATCTCTGTTTGCAGTTGTTACTCTCTAATTCTTTTATTTAGCTTTTATTGTGTGTGGGACATACGCATGGGATGTGTTTCAACTATTTGGAAATAGTAAAAAAGCAAAGAACACAGAAGTTGATGAACACTAAATTGAAGTCTGCCGTTGTAACTTTGATTCTGCTGTGCCAAATGCATATGTCCAGGTACCATGTCACTGAAAGCCATACAAGAGCTTGGATTCACCCAGTATGGGCTACAGGCAATACCCAATTAATGATTATTTAATCACAGAAGCCCAAAGGGAAAGAGATCATCTGGATTGAGTTCAGTCCTTTCGATTATCTGAGAAGATTGTTTTATAATCTCGTTAATAAACTTAATTAACAGGTTTCTTCTGCCCTGCAGGAATTCCTGTCTTCCCTGCTCCTACCAGGATGTTGAAGACCCTTTCTTTTCAGTGGCTGTTAGGTGGGCTAGAACACTACTTACTGTATGCGTTTCATGGCCTGCTGTAAATACAAATTATTATTATTTATTTTTTCTTGCTCTGTTTTCATGATGGTTATTGCTGTAGAATCACTTAACTACTGTGAGTAAGGAGTAGTGATGGCTCTCAAAATGAGATCTTCAATATAGATTATGTCCTTTGTGGTTCTTGAACCCATGCTTAGATAAGGGGTCTCAGCTAATATATAAGTAAGTATATAAATCGATACAAAATCCACTTGTGAGGAGCTGGTGTATGAAGAACTTCACCCTGTCATTGCTGTGTATAACCAGTTTGTGTTGTTTGGAATTCCTGAAGTGGCATAAAAATCATGAAGCTGGAACCACATGAGAACTTCACCAACCAAAAGTGCTATCCAAATTTGCTATCACTGGCAAATTTGAGGACTGGTCCCACAGCAACAGATAAAGCTTGAGAGGCACCATGTGCAGCAATCCGTAGGTTATGACTGGTTCCTAGAATTCAGTCAGGAGTTGCCTTTGAGGGTACTAGACTTCACGGAGGTAATTTGTACAGGGGGAAAACCATATGAATTTGAGAAGTGGAAGAAAAACACTAACACTAGAACTTGCTTTTGTGTTGAAATACGAGGGTAGGGAAGCTGTCCCATCCTGCAGTTCTGCAGAAGCGATAGACGGTCTTGAGCGGCCTCTACTGGTTCACTGGCAGGAAATTGGGCAGCCAGAGAAAAGCTGCTAGAATGAGGGTAGATCTGTATTGAGGCTTTTTATTATTATTTTTTAATTTCTTGTAAGAAAGTGTTCCTTTTGGGCAAGGGGAAAAAAGAACTACGTACAGTAAAAGTAAATAGTATTGCTTGCATGAGTTTCTCTGTATCTCTCCCCTTGTCCTTTGTTCTTCAGCTCTGGGCCTGATCAGGCAGCCTATTTAGTAAATTTTGTTCTCCTGGATTGTGAACAGAACTGAGCCGGGAATATTGGACCTGCTGGGTAGATACAGTAGCTATGTTTCATTCAGTTGGGGAAATAATCAAGTGTCCTTTCTTGATGACAGTTAAAATGAGAGATCACTCTTTAATGAGTGAAGTAAATTCTGATAGATTTGTACTCAGGCAGAGATTGCTGACTGTTGCAGACAGCAAAAGTAGTTTAGCCACCAGAAAGTGGGAGGAGGGTACGTTCATGCTGCCTAAATTGCAGAATGCTCTCTGGAAGAGCAAGCCTGGAACTGTGCATATGGAAAATGCTATGTGCGGGTTGATTCAGTGATGTATATGAATGGAGAGAAACATCGTGTGCATTCCTTGGGAGAGGGAGGCGCGTCTAAGGGGAGGTGCTGGTCTTTGTTTTTAAAGCAAGGCTGCACCAAAGTACTTAGCTTGGTTTGTTGATCCTTGGTTGCCTTTCTTCCAAAATACACATGTCAGAAAACTGAATTTTGACTACCTGAGGAGGCCAGCAAGGGTAACATACATTTCAAGCATAGTTTCCATTAACTTCAGGCATTGTGTTGGGTGTTGAACACTTCTGAAAATCAAAGTTGTCTGGGAAACAGAGGAACATTCTTTTGTTCTGGTTGGGGTTATATGACTACTTGTGTTGTAGCTCAGAAACAAGGGTACAAACTGGTTCTCCACAGCTGCTAGCATCCACATTTTGTTCAGTAAACATTCTAGCTTCTTTAATGTGAATCTGTCAGAAAAACTTCATTTGTTCAGCCTCTTTCCTGAAGTAGTGTCCACTTCTGCATTCATTGAATCTGTGTGTAGGTGAACACGTGCATATGTTTTAGGAAGCTGCATGTTGCCGTGAGGTTTTCAATATTTCTGAAAGTCTGTCTAAAATGTAAAGATTAAAAATATAGTTGTACTGGTAGGTATTGCTATAGTCTTAAAAATAGTTTTCATAATTTTGTGTTACACTTCAGACTGCTTTTAGAAGTGTGCGTTATGTCTACCTCATCAGATGAGGAAATAGATTCAATGCTTCTAATTTTGTTTCATCAGTTACCCATTATCTACCAGAAAAAAGAGACTCTCAAATATTTGGGACAGTAGAATCTTGATATTAATGCTATATGTTCTGTTGAAGGAGGTTTCATGAATCTTATCAGTAGCTGTTAAACTCTCTAGCAATTGGACCTAGTTAAAAGGATTACTTGTCTGCAGGCAAAGTTATCATGCAAGATGTTTCTGTATTTTATCATAGAGGAAACAAAAAAGTCCCTTTTCCAGGTGAGTCTGGCAATACTAAACAATCTTAGCAAGTACTTCAGTGAAGAGAGAAGCGTGTGCTGTGAAGTGAAGTACATAGGTGCAGGGTGTTCTCCTGGATTCCGTACCCGGCATTTTCCCCATCATTCTGTTTGCTGCAGGTGGATTATACTAAAACGAGTTTTCACCTCACTACTGATCAAAGTTTGCCATCACCTCAAATATGTACATTTCATTGGTAGAGATTAAGTGTACTGCTTCAGTATTGTAGTGCTGCATCTCCGCAAAGACCAACTTGAGTAATGTGGTGTCACGTTTACTTAATATCGCATCCAATTCTATCTGGTATGACTGTACATTCTAATTTACTGTTAAATGTAATTTGTTTTGTCTTTGTCTCCTAGACTTGCTTTTAAAAAACTTATTTATTATATGACCTTGGCTTGGATAGCAGCAAAAGATGGAGCTAAAACCCCATTTTATTTGTAGTTTAATTCTCTTTTCCTACAACATTACTAAGACAGTTTTACAAGGTCTGCTCTGAGATATTGTCCCTAGAAGCAGAATGTGTAATTTAAAAGCAGATTTGTAATTAAAGATGTTAAAATCCAAGAGGAATCTGGTTACGTGCCCAACCCTTTTCCTTTTGATTGTCTGCCACGTACTGCTTGGCGAGAATGTCACTGACTTGTCTGGACAGGTACAAAAGCTTGTTACCAACATGTAGTAGGTATGTGCCTTTCTGCCTGAAACCTTTCTGTTTAAACCCTTATTTTCCTTATTGCTTATCTGTATCTTTAAAGCTTTTATCTTTACAACCAAAACTTTTAAAATGAGATTTGGATACACTGCTGAAAGGAAGCATTTAAGTAATACTGGATTTTATTTACAATTCTTTGTCTAGTGAGGACTTTCATTTTATTTTTATTTACTTTCTCGAGGCCAAATATCTTGAACTAAGAGCACTGAGCATTCTGAAAATACATGTTGATTCTGCAACATGCAGGTGATTTTTTTTTTTTTTTTTTTGGGTGGGGGGGAGCTCTGTATAAACTGTGATTGCCAAATTGACTAAGCAGAAAATCTGCTGTTAATTTTCTGCTTTATTTCAGCTGAAAAAATGTAGAGTTACTGGCACTTTTCAAGCTGCATATTTGTTTCAAAATGTCATTTTGTTTCACAGTCATCTTCAAACTAGCAAAATGCTTGGGCAGCAGCTATAACTTTCATGTTTACTTGGCTCTTTGCTTTTTGCAGTTATTTCTCTGTTCCTTTTCTAGGCAGAAGAAAGACTAATTTTGATTAACTTAGGATAATGGTATGAATATAATGGAGAGCAAGGAAAAGCTAGAAGCACTGTTTGTTTATCAAGCAGTGTAAATCAGGAAGCAAAAGGCAAATGTAACTTTTTTTTTTAATATGTGTCTTTTAAAGCCAATTTTTAGGCATTTTAAATCTGTGCTCTGCAGGTTAACCTCTTAGTGCTTGAGTTCAATGCCTACTTTGGATCAAAGGAAAGAAATCAAGCTTATCCTAATACCTAGAATAATAAATCTGTTAGATTTATTTCAGCAGAATGTTTAAACATATCTGCAGACAGAACTATGCTAATGGGTGTGATTCACTCTGTCATTTTCACTGGTGGTAAAGCAGCCTTAGTAATATTTTCTTTATATGTTTTCTGAAGATCAGGAGTTATAACATTAGCTGTTTGCATGGTGAGATAAGACTTACAAAACCTAGACGTACACAGTTGTTCCACAGAGGACATGGTGGTTCAAACCCATGTTGAACTGCATGGACTAAATTAATTTAATAAAAGTTAGCTGCAAAACGATGAAATCAATTTTTCTTAGATGACAATTGTCAGACACTTGATATTTATTGTTACCATTTCAGGATATCAGCCCTCATTTTTTATTTAGTGAGAGTAATTTGTGAACATGCCAGATTTTTTAATGTGAAGTTGATGCTTGCTTTCCCGTTAAAACAATGATCTTGTCAAGTGGCTTGAGAAAATGTTTTCATTTCCTTCCTTGCAAATCATAGATTGATGCTGTTCTTTAAATGCTACTTTTGTGCTTTATTTTTTTAGCACAGAAATACTTGAATACCTCAAACAATTTCAGATAGAAATAAATTTTTTCTTCAACCCCATGCATGTTATTACTCCCAGTATTGCATTTTAAATAGCCTGACCTCTTTTCCTTCTGCTCTTCCAGTTAGCTATGCAGTGAGTTGCAGTTTTAGGTGGTTTATACTAACATCACCACCACCACCACCACAAATCTATTACTTGATTTTGCAAGAGGCAAGTAAAAATATTAAATGAAATTTTTTAAATAAACAGGTTACAGGTGTCAAGGTGGCTTTGATATACTAATTTAACAGTGTATTTAGTATTTTCAGTTGAGATATGAAATGATAGTCTCTACTTCATCAAGGTGTTAACATTAGGGTAACAGATACTCCTCAGTGTCACTGGCTGGTTTTTATGCTCTTACTGTTAGCTTGTTTGAGAGGGTAGACAGCTAAATCTCCAGGTAAAGAATCTTTCTTGAGCAGTGCATTTCCATCCCTTTGGAGAGTGTTGAATTGTCTAAGGAAATACTGAAACAGCAAAAGGGAGGAAGGAAGATTAAAATTACTGAGGTGTATGACAATGTTGTCTGACAAAGTAGTAAAACAGCACTCGCTTTTATGAGTATATTTCAGTATATTTCCATGTGTGGCATGTGATTGCTGGGCATTCAGTATGTGAATTGTTAGGCATTGAAATTCAGGTTTTGCTTATGGATTTTTATTGCAGTTGAAGGATGAAAAAACTAACACAGGTAGAAAAATAAATTGCAGTTATTCCTGAAGTAAACATTACAAACTGAGAACATTTAGTGTCAAGGTTAAACACAGGATATGAAAATACACAATTAAGGCATTCAAACTTGACACTCAGTATTTGCTATGCAGGAACTGTCATATTGATGCAGAATAGTCCTTGCTTAGAGATTTACGAATAATATGGATTTTTTTAAACTCTGGTAGTTTCCCTCTCCCTTACTGAGCAATTTGAAATGCTGCAACAATATTGCTGACTTTGCCAGGTGATCCAGGGAATTTCAGTAGAAATGTCTTCAGTGAGATTTAAATACCCCTTGTACCTGATGGATTTCTGCACTGCAAGGAAACATTCACTCCTGTATACTGGCTACAGTAAGGAATCATAGAATCGTTTAGGTTGGAGAAGACCCTTAAGATCATTGAGTCCAACTGTAAACCCTGGCACTGCCAAGTCCACCACTAAACCACATCCCTAAGCACCGCTTTTACACATGTTTTAAACACCTCCAGGGATGGTGACGCAACCACTTCCCTGGGCAGCCTGTACCAGTCCTTGATAACCCTTTTGGTGGATAAATTATTCCTAATATACAATCTAAACTTTCCCTGGTGCAACTTGAGGCCCTTTCCTCTTGTGAGAGGCCGTTTCCTCGCCGCGCACTGGTGCTGCACGCCAGTCGGCAGTGTGTGGCCGAGGGGCGCAGTGTGCTGTGTGCCAGGCCCAGCAGCTAGGCTCTCGGTGGCTGGCTGCTCATAGTAGGCGGGCAGAATCTGCTGTCGTGGTTCCAGTTCTAATAACAATAATAAACATGCCCCAAACATTGGAAGTTTGTGAAAACACTTTAAATTGAGTTTGCATGAATAAGATAATCAAGATTAGCAGAAGAGAAGGAAAGATGGGAAGTAACTTTGGAAATGTAGGTAAGTAGTGAATTGAAAGCCTTTGACGTGGGTTTTTGGATGTGTCTGTATTTTTGCAAATTAGAAAAGAGAAGAAGAAGCATTTTGAACAGTCAGCAGTGTGGACTTGAAAAGGCCAGAAGCAGTGTTCATGTTGGATGCTATGGACTGTTTCAAATACAGTTTCTGGGGGCTTTAAAATAGCACATATTTAAATATGCATATTTAAAATATGCACTCTTTCTGCAACTTTTGCTGCATCGGCATTGCTTATAAAGAAGCTCATAGTTTTTTATTTTTCTCATTGACCAGATGCAATGGTCAGCTATCGTGTCTGAAGTGCTTGTCCTTTCCCTGGTCAGACCTGTCGTTCTGCTAGCATAGGGGTAGCTGGGTGATGAGCTGCTTGGAAAGCTGCAGAAAAAGGCAAGTAGGCAAGGCTCAAGAAGTGAACGATGGAGCTATGTATATCAGCCATCTCTGGGGAGAATAAATTCTTGAGTGAGTGGTGGACAGGCTGTAAAATTTAGTGATGTGGGAGGGTTGGAAAGCATTGGTTTAAACAAGTTGCAAATAAGCTATTAAATGGTATTGATAAATAAGATGGGCTAAAGAGGAAAAAAAAGGAGGAAAATTGAAGGTTCTGTGTATGGGTAATGTGACTTTTCTCCTCACTCACCAGAAAAGTAGCAGTCAGAGAGAATGGAGCTACCAGAGTTCAATTTTTTACAGCTCGTCTTCCTCGATGGCTCTAATAGGGGAACTACAGTTAGCAATTTGAGGGGTGTCTCTGATTACCAGCATGTGCTGTTCCTGTGTCACTGTGGTAGGCAGACAGCAGAAGCTTAAGTAGACTGGTTCATGAAAGTCAGATTAAATGTTGCCTGAAATCTTAAAAAGAAGTAGCTGTAGATTGTGTTTTTAAGTAATATGAGTATTAAGGCTGCAAGAATTTTTGGATTATTGATGTACAAAAGGGGGTTTTGTTTGTGTAGGGAGATGAGAAGACTTGTGAATTTGTTTAGTCAGTCATATAGCTATTTCCTGAGTGGTTTCTTTAACTATGATGAAGTACCTTGTAAACAGGCCTGTTTGGTGGTGGGTTTTTTTTGTTGGCTTGTGGTTTTTTTTGTGGGTGGTGTTCTTTTTTTTTTTTTGGGGGGGGGGGGGGGGTAGAAAAGGAAAAATAATTTTTATAGATAATGGCCTGTTAGTGGATCTTATGTTTGTTTCCTTTAGAAAGAAAATTTCAGATGCTTTATTTTTGATGAAATTTTAAGATTTCTATGATTATTAGGATGAATAAACTGTGATAATTCCAAATGAGGTAATGCAGATGGAATCAGTTTAAGAATAAAGCTCGGCATCAATAGTTTTTGTTTTCCCCAGACTGTTAGTGATGAATTAACTTTTTTTGCTTTCATCTCATCTTTCAGGAATTCCATTAATGATAATGAACATGTTTTCTACCTGTCATCATGTCTGTATAATGGTTTTGGGTAAAACTGAATTAGAGAAACATGTGGAGAATGCTGTTCTTGGTGAATTTTGGCATTTGTAAAACATGTAGGTGAAAATGCAAAATAAATTGAGAATGACTGAATTAACAAAGTTCTTAAGTATGCTGTCACAAGATTTCTTGGTTCTGCAATAATCTAAGAGACAGAAATCTAAGAGACTGATGAACCCTGCAAATATATTAAAAATTCTACTGTGTTATTCATTTTTGTGTTTTATTCAGCTCAGCAGCTTCCATGCCAATTAACTTGACATTCCATTTATTTTGGCTACTGAAGGTTGTAGTGAAAATGCTAAATTGCAGTGTAAGACTTGGTATCAGGGAGGCGAGTAGAAATATAAAGGAGGAATGAATTTGGAGTGCTATGATCTGTGAACAGTGCCCCTGTGAAGGGGGAGAGTAGAGTTAGGAAAGCCCCTGTGTTTTCAGCTGATTTGAAGGTAGAGTGTTTGTTTCTTAGCTGTGTTTTGGCTTTCTTTAGGTTGAGCTCTAGTTGAAAAGCTATGAAAAATGTTTAGGAAACATCTGAACCTGCCATGTAGGAATGGAGTATTGTATGAAAAACCAACTTCCGTCGAAGCTTTTAATTATTTTTGAGGTAGTAAAAAACAATTTCTCTCTAATAATCAAAGAAATAACTTTTTACGGGAAAGTAGAGTCAGCAGAAGTTAGCATTAGTTGGAACTGCGGTCTTCATAAACAAAATGATACCCTGCTTAACAATTGAAATAGTTTTGCTTACCTGTATTTGTTTGTGTCATGTTTTGCATTTTTCTGAATTTCTTTTAAGAAATCCTTCAGTGGATATTTCATGCCATACCAGTGTTTCCAGAAATGAATGTTTGGTGATCTGGAGTAGAGGTCACAAAGTGACTTAAACTGTGGCAGTAAGTACGTTGGTCCCACTTGCATTTCACTTCTGAAGTGAGCTAAAATAAAATGTCGCTTATTACTATGTGACAAAAATGGATTTTTTTTTTTTCATTTAATGATAGACTTTTTTTGACTGCTTCACATCATTCTAAGTAGTAAATCTTGACTTCATTTTCTAATTTCAAATACTGGTTTTAATCTAGAACCATGTCAATTTGTTCTTCCATTCCTACTGGGTTACAAATTGCAAAAAGTGTGTTCCTCTCATAGTTGTTAACTGAACTAGCTGAATAAGACGAGGAAATATTTTCTCTATGCTTGCCCAGAAGCTAAAGCATTAACCAAACTTTTGAAAGCAGTTTAAATGTACATGAATTACTTGTTAGTTGCAAGTTAAATTAACAAGGATGATGTTAAAATGTGGAGTTTCCAGTACCGTAGGAAAGATTTGTGTTCTGTTGTGTTGAAATAATCGTGTGTGCATATGTTTTGAAAAGCTCCTGATATGGTCTTGCATCAAGGTTTTAAAAGCAAGCCTTTACACTTCGTCTGCTATTAGGAAAAAACCAAACACAAACCCCATGATTTTTACATGCTATATTTAAAAAATAAAAAAAAAAAAAAAAAAGGTGAAATTTTTTCTTTGTGTCATTCCATCTAAGATAGCATCTAAATTGCTTTTATAACAGCTTCCATTCTTTAAGAAAGATGCAGAGCTCTAATCTTGGATGGTTGGGACAGTGAAGTTATTCCCTCTACCTAATCAGTTTGTGTCAAAATAAATAAATTCTTCTGAGGGGTGAGCACTTGCCATCTTCATAAGACTACATTATAAATATATATATATGTGCTATTTATTGAGGCAAATGGCTTTGAGGAAATATTGATGTATTGGGTATTTTTCTTGATGCAAGGAAAAAAAAGTTGTATCACTTTCTCAAAAGCTTTGGAAACTGGTGGGAGCAATTCTGTAGTAAGTCTTTCCTGGAATTTATGCCATTTCAGCTGTTAAAAGGTCAGTCAGATGTGCAGTAAACTTTTAGCTTGTAGATGTTGTTCTGTTCATTTTCCTTCTTTTTTAAAGTGTGGACCTTTACCATTGACTGGGGTAAAGACTCTTTTCACTAACTTGATATTCAGATAGACTATGGTAATTTACAGTGAAGCTTTTAATGTATTATTTTATTTTTTAAGGTGGCTAATCATGAGGATGGCTACTTTCTTGCCAGCAGGTCTGACAATTAGAGGAAGGAGTTTGTACTTAATCTGAAATATGACAGGAGAGGGATGTCCTTTAAAGCTTTCTAGCTCTTAAGTTGTTACCTCCCCCCACCCCCAGGGTTAAAAACAATTTCTACAGGGCATGAAAAACAGGTTTATAGTTAGGTAATGCTTCTGTGGAAATAAACTCTAAAAAGACTATAATAAAAACAGTTTTTAGAGATGTTCTGTTTTGGAAAGCAACGGTTTGATTGCTTGGAAGAAAGGCAGACCAACCCACTCAAATGGGCTACTTCTTAGTATGTACTTCTTAAAAAAAAAAAAAATCCACATTATTATTAAGTATAGGCTTCTCCTTAGACTGCCTGCTAAAGAAGCTTATCTTAAATGTCACAGCTGCCTTTTTAAAGATTACTTGTGTAAGGATAACTTGTATAGTATGTTGTCTTAATTGCTCAGAGTAGCTGCAAACAACGAAGGGGCCAACAATAGCTGGATCCTTGACTTCTTTACACAATTGGTACTAGTGATGATGTAGATACTGTAACTGATGGGAAAGTGCTCCTAGTTTCAAGAAAACTGAGATACTTGTGACCTGTTTAATCAATACTCTTTGTTTAAACATGCATGTAAATGACATACCTTCTTAGCATTCTTAGCTCAATTCTTAGCTCAAGGATTATGAGGAGTTATTTCCTGTAGGAGTTGGGAAATGGTGTTCCCTGCCTGAATGGGTAGGTTGGTGCTCTGGAGAGGACACTAGCTGAGTCAAGATGGGTGGGTACAGAGATTGAGAATTTCCTTCCAGGACCAGAAGACAAAGAGAGAGGCTGAGAGAGCTGCATACATCCTGGGACAGCACAGGTTAGTGGTCTGGGCTAAACTGCAGAGAGAGGAATTTTTGTTACGATATGCCTGAGGAAGGCTGGTTGAAGAGGAAGCCTTGCAAGACTGCGTACTACTGATTGGAGACTTCTTTCTTCCAGTCTTAGGTGTGGCTTAATAGCTATTTTCCAGTAGTAAGGAAACTTGGTGATTTCTTTTTTCTCTTCCTCCCCAACCCATACCACTCCTTATATATGGTGTGTACACCCATATATTTTTTTCTTGTATTCTCCAGGCAGTGGAAGAGAACTACATACAACTGTATGAAAGTCTGCAGCTTTGGTAGGTTGGGATCTTGACCAGATAACTACTTTTATAGATCTTCCTATGGCCTGGTTTTACTCAGTGTCTGATAGTTTACTTTTCCTTTTAGGCAGCAAGACCAGGATGTAGAAAATACAAGCTAGGATAATTTTGGAAGGGAATATTGATTTATTGGTTTCAAATGGGATTAAAAACTTGGCCGTACTTAGAAAGAAAAGGGCTGTTGGACTGTTACACCTGGAAGAATACGGCTTAATGACTCTTGATTCTCTTCTCTTTGACAGTCTTTATTGGAAATGCTGCAAGAGCAAAATGGTTGAAAATATCTCAGATCCTACTGATTTCCTGTGTTGTCATGCTGGGTCGGTAGACTATCTTGCCATAATCCTGTGTGGTTTCTGAACTGTCTGAGTAGCTTTGCAGCATAGCTAACAGGGCTTTGTCCTGAGGAATCTGCTCATATGTTCAGTGTCAGCGCTGGGGGCGTCTCCATGACCGTTGTGTAAAGTGTTGTCATCTGGGGGGCCCAGACCACTACAAAAATAGGGGATACAGATAAGCCCACAGTGCATGCATCTGACTCTTCACAGGAAGACTTGCATCTGAGCTACATACCAACTAAGTTTTGAGAAAAAGCTCAGTGATGCTTGTGAAGAGGATTTTTTTTTTAAGTTTACATCTGTGCTCTTATAGGTGAAATGACATATTGATTTCACTAAGGATTAAATAATAACTTTTAAATTTTAAGACTTTTTATAACAGTATTTAAAAAAATTTTCTCGGAACTTGAAACGTCAATTGAAAACACTTGAAAATGCCTCTGTATAAACCAAACATGCATGGTTTCTGTCTGAAAAGATAACGTTTCAGATGGTCAAATAATTAAAATGTTTTGTTCTTTTCTAAGGTTGTCTGAATATTCCAACTGAAATCTTGGGCTTGACTGAGGGTTTATAGTAGGTTGTGAAAGTGTTGTGTGGGTGTTTTTCTTGTTTTTAATTATCGCACTGAGGTAAAGCACTGGTTGACTATTTCTTTGTTTGACCAAAACATGTTGGGTTTTTTTCCTTTTTTTTTTTCTTTTTTTTTTTCTCTCAAACTGAACACTTTCAAACTTGCCTACTTGCTTATCTGTTCCACTGTGCCATGCTGTGTGTGCCGCTACCAGCTTGGTCAGAGTGCTTGTAATGAGCGCGCAGTAGTGAAATATGACCATGCTCTGGGTTGTTGCAGATTAACTGGCAGCTGAAATATGGTATTCCTGTGCTTACGAACAATTGTTTCCTACTTGAGCCGTGTTTGAAAAAACAGAGTAACACCTTTCACAGCACACTGTTTACACAAGAGCAGGATGAGGGAAACAAGCTGTTAGAAACTATCCTTATGAATAATCTGGCAGACTGCCACGCAGCCTGAATTGCCATCAGTTGGGAAAATGCAACCAAGAGAGATCTGTTAAAGAATGTGCTCTGAACTAGGCCGTATTGTAGACACAAGATGGGAGACTCCCCCCGCCCCCGCCTTCACTGGGCATCAGGGTTTCAGTGCCTGTTGAGGTTTGGCTTCAGTTGAAAGGCTTCGTGGTGTTTTTTTGGTTTGCTTGCAAATGAACCGTTAGGTTAACATCATTTTGGCAGACTAAGAGTTAAAAAGCAGCAAAAATAAAACCTGTGTGAAAGATGCTGCTATCAAATAAGGGAATTGAAGCCGTCACAGTCGCATTTCTATTAACGGAAAAAATATGTAGTGTGCTGGCTTTGCTCCATGGGAGAACAAATCTGCTGGGTAGTTGTCTGTTGATTGGTCTTCTTAAGTTCAACGGTACACCTCTGAGAATTAGTAGTCTGTGGGGATGAGTGAGGCAGTCCTGCAAGTTGTCGCCTATTGTTGGAGATGTTGAAGTGCACGGATACTTTCCCAGTGAAGTTGTTTTTACACCCATTCTTTAACAAAAGATTCCAAACAGCACAAAGATTTCAGGAATCTGCTGAAGTGACAGTGCTCTGTTCCCAGAACAGCTTTCCCTGGGAATTTGAATATGTTTATATTTACAGGACTGATCAGATATTCTCACTACTTGCACTTATACTCAAAAAAAAAAAAACCAACCAAAAAACAAAAAACCCCATATAGAAAAATTAAGATTAGGCTTTCATTCAAACTCTGAACAATGTCTGCAGTTTTAGTTTAGCTTATTATGGGCTTTCCTATGTCATTTTAATTTCAAAATAAGCCCTGAGTAATACATGCTTGTTTTAAAATCTAAGTTGAAAGAACTGAGAGCAGGCTCTGCAGGGTTCTGCTGTGCCACAAGAGGGCATTTTTGGTGCCAACTCTGCAACTATTAAGGAAGAAATGTGCTTTTAAATGTCTCACTTTAGATCAATTAATCTCGAAAAAGAGAATTGAAATGATGCATCTTTTCTCCAATCTCCTTAGTTTCATGACCAAGAAATAACAGTTTGAGATCTTTGTCTTCCTAGCTGACATGGAATTGTTGAATGATGTTTATAATTACATAAAGCCTGAGAATGCAAAGTAGAATTGTATTAGATTCAGAATTTTGTGCCTGGTGAAGCTTATTTAAATGATCTGCCTGGTACTGATTACAGAGAATTAAGCTGGATGTTGAAGAACACATGATGCTAGGACTGTTTTCCTTTTAGGACCAGTGACTTAAAATAATGTGGTTCAATGTTGGAAGACTGTGATCATAAGAACAGTGTATCCTTTTGCTCTGTTTATATGTAATTCAAGACTAGTAAAACTGGAAGAAATGTACTAAAAGTACAGCAATGTAAAGTGCTTTAAATAATGCAATATACCATCATGCTAACATTTTATAGAGTGCATTTTATCACTGAAGATCAGTAATATGGTAAATGGGAGGAAAAAACGTGCATAGTAAATTTGACTTGCTGTTTAATTCAGGGATGCCCACTCTCTGAGGTGGGACGAGCCACAGTTTCTTTCAGTAAGCCCTAGAATACCTATGCCTGTTGCTTCCTCCTTGTGCATGAGGATGTCTGCATGCGATTGCTTCATCGTGTGCCTGGGACATGCGTGTGCCTGTTACCTGTGAGTGCATATCCTCTTAACAGCATGGAGGCATCCTCCAGCGTGTGCTTTTCTCAGGTGAGAGGATACATCCATGCACTTCAGTTGTTTATCTTGATTCCCAAACCTGTCATGTGGTAAGGGAGCTCTTTACTCATGAAAGAGAGTTGCAGGAGCAGAATGCCAGAAGAGTTTATCCAACTTGAAATATGTCTGGTTTTGAGCATTCCTCCGGAAATATGGCCACAAGGAGCAGCATATAAGCCAGATAAATTTTTCTGGCAGGTTTGGTTTGTTATGCCAGCTTTCTGATCTCACTGAACACAAAACGTAATTGTGGTAGGATTTTGTTTGTTTGCTTTTTAAAATGTGGCAATTTAAGGCTTGTGAAACATTGTTCATGCTCTCAGGTTAGTGGGCTAAATTTAGGTTGAAGACGTTAGCAAATACTAGAAAAACAACACAGAATTTGGAAAGTTGATACAAAAATAATGTCTGCAGCAAAATTTGGCTAGATTGTTTTAATGTAATTTCTGCTTTACCACATTCACATTAAAAAAAAAAACAAAAACCAAAAAACCCCCAAAACTGTAATAACCAATCCATGCATTATTACCTTCAAATGTAATGCCAGGTCTGCATCCATAAAACCTGAAGTTATGGAAATACCTTTAGCATTATTTACTTCAGTCACTTGGCATTTTTTGCTGTTGTGTTACCGTTCTAAAATACTCCAAGATGTAAATGAAAATTGTACTGAAATTGTACCTTTAAAAGTCTGCTCTGTGTTTTTGTTATTTGGTTCTGCAGCATCTCTGCATGATAATTCAAAGGATGGTCGAAGCCTTCTCAGTACTTCATGTGGGGGGCATGGTGGCACCAGTAATTTTTGTAAATCAGTTAAATAATGTGGACGCTTATAATAATGCTGTTCAGTTAGATTTGGCATAGTTCATTATGAAAAACATTAATTCTTCCACTGATGTAATTTTCTATTGGGATTTTAAAAATTATTTTGGTATATATTTTTTCCTGAAATTTATGTGCTTTTGTATATGATGTGTCTGGTTTTCTGGCTTGCTTGCCAATAATCAAATTGCTTCACTGCTTGGTTTGGGGGTTTGTTTTTGTTGTTGTTTGCTGTTTGTTTTCCCCCTTTAAAAGAAAATCGACTTTATTGGGTTTATTAAAAATAATAAAAAAAAGTATGTGAAAACACTGTTGTAATGCATGTACTTTGAAAGGAGAAATAACGAACTTGAATACATGCTGAAAGAAAGGATAACCTTAGCAGACTTTTTCTTTTTTAACTGGATTCTGCAGTGTTCCTGTGTCTTCTGACCAGTTCATTTTGAAGCTGTTGTAGAATTTTAACCCGTTTGCAATGAGAAAGTGCATGTGCTGGTAACTCCTATTGTTTACCCTTAAGGAGCAGTGTTTTGCCATTAGAAAGAGTTTAGTAACAGTAGGATGGCAATTAAAAACATTTTACCTATTTATTTTTAAAACTTTTTAGCTTGTTTTACATATAAATGCAGAAATAACTAGTTCCAAATGAAAGCTATTTTTTCACAGTCTTAGGGGCAACAATAAAAAATGTAGAAAGCTGCTAGAGATTTGGGTTTATATGTGCTTTTAGAAGAGACTGTGTTGAATAAAAATGAATAAAGGCTAAGTATTTGCACTCTTTGGCTAATCCTTATTGGATTCTTAAAGCATGTTTGTATAAGAAGTACTCTCATAATTGGCACCAAGTAATTATTGTTTTGAAAGTCTTAATTGAGGGTTGGCTTGGATTACTCATGGAATCTCTGTTGTTTTCCTCTATAAATTCTGCTATAAATTGGTGTTAAACTGCAGGGGAAGCTGGTAGAAGTCCAAAGATATACACCTATGCAACAGATGTACTTGCCTGCAGATACATACATGACTTGGAGCTCATCCTGCCGATAAGACGCTTTTTGAAAAACCCTTCTGTTCTAAATGTAGAGTCTGGGAAGTATGACAAGTTGTGCTAGCTCTATTTAAAAACAAACATACCCTCCCTCTTCCCACACATGCACGTGTAGAAATGACAGGACTTAACATTTGCATCAGCCTAGAACTACAGAACTTTTATCCATACACGTGAGGAAAAAAACATGCTGGATTTGTGGAAAATAAGACATTAAATGTCTTGTCAGAAGTCATGTTTTGCATGGTAAGGTTTTACAAAGATGCTGCTAGTAGTAAATATTTCCAGTGGAGATCTATCCAACAAATCAAGCAGTAGATTCCAGGGAAGTTCCATTAAAACTTCATTATTACTTCAAATTGGTAATGCTTTTGGATAGTACAATAAAGGGCCTGTTGTAGTGTAAAGTATTTGCAGTCAGATTTATTCAGACAAGACAATGATTGGTTTTGTTCATATGTGTAAAGTAAATGGCACTTTTCAAGTAATGATGTTTAACTTCTGGTGCCTTCAGAATGGCTTTGGAAGCTAATATCTTCAGCAAAGATGGCTGACTATTGAATAGACTATAGGCTGGATTTTTTTTGTAATAGTTTTCTAATTTAACACTATACCTTCTTTAGAAAAACACTTGTTAAAAAATTTTGAAATCATACATGCTTTTTGTGTTTTGGAACTGTTAGAACAGTGAATGGTGTGTTTATGTGCTGCCCAAGAAATTTTTACTTTCTGTGATTCATAACAGGAGAGGGAAGGAATTAGTGGAGAGATGTGTACAGAATGTGACTGTTCCTAAATGCATAATGTTTGGACATGGGCTTTTCCAAGAAATTGTTAGATTGTGCAGCTGTATACTGCTCTATAAATGAGTAAACATTAGCCCCCACTTTACTTGTATGATTGCTGTATCACTTGGCGTGGAAAAAATACAGTAGTGATCAAAACAATATAGCATTACAGGATATAACTAGAGCATGTCTGCTTTGTGGTTTAAAGTGAGGGCCAAATCCTAGGAATGTTAATTTGGCCATGATGTGCATGTTCTTACTTGCAGTGCTTTTGAATATATCAAGTGCTGCCATTTATTGCAGACAAAATCGTTTGGTGTAGGGAGAACAGTACCTCACCATAGATGATTTTACAGAAGTACAATGCCTATGTGTGACATTCAAGGGTTTTGAAAAGAAGGAGGAAAGGGACAACAGTTTTATTTAACCTGGAGACAATATCTGTTTGACTGGATCTAAATATCTTTGCATGTATTCCTTAAATATATGAATAGCTTGCAAGTTCTGCACTTAAAGTAATAGAACAAAACCAGAACAATTTTGTAACAGCGTATGCATCAAAGCTTTGCTTGTTTATGAAGTCTCTCCTACAAGTATTTAATAAATAGGAGAATAATTAGGTTATTAAAACCAATAAAAGTTGTTTTTCCTATTCCTTAGGACATATATTTGGGGTTTTTTTTCTACTTTATCTTCACATTATTGATTGTATTTGGCACAAAATAAAGGTGGCTGTACTGTCTATACCCTAGCTATATACATTGTTATAGATGGGGGTAATTGTGTATACTGGCCTGTTTCCTTTATGGTTATTATGGGAGGAGGAATCTTGAAATATAACAGATGATGCCCAGATTGGTTAATGAATATAAACATTATTTGGTGATGATGCAGCTGGTGACCTTCAGTGTACTTTTTTAGAAAATGAAATTTCTTTAGCAGTTAATGCTCACACTTGTCATCCATTTTGAGGCATTTGTTTAGGCCTTTTGTTTTTAAGCTAAATAATGAAATTAGATAATAGATTGTACGTTCACAATTTTGGATCTTACTAGAGTTAGGCTCTGTCAGTACTTAAAAATATCAAATCTATATAATTAAACTACTCAAACTAAGAAAAGAGTTACTGCTGTTTCTTTCTGAAGACTATAATAACCACGTATGTTTCTTATGTAATTAGATCCTAGTCTAAAACTTTGTAGAAAGGTGGTATGTTGGTTCTGTATACGTGCCTTTAATTTTATGTATAAGACTTAGGTAAACCGTCTTGCCATGGTTTGGCTAGTATGCTTTAACGGTAGTACTGATGTGCATGTCTGTCTTGTCTTACCTCTTTTAATGTCATTGTAGTATACTTGTTGCTTTATGCATCAGGATTTGCTAGGTTGTTGTAATTGTTACAGCAACTGAGCTTTTGTGCAACAATAAATTCAGTTGCATCACGTGAATATAATTAACTCTCATTATGTGTGCCTCAAAGGTTCCATTCAGCTATCTGAGTTGTAATCAGCTGAAAAAGTAATGGAGATACTGTATTCAGCAGCCATGCAGAAGAAATGTAGGAATGTGTAAACAGTGGTGGGGTTTGTGTTCGGAAGTGCTGGATCCCAGTGGCCAGCATCGAGTGGCCCTGCAAGACAAGGAAGCTGAGAGTATGTTGAGGACAGAAAAGGGATCAGTAAGTCAGAACAGTATTAACTGAGCCTATGCCTAGAAGGAAACACAGAGGAAAATGTTACATTGTAAAAGAGTAGGATGTTTTATAGCATTTCTTCCTATTAATTCTGTAGCTATGGATGTGCCTGCCCCTTGCTTTCCTAAAATGATTGCTGAAGTGCTCATCTCTCTAACTAAAAGTCAAAGTTGGCAGTTTGAGAACCGCATATCTTGCTTGTAATCAGGGAACTGAATTTCAAACTACACTTTTGAGATCCCACCACCCGTCCCTCCAGTGACTCTTCCTTGCATATGATGTTTTGCCAGAACACGTGTCATCCACTGTGATGGGTTTTCTACCCATAAATCATGAGTATTAGCAAATATATGTAAAGATGGGAGGCAAAAATTGTGTGGGAAATAGAGGAAAACTTTGAAGAACCAAGCGTTTACTTGCACGCTAATAAATTAGCATACTTAGGTAATCCGCTGAATGATAATTAAAGGCTTTATTCTGTCATCTTTAAATTTCATGCCTTGACTTTTTCCAGAAACTGTTGCTGCTCTCTGAGGTAAACCCACAATATCTGTCTCTTATCTCTTCCTTTTATATAAGTTTTTAACAATAGCCTTTCAAATAAGCTGAGTGTGCTGACAGTCGTGGATATTCATAAGTGAAATTTTAATGGATTGAAAATGAGGAATGCTAAATAATGGGTCACTAAAATAAGTATCCAGAAAAAGCTACATGTCTTGAAAATTAATCTAGTTGCACTTTCATGCAACCTGGGTTTGTTACAGATTCATTTTTGTATGTTGTTACATTCTTGGCATGCATTTCTCCTGCAGTTTAGCTTTTCCTCATGTATGCTATGGAGTATATTAAAATTGGGAAAGCTTGGCTGTCAGTGCTGCATGTTAAAACAGATATTTTTATAAAAGAAAAATAATTTCTGTCTATATAGAAAATACCATACTTTAACATAGCCAAACATTTTGATAAAGAGTTCAGCTTTCAGGTTGTGTGGAAATTGTAGTAAAGCTGGTGCTTGCTGTTATAGTTCTGGATTTTTGTAAAGGTCTGCAATAAGTGGAATAAGGGACAGAAGGGTATTTGGGGAACTGTCTTAAAACCAGGGTTTTTCTGTTTTTAACTAAGCTTTGGGCAGGTTTTTTCATGCTTGTTATATGTTTGTATGCATCTCTTGTTGGAAAAATAAAGTGCAAGTGGGAGGTATATAGGGTAAGATTGATTTATCAGGCAGCATGTTCGTTATTCTCTATTTATTGATTTTTTTTCCCCCCTTTCACTACCTTCAGATTCCTCTTCTGCCTCTCACCCCCAAATTTTTCAGTTAATAATGTTTTAAACAATGTCACCCCATATTAGTTATGTTTAGTCATCTTTTCCTTCAGTGTCATGGCTAAATGGTTTTCTTTTTTTTTTTTCTCTCTCTTCCCTCTCCTCTCTCTTCCCTCTCCTCTCTCTTCCCTCTCCTCTCTCTTCCCTCTCCTCTCTCTTCCCTCTCCTCTCTCTTCCCTCTCCTCTCTCTTCCCTCTCCTCTCTCTTCCCTCTCCTCTCTCTTCCCTCTCCTCTCTCTTCCCTCTCCTCTCTCTTCCCTCTCCTCTCTCTTCCCTCTCCTCTCTCTTCCCTCTCCTCTCTCTTCCCTCTCCTCTCTCTTCCCTCTCCTCTCTCTTCCCTCTCCTCTCTCTTCCCTCTCCTCTCTCTTCCCTCTCCTCTCTCTTCCCTCTCCTCTCTCTTCCCTCTCCTCTCTCTTCCCTCTCCTCTCTCTTCCCTCTCCTCTCTCTTCCCTCTCCTCTCTCTTCCCTCTCCTCTCTCTTCCCTCTCCTCTCTCTTCCCTCTCCTCTCTCTTCCCTCTCCTCTCTCTTCCCTCTCCTCTCTCTTCCCTCTCCTCTCTCTTCCCTCTCCTCTCTCTTCCCTCTCCTCTCTCTTCCCTCTCCTCTCTCTTCCCTCTCCTCTCTCTTCCCTCTCCTCTCTCTTCCCTCTCCTCTCTCTTCCCTCTCCTCTCTCTTCCCTCTCCTCTCTCTTCCCTCTCCTCTCTCTTCCCTCTCCTCTCTCTTCCCTCTCCTCTCTCTTCCCTCTCCTCTCTCTTCCCTCTCCTCTCTCTTCCCTCTCCTCTCTCTTCCCTCTCCTCTCTCTTCCCTCTCCTCTCTCTTCCCTCTTTGTTAACTTTGAAGTGTGCACCAGCTCCTTTAAATATTCTAGGTGACTTTGTGTACAGATAGAATAAAATAGTCAAATTATAATTCAGTGTACTCTCCACATGTCTATTTGGCAGTTACATGATGTGTAACGCCTTTCTTTTATAAATTCTTTCCAAACTGGAGTCCTGCTAAACATGGCCATTGTACTCCCTGCTGACCTAGCACAAGCTGCAGTCCTGCCTTAGAAAATGGATAAATACTTCTTGGCTAGACTTTCTTGTGATACCAATTTGAACATTTAAATGAGTTTTCAGATGTGGCATAGATTAGTTCTAATGGTTTCCACTTCTTTAGGTTCTTGGATATTCCTAACATAATCTGATCCTGAAGGCTCTAATCTATAACTTATTTTCTTCAGTATCTCTGTATTCTTATTTTTATAAACCCTTTCAATGGCGCAATTTTGTTTGCAAAATATGCTGCCATAGCACTTCCTGAACAGCACTTAATAGATACATATATGCATATATATTTAATTTTAATTTTTTTTGTACTATATATGCAAGTTTTATGAGAGAGAACCTTCCAGGTGTTCAGTGAGTGTTGCATAGGTGTATGTGTGTCAGAATAAATACTGTGTGATTTGAGGGTATTCAACAGTATGCTGACCTTGGCTGAAGAACAATAGCTATTGATTTAATAAATTACTTTGGTAATTAATATTTCAGCTTATAAAGCTTTTTGGTATCATGTGAGAATAAACAGAAGAGTTGGCAGAATACTTATATGCATAAATATATTTTTTTTATATATATAAATACAAGTATACATATGTACATATATATAAAGCCGGATGATAGTTACATTAAAAAATGTAAATTGAGAAGACTAATCCCAATTTTTTTTTTTGTTCTATCCATTACCAAGTTTTACATTGAGACATATTTTTACACTACAGTTCATAAATACAGGTATATATGTATTTTTATATATATATAATAATTTAAAATGCTTTTTAATTGTACTGCAGTTTGTTTAACATGAAGAAGCAAAGTGTTCGTGAATAATTAAGTAGGACCAGTTTTAACCATGCTTCTTTATTGTTCATCGTTACTTTAGTAGAAGTGTAGTTTTGGTTCTGCCTTTTAGCATCTTTCATTCCTTATGCAATTTTATTCACTAGGATGGTGTTTTCGGACTGCTCTGCATTTTTGCAGTGGGATGTTTCTAGAGATGTCTTTACCAAGAATGCTGAAAACATGTTCTTAATATTTGTATGGGGTTTCTTACTTAATAAGAAGGGAAAGAGAGATTGTGCTCCAGGTGTCAAGGAGCCGTGATTCCTGATAGGACCATGAGATCGCAGCTACCAGAAGGATAAGTGTGTAAAGCCAAATGTCTCTATACTGAAACCTGTGCCCTCCGTCAAACCACCATTGGTCTTGCGGGCACTCAGTTATTATGATTGCCAGTTAGTAAGCTCAGCCGAATCTGTGATGTGATATGCTCACCCATAGCTTTCCTTTGGTACTTTCATGCATGTCTTGTGGATTTGTTACAGTCTTGAAGCTGTTAGCTAGAAGTCATACACAGATGTACTTTTTGTCTATATCTGTAACATAGATGACACCTGAGAAAGTAACTTCCAAGTTCATTTATAGGTAGCAGAAGAAAGGCATTTATTTCTAGGGCAACTTCATCTGTCTTAAAGCTGACATCTAAAGTAGATCAGATGAACTGTTCCCCCAAATTCCTTTACTGTCCACTGTGAAATGCAGTGGACTGCAGTGCAATGACTAGCTCAGCTATTGATGTTTAGAGATAGAAGTAGTAAATCCCACACCATGTCTTCTGTGGAAACTTACTGTGCAGCTGTTTTCTACCAACTTATTATGCAGCCAGTACCTGACTGATGGTAGATCTTTTGGTACAGGAATGGAAAAGTTGCTTACCTCTGTAGCTGTTCTGGGTAAAGAACTTTTCTTTCTTATATGCTTTCTGTACAGATCCAAAAATTAATACCTGCTTGTCAATTTGGGTCCAGAGGGGAGAACTTTCTCCTCCCTAGGCAGTGTTTTCAGCTTCCTACTGGCCTGTGACTGATGGAATAACAAGTATTTATAAAAGAAAACAGTAGGGTTGGCTTTTTAAAAAATCATATTATTATTTCAAAGTCGATAGTTGCTTTTGTGTTGTAACATTTCCCGTGTTGTTCTTACTTAGTTGAGATAGTCTCTGTGACTAATCAAAGTTTTGGTTCTAAATAGATTCTCAACACAGATTTAGATATCTTGCTGTTTTTCAGTGTTCAGTTTGGCTCTAAAATGTATTCTGCCTGCATACGATTAAGCTGTTCAACGAAGTCCCTAGTTTTGCTTCTCATTTGTGACAATAGCTGTTGTGAGCTTTCAAATTCCAAACAGCTAACAATACTGTCAGCAGGAGTACCAAAGAGAAAGACAAAGAGGTAGAGTGATTAAAGTCAGAAAATCCATGAATAAAGCATTAAGGGTACTGCAGTACCTATTTTGAAAGCTATATTATGAAATAACTCTTCCCCGTTTTTTCCTTATTTTCAATAGGTGTCTTTGTTTACCTTTTTCAGGTCATAAAATATATGGGGAGAACAACCAAGACTTTTGAAAACAGCTGACCTTGGGTAGTTTTGTACTTTTGTCTTCTGTTTGCTACCTTTTCCCAAGTCCACTCCCCTCACCCCATCATAGGCATATGCATTGTGTATTCTGAGAAGTTTTAAATGATGCCCTGAAAAGTTTCTTGTTGCTTCTTAAAACTTGGCAGGAATTTCTTTCCTAGGTTACTGTTTGTACTAGGGGGTTATTATGTGCTTGGTTGAAGTAGTTGTTGCCACCAGACAGTGGGCTACTTATACCCAGTGTGTGGGAGTGAAAGAGTCAAAGGAATTAACATGTGCCTATTTCTGAACATTTCTGTAGAAACAAAGGACAAGAAGAGTAAGTTCTGTGCTTTCACCACTCTAGGTCATTAAAGGTCTAATCTGAAGCTTGCTGATTTTGGTGAGCTTTGGATTACTGCACGTCTGAGTTAGAGGCCAATTAATTCAACTTCTTCACTTTCATTAGAAGAAAAAGGTGTAAAGACCTATCCTGATTGCTGTGGATGAGAAGAACACAACCTGGCTATTTAATAAGTCTCATGAGGGGCTTACGTTAATCTAAAAATGAGCTGCCAATGAAAGGGATGCTAATGTTCCCACTGTATCTTTCCTTTGCAGCCCTTTCCTGACCAGTCCTGGATCACGTGTTTAGCAGCCTGATGCTCCAGCTCACTTCTTTGATCTAGCTGAAAAACACAACCTATGAGAGACTGATTTCAGCTGAATAACTTCCCCTTCACTTTGCTGCATGGCTGCACAAGCAGCAGTGCTGGTGCAGCGGAAGCATTGGGAAGGCAGGAGGTGGGACTGTTCCTTTCAGTAGCAATGGGATCTTAGTTGGACTTAAGCTCTTCAGAAAATTACACATTCTGTGGAACTGCATGGCAGATGAGAATTAAGTAGAGCACATCTTAGAGATTTAGACCTCCCAGGAGACTAGATGTTCTTTGAGATTTGGCAGTTGTCCTTAAAGAGTTTGGTTTATACACTTCCCATCTGAAGTAATTAATTTTATTTTACTTTTTAATTTTTGCATTGATTTCCTTAGTTTTACCTGTGAAAGCTTACCTTGGATTTCACGTGGAATTTGAAATGAAGTTACTGTGGCAAAAATCTTTTGACAGAGATAGGAAAAAATTAAAAATTTGCTAAGCGACATCTATGTTCAAGCTTTATTGGAAGAGCATTAAGCTTTTGTTTTAAAAAATGGGCACTTTACAAATGCTTATAGACAGGGAATGTCTTGTGGAGTTTTAAATACAGATATGCATGCTTTTAACATAGTTTAGGCTTTAAAGTACCATTTATAGAGCCTGAGTGTTATATAAGGATGTGCAGACACCCAGGCTAGATCACTCGTATGTTCTGATACATTTTAATGGTACATAGACTTTCCTGCAGAGACGTGTTAGTGTTTGGCGCTTGGTTTGTCTTGCTACTGTTTGAGATCCGGAAACTGAGTGAATTTTCTTTTCAACAACTTTGCAGAGTACAAAGCTATTGTTTTGGTGCATGGAGAATTACTTTGTAGAAAATTGCATATTTTTATCCTTTTTCAAAACAAAGGAACATTCAAATCCACAGCTGTGGTGGGAGGATGTGGTTTCTGCAGGGACACCACGTACATTCTGTCTCATGGAATGCCCGTGGTATGACATTTAACAAAATGCGTTGCTTCACAGTTTCAAGAAAGACCAGCTTAATTGTAAAGACATATGCAATGGGAGCCCTTCCTGCAAGAAGGCATGCCTTTCATACGGTTCAACAGAAGACATGTATTGCCAAGGTAGAGAATAGAATTCTGCTGCTGGAGAGTGTTCTTGAAGTATTTGTGGCTTAAACCAAATTACAGGAGGCATGCTTCTATACTCCCAGAAAGCAGGATTACCTGACCATATATAGCTCCTGGTGGGCAAATTGAAATGATTCATTTGAATAAGTAAGATGAATTGTTTATTGTTCTTCAAATGTTTATGTAGTCATGTTGAAAACTGCAGCTAATCTGCAATCTTCTACTGTCTGCTTTTTATGCTAATATGGTGTTATTTGCAAAGGCCTAAGAAGGAAGTCTGTTATTGGGTTTATTGATATTTGTGGTATTGACTAGCTGCAAGAAGTTTCCATAGATGGCAAAACAAACTCATATTTCTAACTTGAGGTGGTAAACTTGGATGTTGTCATACTTCTGTTTCTTAATGAGATCCAATGAAGAGCACAGGAATTGTGAGTTGGTTTTTGGTGTTTTCTTTTGTTGTGTTTTTTTCTTGTTTGTGTGTGTTTTTTTGTGTTTTGTTTTTTTAATAACAAACTTTACCAAAATATTTGTTAAGCTCTAAGAGTTGTATTTGACAAAGTGTGTCTATTTTTGTGGGTTTGGGAGGGGGAGAGTTCACAACAGTGACTTTATCTCCAGAAAGAAACTATATGGGTAGAATGTGGTGGTGATTATGGCATGTAATCAGTGAGAGCTAATTACATATTTAAGCTTCAGTGTATCACTTTTGAGGATTTCTAAATAAGAGAGTACTGTCTAAAGCAGAAATAAAAATTTTTTGTAGGACTGACAGATTTCTTAAAGATCTGCCTGTCACGTGCTCTATTCTCTGAATTTCTTCCTCACTGGAAATACGAGACTGTAATTAATGCAAGATTACAACTATTTTAGGTGTCTGTTTTGATGAGGGGCTAGAATTTTCAGTATTACAAAGGTAGTTCAGGAAGAATTTAATAAAATAACAGAAGCAAACAAGATAATCAAATTTAGGAAAAAAATCTGTCTTCAGAAGTGGCAGTCAGGAAGAGTATAAAAGTTGATGTCTAGAAGTATAGTTTAAAGAACACGTTTAAGCCAAGAAAATTTTTTGATGAATTAGTAGAATACAATGGTGTATGGTTATGTGTAGAGCTCATGAGTATTCCTGAGACAATGGGACAACATTTGAAATATTGATATAAAATGTAATTAAAAAAATTCTTGTCCAAGCCTGTTTTAGAGGAACATAATATATTTTAAAAGTAAAAATACCGTATAAATCTTCAAAGATCTCAATGTTTATACCTCTCTCAGGTAGGCAATGAGCATCAATAGAGTATGGGCTTATTCTGTCCTGGCTGCGTGAGCCTGCAGCTGCCTTTGCTGTGAACACCATGAGGTTTCTGTCAGCGTATTTCTCAGCCTGCCAAGAGCCCTCCAAATGGCAACTCTGCCATCCAGTCTAGTGTTGTTTAAAACTGTCTTTTGCAGTAAATTTGGAAGGTTTATTAAGCATGGGGTTTGGTCAGCTTTTGCATTGGTTTCCTTTTTAGTTCTATGTTGTGAAGAGTAGCTCTAAGAAAGTATAGTAAATCAGCAGCCTTAAAGGCAAGGTTGAATTTTAGCATCTTATTACACTAGTGCACAGAGTGTTCAACTATTCTGTCTGTTTGTTTATATAATGTAGTAAAAGTACAGAACTTTAGAAATTTGACATAGAATATGAATGCTTGGCATATAGAATTTTTTTTGTGTGTCTTGGAAGAATAGTAGAGAGCTCTGTGAGACAGATGTTTGTGAAATCTTCGTTCCTTATCATGCCTTTCTGTGTATGAGCTAAAATATTTGTAAGTAAATATTTAAGCTTTCAAAAAACCGCTTTAGTTCATTGGGTTTGGGTGTTTTTTTTGTTTTTCTTGGTTTTGATTTGTTTTTCTAAGCTAACCACTGTTACTGAAGAGCTCTATTAATGTCAGTGATGCTATAGCAAAAGTTGAAGCTGAGTTACTCTTAAGTTAGAAATGCTGGTGCAGGCATCTATGGTTGTCCTGCTCTAATTCTTCTTCAAGACTTTGCTGTGCTTGGCTCAACTGGTTAGTTCTACATGTGTGCATTTTGATCTTCATTGTGAAGGACTGCGACAGCTTTGTGAGAAAAGCACCAAACAGCCTTTGCTTCTTCATACTAGTTGCATGAAACTTTTTGTATGGCAGCAACTGGGTCAGATCTTTTTATGGATGTGCTGTTAAGTATCTGTTTATAAGCTATAAAGAGCTTGAATGGAAGTTTCTTTACCGTTTATGTCTACGGTTTAGATGGCTTGCATATTTTAATGAGAATATAGATAAGTTAGAGCAATGGAAATGGGGGATAGATGGGCCAGTTGAGAAACAGTGAAGCCAAAGAATTTAACTTGTTCTTATTTTACTTAAATTCAATTGGAGCCACAGTCTCTACAAGGTCAAATTCTGAATTTTTGTTGGGAGGGTAGGGTAAAAGAACACAACGAGGAAATGGTTAGGGTTTAGGAGTTATGAAAATCTTCTGAGTAAAATGCAAAAAAGAGGAATTTAAAAATAGCATATTTGTGGACCTTATTATAATTTGTATGTGGAGAACAGTAGAATGCCTGGAATCTGTACTTCTCATGTAAAATTGCTTAACGATTTCTAGATTTACTGGCCTCCTACTCTTTATACCCACATATATATGTCTGTTTTCTGAGCCTCTTCAGGGCCTATTTTTCTCTCTCTTAAACTATGAATATTAGGAACATCTTCATAAGATGAAAGCAGGCATTCTTAAGTCATTGCATGATTGCAGGAGCTGAGGTCTTAATGAATACACTCAATATCACCTCTGTTTAAAAATGGCAGCTCTTTACTGCCTGCCAAAACCTTTCACTTGGATTAAAGGCAAGTCTGGCCCAAAATATTGGAAATGTGTATCTCCCTGACTAATGCCACTATGCATTACTCCTATTGCTGAAGTGCTAATGAGTGAGTGCCTCTTAGCCAAATATATGCTAGTGTGATTGTCCTTGTCAGCTGTTCTAAGGCCAAATCCGGTACTTATGTTGGATTGGTTAAAACTATATTAATGTTTCATTTAACATAGTATTTTTTTCTAGTATAGCTAAGACCTTAGCAAATCTATCCTCTTTCCCCCTACTTTTGGCAAATGCACACATAAGAAAAAACCTGTGCATGTTAAGGATTGTGCTTAGGTGCTTTGGGGCTTGAAGGGGCTGTATAAGCACTACTCTCTACCATTCATGTATAGCATTTGCAAGCTTACACCATCATCCCTGATCAGCCAGGAAAGGTGATTCTTCACTGTGAGAACAATTAAATGTTTGAGTAGGTTGCCTAGAGGAGCAGTAGAATCTCCCTTGCTGAAAGTATTCAAGATTCAGTTTGGATGACTCTGGAACATCTAATCTAAGGCCTTGCTTTCAGCAGAAGGTTGGACCAGATAATTGCCTGAAACCCCTTCCAGTCTAGGCTTTTCTATGTCTCTTTTGGTCTTCACTGGGAAAGGGTAAGGCTGATACACCAAAGTCTTCCTCAGATTAGTTTGGAGCAAGATTTTGGGTATCGCTAGTTGTCCTTTTATGGATGAAGCAGGGATTTCTTCCTTTCTCTAGATTTAGTTTGATCATTTGAAGCTTTTAACATCCTTCTCTCAACATATCGGGCATCCTGGCTGTATGGGTTGAACTGCAATGAAATGGGTTTTATACTTTTGGGATAATCTAATAATTGCAGAAGAAGCTGCGATTCCTGACATTCTGGACTTAGGATCATATCAGAAGGAGGTATATTCTTAATGAAATTGTGTATGATAGTTGACGCCCTACTTTGCCAGCAAGAAGAAAATATTCAACTTCTGATGCCCTTGTTGTTCACCTGGTTGGAGGGGAGGAGGGAGAGTCCAGTACTGTTGCTGGAACCAGATAGATGGAGGCAGTAATTCAGGTCAGATTCCTTTGCTGGACTAGAGACCACAGAGGGAAGATGGTTAGTGCTTGGTGAATTTTTACTAGATAACCTCATGTATGTTGATTAAACAACACAACAACAACAAAAGTTATTTCCTAGCTGAGGAAGACATTGCCTGAGACATCCAACTGGGCAGATGTTGAACTCTTAATCCAAGAAACATGCATTGCCCACTTAGAGCTTTGTGGGAAGTCTGAAGTAGTGGAACAAAACCCCATGTGTTGAAGTAGACTGTTGTGAATGTAAAGGAATTGTTTTCAGAATCTAAGCAGTTTTTAAGTATTACATAATACAATACTTTCATGACATGGGAAAACTATTTCTTTTAGCAAATTAAAATGTGGCTTGAAGTTTTAAGAACTTTCTGACCTCTGCTCTACAGTAATGCTTGTTAGCTCTCACTGCCTATTTAAAGGACAATTTAAGAAAAAAGGGGAAAAAAAGTGGAGTTAAATCTCAGCTTACATAGTAGCTTAGCATGATAAACTCATAACAGATTATCTTCTAGTATGCTGCAGATCAAAGACTTCTTTTAAATACTTTTGATTCAGAACTTTTGAAGTTCACAAGTAGGTGTTGGCACAATTGGAGAAGCTTTATGGCTTCAGAGATATAGTAGAATCCCGAATATTTATTGATACTTACAAACAGCCATGAATTCTTTGCATGCACAGTGTTATGAAATACTAGTAAATATATTTGCTAATATATAAATATAAATGTATAAAAATATAATTTCTAATTTTTACAGAAAATAGGCTGGTGTCTGCAAGCAGGTATTGACTCTTTCATGTGGTTATTACTTTCAACACTTCAGTTAAATTATCTCATGGACTGATTAATCTGCATCTGTTTTTTTATGTTTGTTTGGGTTTTTTCTTTTTTCCTGTACCTACCACATTGTGTGTAGAAATAAAGAAATTTGGGGAACTTTGTTTTAAGTTCTGACTTACATTAACTCATGGCAATCTGGTATCTGTTGGTCTCCTGCCATTACTGTTGTTTGACGAAGGCAACTTTCCCTTCTCTGGTATTTGTATTACTGGTTGGTTTGTTTGTTTTTAAATAGAGCAGTCCTACATCCTACAAAATAAAGGGTTGGATAAGCTGCATGTTAATGCATGTCTACACTGTACACTGCATTGAACACGAGGCCCAGCTCATATACCCGTGTGTGTAGCACAGTGCAAGTCAGCGACGTTAGTTTTCAGCCAAAAGCAGCATAGTCATGTCTGCGTGATGATGTGCTTGGGCTATCAGATGTCTTGTAGTGTTCTATCTTCAGTCAGCCTGGTTCAGTCACTAGCTTGGCTTGCTTTAGCTCAAGTTTCTCAAGTTTCTCAGCCTTGTGCTATGTTTTACTATGTTTTACTACGTTTGCTATGTTTTACAAAGTACAAAAGCCCTAGCTTGTTGCAAATGACACAGTACTTGATGTGCCCTGGTCTCTTCCCCAGATACAGAAGGTCCTCCTTTTTACATGCACCTGTTTGATGTTTTCTGAACCTGGATTATAATAAATAATATAATAATAAATAATACAATATAATAAATAATAAGTAATAAATAATTGTTTAATTTTTTAAATTGACAGGCTGTCATGCAATTCCTCTTGCTTCTTTTGGGTTGATTGTAAGCTTTTCTGTCACAATATGGCCATGAGTATTTCATTGTATGCTTGAAAAAGTGCCTTGCTGAAAATGGTAGAAATTGCAGTTTCTAATTACAGCTGGGTAGTTCTTTCACATAACTCAATTGACCTCATCATGTTTCTTGAATTAAGCTAACATTACTTAAAGAAACAAAAAGCTGTAAATTCATATAGGACCCCTATTATTGCATTGTTGTTGTTATATAATAATACATGCAAATGGATGTACCGGCAGCAGAGCCTTGATTTTAGGCTATGATTTTTAAACCTAGTAACTTTTCTTTTAGACGGAGAACTTGGCTTTTTCCTCAGCTTGATCTGTTCTGTTTATTGCTACTGGTAACGAGGCAATCCTCTTCTGAAGCTCCAGGTGTTCCCAGTCTTTCCTGCTCATTTAAAAAATCCTGTTAGCAGAGGAAATGTGGTAAAGCTCTGCCTCTGTCTTGGCCAAAATAGGTGTACTGTAAGGGTGTATGGAGAAGAAAATAGTAGGTTTCTGGAGGAATAATAATTCTGTTAGAAACCATGAATGTTCGGGTCATGGGCTTTCATTATAAAGCTACGTTTTCTTAGATGTGGTAAATATTTCTTTGCTATGCAGTGAGTATATTGCTTAAACACAGAGGTGCTACTGTTGTTTTTTTTTTTTTTTTTTAATCTCCTTATTGTAAACCCTCAAATTAAGATATGGTCTGTCTTTTCAGTCAGTGCAATCCGAGTCTGATTGGAAAAAAATTGTTAGCCACCCTCCTTACCATAGTGGAGGTAAAACTGCCAAGACATGAAAAAAAGGTAGTTAAGGAAAAGCTTAACTACAGCCAAAAGAACCTTCACTGCAGCTTTTAGCTGTTATATCTGTGTGCAAGCATGTTTGCTCTGTCCAGAAACACCAAGTCATGTGAACTGCCAAGTCATACAGGCTGTGGTATTGCAACATGTACTGCGAGTTAAACTTCTAGAATGAAAATATTCATTCTGCATTTCATGGGTTAGAAATTTTCATTTGTGTTTCTTCTGGCTTCCACTTTATCTAAAACAGACTGATAAACAGACTTTTTTTTTTGTGTTTTTCCTTTCCTTCTGAATGTTTGTTCCTTCAGTCTTTATTAACATCTAGAAATAGGGTGAGTGGCACTTTATCTTCAGTTTGATGGAGTCTCAAGATTGCTTCCTTTAAGCAGTTGGCAGTTTATCAGAGATGGTGTAAAACTACAAATTGGTAGGGTTTTTAGGTATACTTAAGCATGGCTAGTCATTAATATGAAGATGAAATAAGCATGCACTGCTGATGTTTAAAGTCTGTGTATGTGTTCTAAGAGAGAGACAAGTGCACATTTAAAGGCTGTAGACAGGTATGAAACTTGCAGCTGAGCAGGAGATTGAGGTGGTCACTCATTCTTACTTGTCTGTCTTTTCTCCTCCAGGAGTTTACTGTCCCCTTCAATCAGCCAGCGTAACTGTGTGTATTGTCTTTTCCTAACCTGGTCTCAGTGGTCTGGGTTACTTTATACACTACTGCACAGTTTTTGAAAACTGAGATTATTTTGATAGAACTGGGTTAAGGAACAACTACATGTACAGTTGCAGTGGCTGATCAGAGGGGGACGTTGACCTTTTGAAGTGTGAGGTGATGAGCTTTTGGAAGTAGTAGCCTCAGCAATGCCTGGCTTGCAGTGTAGTCTGAAAAGAGTGAATTGCACTAGTAATAGCCTTTAAACAAAGTCTTTCCAAGCATGGTGTTCTTTTTAATCCCAAGCCTATTCTTAATCAAGACAGGCTTAATTGATATAATCTATAAGCTGAAATCTCTGCCGATTTTGAACTCAATGATTTTTATACCTTATAAAAGTATACAATGGGCTATAACTCTTTGTAAATTTCTGTACTGTGGAAGGTCAGTAAGATAAAATGCCAGATTTTCAGAATCCTTCTGGCTGGTTTTGAAATTACTGTTACTTCCAAGAAAATAATGGGGTCTTTGAAGTTATGATACTGTCTTCTTTGTAATGCAGAAACATTAAAAGCAAACAGAACTTGATGGAAGATTGTTCTTCAGAAGAACTTAATAGATCTTGATTGAAGCTTCAGCTTAGTGATTCATGAAAACACTGAGACTGTGCAGCTGTCAAACTTTTCAAAATAGAATATATAAATGATACAAAATCTAATGGAGTGTATGGTGTAGATGCATAACATTATATATCACTTGTCAAAATACTCTGTAGGGTGGTACCTCTTCTTTCTTGGTAAATTATCTGTGTGAAGTAAAAATAATACTATGGAATTCTGGGGTCTAAAGAAGACGACCATAAAGTAGTGTAGAAATGGCAATGTGAAGAGAGGGAAAATAAAAGTAGTGAACACTATTTCCAGAGCAGTTGAGTTCTCACTGTTTTGTATGACTAGGAAAGTGTATTGTCATTTAGCACTTCATCGGAATGGTTTATGCTGCCATCGTGAGGAAATTTTATTACAAATAGCCGCTTCTAAAGCGGGTTACTTTTTCATAATTTAAACAATTCTAAGTTAAGACTATTGAAGCGCCTTTAAATTTCCTTGAGTATGTTTAGAGAACTAATAGCATATTTTGGATAATTAAATTATTTTTAAAAAAGTCTTTAAAAATCTTTCAAGCACAAGCATTTTGAAATAAGGTGAATTGTAAAAGTGAATCTAGGTAGGTCTGGTGTTCGGGTTTCTGCGCTTTTGATGATCTTTATTTTTTTAAAGAAATCCAGTGAAGCTGGCAGTATACTTATGTTCTGACATTTTGAATTAAAAACCACAGGACATCATCTGCAGTCTTCTAGATCCTTATTATGCTCTTTTTAGCCTGCAATGCAGAAGGGAAAATCTTCTAGAATAACACATCATTTATGATGTGAAGTTTGCGATGTATGTGAAGGATGAACAAGCACCTGGAAGCTTCTGTAATGGAATTGCAGTGCTTTTCTGTATCTTAGATGGCAAAATTAATCTGTTGGAGCACAAGTAAACTGGGAATGACTTTGACATTATAGGATGTTAAATCAGGAATAAAGCAGAATTTCAAGTATCGTATATTGGTCTTAGAGGGTAGTAGTCTCACATAATCTCTGGTATTCCAGCTTTAATTTCTTTATAGTACCAAAGACATCATGCGTGAGGGGAAATGGTTTTTTGGTCTAGAGAAATCCATTGGAGGTTTTTTGGTGTCTTTAAATACTTGCAGAGCCATTCTAATTTTAATTTGAGCTTCTTACAAAATTACTTTTTCTGTGCTGAAAGCTTAAACCTTATGAAAGCTGTTCGCACAGCTTCACATAGCTTCCAAGTATTTATCTATGCAGAAAAGCTGTTTAGCATATTGATACTTCCCTGGGTCTATCCCATTTTAGATGACATACCAAAACTGGAAAACAGGTCCACAAATCGTCACAGGCATTTTATGTGTAATCTTGTTCTATTCTCTTTAAAGGACGTCAGCAACACAGGTCCCATACCATAAGGTTCCCATCTCTTAATTTATTAGTATAGTAGGCCTTTGGAAATTTGAAAATTGTGTCTCATTTTATGCTTAATATTTCCTTTTTCATCAGGAGTCTAAAGTCTGATCTGTCTCCCCTTCCTCCTTTCTTAAGTGAGAAAACCGTTTAAGTATAATAGAGTAACCATGAACTAAGTTTGCGATCTTGAGCTTGTTGAATCTAAATGCTGTGGGTAAGAGGTGGTCCAGTTTCACGGGAATTTTTGGTAGTATATTTATCAACCATTCCCTTTTAGAATTTAAAATTGGCATGTAAAAAGTTGTGTACTTCTTGTTAATGAGACAGTTCTGATTTCTGAAGAATGGTAAAGATATGAAACTTAGCATTTTTCACAAAGCCAAAATAAGACTTCGGACAGGTTGAGAAGAAATACTTCCATTGGGAATTGCCAGGATTTCTTAGTCTTGTATAAAAAAATTTCTGTTTTGCGAATGCCTGAATATGATGAGAAGATTTCATGTTATAGACTGTTCCTAAATTTGGAGGGTGTCAGGGACAGAAGCAGTAGCTGAAGTATTGGGGAATCACAAGGATCCTTTGAAAAGGGGCTAGGAAATAAAAGGGTGAGTCGTCAGGATGCTGAAGTTGTGATAGGGAGAACTGGGAGAATCTGGGAAGAGAAGCGGTTGCTTGAATATCCAAAATAATTGCAGAGGGCAAGCTAAAAAAACATTACTTAGCAGATGCGTTGATTAAAACTTTCTATAGGTAAAAAACCTCCTTGCAGCCAGGGTCTTTAAGAATTTATTTTAATGGTAGCTCGATGTGGAGAAGGCATTTATGGCCAATTCTGAAAAGTATTCACAAGGATGGACACTGGGATTTCAGCAATTACATGCAGCTCTGCAGGATGAAATGAATCCCCTTCTGCGCCATGTAGTTTGTGGGAATGAACAATGTGGGAATGAACAATGTGGGAACTGCTGCAAGGTTACCCGAGTCACTACTGTTGCATTTGTATAAAGTAGAACAGTGGAAGTTTGTCAGCACCGTGCAGCTGAAATACAACAGCTGCTTTCTGATGTTGCTCTAAACCGTGTATGTGCTTGTTTTTGGTTTTAATGTACCCCTAGGAAGTACTGTCTGGGACGTGTTTGCTGATGGAACATTATGTAAATATTATTTCAAAGCAAAAATAAGTTACTGGTGACTAATTAATATTATGATTCCAGCTTAAAATATTTTTTAGTAAGCAGGGGTCAGTGTTCGTTTTTAAACTTTGTGAGCACCTGCAATTAAATGTAATTAAAAACAAATGTTAAGATGGAGTGTCACAGAAGATGAGATCTAGTGAGTAAGTTTTAATGGAGGTACTTGCATAGCACTTACTCCTAGAACCACTTCTTTGCATGTGTTTTCACATCTCATTTTTAAAGTAAATAAAGAGTATTGGGAGTATTTCCAAACTTAAAAGTTTTTGATCCTGTGATGATGAGTAAAAGAAAAGTTTAGGTAAAAGTTTAATTTCTCATGTATGTTTGGTGAACTGGAAAGGAAACAGAAGGCTTGCAGTTTTACAAATTTTTATTTCACTTTATTTTGAAAGTTATAGCCCTTAATAAAAAAGTATGGTACTTTTGCCTTTTATTGTTTGCATTGCATTTTATTTCAGCCAAAGCACTTTTATTTTAAAGTGAATACTGTATGTAAACATAGCTAATATATGCTTAGGCTATAAAAGACTGCTTCCAATTTTGTGTCGCACCTTGCTTATTGCTTTTTTGAGCACAGCCATAATAAAAATAGAGATAACAGCAAAGATCACGAGAGCTGCAAAGAGAATTTCAATGACAAAAGTCGTAGCAGCTTCATGATAAATAACACTTCTCTTCAGCCCCCTTCTCCTCCAAATATGGAAAGAATTTCAGTCGTGTGGTTGTAAATGATGGCATTTTCACAAAGGCTTCTCTGTGTATCTGCAGCATAGCAAAATTAATATAAAATACATCTTCTGTGCTTTGATAAAACTGGCAGAGAATGTGTTGAGTCTCTTGAAGACCATGGGTTGCCTAATGTATAATTTTAAATGAATGACTTTTTAGACAAAATAAAGCAAACACTTCTCTTGCAACTAGGTTTATTAGGAAGAGCTTTAAGCCAAATCTAATAGAAACAGTGTGACCTACCTAAATTAGCATAACATGTTAGGTATTTGTTTTAACACAGCATATCATTGAGACAAAATTCAGTTACCAAGAGCAGTTACAGTGAGTTTTCTGCTCAGTTTGTGTGGAAGATTTTTACAGAAAAATTTTAAATTAGTTGAAGCAGTCAGACCAGAAGTCATTTTGTGACAGGCACTGTTTTGAAGGCAGTTTTAAAATAAAGCATAATTATTCCTGATAATTTAGTTACTTTGAAGTAGGAATCAAGGCTCTTTATATAAATTAAATATATAATAAAACTGCAGATATTTTTAATTCATACCTCTGAGGAGAAATTTGCAGATTTAATCCACCCATCCCAAAAGTGCTCCAATTTCAGAAGAACTTCCATTAAAATCGTGCTTGCAATAACTGTTTCTGCTTTGCTTCGAGTAATTAACCTGAGGAGGGATATTTTCTTGAAAGACTATATTTAATTGGGCTTTATATAACAAGACGATTAACTTGTTCTAGATGGGAGGAAACCCAGAAGGTGACTGTCTGCAGATGTAATTATGCAAAGCCGCTGTCATCTCAGCCACAGTAGTTGTGTGGCCAAGGACTAATGTTGAGAGCTAATTAAAATAATGCATCTCTGTTAAAACATCAGTTTCCTGTTTTTAGGAATTATCTGGGATATAGTGTCGTAATTATAGTTCCTTGATATTTGGTATTTAAATTGATTACCTTTATATTGAACCATGTGAAAGACTGATGGCGCTAAGTGGATGTGGTCATGCTAGAGCATCTCCAGGAGTGACTGGTTTTCATGTCAGTGTAAAATCAACTAACATGAAACGTTAGTAAACTCACATCAGTTACATAAAATGAGCTAATTATGGCTTGGTTCTGTTAAGCCAGTCTGAAGCACTGAAACTGATTTAGAGACCAATTTTAGTCCTTTTTTCTATGTGTGGATGACCTGTTGGGAGGAAATGATGGCAATGAGGTAGGTGGTATCCTGCTCTGATCTTTCTCTCTCTCTTCCTCTCTCCTTTTCTCTCTTCCCCCTCTCCTTTTCTCTCTTCCCCCTCTCCTTTTCTCTCTTCCCCCTCTCCTTTTCTCTCTTCCCCCTCTCCTTTTCTCTCTTCCCCCTCTCCTTTTCTCTCTTCCCCCTCTCCTTTTCTCTCTTCCCCCTCTCCTTTTCTCTCTTCCCCCTCTCCTTTTCTCTCTTCCCCCTCTCCTTTTCTCTCTTCCCCCTCTCCTTTTCTCTCTTCCCCCTCTCCTTTTCTCTCTTCCCCCTCTCCTTTTCTCTCTTCCCCCTCTCCTTTTCTCTCTTCCCCCTCTCCTTTTCTCTCTTCCCCCTCTCCCTCTTTCTCCCTTCCCCCTCTCCCTCTTTCTCCCTTCCCCCTCTCCCTCTTTCTCCCTTCCCCCTCTCCCTCTTTCTCCCTTCCCCCTCTCCCTCTTTCTCCCTTCCCCCTCTCCCTCTTTCTCCCTTCCCCCTCTCCCTCTTTCTCCCTTCCCCCTCTCCCTCTTTCTCCCTTCCCCCTCTCCCTCTTTCTCCCTTCCCCCTCTCCCTCTTTCTCCCTTCCCCCTCTCCCTCTTTCTCCCTTCCCCCTCTCCCTCTTTCTCCCTTCCCCCTCTCCCTCTTTCTCCCTTCCCCCTCTCCCTCTTTCTCCCTTCCCCCTCTCCCTCTTTCTCCCTTCCCCCTCTCCCTCTTTCTCCCTTCCCCCTCTCCCTCTTTCTCCCTTCCCCCTCTCCCTCTTTCTCCCTTCCCCCTCTCCCTCTTTCTCCCTTCCCCCTCTCCCTCTTTCTCCCTTCCCCCTCTCCCTCTTTCTCCCTTCCCCCTCTCCCTCTTTCTCCCTTCCCCCTCTCCCTCTTTCTCCCTTCCCCCTCTCCCTCTTTCTCCCTTCCCCCTCTCCCTCTTTCTCCCTTCCCCCTCTCCCTCTTTCTCCCTTCCCCCTCTCCCTCTTTCTCCCTTCCCCCTCTCCCTCTTTCTCCCTTCCCCCTCTCCCTCTTTCTCCCTTCCCCCTCTCCCTCTTTCTCCCTTCCCCCTCTCCCTCTTTCTCCCTTCCCCCTCTCCCTCTTTCTCCCTTCCCCCTCTCCCTCTTTCTCCCTTCCCCCTCTCCCTCTTTCTCCCTTCCCCCTCTCCCTCTTTCTCCCTTCCCCCTCTCCCTCTTTCTCCCTTCCCCCTCTCCCTCTTTCTCCCTTCCCCCTCTCCCTCTTTCTCCCTTCCCCCTCTCCCTCTTTCTCCCTTCCCCCTCTCCCTCTTTCTCCCTTCCCCCTCTCCCTCTTTCTCCCCCCCTCTCCCTCTTTCTCCCCCCCTCTCCCTCTTTCTCCCCCCCTCTCCCTCTTTCTCCCCCCCTCTCCCTCTTTCTCCCCCCCTCTCCCTCTTTCTCCCCCCCTCTCCCTCTTTCTCCCCCCCCTCCCTCTTTCTCCCCCCCTCTCCCTCTTTCTCCCTCCCTCTCCCTCTTTCTCCCTCCCCCCCTCTCCCTCTTTCTCCCTCCCCCCCTCTCCCTCTTTCTCCCTCCCCCCCTCTCCCTCTTTCTCTCTCCCCCCCTCTCCCTCTTTCTCTCTCCCCCCCTCTCCCTCTTTCTCTCTCCCCCCCTCTCCCTCTCTCTCTCTCCCCCCCTCTCCCTCTCTCTCTCTCCCCCCCTCTCCCTCTCTCTCTCTCCCCCCCTCTCCCTCTCTCTCTCTCCCCCCCTCTCTCTCTCTCTCTCCCCCCCTCTCCCTCTCTCTCTCCCCCCCTCTCCCTCTCTCTCTCCCCCCCTCCCCCTCTCTCTCTCCCCCCCCTCTCTCTCTCCCCCCTCCCCCTCTCTCTCTCTCCCCCCTCCCTCTCTCTCCCCCCCTCTCTCTCTCTCTCTCTCTCTCCCCCCCCTCCCTCTCTCTCTCTCTCCCCCCCTCTCCCTCTCTCTCTCTCTCCCCCCCCCTCCCTCTCTCTCTCTCTCTCCCCCCCCTCCCTCTCTCTCTTTCTCTCCCCCCCTCTCTCTCCCTCCCCCCCCCCCCCATATGCAGAAAGAGAGGAGTGAAGGTGTTAATGATTTTCTCAGCAAATGGGGAGAGGGTAAGGGTGGTCCTTTTTTAATGACTGTGCTTCACTTTTGAATGTTTATAAATGCTTCAGGCTTCATCATGAATGGGTAGTGACTGACAGTCTGCATGCAGTGCTGTGAAAAAGTATCATCTTAGGTATGTATCAGCATTCAGTCCTCACAAAAAATTGTAATGTTTCATTTGAAACTCTATTTTTTCCTGTGTTTCATGTACTAAATGCCTGAGATAATATAAGGGTTTTGTACTAATCTCTTGCAAACCCTTTTGAGTTTTCTATCCTGCAACTTTAAATGTGCAGTGTTTATTCAGTGCCATGCTTTCCAGAATTGCTTTGTGATTGGAATACCTGCCTGAAAGTTGAGTACTGTTATCTTAAATAATTAGGGCAGTGAATGTTGGATATTCCTGGCACATACTGGTAACACTGAGCGTCTCTCAGTACTTACATTCCAGGTTTGCAAAAGGTCCCAATGAGAAGGGTAGGGTTGTTTCTTTGTCATTGTGGACTTTGCCTTCAAACTGATGATTACTTCTTATCAAAGAGAATAAATATTTGCATTATTTCAAAAGTGTTTAAACAGATTTTATTACGAGGGATGAAGGGTGGAAGCATTTGTAATGCCTTCTGAAGTAATGAAATTGCTCTAGCAGTCAGCAGCTCAATTGTGAGTGAAATCATGTCTTGTCTTGGAAAATATCTAGCTATTTCTTATAATGGTAGGTCATAAGTATTGTTGTTCTGGTTTGACCCTATATTTTTTGCATTTTTACCTTTGCTGTTCTTGGGGGGAAGAAAAACCAAACCAAACCAAACCCAAAACACTTCTCTTTTGGCAAAGCACCTAAGGTTAGGTGTTGTAAACAAGAATATTTCACAGGGTTCAGAAAATTATTCAAAATACAGAGGGTTTTTTTATTTTTGTGTGTAAGTCTGTGTACTTTTTAAGGGAAGTCCTGTTTGTCTGCTCTGTTTTGCATAGAAATGCATTCCATGCCCTTGAAAAGCTTGTGGCCCCTGTCACCTTGCACACTGCCGTTCCTAGTGCTTTTAGGCATTTAACTTTTTTGTGTTCCCATAAACCTTACTGTTCTTTTAGAATTCTATGCAGTCTGTTCAGTTCTTAACAGTGTGACTGTGGTTCAAATGTGTGTTTGTATATTGTATCATTTTATGGTTTACTTTAATTTCTTCCATTTCAAGATTGTGTATGGTAATAGAAATGATAAGAATGTAACAGAATGTAAAAGATTCCTTAGCATTGGGTTTTTTTTCTGTGATGAAGTGACATACCAAAGAATATGCCAAAATTAAATAAACAAAATAAGTTCTTACACCAACACAGAATGAAGAGTTTAAACAGTTGACTGTTTAAAAAGACTATATGAAATATTTACATTTCAGAGCATAGGTTAGATTTACCTCTACTTTAGTTTGCAGTGCTGAATTTTCATTTAGTGGCCCATTAATTGACCTAACAAATGAAAAAGTTTTGCTGTGCAAATTAACTTTAAGTGCAGTGAACAAATACAAGTATAATAAAAAGTGCTGTCTGCTGAATTAAGCAAAATTAAACGTTAATATAGGGAGGCTGGGATGATGTAAACTTGATTAATACATGTATACAATGTTTATGTCTTTTAACTAAAAACCACTCACCCTGCTTTTAGTAGTCCAGGTGTGCCTGGGAGGACAAATAAGTAGAGTTCAGTAAATGTAATCCAAAAACTGATGGATACATTGTTTCTTTTTTAGTGATCAGATAATAATACATTAAGATGATAGTCATAAACACTCTTGACCTGATTTAAGTACCGAGTTCGCAAAACTTTTTGTATAGTTTATAGTTATAGGGATGATTTTGTTACCTTTCCTGTGTCTGAACTCTATTTTCTTTTTAATTTTCATAATGACCTTCAACTGGGTTTAATATACTGGAGCTGATACTAAAAATATTTTATCAAGAATATTTTGGATTGCTTGTAATAGTGATATTAACTGAATGCAAGCCAGCTCTGGTTTAGAAGCCTTAATTAGGAAAGCTTATTTTGGAAGTGGTTTCATTTATCACCCTGACCTCAGGACGTTGTACAGTTTCATTTACTCTTGTTCTTTTGAGGCACATCGAATTGTACAAATTGCCAACTTTAAAGTGAAATGACAGTGTTTCATTTACCTCTAATTGTAATGGTTTTCCGTAATCTGATATATTATTTGCACAATTTACAAGGCATTGCAGTTACAGTTTATTTGCTAGTAAGAATTTTGAATAGGTTAGCATTATAGATAAGAATTTATCAGGGCTGTTAACATATAATACGTCTTGAGTTAAAAAGAACATTATATGACAGTTTTATGTAGAAGACCCTGTCAGATTTATCCTGAAGACCAAAAATGGACTCAGCCTTCCTTATTTGCAGTCCTATGAAATGTATATTATATACTCTCAAGCTTCATGAAGGGTCAGCAAGCTGAAGTTTGGATGCCATTAAATAGGCATCTGTTTAGTCTGTATTAATGAGATGTGCCTGTTGGAGAGAGAAACTTGCCATGTTCTGGTAGCTCAAGTAAATTAAGATTTATTTGGGTCACGGTAGAGAGGAACCTGTCTTCTAAATCCAAAGTGATTTAAAAAATTGCTTATAATACCAGCATTTTGGCTTCTGCATTTGTTTGTAGTGACTGTTTTTATTAAATCACTTCAGTCCAATGTACATGCATCCGTACTCAGTGAAATACTAGATTTCCTGTTTGGTTTTACCAAAAGATTATTCCTTTAAAGTTTATTTGGCTGACTCAATGTTTTTAGTCAATCATTTTGGTTAGTTTTCTGTTCAGTATTTTGTGTCACTTGGCAGTAAATATTTGTCTTTCTCCAGCATAATTTTAAGTAGGATAAAGTAGCTTAATCCCATTTCAGGATCTGCATGTCTTTTTATGTAATAATGTCATGTCTTCATGAATGCCTTTTTTTATTATTTAGAAGAGTTATTTCAGATTTAAGAATATGGAATTATTTCCTACAGTGAGAGAATATTATTTGATTCTCTGATTTTTCTTTGAACTGAAATGTGAAATACCCTCTGATTCTACAGCACACAAGATTTATACTCTTGTGTTTTCAAATGCCGTAAGCAGAAGATGGAATGATCACTCCCAAATGGTCTTTGAAGATAGTCAATACCTGGTACAGGCCTTAATCTGATGGAGAAGTCCCGTAGAGATGGGTCAAGTTGATGAACTTCCTTTTATGAGGAGCTAGATGGGGTTCTGGTTTGGTTCGGGCTTCTTTAAATGTTTTGGTTTTTTTCTGGGTTTTGCTTGATTTGTTTTGAAATTCTCTCTTCTTTCTGGCCAGTGATGATGCTGGTACGGATTTTCAGGCATGTGAATCCTGCAGCCTTTCTCTATCAGACTGGTATGCCCGACCTGAGCTTCCTTAGTGTATTGCAGGTGGCAGTCCTTATGATTTGTGTATGCTGTAAAGCTGAGGAGAAGAGGTGTTTAGTCCTTTAGCCACCTCCTTCCAAAGCCAGTGTGAGGGCAGTGCCAGGCCAGCCAGACTCCAGTGATGGAATGGCTGTGTCATTGATGGTCACTGCTGTAGCCTGTGAACCTCTTGCTTTCCAGCAACAGCAGAGCAGTCTCCCAGTCTACTGGCAGGTGATGGATTGCTGGTAATCAGTCTGACCGTGTGGCCAGGTGACGTGTTTACTTTGTTTCCCGGGTAAAGGTCAAGGGGTTGATACAGAGTGAATCTGGTGGTGCAGGGTCGTACTTCCTGCTAGCGTTGAGAATGCGATCATCCCCCAAAGTTTATGCATGTAGAATTCGAAGATGTACAGTACAGACTGTTTATGTGCACAGGTACAGAATAACTAATACCTGTGTACTTCTGACTGTTGGTAGCGATCAGGTGATCCTGGAAGTTAGTTTCCCATTGCAGGTTACTTGTGGCTAGCTGTTTCAGCTGGATTTGCAGTTAGAGAGGAAGGCAAGGTCATAAGGAGGGTACTTCCCCCTTCCTGTCTATGTCACGGTCATTGGTTTATATCTGTGAGTTTTCTTGACTTGCAGTATGTTAATTTACAGTCCAGGTATTCCTGTTCTGCCCCAGAAGACATCCTGGTGTTTTATTGTTGACAAGAACTTTTCTTGCTCGTTCTGCAAGTTGTTGTAGACTAATTTAGCCAGCTGTAGAGCAGAACGGCCTGGCTGAGAACATGGTACCTGGTTACATTACAATTTCATTGTGATTTTAGGTTTGCGGGCAGGAAGATTCACTGCTCTAGTTCAAAAAGATCAGGGTTATGTCTGAAAGGCAGGGTGTGAGCCGTGTTCAGTTGCTCATGAATCAATTGAGAACCTTTGGCCACAATAAAAAGTTGCTTAGCTTCTGCCTGAACGCTTACTCAACAGTAAAGAAACATACATTGGTTATGTGACCTCTAGATCAAGATTGCAGTTGATTAATCTCAAATCTAGTACATGCTTTCTTCCCATATTTGCTATCACGCAATATTAGTGAGAGCAACTGAGAATTCATGGCTGACTGTTGAAACATCTGGTGGTAAAAGTTACCTGAGATCCAGAATAAGTGAAATAATTCTGTCAAATAAAATTTTGCCATTATGGCTCTAGGCTCCTTAAATGGCTTATTTTGGTCTATGAGCTTTAGGTTTTTTTCTCGCAATTGCTTAGTTACCTATCCTGCTGTCTATGTTTAGAATAAAACTGTAACAAATAAGTGCTGTAACTGAAAACAAACTGCCTTCTGGTTTTCCTTTAAAATCTCTGAAGGTGTGATGTGGGAGGAATGGGAGGCTGCAATGTAAAACACACTATTGTACAGGAGTTGCATGGGTGGTGACTGTGACATGAGAGCTGCTGTTTTGGCTCTTAAGTGATGAAAGTTTTACACATGACACCATACCTCCTTTTGCTTTGAGGTACACTAGGAACATTGTTCTACCTAACTCCATGAACGGACACTTTGCCATAAGGGATCCTTTTGTGAACAGGGCTAAGTTGCTAGTGGCACATACTTCTATGTCGCCCTCCAGTCATTCTGTGCTGGTCATTGTTACAGAATAGCGTGCTAAAACCTGGTGTCTGTAGGTGCCATCAGATACTACGGTAGAGGGATGATTGCAGTATTAATATGTGAAGCCTGAAGAAGGATCCTGTCTCTTGAGCACCCAGAGGAGAGTGGACGGAATGAGGCCCTAAGCTACGTACAAATGGGGAGTGGCAACTTCCAGGAAAAGTGGAAGAGGCCAGAGAGAGGTGTGCCACCTCCTGGCTTTTGTGCCCAAAATTGGAAGATGTGCTTTGAAGTGTTATGGTGATGTGTGATTAGCGTTTAAGCTGTGATTTTTGACTTGATGTAGAATTGGAATGCGTGAGGTCAACGGAAGCTGTACAGGCTGCAGCCTAACTGCTTGTAGCTGGAATGGCTTTTGGGTAATGCTTTTTAGATTGCCTTGCGAGTCAGGGACGTGGTGTTGGACTTTTGAGCATTTTTACAGCTTGTCTAGTAGTAAAGTAGCTAAGAGAAGTTTTATGTTCAGGCTGAAAATAGAATTTTGCTTAGATGAGAATCAAATATAACGCTTTGGGAGTAAATTACTGATTTATGGTATTGATGTTACAATAACTTCTGCATGACACTTCATTCTATTTTTATGAATACTAAACACTTGATATGCATTTTGATATATAATCACACAGCTGTCTACAGTGTGCCTGCTTTCACTTCTAGACTTGGTGAAGTTGGTTTAGGTTCCAGTAATAAGGTTAGTTTCTATTTCTCCTTCAATCTGCCTTTTTAGTTTAAATAAATTTTCCATTAGTTTAGCAAGGATGCTACTTGTTTGAATACCCAAAGGTGGTTGTGAGCTTGCTCTTCTGCAGTCTTTCAGCCTATCCCTGCTTTCTGAAGTGCAGTTACACCTCAGTGAAGAATTGCATACCTTTTCAAGTAGCAGCATTAAATGCTGTAACGGCTAACAAGTCACTTCAGTATACTTCAGGATTCAGGTCACTGTAAATTCTGAAACACATAGTATTTGTGCCTCAAACTTACTTTCTTTGTTCAGTTTTGTTCCAGCAAAGTAATGGCATGCTATGCCAAACAATACTAATGTGGTTATTTTTAAGTGAGTTTGCTGGCACTAAAACACGGAAGTAAAATTCAAACAAACATGCCTGCAGTTGGAACGAAACCCACTTGTCTCATTTATTGGAGGTGGTGTTTGGCAAGTAGGTCTGGCTCCCAGAAGTAGTTCTGTACTGTAATCAAGCCTGCAAGTGGAAAGAAATAAAAGGGGCACTTGGTAAATGTTGCATGTCACTGTGTGGAGGCTTTCCCTTTGGTCTTTCCTCTTCCCCCTTTCTGTCTTTTATGGCACATGTTCCCTTCCTGTTTCCAAATCGCTGAACTGGTATGATACTTACCAATGAAGGATTCTGCTTCTGTGAAGGTCTTAAATTCAGTTTTTGTCTGCCTATGGTCATCTTGCTTATCTCCATCTTTAAACGCTGTGTAATGCTGTCCACCTGCTTAAAAACTATGTAGTTTCCACCACATTTTAAAATTTAAATGTTTTTTATATTTAAATTGAGATTTCAGAGCAATAATGCTTCTGTTGTGTTAGAGCTAGGAGCAGGAGACAAAAAGAAAGCTCTATTCTGAATATTCCCACACACTTTTCCCCTCAAATGCTACAGCTGTTTTATCCCTTCATAAATCTTTAATCAGAGGATTTTAATACTTAATTGCAAAAAAAAAAAATTAACCTCGCATCATTCCTTTGCTGTCAGCCAGTATTTTCCTTATTATGTGGATAAGCTAGGCATTAAGGGACTAAGTGATTTTTTGCAAAATAGCATGGTGAACCACTGGCAGCCTCTAAGACTCCTGGTTTATAAGCTTGTAATCTGCTGACTTGACACTAACATTCTTTTCAACTGGCAAATCAAATGGAAACACCCTAAACCCTGGTTGGGACTAAGAAGAATTATTTTGAGATGAGAATTACTGCATAAGTGTGTTAATGCTGTGATTGTCAGTGTTAAGGGGGCACCAAATACAAAATGAGTAAATGTAGAGGACAGAAATATAAGTGCTTTAGGGACATGCACAAAGATGACTCATCAGGCCCAACCAGAGCAGTGTAGCAGAACGTCTTACATGGCCCTCAGCAGTTGTGGCAGTCGGGATGAAAGCTTAGCCTAACATCCCTGATGAGGCGTCAGGGAAAGGTGACTTGGACAGACCTGGTAGAGTTTTCTTTTCCCCTCACATGCACACAACTTTTTTTGCTGTTATCTGTGTCGTTTTTGAGAGTCATATCCAGGCATATCAGCTGGGCTAATAAAAAAAAATTACTTCTCTGGGCAAACCATGCTCTCTTTATGTTATCCTGGCATTTTTATAGAACTTCAGAAATTGATGCTGTATGCAGTGACCTATGTGTGGTATCTACATGTTATTCTGTGTGCAAGTGCACATTGCAATTTTTGTGTAAAATGGTCTGTGATTCCCCAAGTCGTAGCTGGTGGGAACAGTCAGTTACTTGACTGAGCTCTGTGTATGACAGTGTGGAGAGCTGATTAATAAGCATTCCCATTTTTTTGAGGACCAAGACCTTATTCTGTAGTGTGTGATTGTTTTGGGATTTTTTTCCCCTACTGTTTCATCTTGTTTGGAATGTTGTTGTTGTCAAGTTTCACAAATAAACTGCCTTTTTTTTTTTTTACACCATGACAAATACTTGTTAGGCAAGTTAAAACATCACAGTGCTGTTAAAACACTATAAAAACAGTTGAGTTATATGAGCAAGAAACTATACATTTCAAGATGAAGTTTAGTTTTAAATTTAAGATTCATTTAAGGTAGAAGGACAAACTCCCATTCTTTTAAGTCAGACTTTAAAAGGTACCTAGAGTAGTGACAAAGTTTTCTACCATTTTCCTAATAAACTGGTGAAAAACCAAGTGAAACAGATTCAGTCTTTTTCCAAAAGTGAGAGACAAAATAATATGAGAGTAAATAATACATCATGGTGTAGAGGTATTAAATTCAGCATTTTAATATATTCCAGTGCAGTTAGCAGAGATAATATAATTCTAAAATCTGTTTTATTTAATATTTTGCTTAAACTAAGCAAGTATTCGTGTGAGGGCACGACACACCTTCTTTACTCTGAGAGTAGTATAGGTGGATAATCATTTAAGTCTGTTTGACATTAGTCATGCCACTGAGCTGTACTGTGGCTACTCACATGTCTTCCTGCTTTCCAGCTGTCTCTTCCTCTCCTGAGGAAGGCATGCCCAAATAAACTTTCACGTAACTTACCATGTACTGTATATCAAAAGAAATCTCACTTTTCATATTTCTTTAGTTTAAGCTGTAGTAAAATACTACAAAAATGCATGCACATAATTTTATTTCTATAGTCAGTAGCATAAATAATGTAGTTTAAGATTCCACCTCTGATCCTTCCCCCCTCCTTTCCCATAGCTGAGAGTGTAGCAGGATAGGATTTTTTTTTAGCAGGGGAAGACTCCATTGATTTTTCATACTACTGTAATGTGCAATGCCATCTGATGTTGCTTATAAAACAATAGTATGCATTGTACCTTTAACTGGAATTTTTTAAAGAAATATTTATCATGAAGTTCAAGATCATGGATCTCGTGTTTTCAAGGAAATTCTTGTCATGGGCTAAAGTCGTATTTCACCTGCAGTCTGGATCTTCATTAGCTGATAGGAGGGATTTGCGGCATTGGCAATAAGTTCTGCTGGTTGCTGGCTGACTGCCAAAGCAGGGCTGCTGTTTAAGACAGCCGGTCTCTCTGCCTTTCACCAGCCTGAAAGGCACTGTTTTCAAGAAGAATGCAGTGCAGGATTTTATGTCGAGTCAAAAACAATGGGCTGTCCTTGCTTTACTGAAACCATTGCATGTTTATGATTTTGTAGTATGTGATGTCATGAGGGTGTTGGCTTTTAGGAATTTCACTCCTGAGGAAGCAGTTTGAAATGCAGGCTGAATCTTCAAGACCTTCAAATATGCACTTGGTTTCTTTTTAGTTAGCTTTGAACAAATGTACAGATGGATACATACATAGACTTTTTTTTTTGTAAGGAATTAACGTATGGAATATAGAAGCGATTTAAGTGGATACAGTACCGGAAGGCAATGTCGAGTCAGTCTGGATTTTCAAACTCTGTTCCTCTACCGGGATATCCATTCTACCAGGTGTCATGCAGGTATATCGTGTTTTATCTTTTAATGTGCTTGCATATAGAGCTGTAGAATGATGCTTGTGTTAACAGGTTTTTTTTTTTCTATTTCTTTCTCTGAAAAAACTTATGAAACCAGAGAACTAAGAAGCTGAAAAACATAGAGTTTTAGAATGCTTTGTGCCTGACTTTTTAATTAGGTTTGCATTTGTTTAAAGCAAATATTTTTTTATTTCTAAACATACTAAGTATTTTGAGAGTTTTTCTAACTGGAAAAATGACATTATAACCCTTGAGATTTTTTAAAGTGTGTTATGTATTCAGATATTCTAGCTGTTTATTAAGAACCAGATACCTACAGGGTTGAGAAGTGGAAATTATACAGATTCTAGAAACATAAATAATTTTAAGTCTTTTTCATGCAGAATTGCATATGGTAAATAAACAAAAGTACTTACTGTCATTATGATTTTAAGACAATTCACAAAAAATGTGCACGCGTGGAAAGGTGAATAAGCACTAGCGTTGTGATAAGGCTTGATTGTGCAGGCTTCGTATTGGTTTATCGTTTTGACTTAGCTGTCCTGTTTTCTTAAAAATCCTTCCTTCTGAGAGTGCTCTATGATAGTTTCCTAGTGAATGGGTTGGATTCTAACCATGAAATTACCGTTCCTGCTGTGGAAGGCTGTAACATTGCATAATAATTAGAAGGAATGTGTTACTGTTACAGCTTCTTTGGCTGAAAGATCTCAGGTTTCTGGCACACCTTAATAAAGGAATGTAATCGCTGTTTATTGTGTCTAAATCTGAAGTCCCTGCTTCTCATGCTGCAATAGGTAACAGAGGGAGGGGAAAATCAGAGTTGGAACAGGAGTTTTATGCTATTACTCATCTCTCTGTGAGACATTTGAAGAGTAGGATAAGAGACCAAGTTAATAATTAACAGGTTTATATCCAGAGAATGAACCTGACAATCTTCATAACCTGCAGCACACACAGTGGCATGGGTTAGTTTTGTGAGGCTGCAGTGATAGTCATTTGTGAATAGAAACAAAAGTGGTTCTGCGTATTGTTCATTTAACTACTTTTCTGTGTGTGTTTTTTGAAATAAGTTCCTGCGCTTATTTGCATATTTGTATCTGTAGCACTACCAGGCTGTCTGGTCAAAGGTAGAGGTCAATCACGATGATTGCTGATGGTCATTGTCCTTTGGCCTGACTTTGGATGCTGGAGTCTAGTAGTCTTTCTCATTTTTTTCTAGCCTTTTTTGTGATAATAGATATGAATATGCTGGAAATTAAAGATGACAGAAAATCAGTAAATGGCAGCTGATGCAAAAGCCTTCTCTTCCCAAAGGTAAATTAGATGATTAGTCAAACACACACCTCTTCACTCCTACTCCTTAAGATGAAAATGACCAGAGCCTGCCACCCAACTCCCTGGTTTCCACAGTGACCTTCAGGACAGAGTGAAGGTCTCGTAAGTCAGTTCAAGTCCTCACTTTCCTGTTGTGGAAAGAGGTGGACTGAAGTTCCTGAACATTTGCATCTCTGCTGTTTAACTGCATTTTGTTTTTTAATTCTCTTTCTTACATGTTTTTAAATAGTTGTTCTTCATTTCAATGAAGCATATGTTTAATAATTTTCAGATAAGAGAATTAGTTTCTATGATATGCAACTGAGATCATTAAATCCTGTTTTATATATGTAGAACTGGGGGGACTTATTTCCTTTCATCACTACGTCATTCCAACTTTGACTCTGTTTTTGTTCTGGTACCTATAAAGAGAAATTCTTCGCATTGTGTACAACCACTGGAAACTTTGCAGCTCCAACTATGTAAAATTAGTATTTCTGCAGTCATTTGAGAGTCATCCCCAGTGCAGACTCCTCCTTCAGAGTAGCAACATACATCTCTTTCTGGGGAGTAATACAGTTTACAGAGACAGAACTGAATTAGGATTTTTATTCCACTCTAGTTGACGTATTCGGGTGAGTGAATATTTTCCAGTAAAATAAATAGGCAGTGAGACTACTGTTTATCATAATTGGTTTGTGACCTCTATGGAGTGGGAAGGGTTAGTATACATTTTGCTAAGTTTGTATGTTGGCAGAGACATTAATCTAATATGGCTTGCATCTGGGATGGCATAATAGTCTTGAACAGGGTTCTGGAAAAGCTCTGTCTTCAAGAAACTTTGCCTTTTGTGTAGGCAAGATTAATTTTCTAGATATCAGAATTATTGCAATTGCATTGTGTTTGGAATGTTACACATAAAGAGTAATGGTTTCGGTATGATGTTTTTGTGGAAATGTGGTCTAAAGTATTGAAGATAGCCTGTACTGGAAGAGTCTACAATCAGCATTTTGTTCATTTATGGTTTTCTAAAGATTGCTTGGGACATTGTTTATATTTTGTGTCTTGGTCATCTCCAAGATAATCTCCAAAACTGAGTCACTCGGTGTGGCATGGCCTCTTGGACGGCTGTGAATTATGGAATTGCATAAATCAGGAGTTCCTCTTGGGCACTGTGTTTTTAAGCCATATTGTAACTTATTTTTAGTGTCCATGCAATGCAGAATTGGATTTTCTAGGGAGCATTTCCATATTTGGACAAAATTTGCAGATTAATAGAATTTTATGTTGAGATTGATAACATTTCTTATTTTTTCTTTCATGGTACAATACGAGAGGTCTGATGTAGGTATTAGTTGTCGGAAATACTCCATGCAATTGAAAAACACTTCCTCAAGTAATGTATTGTCTTTGTTTTTTACAGATTTGGTATTTAATATAGAAATTCAAAGAAAGTAGTACCATCTACAATTCCTGTACTTCAAGACAAGTAGCAGCAAATGTAAAGTCGGTATTGGGGGTGAAAATTTAAATGGTAGCCAAAGCATGCGAGTAAATCTGCTATGTGCCATCTTACAGTGGCTAGAATGGCATTAGTCAGGTAGCTTGCATTTTTTTCACCTGCTTAATGTTGTAATGTTAGTTTTCTTTCATGTGTCTTATAGTGTAGAAGGAAGTCTGTTCAAAAGTCTTTGAAAATATGCTTATAATGCTTTGATTTTCATAAACTTAATCAGTAGAGATTAAGAACAAAGTTTTTTGTGGAAGAGCTTGCAGAGGCTGTGCTCATGTCTTTTTCCCAGTTATCTTGGTATGGCAAGAGACCTTTTTTGTAAGGACATTTGCTATTTCTCATTGCTTTAGGCTGCTAGAGAAGATGGTAACCATATGAGTTTTTCTTTGGCAAAGAGAAGAGATCTAGTGTCCTAGATGTGTTTGACAAGGTAGAGCTTTCAGCTCCACTGGGATACTAGCAGATTGTAGCCATTTTAGAAAATGGTCATTGTTTTTTTGTTTGCCTCGGAAACACATTCAGAACCAATTTTGAGTAGGAGGACTTTTTTTCAGTGGGAGGAGTGACATTTCTTTCCTCACAGAGAAACATGAGATAATACAAAACCCAACCCTGGCTCAGCTAGGGAGCAATAACTAACATTTCTGTTATGTGGTTGGAGTTCTGCTGGTGGACTATGATACTTTTTTTCATAAGAAGATTCCTCTTTAGAAAGAACCTTCTGGTTTCTGACACAAATGCACAGGGGTCAAGACATGGGTGTTCTGCATAGTTCAGAGATCTTAGCATTTTCAGTAGTTATATTCAAAGTAGCAGAACAGTTTTTAGGGTTTATCAGGGCTGCCAGAGCCCTTTGGCCTAACCAGTATCAGAACCTTCTGCAGCCCTTTGTAATACTGGAATTTCATCTTCTAGGGCAGTTGATGGAAACCATGTTCACAACAAAAGGCTGCTCTACAGATCAAGACTTCCTTGGAATCATGCATGCTATTATACTTTTTTTGAAAAGATTTACACTAAAAAGGAGAAGGAAAAAAGTAGGTATCTAGTGGGGGAGAGTGAAAGCTTGTAATTTTGTGAATTCAAGATGAGTCAATTGCAGGTCTGCAGTTGATTCCAAATGCAGTAATGCAGATCCCATCCAGTTGTTGCAATATCATAAATAAGCTGTTATAATTGAAACTAATCACCAAGCTGACAGTGTTTAAGTGTGGAAAGGGAAGAAATGTTGCAGCATTAAGCTGTTGCTTTTCCTTTGAGGAGGGAGCCAGTGCCCACTTCAAATCTTGGTCTTCAATTAGCAACCATTTTTTAAATTAAAACAAAACAAAACAAAACAAAAACCAAACCAACAAACCCACAAACACAACACTGCTGTATTTTAGGTAGAGGAATAAATCTTGATCCACCCCCATGTTGTAGAGTGTTAGGAGAAATCAAGTGCTTTCAAAGAAACAAAAGTTACTGAGTTTTCTTTGTAGCATAACCTGACAAGTTTAGTTAAACTAAAATCTTTTGGAAATAACGAGGTCAGGCAATAGCAATCAAGAATAACAAAAAATATATTAAAATATTTCCTTGTTTGGTAGTGTTACCCGAACTCCTGGGTAACCATTTGATGTTGCTGTCCTGAATATTCAGCAATATGCATGTGTACGACAGGAATTTACAATTATGTTTTTCTTGTAATAACTAAATCAGTTGAGCACAATTTCCTGGTTTTTGTCCTTTGTTGGTTCAGAGCTGTTCCCTTTCCCCTGTAGGGTGAAGAGGAGGAGAAAGGGGAGGGCAGAGTTTTTGACAAAATTAACAAAATATATGCAAGAATATGGTGTGCTAAATTTGAGTTGGCCTTAGAAGCTGTTTCCCTATAGAATTTGATTTTTTTATATATGCCTACAATAAAATGTACCTTTCATACTGGAAGAAGGAGATCAATCTCTGCTTTTTAGTTGGGTAATTCCTTTTTCAGGGCTTGGGAAGAACTAGTGAAGAAAGTTGGGCTGCTATCACTAGCTATCTCCTTTATATCTAAAAAGGAATATATTAAATTCAGATTTAAGTCGGAGAGGGAATGATCGAAATATGAAGACGACAGTTCAGTTTTATAAATTTTATCCTCTGCAATATTTAAAATGTGGGCAGGCTATTTTTATATTAAAGTGGTTTAAACATTATGTAAGTGCTTTACAAGCAAATGTAAAGATTGCTTTTAAGCAAGAAAACCCCCCCTTTTTTCTCCAAGGGGCCTCATGATTAGAATGTCAGCAGTTATTTGGGCTTGACAGAACAAACAAAGCATTAAAAAGCTTCACATAATAAAAAGTAACTCATTAAGCAAGACTGAACTTGAAAAAAGAGGTTTGCTTGCAGGGAATAAATCTTAAGTACAGGCTGATCTCTGAGAAGACAAAATGATAGGAAGACTGTTAAAGATGAGGCAGGTTGCAAGATCACCATCTCTAAATTTTGTCCAGAAGATACAAGCACAAAATCATGAGTGAGGGATGTTGATTAAGGTGTGGACTGGTGTTGTGGCTCCTGCATGACTTTCCTCGGTTGCTTCCTTGGAAAAGTGGAGCTGGCTAAGAATGCTTTTCTTACAAAATGCCTCTAGTAGTATGGGAAGTTTCCTCTCTCTGGCTTATCTCCTACCTCTCCATCCCCACCCCTTTATTCCTCACTGTATTCATTTGCCACCCGCAACCCTCCCCTTTTTTTTTTTTTTTTTTTTAAATCTCCCCTATTCTGTCATACCTGAACTGGAGATGAAAAGCCTCAGCTCTGCGTGAGTGGCCAGTAGATGGACACAACCCCACACGTGGCTCGCTTGTGATCAACAGGGCCAGCGGTGAAACTGCGATGGTCTCCGTGCTGTCCCAGTGTCAAACTGAGCACTTGTGAAACTGTTGGTGGTGGTATGTTGCTAGTTTCATTTGTGTTGACTTATATTGGGTATTGCCTTCTTTAGGCATGTGTGTCACTTCTGCCTTCCTTAACGCACATTACCTTCTGGCTCCTCAGGTCTCTTTCCACATTCCTAGCGTGGCTTGCTGGTAAGGGTGTAATCAGATGAATGTGTGGCAGATTGCAACAATTCATTATAAATCATTCTGTCAGGAAAGAGGTGACTGAGGAAAAATATGAGCATTATGATAATGTTATCTATTACGTGTCTTTAAAAGGAGGCAAAAGTATAAACTGCATATGATGCAAAGCAATAGCTCTGATGTGGATTACTTTTCTAACTAATTCTGACGCAAACTTTGAATAGTTTTTTTTACATTTTGTGATATCTGGTATTTTAGGCTTTTATGCACGGAAATGTAATTGTAGTTCTCCTAATGACATTGATATCTGGCCAGCAGAACCAGTTACAACAAGTTCTATGTTACTATTTTCTTAACAGCTATTTTCTAACATTCTTCATTATAAAAAAAAGGAAAATGTCTAGTATAACTAGAGATTCAGGTGTAAAATTTTTTGTACTTTCATTGTTCTGAGGATTTCGGCATGAAAGAGCAGTTTGTTTATTTGTGGAATGTTGTGTGTTATTTCCGTTGGTTTAGCGGAATTGGTGCATGTGTGTGTTCTGAAACAAAATTGCTCTGTTGGTATAAATATACAGTAACTTGGTTTCCTGAATGATGGCGGTTGTTCAGAATTCTGTTCAGTTCTTCTTTCTGTTACCATTTCTGCCTCAGCAGTTGACTAATCTTCTTATGGAATTAAGTTAATGAATTATCATAGTTCTTAGTTCAGTAGTGTGCTTCCCAAGATTTACACTGTGATTGCTTCTCTTAGAGCTGAAGCTGCCTGGATACCTCTTGGATCCTTTAAAAATCCTTATAGGGACGTGTCTGGAGGTTTTCTGAGATTTATTTGGTGTATTTGGGGCTCAGGGTTATACAGCAAAATTTACATCAAAGAACTGTCCTACAACACCAAGAGTTTATGCTCTTAATACACTGGTTTTGGATTTAAATATGGAAACTAACTTTGTGTCTTAAAAATTGAGCCTAGAGAGAAATAGTGCTCTTTCAAGTATACGTAAAGGAAAATATTGCTTGTAATAAGTCCTGCGGTTTAAAGGATGGTCCTAGAAATGGTCCTGGTTTGTGCAGCATTTAGTTGATAATTTGAGAAATGTAAACTAGGAATTTGTTACAATTTGGTTTGGAGAAAAAAAGTTGAAGCATTGGCAAAAAATTTGTAAGGCATAAATTTGCAAGTTTCTTCTTTATGCAAATTCAACATTTATTAAATCAGAAATGAGGGCATTGCAGAAGCTTGAAAGTTATTTTTAAAGCAATTAACTATAGGAAAATTATAACCAATATGGTGAATTATGTTTAAATTTTAATAACTGTCAGCTAATATTTGAATTATAACAAATTGTTAAATATAGATAGTACCTATGCAAATAAGATGTAGATTATATTTAGTCTCACTTTTTATTCTGTTATTTTGGCAGTTGTATGATACATGACTTTGCTAATCCAGTTTTATGAGTCGTGCTGTGCATTTGAAGGACATCTTTCTGCAGAAAATGAGCATAAATTTAGGCACTTAATAAATGGATACTTGTATATTCCATTTTTAGATTTTAATAGACTACTACTTTTCTCACATGCTGAGGAGGGCCATCTTAAATGAAAGACACTTGCTTGAAGCAGACGGTCAGTCCTGTTGACGTGTAAATGCCTCTGTACACTGCTGAGATGACTGCAATGCAGATAGTGCTGATGGTGCTAGCCTTTTCAAAATTTACATCAGGTTTTCAGCTCCTGCAAGAGGTTTCACTTACTCACGACTTTAGGTAAGGACTAATCATCTGTTGAAGGAAAACAATTACAGTGGAGAAAACTGTAATGGCTGAGACTATGACCTCATGTGGGAAGGGTGCCAGGGTGCTACATAACCGCGCTGCTTCCCCGGCACGTCTGTCTTGGATACAACTTGTCCCAAGTCACAAATCAAATGGCACAGAGTGCTTTCTCAGAAATTAAGAGCCATGTCATCTTCAGACATTGTTGTGCACTAGTCTCTTTCCTTGGAAACTCCTGGATGTTGTACCTATTGAGCTTTGCTTGCTGTGACATTACTGGTGTTAGCTCTGTCTGACGTTAGTTAGCAGTCTCCTGAGGTGGGACAGCATCTCTGCAGTTATCTTTTACTCTCTAAATTCCAGCTGTGCCTGCACGTTGTTGCCCCTTTCCCTAAAATTTTGAAGACCTGCCCCTTTTCCCTCAGGATTTACAGAGCCTCCTGGTTAGAGGCCTTGTCTTTCTGCCGGTTTAATGTAACTTCATAAAGCCCCATAGCACTTATCCTCCTTTTCCCATGTAAGTAATCCACATTTTACCTACTGCTTTAACAACATCATCCATTTAAAAAAATCAATTTCTTGGCTTTCCTGTTAAACTGCATCAAGTTCAAGCTTGTCTTTCTTGCTTGAAGACGTGTCATTAGCTCTGTCCCCACTGTGGTTTCTTACCAGGTTACTCCCTCTGTTTAAGTCTATTCCAACGTGGCTATAGTAAAAACGATTTGGTTTATGCTTGTCTGCTGTTGGCTAGGTAAGATTTCTAGATGTGAAGTATGACCTGGTTTACCAAATTTGTAACTCTGGGCATGTAAGAGTAATTATTCACTTACTACTCTTCTGAAAACTTCTCTTTCTCAGCCTATTTTGGCTTTTACTGATTTCGCTCCCCTTCTCCTGTCCCCATTCATGTAAAACCTAGAGTGTTTCCCTTTGTTTTCCTACAGCCATTGTCTTTTCCATTGCTCTAAAAGTTGCCTGAAGGGATGTAAAAGGGCAAACCTGGAGCATTACCCATTATTGTAGTCTTTTAATTGTGCCTTTGTCTTCTGTCGGCATGATGTGAGGGAAGGTGGGTTCCAGGTGATGTCAGAGATGCAGAAACATTGTTCACAAGAGTTTCTCTGTTGTAAATTGTTCACGCTAATGAAAACTCAGCATGTGTATATCGATTACAGAAATATATGTATATTGTCTTGCAGGTCAACTGGATTTTAATTAGAATGATATTCAGGTGTGTCCACGAGATAAGCTGGAGTTAAAGCAACAGAGGTTTGTGAGCTGTTCTATGATGTCTGAAGAACAGTAGCAAGTGTTGATGTAGCTTTTGGATAGGGAAAGACTCAATCAAGTTTTTGTTCCAATGCTGGCTATTCATGTGGAAACCTTACAGGCAGGTTTATTTTCTCCCTGCACTGTATTACCGTAGATGGATAAAATGCAGAATATTTAGTATGTGGCCTGTGTCAACTTGTAATACTAAATCTCAGTTCACAGTTCAAAATTGTTGCAATTGAGGAAAAGCAGCACCAATCTATTAATGCCTACTAAGAGTCTTTTATGTTCCTTCACTGGCAGAATGTTTTTCTTTTATGGATTTATTGCTGCTGTCTGCTGGGCCTGCCTTATTTCCATGTGCTGAAAACATTAGGCAAATCTGCAGTGGATTTGCTAATGTAAACTTTTCTATTGCTATGCACCATGGGCCTTGATTTCACTCCATTGTGCTTTCTCTCTAAATTCTCTTCTGTGCACTGTCACCCTGCTGGGTCATGATTTGCTGTATTTCAGATGCTAAAAGCTCCCAAAGATAAGCCCCTTATTTTTAAGCACAAGCTGTTCTGAAAACCTCAGTTGCTTAAATGTTATAATTTCACAGGCTTTAAAATTTTCCAAACAACTAAGCTATTGAATGTTTGCATTTAGTAAGTTTGCATAGGCTGCAATACTGCAATGGTTTGAAAGAAAATTCCTCTGTAGTTTACTGATATTGATGTATATTAACTTATTCTTCTAAAATATTTTTTACTTTTTCTAGATGCTGCTAAAACTTGGGTAGAGTATGGTTTTTCAAAGTTCGCAAGCATGCTCCCACAGTCTCTTTTTTATATTATAACTGTGAATTTTTAGAATTTGGAAGCATTATGAACATGTAGGAAGTTGCAGCATTTATTCTTTTCTACTTCAGTACTAGACAGGTTAGGAACTGCAGTAAGTGTTTGGGTTTAGGTTCTTTGAAGCAGTGCTGTTGCCTAGTTCTGCTAAGTAGCTGTGTCCCAATACATGAATCCATTCTGTGCTCTGTTATTTTTAAACTATTGCCTCTTCATTGGTTGTTTTTCCAGTTGTGAATATCCTCATGCCGTTGGTTTTTCTTGGCAGTTTATTCAGCTTCTCATTGCATCACATATAGCATGTTAAGCCCAGTTTGAATAATAGCCAGAACTTTTTTGGTGGAGCAATCATTGTTAATCTGCTGATCGTTGTTAAGTGCATTGATTTGGAAGTGGAGATCTGTATTAGCAGGTGTGTCTCAGACCCACACCATTAATGTTTGTATACTTCATAGAAATCTGAAGAAATATGGGCAGCCTTCACTGGAGTCCAGCTAGAGGCACCACATATTGCACAAGCTTTTGTGGTTCAAGTTAGAAATGTAACTCAGATGGTTGAATTGGTGTTTGCAAAGAAAGATTCCCTTTTGGGGGGGGAGAACCTGCTTTTAGAGCAAATTAATAAACTCACATGGCATGAATTGCCCCAAGAATCCGCAGAAGCTACTTCGAATGTAAAGGTTGCTTTAACTGGGCGGTTCTGATACTGTCAGCCTTCTGATACATGATAATATGTATCTTTAAAACTTGGAAGTCAGAGCTATGCAAACAACCATGGGTGCTCAGTACTAAGGCCATCCTTTTGAGCTTAAGTCATCATAATTTGTTTCCAGTTGGCATATGCTGCTTCCTTTCAGCTGTTGATTTATTCTGGATTCAAAGTTGTCGTGATAGGTCTCAGGTCATGATGCATTCATTTGTATTTATTGCTGTGGAGAATTCTCACATACACAGAACACATACACATTCTCACACAGAAGCTGAGGAAGTTTTGGTGATAAAGGAAGGGCAGAAGGCAGAAGTAGAAGATGCCTCTAGGACAGATGTGAATTTGCAATCTTCATATCAGACAGCTGTAAAGCTGCTGCGTGGACTTCAATTAATATTTTCACAAAAACCACCATAGTTCGATTACCTTGGTCAGATGTGATTGGTAATTTGGTCTTTGCCTAAGCAGGCATCCTCTTGCACTTTTCCGGAAAAATGCTGCCCAAGTAGTGAGAGCAGAAGCAATGACACAAATGGTGTTTGAAGAAGAAATGAAGGTTGTTTTCCTGTGTCCTGAATCTCTCTACCATCATGCTTCCCATCCAGCTTGCTCTTCTGTTGCTCTTCTTGGGAATTAATCTGGGTTGTGTTTTGTTTTTTTTTTTAAATGAAAACAGTAATAAATTAGTTTTATTTTTGTTACACATAACACACTTCTGTTCTGCAAAGAACCAATGCCCTGCAAGTATGTTTCAAAGAATGTGTTGTCTGTTTACTGCCTATTTGGATCCCTGAGTTTTGGTGCTAGTATGTGAAATTACATGGGAATCTAATCTGACAATAAATGTATGTGCAGTCACTGGGTAATCCTAGGAACTCTTACTGAGGGTATCTTCAGATTAATTCCTTGGGGATTTCTCTTGTTGTTTGGTTAGTGAAAAGCAAAATATTTTTAACTATGGTTTATTGTGAATGTAGAGCCAAAAGGGCTTTTACACGAGAAGCAACAGAGAATATGTCTGAATACACTTCTGAGGCAAATAATTTTGTGGTGTAAACAAGTGAAGAACTTTTTCTCTAAATATTAGAAGTACTAAGTATACAACACAACTTAAGCGTACGATTTTTCTATTTTCTCCTTTGAAAGAGGTGGTTATAATGTTAACTTGGAACTTGCTTGCCCTAAAATTATAACACATCCTGAAATTTTGCACCCTTTAAAATCTAGTATTTATATTTCGCTCCTAATATGCTACTTGCCTTGTATAACATGTATCCTAATGTTTGTGAATTTGCAAGTTCTTTACATTTAAGATCTTTCAGGAAAATGAGATAATGAGATACTGAAATTATTTAATTTCAGTAACATTTGTGCTAGAAGTAGATAGTCTAATTAATACGACTAATATTGCTGGTAACACTTCTACTAGTAAAACTAGTGTTCTGATACAACAGAATTTAAATGCTTCTATGCATAGTACAAATCGCAGCATTTATAGGATTTGATGAATTGCCAAATCTGAGGGCTTTAGAATTCAACAAATAAAATTGGTATTACTTACTGGCTTTTGTTTGTTTTTGTTTTGTTTAACATTATGAGTTCATGTTGGTAGTTGATGCTGCCTTCTATCACTTTATAATTTGATCAATAAATTTTAAAATTTAAAGAATCCATCATAAAAGTGTTGAGATTTTAGAGTTGATCTAGAGCACAAATGTAATTAGATATTGCTAATAGATGAGGTCTGTTTCCCAGAACAGAGGAAAGGCAAGGATTGCATTAATGGAATCATTCTTCTTACTCCTTTTACGTGGACAGTATATCATTAAGCTACAAGTCAAAGTGCTAAAGATAGCCAGCAAAATGTTTAGAATGATTTACGCTAATAATTAGGTAGCTGGTGGGATGAAAGTTTATTCCTTTATTTTAGATGTGTCTTTCAGGAATGCTTCATTTGCAGTTAATTAAAGGTATAGTAAATTTCCGTGGAGCCAAGATCACTTCTTCCTCACCTGACTTGTAATATTGGTTAGGCTTTAAGTAACGTAGGAAAAAATTTTAGCACCAAAAGGAAAATACAGCCTTGAGATATAAGTGTGCGCATGTGTGTATAAATCTTTTTATTACTATTTTAGTGGTTATATCTAAAGATACAACCCTAAAACCACTCTCACAATGTGGATTATTCATCTTGAATTCTAATTTTTTATTTTATATTGGTGCACTAGAAACTTGCACATCTCTCTATTTCTTCCTAATAAGCACACCTTTGAGTAATCAACTCTAAGACAAATAGCTAGTTCGGACACTTCTTAAAGAGGCTTGGATTTCTCAAGTGATACCGGCAATTGATATCACTTGAGGCACTTGTGATAAGGATTGATTACATTAGTATTTCATAAAAACCTCTATTCAGGCACTATATCTTAGTGATTTACTGTCTTTACCAACCCAGTCTGGGTTCAAGATATTGATGTAAATAATTCCATTGGTCCCTGTAGGAAAATTGATTTAAATCAATGTTGGTGATAAAGCTTCTACAGGCTTTGATCATTAACTTCTGTAGTGTGATGGTTGAAACAAAGTAATTTCAGGTTATTAATACTACAGATTTTTTTAGTTGATTTTTCTAATCAATATACATGCCAGAATTGCCAGAATCTTTTTTTTTTTTTTTTTTTTGGTGCTGTTTTAGAGCATTCTGCCTGTAGAATTTGCTAAGTTGTGTGAATAAGCCTACTGTAGTTAAATGGTGCACTTTAGAAAGGCAATCAGCACTCAGCATTGCTTGGTCATGATTTGGAACAATATGGAGAAATAAAGGGCTTTGACTCCCTACCACTTCCTGCCCTTGCAGTAATAAATAATTCAACACTAACTCTTCATAGAAGGACACTTCATTTTTGTAGAAAAATATGTACATATTTTCTGAGAAGAGTCAGCTCCACTTTTTGTCCTTTGCTACTTGATCGAGTGGCTTAATGAATTCTGCATGACAATAGAAATGATGCCCTTGATTTAGAAAAAATAACAAACCAAACAGTTCAGCTGCAGAGGAAATAAAATACTTACATATCTAACAGCAGTGGATGTGTACTGTCCTTTTTTTTCCAACTGTGTTCTTTTAACGACTTAGTGGTTTAGATCACTTCCTGCAAAAAAGTTCTTGGGATGTTATCTCTAGCCAGATTTGAGGCTTCTGCAATACCTGTGAAGTACTTAGCTTCAGTGCTGTGCTTTTGATACTTTTGATCAGGCTCGCTAAGTATTTGTCGTATGAGTGAAACTGTATGTTTGGTTCAGAATTTAATTTCTCAAAGGCTCAGTTTCATGCTTCTTCCCAGAATTCTGAGTTTCCTGTCATCTTTTACTTTCAAGAGATCAATAATTAATTCACGATTCTCTGTGTAACACAGGCTTCTCGTTGATGTGAAGATCTTACTGATCACTAAAAACTTATTCTTTCTCACAGTACTGAACACGTGTTTTTGTTCTCCCCATTGAACTTGAAACTTTTCAGTATTGATGCTTTCCAAGTGTCCTTCTTGAATATTTGTTTTAGAACTCTTTCACCAGAGGTGCTTTTGTAGACTGGACCCCTATTTCCTATTCAGGATCTCATGTAATATCAGAATAAGTAACTTTTTCTTTGTTCCTTTGTGCTTTTCTTTTGTTGTGTTGCTTTGGTCTTTGTATTGCAGTTCATCATGTTGGCTGGAGTCTGTGCTTAAAATGTTCACCTAGGCTTCATGTCTTGGAGAATTTTAATTCACTCTCATTCATTGTGCCTTACTCGTCATCTTTTTTGTTGTTATTTTGTAAACAATTGTTGTTCTTGTTTCATTTGTTCAAGCAAGGAATTGAAAATCTCATCTGTTCGTATATTCTGTGAAGATTGCACACGTTTCTATCTGTAAAGGTACATATCCGTGTATAATAGAATGGCTTTTTGGCATTCATGAGTACTTAATCTGTATGAATGCAACTGTTGCTTCAAATAGATATGCATGATTAAAAAAACACAGGAGGAAGAATCCTAATACTTTACTGGTTAGAACAGCATTTTTTGGTGGAGTAAACAAATATCCTTAATGTCAAAACAAAAAGTAATTTTTTGCCTGGCCAATCTAACTGCATTTCCAATGGATTCGTATCCCTTACTTCTATACTATAACATTTCTAAGCAAAGTGATTACTCTGAAACCTGTAAAACCTGTATAAAAACTAGTTTTCCCACCATTTTGCATATTTATATTTATATAGATATATATTCTTGCATCATATGAGTTGGGTTTTTTGGGTGTTTTTTTTTGTTTGTTTTGGGTTTTTTTGTGGGTTTTTTTGTGTGTGTGTCAGTTTCATGTTAGGACATGTCATGGTGGATTTAGGCCAAGAAATAGGTTTTTTTTTTTCCTTTGTTCCGTGATCTAACCTGATGTTCTAAATCGACTTTGAATATCATTGTGTGACGATAGGCTATGCTACACGAACAGCTACAAATAATGGCAGATGATGAGATTATCAGGATGTATCCATTTGCCAACTTGTTAGAGAAAAATGTTGCTATGTGGTTATATAAAATAGTTCCTGTAGTTCGTGTTTTGTGGTAGCATGGAGAAAAATGACCACCAGTGCTCCTCTTTTTATCCCCTTGTGTATTTTTATCAGGGAACTGAAAATATTTTCTAATTTCTGGGATTGTTTATGCACACTGTGGCTGATGAATAGTTCTGTCAAGTTTGGGGTTTATGTTTAAGAATCTGCAGGATCCAAAACATGACATTTTTTAATGTTTTTTTTTTTTCCCCAAAACAGTATCTAGAATGTTATTTTTAACCCCTCCACCCCCAACCCCCCCCCCCCCCCGACTAAAATCTTTCATGCTGTTGGGAACAATTGGAAAAGAGATGAGATCCTTTGCCCACACCTTTGCCTCCAGTCTTTTGCAGTTAACCAGTCTGTGATGATAGTGGCTTAGACAAGCCAGTCTCTGATAAACATTTGAGATTTCCCGTTGAGGTGACTTAGAAAACTTACTCTGCATTGATGTGAAAAGATTTCTGCCAGGCATCCTAAAATTCATATTCACCGAAGCATTTGGTAAATAGCAAATGTGAAATCTAAATGTGGGGAAAAAAATTAATAAGAGCAGGATGTTTGAAGGAAAAAATTGTATTATTCTTGAAATCTTAAATCGGTATTCGTATTTTTTTTTAGAGTAGAATTTTGTTTTGCTCAAACTGTCAGCAGAACGAATGGCAGTAATTAAAAATTCCCATTGTTTTCTCTAGGCGTGAAAAGGTTTTCGTTGTTGTCATGGTGACAGTTGAGTGGCAGCTTCCAAGTGAGTAATTGCTACTGAGAGCTCCATTATGAACATTTACAATGTTTGCGAAACGATTTCAGGACGAAATAGGATTTCTTCACTGGGCTTTCAAAACATTTTTATTTTTTTTTAAACCTGATGTTTTTGTATAAAGAAATAGTGTCTAGGTGACTTTGTTTCAGAAGGTTCTTTTTAAAAACCATGTGAAATATCACTGCTAATTGCTTTTTCTTGCCCGCTCTGGTGAAAAGGGCCAAATTCACAGGAGCTATTAGCTGATGCAGTTAGAACTTGCAGTACCCTGCAGGTCCTGTATATCGAATTTTTCTCTACCACTCTTTCTGTTTACGGCCAGGGTGTGTATGGGTTTCATCCTAGAAGATGCGTGTTGTGTGCATGCATGTACAGTCTGTATATATAATGCTGTATTTATTGAGTTTTAATGATTTGTAGTGTGTTTCAGGCAACACTTTAATGGATCATTTGTGAAGAGTAGCATTGCGTTATAAAGATCTTACATATACAAAAGTTTTATAAATACATTTTTGGAAGATTATTGGAAAAGTCAGTTTAGAGCTATACTTGCTTTTTCAGAGACTAAACAGTTGCTGTGAATTTAATTTCTGAATACTGGAAGTTACACACTTAGTGGGGGAAGTTCGATATTCTTGATTTTACAGTCTCCATAGTGCTTCTACCCCATATCAATTCCATGATTTTAAGAACGACGAGGGAAGTGAGATTTACAAGGTATAAGGGTGTTTGTAAATTGTGATTTGCCTTAGATAATACTGCACTAAAGTGTGTGTTTGTCTCAAAACACTGTACACAACCGTAATCCAGTTGTATGTGTACTTGTTAACACATACCTTTTTTCTTCAAATCTAAGAAACTTAAGTTTGGAGAGTTGTTTAGGGAAAACATCTTAAATTTAGCTTTTGCTTTAAATAGATATACTATATTGACATCAGTTTAATTCACGATCCCTTAAAATGCTCATGGAATAAGAATTCGTTAAGATCATTATGGTGTGTTAACCTGGCTGCCTGACTTCATGTTCTTACCACTGGTAAATACAAATTAATTTATAGTAGCTTACTGATATATCAGCTTTCTGATAATAAGCTGAATTGAAGGGTCTTTTTGATTTTTAACAACTTCATTCCATCCTTTATAACGCTTCTTAGATTTGTGTGCTATGATACCTATATCCTAAAAGGCATTGTAATTAAATACATGAGCACATCGTAATTGAAGTCTACATGCTATTCCTAAATATGCGAAAGATAAACTTTGTGAATTCTAAGAATTTGGGTCTTTGGGAAAATTGCCTAACTTGTCATGTACCTAGAGCCTCAAAATGAAAACCTCAGGTATGCACATGTGGGCACACATGCACACATTTTGTGTGTGTGTATATTAAAAAAAACAACCTACAAGTAAATATATATTTATTTGTTTTATTTTTGTTCTTAGTGAAAAGCAACAGCAAAAGGGAATAATTTTAATTTTTGGCCACATAGTCGTTCAGGAAACCTTGTTAGCCTTACTTTCTGCAGACTGTGACTGGAACAATTGGAGAGCTGAAGGACTACTGTGTTTGTGGGTGAAAACTCTCTTGAGACTGTGCGATGAAATTCTCTGCATAACTGTGAATCTGACCAAATTTGGTCAGATTGTTCTCAGAGGTGATGAAGTATCTTAGATCTGAACTCTCACTCTATGCATGGTAAACCCTGACAGGTTTCAGTTTCATTTGCCAAGGAATAAGTGAACTAAGGCTGTTCAAAGTACTTTTCTCTTTGCTTCTTGTTCATAACTTTATGAGCTCAGTAGTTTAGAATATATTTGTACGTGACAAGCACTGTTTAAAAATGAGGTTGAATACATTAAGAACACCGAAGTATTTTTTCACAGCATTTTAAGTTTTCAGTATCATTATTTTCTATGTTTTATAAGTAGACATACACTTTCTAAGATTACCTATGTTTTAACTCATCGCACAAGTATTTATTCTAAAGATGTCTTCTTACAAAAAGGTTAGTAAGAGTCCTTTACAGACTGTCAAAAGGAGACAAAAGACACTGATCTTAATTCTGCAAACACTGATATATGTGAATTGTCCCATTTGAAGTGTTTGTAAATTGAGGATGTCTTTAATCAGTTTTTATATTTTAGTAGGTAAATGACATCTCAGGTGTTTCAGGTTCCATTTTTACTGATCTGTTTGTCTAGTAAGTAATCTAAATAGTATCACTGCTGTAATTTAGTCGTTCAGGTGATACTGTTAAGAGGTCTCAGCTATGCAAAAGGTATTGCACTGTGTTGTAGAAGTCGTGATGCTTGGAACTCACGACTTCTGTCACTGCATAAATTTTTTCTTCCTGATGAAAGTAACACACTTTCTGATTAACAATTTAAGCATTATTTTGTTTAAAATAAGTTTGGTTTATTTTTTTACTAGCAAAATTGTTTCTGGTATGGTAATCATAGTGCCCATTATAATTAGTTTACATTAAGAGAGTTTTTAGTGTGATGAGTCATTTCTAGGCAGTTTAACTCAAATGATGCACAGATTACTGGTTCAGAAAATGCAATGGGTGACTCTAGTCTTGTCTTGGATATAGAGGAGAAGAGAATGTGCACAGAAGTGTGTCTCTTAAAAATAAATGGAAGTATTTCAAAACAAAGTTTCTTTTATTATGGTGAATATATGCAATACGAAGCAAAATTGTTTTGTGATCCAGCCAGCAAATGATATATGATCTTTGCTTTTTGTGTAAAATAGCCATCTTTCACATTGGATAATGCTAATAAGGGCCTATAACCCTACTTGCTTTCTTAGTCCTCTGTAGGAAATCTGCTTCTTGCCACTTAAAATAATGTGGTTAGATATTTAACTACAAAATATTAGATGGACAAAAGCATACACAAGCCAAGAAAAATTGGCATCTTAGAAGTTCTACCTTAGTCTGTACTTTGCTGCCTGCATTGTAGTAATTCTTAATTTATGATCAGGAAGTGTTACCTAGTTTAATTTGGGGTTTTGAGGAAGTTTAAGTTTTATCCATTCAGTTATAATAATTTTTATTCATGCTTTTTAGAAGTATTAGATGTTAAAATTTGTTCTTAGAAACTCTACAGTGGAAATACTGAGATGTTGCAGTACAGTTTTCCTTCTTTGGTCATTCTGATCTTTCAGTAACAAGAAAATGTATGTGAACAAAACCAGCTCAATATCTGAAACGGTATTCCTGATAGAGATGAAGAAAACAGATTAAGGAAGGGAAGGCGTGCCAAAGCAATGTTATTTTCTAACTCAAGGGTTTACATTCTGTTTCTCTCTGTACATTTTGGTGCCAGCTTGTTGCAGGTGCCTGATAATTTTCCATGAATGAAGTATGTGGAAAGTTAGTGGAAAATATTTTAAGAAGGGCCAAGATGGATACATCTTGAGCTTAAGCTGGTTTTTGGAAGATAAAATAATGTCTCTGCAGTCGTCCTGTCTGCTTTTAATTCAGAATTTCTATAGTGACCACAGGCTGGTTGGTCTAAAAGTAGTGAAAAGTGAAAGTGTTGCGTGGAGGTGAATAGTTTAGAGAGATTGGGGGCAGGAGAGCCTGGAGCTATATGTGTGCAGAACTGTTACACTATTTGGAGATAGGAGTGTCTGAAACTTCTTGTTTACCAAATAATTCTGTACATACAGGCTCTGAGAAAATTAACATGAAAAGTTTTCTAGAAGTCTGTTGTATTACAGAGGTTGCAGTAGAAGCAGTGTTGTGAAGACTGAATAGAGAATCCCATTTTAATTATTTCCGGGAGGAATCTGCTAATTGATACCATTGAGATTTACTTTGTGGAAACAACTGCTGCTGCTGCTGCCCCACATTTAGCATTCCAAGTATCTCCATTTTAAAAAGACGGCTCCACTTGGAGTCTCATAGATCAGCTAATACTTCGGGTTTGATTCTTGAATCTATTAATATATAGTGATCTTGACTGTAAAAGTTGTATAATTATATATGAATATAAGGTTGTTATAATATGATTGTAATATGGTTATACTTTAGCTATTGTGTGAAAAAGAGGACAGGATATTTCTCTGGAGAGCTGGAATTACCTGTACTTCCAGCCTCAGGGAATAGTTGGGAGCTCAAGGAACAGAAGAGAGCATCTCAGTTGTAGAGGATTAGGAAGCAAGGAAAATCCCTGCAGTGCTTATAGGACTTCTAGTTGCTGGAATTTGGATTGCCTAAGGGAGAGTCCTGGGAAAAGCTGGTGACCTGGGATATGTATATTGCAATACTGCTTGCCTTTTTAAGGACATAAAATTTCTTGCTAGTCCAGTCCCTCTTATGGTGGTTTCAGGTAGGGGTTGGTTTCTGAGCTCTATGATAATTTTCCTGTAACAGAACCAGAACCCTCATAAACCTTTTTTTCTTACTGAATGGCAACTGCATACAATTCATTTTGTTGTGGGCATTTGACATTTTGCGCACATCGTTCCCCTGTCTCCTTGCATGTCCTGTTCATTATTGCTCCTGCATACTCACTCTTGCTTCTTTACTCAACTGTTCCCAGTGGAAGACAGCATAAAACAAAGAGCAGATACAATTTAAAATCTCTAGCTGCCTTGAAAATGTTATGGGAAGAATTTGTGGAACACCTAGTTTATGAACATGATGCTTGGATACTTTTATCAAGTGTAGGAAATCTTAAGCAATCTAGAATATAGTTGTCATTGACAAGAATATGTGCAGTCAATCTATGTTACGTGAACACTGGTCAAAATATATTTTAAATTAACTTTGTGAAATTTCAGTGGGCAAATTGTGGTTAGCAGGTTGAGGAAGGTGATTCTCCCCCTTTACTCCACTCTGGTGAGATCCCACCTGTTGTGCTGCATCCAGCTCTGGGGCCTCCAGCACAAGAGAGACATGGACTTGCTCAAGTGGGACCAGAGGAGGACCATGAAGATGACGGGGGGGCCTGGAGCACCTCCCCTGTGAAGACAGGCTGAGAGAGTTGGGGTGGTTTAGCCTGGAGAAGAGGCAGCTCCAGGGAGACCTCATAGTGGCCTTCCAGTACTTAAAGGGGGCCTGCACAAAACATGGGGAGGGACTCTTTATCAGGGAGTGCAGTGATAGGATGAGGGTTAATGGTATTAAAGTGAAAGAGTGCAGATTTAGATTGGATATTAGGAAGAAATTATTTACTCTGGGATGGAGAGGCACTGGAACACTGGAACAAGTTGCCCGGAGAAGCTGTGGCTGCCCCATCCCTGGAAGTGTTCAAGGCCAGGTTGTTTGGGGCTTGGAGCAACCTGGTCTAGTGGAAGGTGTCCCTGCCCATGGCAGGGGGCGTTGGAACTAGATGATCTTTAAGGTCCCTTCCAACCCAAACCAGTCTATTATTCTGTGATGATAATACATTGGAGTGACTTGACTTCTTACATATGCATCCCATTATTTTGACTGAATGCAATTTTAATAAAATCCTCATGAAAAGAAGTGAAGCGTGGCCTCTGCCTTATTGATACACTGATTGTGGAGCTGCACTAGTGCTGGAACAGTGTAATGCTGTGAGTATCTTATGGACTGAGGTAGTTTGTGGTCTACAATAACTTTGTAATGTAAGATGACAATAGAGATAATATACGCTTCTGATATTTTAAGTGCCCTCTTTACCTATTCTACCAAATACATGGACGTGTCAAATCCACAAGCACGTTATGAGGTCAGGTTGTGTAAACTATTAATGCAACCTAAAGGTCAGTCCTTGAAAGAGTTCAGTAAATCCTTTATATTTATTTGTTGATTGGCTTATTAATGATTTAATAAAAGAAATCTTTAAGGTTTTTTTCTCTTCTGTTGGTAAACAGCTAGAAAACTGGCTTCTTGTCTTTGATGCCACTTGGCATTAAGTGAAGGTTCCCTGCTTCCAGAAACAGTTGGTGTTACATGTTACGTATATGATTCTTGGTTTGTTCCCCTCCCTTCCCCCCCTTAAGAATCTGCTCAGAAGTGTAGCAGGAAATATCTTCAACATGGGATCATGGTCTTTACGTTTGTGATTTTGTGGGCAGGGTAAACCCACTGAATAAAAATGGTGCACCTGTCTTTTTACTTCCTTCAGATAAACTTCTGGGGAAGACTCTTAAGAAACATAACATAATTCTTGGTCTTGCTGTCAGGGTGGTGTTTTTGATGGTTTGTGTTTGTTTGGCTTTGTTTTTTTTTGTTGGTGTTGGATTTTTTTCTTCCCACAAGAACTTTCTGGTGTACCAACAAAATAGCTTTCATGTCTATCTTCTAGTTCTCATGCAGATAAAATTTACGTTCATGTCAATAGAAATATTTGAGAGTGCAAACAGTGCAGATACGTAAGGTATGTAAGACCAGGCATTTCAAAGTGCCACAAAATTTTAGCTGCTTTTCCTTAATGTCTTAAGAATACAGTGTCTTACCCTGGAAACATGTTCATGTCAGAAGAATGTAGAATATGCACATGGTATTTGCAGAATTTGTGAGCTGTCTGAGAATAGTTAAGATTGTGGCATATAATGTGCAAGTCCCAGAATGCTAGATATAAAACAAAGTCTGTCACATAAGGTAAGAATAATTAATTTATTTTATTTTTCCTAGAGAGCATCTTCTTATTCAGAAACAAGGCATTTTCCCTCCTTTTATTCTGATTTCTCAGTAATTTGTATTATAGTGTTCTTCTAGTGTTGTACTTTGAGATGAATGAATATTGCCACTCATCGCTTCTGAAATTTCTGAAGATCTGTTGTATTAGCATCGCTAATTTAGATTTAGATTCTTAAATTGTTTTCAAAGAACACTAATAAGATGACAGTATGTGATACCACAAAAGCAAATGTATTCTGAGGCGTGTTAGGCTGAACTTGATGTTTCAATGCAGTTATTTATAGGTTGTGCCTGGGTGAATTAAGTTGATAGTGACTAGGAAATAAGTAATGGAGCAGAAAGATTTTAGTATAGGAAAGTTAGTCCCCGAGTGAATTTAGTTTCAGAGACTTATACTTGGACATGCAAGTTTTTAGATGGCATTGATTGGTTCAGTCTTGAAGAACTGTACTGGCAATTTAATCTTGCCAAATAATTTTGCTAAACTTGCTTTCCGGTTATCGTACTGCATTAGGCTTTATTACATTTGTACAGAATTGTATCCTGTTTTACAGTCTTACCTCCACAGCTGTGAAAAAATACACTAGTAAAAAAGGCAAGCTTCTTCCCACTTCCATACACTTAGTACTTGAAGTGAAAAGAATAATTGATATAGCCAAAATGTTGTCTTCAGAATAAAGATTTTCTGTTGGATATAAATATTATAAATTCCATGCGTTGGAAGAGATTTTCTGTAAATCTGTAAACAATTATACTTGGAAGGCAGCAATGTGCCTTGTTCAGCTAGATATAGAAATTCCAGCCTGTTCTTGCCTCCCAGGTTTGCTGGAATTCTTTGGGATGGTTGAGGTAGTCCTTTCTACTATTGAAAAACAATGGATGTTTTTGCTCGTATGTACTGCAGTAGCACCCTGAAAGCTGCAAATGAGGTAAAGACTCTGAATTGGTAGGCACCTTTTATCTCTTTTGAAAGCCTTAGTAAGATGGCAATCTTGTAAAAACAGGATTACTCAACAAGGTCACACAAGAAATCTGCTTCAGACCTAAGATCTGAATCCCCATCTCCCAGATCCCAATGTAGTAGTGCCAAAACTATTAACTTCTTTTATCTGTTAATGAAGCAGAAAAACTTACGGCACTTCAAGTTTTACAAATTCAGACACTTTTTTTCCCTTTTCCTGTAGGAGAACCCCATTTCTCTGTAAAGACATGTCTCCAAATCCTGATCCAGTATCTAAAATAACTGAAGTGTCATCACTCAATGAATTTAAATTGTTTCAACTTTATATTGCAAAACTGATTAATTTAACCTTGAAGCAGAATCACTGTGAGTCAGTGATGACTTATTTGGCAAAAATCAGTCACTCTGAAGTCTTACTCTGTTCTATGCTACTTACAGATTTATTGTTTTTTTTAAATAGTGTAATTGCACTGTCTATTAAGTTATGTTTTAGGAATAAGCATAATTGGTCAGTCACTTTATTAAAATTAAATACGTATGGGCAGCAAATGTTCAGAGTAATGATTTGTGGCCTTGGTTAGTTCCATTACCTGATTAGAAGAAATTAAAATAGACGTTAATCTGAAATTAAGTCCTCAAGAGGAAATAAATACAGGGTTTGTCCAGTTACTTACTGCTCTCTAAGAGGAGTTGTTTCCTATTTGGAAGTTTTGACTTTCTGTAATCAAATAAAGTCTCAAAGAAGGTGAATGTGGCAGTCACAGCTAAGCAGCTTCCAAACAACAGGTCTGGAGCTTTTTCCCCTTTGTGGTGGTTATGGCTGTAGGCTACAGCTTTTTCATGAGCACTCAGAATTCATGCGGAGGAATGAGAGACCAAGTCAGTAGCTGTGCAGACAAATTACTCTTTGTAACTCCTCAGGAAGGATGCTTGGAAAAGAATAGTTAATGTATTCTACAGTTGTACAAAGTGAAAAGCAAATAAGCTTAAGTACATTTTTATGAAGTTAAAGCTAAACATTTTTTATGTAGTGTGGCACACTGTCCAAGGTGGTAGAAGTAAATCATAGTTTTTATTTCGATTGCTGTCATGTCAAATGCAGTTTTGGAGAGGAAGGGAAGATCCCAAGAGTTCTTGAGAAAATTTTTGTAATGTTGATGTTGGCCGCTGGCTTAATTGTACAGAATAGTCAATATGTAAAACAAAACCAAAACAAACAGACACACAAAATACCCAAATAACTGAATCTTTTGCAAATAATTAAATTGCTAGATTATACATTTATCTAAGCAATATTTTTAAACATTGTGCATTTTATATAATTAGTAAATGAAAATACAACTGAAGCACTGAAAGCATGTAAAGGTACTGTGCTGCTTGTAATCCTCTTGACCGAATGCTTACAAAATTTATCAAGTTGCTCATGGGGTTTCTTGCATTTTAAAAGTTAGCATTGACTAAAACCGTTTTTACTACAGTGCTAGTCTGAATTCATCCAGGGTGTCTAGCTCTCAGTCTGCCTTCGCTCACTCTGGACATGTGCTCTGGAGCGCTTTATTTTTGGTTTTGCTGCATCTGAAAAAAATCCTTTTAATTGTCTGAATATATTTTCAAGAGATTACAAAGTTTTCTGTAAGTGGAAGATGCGCATTTCTGAAAGCATTCTGTCAGTATGTATTGTTAAATAATTACCCAAAGAACAAATGTTATTTCATGTAAAGTTACTTCACCTTCATAGCTGCCAAGTTTCAGTCACATGCTTGGTAGAGACTAGCTCAGCATTGAAAGGAGTTAATGCAGGATCGGAAGAAGTTTTTGGAAATTCTTTCTAGTCTCTAATCCTGCCAGCACTCCCCGTCCTCATCCCAGGCCTCGTCAGCAATGTGAGACCTTGCCTGCTGCCAGCTTCTCTTGCTGCAGCATTGCCCTGGCCTGTGCATCGGCTGACCAGAGGAAAGCCAGCCGAGCAGCGAGACACGAGAACTGGAGCGCTCCCTGAGTGGTGCTTGCGCTCTGCTCTGGCCGTGTTATTTGACAGCGGCAAACAGTGGAGGTGGTTTGAGGTCAGAAAGTGAACAAGTACGCGGCTGTCCTCCGAGGTCAGTGGCCAGTTTGGGGAGATGGCAGAGAGCTAGTCCTTGCGTTACAAAGGTGAGAGGTGGGTAATACTATAGATCTTCTGGCTGAGGCCTTACTTAAGGGCACATTTTGCTAATATTCAGCTATGTGAGATCTGTTGTGGAGCCATATGGGCTGCGAGAACCCGTGTGATAAAGCAGCAGCAGAGTAGAGCCATTGGAGGCGTTATCTGCACCGGCCTCACATTGGTGAGAGTGGAGTGCTCTTGGTGGGGGCGTCAGTACGGTGGAGCTACAGGATGAGAACCAGACAAAGCAGCCATAACGTGCTGCTCAAGTGGTGCAGGAGGAATGTAGCTGATAGCTCCACTATATATAGTGATGTACTAAGAGCTGTCTTTTGGCTAGATTTTGCTGCAGCCTTGCTCCCTGAACCAAAGTTAAGCAGCCTGATTTCATCTTTTTTGGCTGTTCATATTTTGGCTGTTATTTGGCTGTTGACTCCCAGGCTTATTGTGAAATGTGGTAGTTGCTTCATCCTTCCAATTACTTTGAAAAATAATAGCACTCTTTATGTGTTTAAGGAAGAAGTTTTCATCTTTCCCGCTGGGATAATGCGGTTTCACACAGAGTCTAATTCAGAGCTGATTCTGAAGACGCGTGCTGTCCCCAAATGACTGCGTGCTATCCAGTAATTCATATTGATGTTTGCTGATACAAATGAAACCTCTAAACCACTTCACAGAAAACCAACAAAGTAGTTTTAAAAATGTGTTTGCTAGCTAAAGCTATTTTTGAGACAGAGTGAAAATGTGTTTCTTTATACATCCCTTGTGCTATTTTTCTTAGCCACTAGATCATCACCTGCGTCTACTCTGGTTTTTTTCTGAGCTGGCTGTTTGGGCACTGTTAATGTGTCTACTTAGTGTCATTAAGAAAATGTAAATGCTTCTTCCATGGCTGGATTGTTTTCAGTGCCACTCTTCTCACAGCTGTCTGATTGTATTTTATTTTAATATTCTCAAATTTTCACCTTCTCATAGTGCAATGTGTTGATTCAAGAAATTAAACATGGAATGAGATTATATGAGAATTTTTTAAAATCGATTTATGTTTGGGTCACATAGACATTCCATGCAGTAAACTCCAATTATGCCAGTAATGTAAACTGTTATTAACCCATTACTATAGGTTATATTGTGACTTGACATGCTTTGATTGCATAGTGGTGGGTTTGGGGTTGGGGAGGAGACACTGGATGACTGAAAATAATTGCCTTTCTGCAAAATTAGTTCATTGGTTCGTGTTTAGCAAAGAAAATTCTGTCATTACACACACCAAAATAGTTCATTTTCAAAACAGTTTGGGTTTCTGCATTGAGTAAAATAATGAGTATTAAAAGCAGAAAAGTTTTAGAGATAGGAATTGTTTAGTTCAGTGTTGAAAGTCTTAATATCTTGACGTTTGGGGTTTTTTGTTTGGTTCTATAAAGCTTGTTTAGTAGTGTTATGTATATTTTAGCATACTTTCCATTCTGTACATGCCAGAGAGAATACTTGAAATTAATTCTACAGCAATATTTCTGTGATTGTTTGGAAATGTCATAGGGATTTCTCTGCTTGTCTGACCTGGGACCACTGAGTATTTCTACATCTCCCTAAGGATGAGTTGGCTCTAGATTCTTTCTTTGAGCAAGTTTGACTGAAGTCGTCAACAACTGACATAGCTATGAAACACCCCCCCCTTTTTTTTTTAAAGCTGAAAAGCTTTTTGTTGCATTAAAAAGACATTTCTGGATAAGTGTTAAACTCTATGCATAATCTAAAAATTATCTTCCATCCAAAGAATCTTCCATGTCTGTTTTACAGTTCCAGTCCCTAAAGTATTAATCTGGAATTAGTTGCAGGTTATGAATCACAGTGGGTCTGTCACTACACAGTGGGATAACCACATGATGGAAATATTTGGGTAAATAACATTTTACTAAAGGTTTATCCACTTTATAACTTTGGCCTCAGAACTATTTCATATGAGGTATGAAAGAGGGTGATTAATACAACTCGTAATATGTATTGATCAATGTGATTTTTTAAAAAAAATTCTTTTAAGAGCTGACAGTGTGAATTTTTTTTGGTCTCTGACAGTGCAAATAACCCCTTTCTGTAATCTTTGAAGTTCTATTTAATGGCAGGGGCAGCTATAATGTGTTGGCTTTTTTCCCTCTAGCTGGTAGGGTTCAGCCTTCCGCACGTGCGGGGCATGCAGGTACAGGGCACTTGTGCGCTTCCTGTGCAGGTGTGCTGCAGGGCCAGGTTTTGTGCCCGTGGGTCTGAGGTCTGCACCACGTCCAGGAAGGAAGAAATTCTCAGAAAGAGAGGATGATGTTGTTCTACTATGAATGGCTTCCACTGACCCAGGGCAAGAGCTGCCCCTGGTTAATGGGCCTTCTGTTGCTTTTAATTGTGGAGTATAAATTCAGCTCTGGGTTTGTATGGATTTGCGTGTGACTTACAGTAGCGTTCTATGAACTGATGCTAACGTCATGGCTTTTGTATGTGTCAGTATTTCAGTACTATAGGTGCTGGACATCTTTGGAAAGGGAGTAACCAGTAGCTCTGTAAATCAAAGGTCTGAAGAGCTGCTTTGATAGACTATTAATGTACACTTACTGCTCTAGGCAAGATGGGCTTCTATTACTAGCCTTCTCTCAATCAAAAGCCTTGTTATGTGCCTTTCAGAAGCCCACTTTATACTTAAGTTTTGATAGGAAAAAAAATATATTGCGAATGCATTTAAATTTGGAGGAGATGCATCTTATTTTATCCAACACAGTGAATTGAATGAGACTGGGGAAGGAGGAACTCCTTTAAAACAGTCAAGAATCACATAAACCAAAAGAAGTAACTTTGTTGCTGTGTTTATTATTATTATTATTATTTTTGGCTTAAGCTGCATATGAATAGAGTTTGAAGTGTTTCAGAATTAACCACAAGATAGGCCGGAACAGTTTGTTACTAACGAAGGAACTTTGATTAATATATATGCCAGTAAACATGAACAGCCAAGCCACAAGACTAGGTGTGCACTGTGGGAACTGTGGTTTCTTCATATTAAATGGTACTTCAGTGAATGGGATACCAATATCCTCGTTTATCCTGTAGCCTGGTTTCTGAAGAGGATGAGGTTTGTAGGATTACGGTCAGTACCTCAGAGCATTGTAAAGCTGTTGAGGACATGGGTAGGTCTAGAGGGGGACTGAGACAGATCCATGCATGTTTTGAATGTCCTTAACTACAGGAAAGGCTTTGGCTGAAACATGTGTTGTATTTAGATAAAAAACACATAACCATGGGAACCCAGGCTGTGTAAATTATCTTCTTTCATGGAATATTTATTAGTAGAATGTAAATGAACTTTGGATTTAATTATTTGGTGAAGAAGTTAATGAATGGTGTTACTAAAGGTTGAAGGAAGAAGCCAGGTTTTAATGCCAATTCGAGGTTTTCCTTCCTAAATGAAGTGGAGTTTTTACATTATTCTGTTAGCAAGGTCTGTTCTGTGAAACTTGTTTTGTTGTTTTGAGTTTTGATTGTAGTTTTTTGGCTTTGTGGTAGAAATAGGAAGTATACCCAACCTCGTGGTTGTAGGGCAACCTGGTTTGGATGAGACCTCAGGAGGTCTCTAGTGCAACTTCCTGCTCAAAGCAGGGTCAATGGTGAGGTCAGACTGGGCTGCTCAGGTCTTCCTCCACTCTAGTGTTGAAAGCCTGCAAGGATGGAGACTGCACAACCTCTCTGGGCAGCCTGTTCCAGTGCTTTACCATCCTCATGATGCATCTTTGTATCCTCAAGGTGAAACATCCTACAAAATATCCCACATGCAGTCTGAAGCTATATATATATTTTTTTTTTTTCAATGTATACCTGCTGTCTCTTGTCCTCCTCTCATGCACCACTGTGAAGAGCCTTCCTGATTACCTCCTTGCAGGATGCTGCTGGTAGGTCACCCTGAAGCTGTTGTTTCTCCAGGCTGAAGGCGGCCAGCACCCCCAGCCCCTCCTCACAGAGCAGGTGCTCCTGACCGTCTCGGTGCTCCTCTGCTGAATTCGCTTCATTTTGTTTATGCCTTTCCAGTATGAGGACATCCAAAATTGGATGCAGTATTCTAGATGGTAGCCCTGAGAGAACCAGCTGGCAGATACGAGCTATAATTATTTAATTCTGTTCTGGACACCTGTGATTTTGTAGGAAAACAGTATTTGATTAAAAACTTCATTCCCATGGTATAGACTGTAGATAGGTTCCACTTTAAAAGGCAGTGTGTTTCCACACTGTCCGAGGGCATACGCAGCAGCCCAGCAAGGTCTCAGTCTGCGGTATTGTCCTCTATTAATCACTTTTTTTGTATTATGCATTAAATTCAATAAATAATAAATCAGAATCACATTTGTCTTAAGAAGTTGAAATCTGTCTCCACATTAAAAAGCTGTTGAAGAGAAAATGTTCTGAGGTTATATGGCTTACATGGCAGAGGCATAAAATTTTTGAAAGCTGGTTTATTCAGTTTTAATAGCTGTTATCTTAAATTGAGCTTTCTACACTGTATGGCTTGCTGCTTACATGAAAGCTGGGTGCTGGAAAACCTGTATTTTCTTTTATATTTAGAACAATGTGGATTGTCGTGTCTGTTACCGTGTAAGTCTTTGCATCAAAGTAAAACATGTTCAAATATGACTGAGGGTTTTCAGCCTCCACTAGTAAATTTCGATGCTATGCATATGAACATCTCCTATGTTACCATTTTTGTTATGGCTTAAAAATTGATATATAATGTTTTGTATAAAGCTTCCCTTAAGCATACTATTTTGGAAACAGTATTTATGTGGCAGTGCTTGTTGAACGGCTTCATTGCTAGACTCTTTAAACTGTGGTTGATGTTGGAATTTAGGTGTATGGTGCTTTTACCCAGGGTGCTTTAATCATATTACTTAGTGATATCACCACTTTCTTTTTTATTAGAGAGTATTTATTAATTTAGTTTGTGTATCGTATCCAAAAGAAATAAATAATTTGATGAGTTAATTCTCCACATGTTCTTTTCGTGTGGCAGGATTGGTTTATAGCAGCATTTCACGTATAACTGTTCTGCAACTCTACTACTGTAATATGGTTACATTAGGTCTGCATAGTTTTCTTTTGTGGGAAAGGCTATATGGCAAATTCTGCTTTATGTGTAGTCCAGAATTTAGTAGTAAGAAAGGTTAAGTTGCTGCTTCACTGTCACAGCAGTGACCCTCAGTGGAAAAACAAACAGAAAAACACCTCCATGCTTCCCAAAATCTTTGATTAATAAAAATATTTGCTTTCTATGTGAGCATCTGTCCTTGGAGTTTCTGCATCTTATTCGACCGTTGGGACCATCTGTCCCAACCATTTAATCCTATAGGAGCCCAAGTTATTTACATCACACAGAAATATCTGTGCCGGCATTGGACATGAGAGGGGTGTGTGTGCATATATATCCCAGATATGTATATACATACACACATATGTATACATGCATATATGTGTGCATACAAATATATGTATGTATATATATCACCAATACATACATGTATTTAAGTATTGGACCTGCTCCTGCTTCCATGTCACACCTTAAAGGTTTGGCTTAGATGTTCACACAATATCTGTAAGAAATGTACAACTGACTGAGTCTGCTGTTCACACTGTGACATTAGTGACATTTCGTTGTCACTAAAAGTCAAGATTATTTTTATTAGGTAGCAAAGTTCCAAATAATTGAGATAGATAGTTTTGAAGATAATACATTTTATCTGGGAGGTTTATGTAGAATCATCTATCTTCAAATACTTTAGTGGGAAAGAAGTGATCAGTCTTAAGTGAGTTCCAAGCCTGAACTAAGAATCACAGAATTACAGGTTGGAAGGGACCTCAGGGATCATCTAGTCCAACCTTTCTGGGAAGAGCACAGTCTAGACAAGATGGCCCAGCACCCTGTCCAGATGAATCTTGAAGGTGCCCAACGTGGCCGAGTCAACCACTTCCCTGGGGAGATTATTCCAATGGTTGACTGTCCTCAATGTGAAAAATTTCCCTTTGGTGTCCAATCAGAACCTCCCAAGAGCAACTTGTGTCCATTCCCCCTTGTCCTCTCCATGTGACTCCGTGTAAAAAAGGAGTCTCTGTCTTCTTTGTAGCTACCCCTTCAGTACTGGTACATGGTGATGAGATCCCCTCTAAGCCTCCTTTTCTCAAGGCTGAACAAACCCAGTTCTCCCAGCCTATCCTCACATGGCAGACTTCCCAGTCCTCTGATCATCTTGGTGGCCCTTCTCTGGACCCCTTCCAGCCTGTCCGCATCCTTTTTGTAGAGCAGGGACCAGAACTGTACACAGTACTCCAGGTGAGGCCTGACAAGCGCTGAGTAGAGTGGAATGATGATTTCTTTATCTCTGCTGGCGATGCCCTTTTTGATGCAACCCAGCATCCTGTTGGCCTTCCTGGCCGCAGCAGCACACTGCTTGCTCATGTTGAGCTGCCTATCCACCAGGACCCCCAGGTCCCTTTCCACAGAGCTGCTCTCCAGCCAGGTGGATCCCAGTCTGTGCTGCACTCCCGGATTATATGTTCCCAGGTGCATGACCTTACACTTGTCCTTGTTGAACTTTATAAGGTTCTTGTTAGCCCAATCTTCCAGCCTATCCAGATGTCCCTGCAGAGCAGCTCTCCCTTCTGGAGTGTGTGCTTCCCCACTCAACTTGGTGTCATCAGCAAACTTCATCAGGCTACACTTGATGCCGTTGTCCAGATCACTTATAAAGACATTGAATAACATTGGGCCCGATATTGATCCCTGGGGGACTCCACTAGTGACAGGTTGCCACTTGGAAAAGGAGCTATTTATCACCACCCTTTGGGTGCGGGCCACTAAGATGATGTCATACAGTAATGTGGTCTTTTACCTTTCTAATTTTTTTTCCTATGATCAGAAAAATTTTAGTCTTCAGTTTTGAAGACATGGACTGTAATTTTTCTAAAGTTGCAAAATTAAGGAAATAGAATCAAATTTCACTTTTCAGGAACGTCCTCTTTTCTAAGAATTTCATTGTCTTCCAAACTTTATCATACATTTTCTCCTCCTTAATTTCAAGTTACTTGAATGTGCTTTTTGTGAGTTAATAAAACCCTGATGGTGTCTCATGATATGCATCAAAAGGATTTGTGAATCAGCAGGTGATTTAAACTGTATTACTTGTGGAAATCTCTAATGATCCTCTGTCGTGGTTTAACCCCAGCTGGTGACCGATTCCCACACAGCTGCTGCTTGCTCACTCCCCTGCTGCAGTGGGATTGGAGAGAATCAGAAAGGAAAAAGTGAGGAAAACTCATGGGTTGAGATAAGACCAGTTTAATAATTGAAATAAAATAAAATAGTAGTAATAGTACCAATACTGATGAAAGAATATGCAAAGCAAGTGATGCACAATGCATTTGCTCACCGCCTGCCAATGGATGCCCAGCCAGTCCTTGAGCAGCAGCCCCCTGGCCGGCTTTCTCTTAGTTTATATGCTGAGCACGACATCGTATGTTATGGGATATCCCTTCAGCCAGTTTGGGTCAGCTGTCCTGGCTGTGCCCCCTCTCAGCTTCTTGTGTATCTCTAGCCTTCTCAGTTTGTAGAGCATGAGAAGCTGAAAAGCCCTTGATCTAGTGTAAGCAATTCTTAGCAACAACTAAAACATCAGTCTGTTATCAACATTATTCTCATACTAAATCCAAACCACAGCACTACACCAGCTACTCGGAAGAAAATTAACTCTATCCCAGCCGAAACCAGGACATTCTGTGATGTGATAGTATATTCATCCTTCTATCTGTTCTTTTAATGACTGAATATATCTGTAGTGATTCTGTGGCATTTTCCGTATTAGTTTACCATTGATTTATTAGATCAGTTCTTAAAAGGATGTTAATTAACAATAAAATCTTTCCTGCCGATATTGCTATTGGACAGTATAAATTATCTTCCGTAGTTCATCAAGACAGAAAAAAATATTGACTCAGTTGCAAAGAAACTTGCGGTTCCCATTTAACCTCATCATTAGCGAGCTAGGTTAGAAGCAAGGACACTACACGAGAGCATGTCTGTTGGTTTACTGACCATTTAACTGTTAGTTTCAAACTTTTGTCTTCAAGCTTTTACAAGAAGTGAAAATATGATCTAATCTGATGTCATGCCAGCTGTCCCTTTAGCTGCCTCTATAAGCACAGGCTCTTGTGTTGACTGAGTGTAGTCACAGACATAGCTGGTCAAGAAAGTTACTGACAGTTACTGTATTCTGACTAAATAGGTAAACAGTTCCGAATTCTCAAGGCTATAGTTTTAAGGAGGATATGAGATTTGAGAGAATCACTTTTACTTTGTGATTTCTACGTAATAGTTAATAGGTTAAGATGCTAATTAAACTTCATGAGAGGGTGAAATTTTGACTTTAAGAAAGTCTCCCAGACAGTGATTACAGTGGAGCAAGGATTTTACCACTACTCTGAGGCGGTACCCAACTTTTTCAAACTGTGGATAATGTTCAGTGTCTTGAAAAGATGGGTTTTTATGTGCATCAGCTTGTAGTGGGTGCTATTGCTTGTGTAATACAATTAGTTGGTATCATTCCAAATTCTTCCAAATTATGTCTGTATTACACTGCATTTTTCTTCCAATAAAAGATGTTTGTGTTTATCTGGTCTTGCAGGTGAATATAAAGGGATCATCCTACATGGAAGATAAATACTGTAGAAATGGCTCATAATAATTTATAGGACAGTCTGCCCTATGATAGCATGATTTTTTCTGGCATCTTATAAATTTGTTGTTAATGTTAGGTAGGCTGAATTGGTAGTTGATTCACACATTTCAAGATTCATCTGTCAGAGCATTTAAATTGCTCTAGAGACAATCTATAAATTTGCTTGACTTCATATGAAAGGTCATCAGCATCAGCCATGTCCAAAAGTTAATTATTAAAACTTGGCTTTGACTTGAATACAAAATGAATTGAAAAAAAAAAAGAAGTAATAATAGGTGAAGACATGCTAATTATGAGTTCTGCAAAAGGATCCATGCAGGCAAAAGTGCCTGTCTGTGTCAGTTATGCTGTAGGATTGGAGACTGGATTGTAATTTTGTGGTTTTCCTGTGTTTAAATCAGCTAAATTTCATCATACTGTTGGTTAGGTTAGTGCAAACAAATGATAGGCAATATTAAATTTGCAGACTTGCTTAATCAATACCTGAGAAATGTTTTAGGTTGCATTCTGATGGCAAGCAGTAAGGTGTTATCAAAGGATATTGGTGTCTGTCTGTCTGCACTCCCACCCACCCGTAGTATCATAAACAACATCCAGTTTGTAAGGTTATCTGGTTCCAGCCCTGCCTCTCCTGAACCCAGCGCTAACTTAGAAGTTATATTAGATTCTCATGCAGCATGCTTTTATGTGTGGCTAATATTAGCCAGGTGTATTAACACTGTTTACATCTTGAAGGTCTTGAGTCTTTCTAAACTGCTGTAGTACATCAGCCTTAAGACAGTGGGTGACTATCAACATTTATAAATATTGCGTATGCATGCTGTGAAATGGTAGAATATGTGTTGCAGTATCTAATTTCAAAGAACCAATGTTTGAAGTGTGATTCTGTTATGAAAAGTCTGAGTCTTAACGATTACAAACCAACAGCTAGCCTTGGAAAATGGTGTTCTGTAAATTTGAAATTCAGAATTATATTTAGTAGTCTATAGTGTAATTTAGTAATGATGGTAGTGGTAGATGCTAATGAATGTAATTTTTGTGGGGATTTTTCATGTTTTCATACTTGCTTTAGTTTGGGGGTTCTGTTGATCAGTAATTGCATAAAATCAGAATAATACAAAACTGTTAAAATTAGATGATGATTGCCAGGAAAATGCCATGATTTGTAACACAAAAAATTCGTAATGTTACTAGAAAAGTCGGCTTGACATTTCAAATGTGTGACACTGTACTAATACAAGTTATACGGCATTCGGAATTCATGTGGTGAAGCATCATAATCCTTTCCCAGTTTTTTGGGGGGTATTAAGTCTTTCTCTAGTGATAAAAGAATAAAAGGGACATGAAGAGTAGGGCGGTGTATCGTGACCTTTTATTAAGGTTTATTTATTGTGCCTGTTACACATGGTGGAATTCTGGACAATAGAAACGCATTTATCAGTTGCTGTTTGGAGGAAATACAGGTGATTAACTACCAGGAGCCTTGGTTAGTTGATGTGTGTGAAGAACAACTGTGCCAGGCCTTTTCTTAGTCTGTGCTTCGAAAGGAAGGAGAACTTTCACTGCAACAAGTTCACTAGATCACTCTCACTGGAGACGCTATTGTTATCATTGTGTAAACAGGTATTACTGTTGAGCAAATGTTTGAGGGACATGAAAACAACAACAAAAAATTGTGTTCTAAATCTAAAAAGCTAACATTACAATATGTCTCATTCTAATCAAAACGAGGTACTGCTAATTTTCTTGTAGTATATCTATTTAAACACTGGGAAAGCTTCAAGAGAGTTGTAAGAATTAAATTATATTTGCAGAGAAAGATGGAGGGAGCAGCAGAGAATGACAGAACAGAATAATTTAGGTTGGAAGAAACCTCTGGACCCAATCAGATCCAGCCCGTTCTGTTTAGAGCCAGACCAGCCTCGAAGTTGGAAGCAGCCTAAAAAGTTTGATTTGGTTGCTAAAGGCCTTATCAGGCCACATTTTGGATGTTTCCAAGGATGGAGATTCCACAGCCTTGCTAGGCAACCTTTCCAATGTTTGACTGCTCTCATTGTGGACAAAAATCTCCCCGTTAGCTAATGCCTTGCAACAGCAATTAGATATCTGTTGTGTGGGTTGTTTTGAAAAGTATTGCTTATTCTTAATGAATCCTATGAGGCAAAACACTTAAACTCTTATGTTTCAAATTCAAATAAACCACGGTGTTCTGCAAAGCTAATCGATACTGGCAGTGATTTCAGTTCTCTCTTCCCAGTCTTCCTCTCTTCCTAAGGACTGGAGCTGCAGATTTGCAGAAAGTCTTGGTTTTGTTTGTCTTCTCCTTGTCTGTGAAATTACCATCTGCATTTTGTGTAGTAATGGGACTAGCCTTCTGTTTCCCTGCTCTCACTATTCGAAGTGCAAAACTTGTCCCAAAATGCAATTGCTCAGATACTTAAGAAGTGTTTACTTTTCAGCTGAAATTTTTATTATTAGCAGGTAATATTTAGTCCATGCTCTTTAATTACAGCCAGAGGAGTAATTCATCTTCAGAAGGCCTGGTGAATTTATTCCGTCGGAAATAATAAAACATTTGTAAAAGTGCTAGATATAATGGGTAACTTAATTTCCTAATGTCGTGGTTTAGCCGGCAGCTCAGCCCGACACAGTCGCTCGCTCGCTCCCCCACCAGTAGATGGGGGAGAGAATCAGAAGGGTAACGCTCGTGGGTTGGGATAAGAACAGTTTAATAATTAAAATTAAAAGAAACAACAGTAGAAATGCAATGTAAAGGAGAACAACGAGAGGCGCAAAGCCCCGGGGGAGGGGGAGGGGAGGGGGGAACGAACCGCCGGAACAAACTGCACACGCCGCAGCTGCTCGCCGCCCACCGACCCGACGCCGCGCCGCCTCCGCGCTGCCACTGCCCCCCCTCAATATACTGGTCATGGTGTCACATGGTATGGAATGAACCTGCCATTGGCCAGTCGGGGTCAGCCGTCCCCACCATGGCCCTGCCCCTCCCAGCCCCCCCCCGCCACGCGGCAGAGCGCGGGAAGCTGGAAAGGTAGCCGACCCCCACAGTGAGGAGAATTAACCCCTTCTCAGCCAAAACCAGCACATTCTCCACCCCTTATTCCATACCATTTACACCATGCCCAGGTCCCATATGATGCAATACAACCGTACCAACCACCACCCCTCCCCTTCCCATCCTTTAACATAATACACAGGCATCATTCCCTTAGTTCATGGACCTTCCCTGTAAAATGTCCATTAAAATGTCCATTAAGTTCACCCAGTCCATGACTCTGGGCTCCATCTGTTGTATCAGTCTTTCCGTGTGGGAGAGATGGTGTGTGGCGTTGGGTTGCTGCATACCGAGTCAGTCATCGTTCCATCACTGCTGCACGGCTTGTTTCATAGTTGATCTTCCAAGGGTTGGGAGGCTCGTACTCTGATATCATTGATACAACACAGAGGTGACACACAGTATTATATAGCAGTTCACATTGTGCCATTCAGTTCATTGACTGTTTTCACCCAAAATCAAATCCCCTTGAGGCACACATCGGATTTCTCCATCCTCCCGCATCACCCACCAAGTGCACCCAGGTCCTCGAGCAAAAGCAACCCCACGAATGGGTTTGCCTTTGCCGGAGGCAGGAAGAACCCAGACTGTTTTGCCCAGCATACTTTTTGTGTGCACTACAGGGACTCTATCCCCTTCCACAGTACGTAGGATTTCTGACTGGGCAGGGCCAGCTCGGTTGGCAGATCCCCTCGTGTTGACTAACCACGTGGCTTTTGCTAAATGTGTATCCCAGTGCTTGAATGTCCCACCCCCCATTGCTCTCAGTGTAGTTTTTAACAGTCCATTGTACCTTTCAATTTTCCCAGAGGCTGGTGCATGACAGGGGATGTGATACACCCACTCAATGCCGTGCTCTTTGGCCCAGGTGTCTATGAGGCTATTTCAGAAATGAGTCCCGTTGTCTGACTCAATCCTCTCTGGGGTGCCATGTCGCCACAGGACTTTTTTCTCAAGACCCAGGATAGTGTTCCGGGCAGTGGCGTGGGGGACAGGATATGTTTCCAGCCAGCCAGTCATTGTTTCTACCATTGTAAGCACATGGCGCTTGCCTTGGCGGGTCTGTGGGAGTGTGATATAGTTAATTTGCCAGGCCTCCCCATATTTATATTTCAGCCATCGTCCCCCATACCACAGAGGCTTTACCCGCTTCGCTTGCTTGATTGCAGCGCATGTGTCACATTCATGGATAACCTGTGCAATAATATCCATGGTCAAGTCCACCCCTCGATCACGAGCCCACCTGTATGTTGCATCTCTCCCTTGATGGCCTGAGGTGTCATGGGCCCACTGAGCTAGAAATAGTTCACCCTTATGCTGCCAGTCCAGATCCACCTCAGCCACTTCAATCTTGGCAGCCTGATCTACCTGCTGGTTGTTTCGATGTTCTTCAGTGGCCCGACTCTTGGGGACGTGAGCATCCACATGACGTACCTTTACAACCAGTTTCTCTACCCGGGCAGCAATATCTTGCCACGATGTGGCAGCCCAGATGGGTTTGCCTCTGCGCTGCCAGTTGCTTTGCTTCCATTGCTGCAGCCAGCCCCACAGGGCATTTGCCACCATCCAGGAGTCAGTATAGAGATAGAGCACTGGCCACTTTTCCCGTTCAGCGATGTCTAAGGCCAGCTGGATGGCCTTTACCTCTGCAAACTGGCTCGATTCACCTTCTCCTTCAGCAGTTTCTGCTACTTGTCGTGTAGGACTCCATACAGCAGCCTTCCATCTCCAGTGCTTTCCCACAAGGCGGCAGGACCCATCAGTGAACAGGGCATATTGCTTCTCATCTTCTGGCAGTTTGTTATGCAGTGGGGTTTCTTCAGCACGTGTCACCTCCTCCTCTGGTGATAATCCAAAATCTTTGCCTTCTGGCCAGTCCATAATCACTTCCAAGATTCCTGGGTGACTGGGGTTTCCTACTCAAGCCCACTGGGTAATCAGTGCAACCCATTTACTCCACGTAGCATCAGTTGCATGGTGTGTAGAGGGGATGTTTCCTTTGAACATCCAGCCCAGCACTGGCAGTCGGGGTGCCAGGAGCAACTGTGCTTCAGTACCAACCACTTCTGAAGCAGCTCGAACCCCTTCATCTGCTGCCAATATCTCTTTTTCAGTTGGAGTATAGCGGGCTTCAGACCCTCTGTATCCCCGACTCCAAAACCCTAGGGGTCAACCCCGGGTCTCCCCTGGTGCTTTCTGCCAGAGGCTCCAGGTAGGGCCATTCTCCCCGGCTGCAGTGTAGAGCACATTTTTTACATCTTGTCCTGCCCAGACTGGCCCAAGAGCTACTGCATGGACTATTTCTCGTTTAATCTGTTCAAAGGCTTGTCGTTGCTCAGGGCCCCATTTGAAATCATTCTTTTTCCGGGTCACTTGATAGAGAGGGCTTATGATCAGACTGTAATTTGGAATATGCATTCTCCAAAAACCCACAACGCCCAAGAAAGCTTGTGTTTCCTTTTTGCTAGTTGGTGGAGACATGGCTGCTATTTTGTTGATCACATCCATTGGAATCTGACGATGACCATCTTGCCATTTGATTCCTAAGAACTGGATTTCTCGTGCAGGTCCCTTCACCTTACTTTGTTTTATGGCAAAACCAGCTTTCAGAAGGATTTGGACTATTTTCTCTCCTTTCTCAAAAACTTCTTCCGCTGTGTTGCCCCACACAATGATGTCATCAATGTATTGAAGGTGTTCTGGAGCTTCTCCCTGTTCCAGTACAGTCTGAAGCAGTCCATGGCAAATGGTAGGACTGTGTTTCCACCCCTGGGGCAGTCGATTCCAGGTGTACTGGACACCCCTCCATGTGAAAGCAAACTGTGGCCTGCACTCTGCTGCCAGAGGGATTGAGAAGAATGCATTAGCAATATCAATTGTGGCATACCACTTGGCCGCCTTTGACTCCAGTTCGTATTGAAGTTCTAGCATGTCTGGCACAGCAGCACTCAACAGTGGAGTGACTTCATTCAGGCCACGATAGTCTACTGTTAGTCTCCACTCTCCATTAGACTTCCGGACTGGCCATATGGGACTGCTAAAGGGTGAGTGGGTCTTACTGATGACTCCTTGGCTCCTCAGTTGGTGAATGAGTTTATGGATGGGGATCAGAGAGTCTCTGTTGGTGCGATATTGCCGCCGGTGCACTGTTGTGGTGGCGATTGGCACCTGTTGTTCTTTGACCTTCAGCAACCCCACCACAGAAGGGTCCTTTGAGAGACCGGGCAAGGTAGACAGCTGTTCAGTTTCCTCCGTCTCCAAGGCAGCTACACCAAAAGCCCACTTGTAACCTTTTGGGTCCTTGAAATACCCTCTCCTGAGGTAGTCTATGCCAAGGATGCACGGAGCCTCTGGGCCAGTCACAATGGGGTGCTTCTGCCACTCATTGCCAGTTAGGCTCACTTCGACCTCCAATACAGTTAGCTCTTGGGATCCCCCTGTCACTCCAGCAATGCTGATGGGTTCTTCCCCTACATAGTTTGATGGCATTAAGGTGCACTGTGCGCCGGTGTCCACTAAAGCTTTATACTCCTGTGGGTCGGACGTGCCAGGCCATCGGATCCACACAGTCCAGTAAGCCCGGTTATCCCTTTCCTCCACCCGGCTGGAGGCAGGGCCCCTCTAGTCCTGATCTTGGCAGTCACAACTCACTTCCTGTAAATGTGAATCAGGAGTCCCTCTATTACACTTAGAAATAAAATCTGCGCTTCTACTCCTCTGTCTGGGGACTTGCTCGCTGGCAACTGGAGCAGCAGCTTTCCTGGAAGAGCCTCCCTGAGTGACTGTTCTTCCTTGCAGTTCATGTACTTGTGCCTGTAGGGTCGAAGTAGGCTTGCCATCCCACCTCATCATATCCTCTCCGTGGTCACGGAGGTAGAACCATAGGGTGGCCCATGGTGTGTATCCCCTTCTTTGAGCCAAAGGACGCTTATTCCTAACAGCTGAGACACTGCTCTGTCGAGGTGGGGAGTAGGACAGATCATCTTTGAGTTGCTGGACCTCTTGGGATAGTTTCTCCACAGCAGAGACAAGCGAGGAAGAGATATTTGTGTCGTAATCCCGGAGTCTATCTATCACCTCTGCCACCGTTGGTGTCTCGTCATCTTTCCAGGACATCACTGCCAATGAGTTTGCATGCGAAGATGGTGCGCTCCGTACAAACTTCCACCACATGGGTCGTGTGCACTCGGCTTCATCTGGATCTTTGGATGACCGTTGATCATCCAGGTCACCATAAATCACCTCAAACACAGCTAATTCCCTTAGATACTGGATGCCTTTCTCCATAGTTGTCCATTTTCCTGGGCGATATGTAACATCTTCTTTAAAGGGATACCTTTCCTTCACTCCAGACAGGAGTCGCCTCCAGAGGCTGAGGGCTTGTGTTTTTTTTCCAATTGCTTTGTCAACGCCCCCTTCCCCAGAAAGGGATCCCAGTTGTTTGGCTTCTTTTCCCTCTAGTTCCAGGCTACTGGCCCCATTATCCCAGCATCGGAGCAGCCAGGTGACAATGTGCTCACCTGAACGACGGCTATAATCTTTTCGCATATCTCGCAACTCGCTTAAGGACAGGGATCAGGTGGTCTCTATTTCATTTATGACTTCTCCCTCCTCTCCCCGCGATGGCCCTGGTTCTTCTTCATCCCATTCTAAACGAGTTGATGTCCGCTTCCAATATTTCGTCTTGTGTATGGGGGCAACTGATACTGGTACGGGTTTATTTTCTGAGCCAGCTCCAGTACTTGTTGTGGGGGTTTGAGTGGCTGCAGTGCCTGTTGTCAGGGCTGGATTGTCTACAGTGCCAGTCACTTTGCATTTCAATCCAGAGACATTCTCTTCCCCCTGGGGGCACTGAATACTGTTGAGCAGGGCTCGGTATGCATGGGCCAGACCCCAGCGTAACAACATACTTTCTCCAAATATTCTACTAGTTTTTTAGGATTTTGCACTTGTTCGGGGGTGAAACTCCAAAACACTGGGGGTGCCCACTGCCCTAGGTATTTGCCCATGCTATCCCACGTGCCCTGCCACTCGTAACTATCAAGCCTCGGGGCAGATTTCTGGGTGATATTCTTAAGTTGCTTAGTCAAAACCAAAACAACATGCCCAAAACCTAACAATAAGTGCACCTTAACCACCCAAGGATGTTCAAGATACAAAAACGTTGTTGTAACAAAGGCACAGACATCATAGAACAAAGTTGCAAAGGTATTATTCTGTATTTCCTCCATATAAAATCTCTCAGCGGAGGAGGTATAATTGCTAATTGCCTCAACAAGGTGGTATCCGAAGTACAGTAACGGTTTCGACAAAAGCCCCAAATACCAGATAAAGCTGAAAACGAGTGTTTGTATAACAAATCTTGTACGCAAAACATTACTAATCACAGCAGAACACAGCAGACTCAACAAACCAACACCGATTTTTAACACCAACTGCAAAAAGGACAACATGGTGCTGTGACCAGCAGCTGTTGTTATCTCCAACCCTCGTGCCCCACGTTGGGCACCAAAATGACTGTCGTGGTTTAGCGGCAGCTCAGCCCCACACAGCCGCTCGCTCACTCCCCCACCGGTAGATGGGGGAGAGAATCAGAAGGGTAACGCTCGTGGGTTGGGATAAGAACAGTTTAATAATTAAAATTAAAAGAAACAACAGTAGAAATACAATGTAAAGGAGAACAACGAGAGGCGCAAAGCCCCGGGGGAGGGGGAAGGGAGGGGAGAGGGGGAACGAACCGCTGGAACAAACCGCACGCGCCGCAGCCGCACCGCCCCCGCGCTGCCACTGCCCCCCCTCAATATACTGGTCACGGTGTCACATGGTATGGAATGAACCTGCCATTGGCCAGTCGGGGTCAGCCGCCCCCACCATGGCCCTGCCCCTCCCAGCCCCCCCCCGCCACGCGGCAGAGCGCGGGAAGCTGGAAAGGCAGCCGACCCCCACAGTGAGGAGAATTAACCCCTTCTCAGCCAAAACCAGCACGCCTAAATAACCCTAGGGTGTTTCTGGAATATAGTCCTTTTTCTTAGTCTTAATTGTAGAGTGAGTTATTAATGACTAAAAGGCTGCAGATGAGAGCTTGCTGACAGAATAAAGCTGTCAATGTACTTTCATTTTTAAAGCTAACTGTGCATTTGCTTTTTTGCTAGCAGTCCTAGCCTAAGTGTCAAAGTTTAAACACACTGTTTCAGTCCTGATTTAAAAGAAAATACTTTAAGATTAAAGCTAAATGTCGAGATTTGTGACAAAAATGGAGTTTGTTACTGTTATAATTAATTTATTATTTTCTTTGACATCTGCAAGTTCCTATTCCTTTCTTTGCATGATACTCAAAATTAGAATATAAGCTCATGTAAACCCGCTTCTTCAGAAAACAATATTCCTCAGGCCTTTTGTGAGAAAAAGATCATGATTGCTTTGTAGATATTAACACTGCAGGCTTACTGGAAATGCTTTCTCCTGGACTCTGATTTCATTGGAAAAATGAAGAGATAGGAACTGCAAAGGTACTTCATTGACCCACCTCTATAGCAGAGGTCAGTTCGCACCACTCTAGGAAATGGACGCTGGTGCTGGTGCTGTGGGGTAGTTGATGGCCTAATACGTTGTCACAGTTTTTAATGGCTGTAGGGCTAGAATTTTTGTAGTAGGCAAGGCTTGAAAAAGTCCTTTCAGTGTAACATAAATTGTCACAGCTTTCAGCTTGTCATTGGAAGCGTTCGTTATGTTGGTCCCTTATATGTGACCTCCTGTAGCAAGGCATATTGAAAAGGGTTGAAAAGTTTATAACACAGAAGACATCCTCTGCCATTCATGGTCCAAGAGGGACTTAGCACAAGTGGTTTGTGACTTTGGTTGTGGGATTTTTTGTTGCTGGGGTTTTTGGGGGTTATTTTTTTTTGTTTGGGATGTTTTTTTGGTAGCGGCTTTTGTTTGGTTTTGTTTTATATTTTAAGTCAAGGCATGTCCTGAGCTATATACATTTTAAAGTTATTGGTGCATAAGCTGTTTGATTTTTAGCTGCCCTTTGCTTTACAGAAAGACTGTTACCTCTTCGGAATTTCATTACTTTGAAACCCCAAAATATTTCTTTATGCCTTATTCTTTTTCTGGGGGGACATCCTGCTGTGCTAGATGATCGGATCAAGTCTGTAAGAACAGAAATTGCTGGGCATTATTGGAGGAAAAACCCCAAATCTTCTTTAAATTAAGAAGAATGGACAAAGTGTTTATTCTTGGCTCTTTGATGTATAATTCATTTATTGGCCTTTTTTTTTTTTATCTCAGTATACACACAATGTGTTAATATTTTGCTGCATTTTATGGGAATTTTAGTTTTAGATGTTGTTTACCTACATGTTGTTAACTAAACCCATACAAATTCAGAGCCTTAAGGAAGTGAGCTTTTGTTTAATTACTCTCTAATTCTAAGGCTCCCTAACAGCATCTCAGCCACGATCTTTCTGATTTCAAAATAAGGTCTTCAATTTCTTATTCCTTTTAAGATTTGTGATTTTTTTATAGATTGCTTCTTTGGACAGGGCTGCAGAATATGAGGCTTAGTAGGCATGAGACTCTCTAGAAATCGTCTTGTGTTTTTTTGTACAATTAATTCAAATTAATTAATTCCTCTGTGGAGGAGGGAAGAGTTCCAGCTTCTCTTGAAACAAGATAAAGTAATTGTTTTTAATGGATAACAGTATTTCATAGAGGGTAGTGAAGGATCTAGATAGTACTCGGAGGGGAAAGTTGATAGAAAAATCCCGATTTTAATTTAACTCAGATGAAATACTAAATTATGCTGTTTTACACAGGCCATGCAACAGAACAACTAAGGTTATATATGAGCCTGTGCATGGAGGTATAAAGAAAAATAATTGAAAAAATACCATTCTAGAGGAAAAAAAGCATGCAACAAATGGCTTCCACAAAATCTCTCTCTGGTGTTTTCATTAAATATTACAAATTGTGTAAAATGTTGTCCAGCAACATTTTAAATTATCTTACTGGTTCTGTTCTGTGAAATTTACAAAAATACAAATCAGTAATTTATCTTGTTTAATTTCTGTTATGTTTAAATAATCTGGTAACAGTCAGGTGTAAATAATCATAAATTCAAGTGTGTGTCCCTAACTAAGGATTGCAGCTAGTTTACTTTTAAAACATGAACCTGTTTAATAATTAAATGGTACAGTGTGCCATTGGCAAAGTCAACAAGAACGCAGGAAGGAGCTGAAAACATTTCTGGCTTCAAAAGTACCTAGGAAATACGTTTCATTTCTGGAGTAGTAGCAGCAAAGCATCAATATAAACAGTTCTGCCTTTTAGAGATAATAGAGATATTTTACTGAGTTTATCAATATTAATTTCTTTTTTCTTTTTTCTTTTTTTTTTTTTTTTTTCCTTTCAGCCATAATCAGCAGACCACGTCATTTAGACATCCTGTGACAGGACAGGTTTCTCCAGAAAATATTGAATTTATTTTGCGAGAAGAGTAAGTAGTTTTATACCCATGTCAAGAGATATAAAAAGTAACATATTTACCTACAGTAGTTTAGTAGTTTGACAGTTCTTTCAGTATTGTAGCAAAAATGTGATAGAGATGGTTTATGCTTAAAAGTTTACTTCTCATTGTGATAGTACGTTTTTGATTCTAGTACTGTTCCACGTTAGGGCTTGAGAGAAAATCTTTACCAAATATTTAAAAAACAAAGAAAAATAAACCAAATAAACAATACAGACAATATAAATAGGATACTTAAATGCTAATGCTTCAGCATTATATAAATATAAAATATGCAGAACATAAATGTAAAATGTCTTTAGAACAAACTGTAAGGTTTGTACTGAAATTGAAATATACAAAATATTACTAGCTTCCATTGCAATTCCTTGGTTTTCTTATGTTTTAGATTTTCTACATTCCCTGCCTTTGGCTGGTATTTATTGAAAAATGTTTGGTTAGGCATTCTTCTATTTATTCTAGAGAAACAGAATAATATATATTAATTTCTACGCTTTGTCTTGATTTTCTGCTTTAAAAAAAAAAAAAGAAAAGAAAAAATGCATGTCTTCACACCGGTGTTCAAACTAGATTGCTCCTGCAATTCCTTCTGTAGTGGGATGACTGTGGGTATCTCCCCTAGACAAGGTCTAGAAGAAAGTTCTACATCACTTCTAAAACCACTCCAAAGGGCAAGAGGAATGGGACAACAGCAGATAGCTTCTCCTGTTCCAGCCTAGTCTTCCAACAGTTTTAAGGAGACTCTAGCCCTTCATGCATCGCAGAGGCTGGGCATCATGCTGTGATGGCCTGCATGTGGTGGTTTGTGCGGCTGCCTGCACGATCCTGAACACTTTATGTTTCAAATTATGAGGGACTTAATTTGCTTTACATCTTATTTAAAGCAGTATAGGATTCAGAGGATGAGGCCCAGAGAAGGGCCATGCGAGACTCCCAGGAGGCTGAGGCTTTTCTGGCAATGTCTTCTATTGTGGACTTGGAGAGGAAAGGAGGAGTACAGCGTGACTGTACAGTGCTCTGCTCAGAGCTTCTGGTACAGCCCTGAGCAGTGCTTCTCATATGGTTTAAAAAACAAACCAACCAAACAAAACCAACAATAGCAACAGAACGCCAGCAAAAAACCCCAACTAAACAGCTGCCTTCCCCCAAGCCCAAAGCAAATCCAAGGGCCAATCCTATGTCAAGGCCCATGCTGAGAACCAGCATGAAATAGAAGGTTGAACATATTTTGCAGTGTGTGGGAGAGGCCTGTGATTAGGTACAAAGACTGTGGGATAGCTACTGAGCTGGAGGTCACCCCAGGTGTTACGTGGTATGCGGGTGGCTTGCTGCTCAGCGGGGGTTTGGCTCCACACAAGCATGCAAACAAACTGCTTCAAGTCATTTAGCGAGGAGAACAGGTATCTTACAATGGAGTAAATCTCAAAGACAATATAGACAACAGCCACTGTGCATCTGTGTTCCAGCTTCCATCTGTTAATTAGTTTTTGTTTAATCTATTGCAAAGGTTTGATCAAATTTAATAGAAAATTTGTTCATGTGTAAGGGAAAGTAGGTGTTTGGCTAGAACTCTTTAGAGTGCCTCCCTGGGTTAGTCATACTTCCCCGGGCTGTTTCTGGTCTTGCAATAGTAGTAGCGGATAAAATATTAAGAGCAAAATTGAAAGAACAACTTGCTGGTGGCACGTGGTTTTGGTGATCCTTTGTATAGGTTAGAAACTTTTTTGGAAGAGAAATGAAGGTGTTTATTTGGAGGGCAGTCAGATGAACGGGCATAACTTGTATCTAGACTTCAGTTACTCACACTGAGATGGTATCAAAAGTGGGAAAATTATCTTACAATTGAGAGACAGGTCGTTTTTATTCTAAAAGGAGGGAATGGCTAGGGGGATACAGAGAGGAATGTGGGTTTGTAGTGATGGCTCAGGAAACAGTCTATGCGAGATCATTTTTCTAAGCTTTATTATTGGCCTGAAGTACATATGAAGTGTTTTTAAAAGTGGATGGTTTTAATATAGGAGTTCAAATTACTTTAAAGATGTCATTTTCAAGTGTGTGGGGTGCTCTGATGTCCCTAGTTTTGTACTGCTTCTATTCAACATTGTAGGTTTTACATGGATGCTGTTCATCACTGTCATACCTGAGTTCCTGTCAAACTACATCCACTTTGATATACATGGATGTCTCTGCTGAAATCAAAGGAGCTGTTAACACCTCCCTGTCCTTAGGCCTAGGAATAGTAAAGGGGCTATGCTGTGTTTTCAGTTCTCTTCCCTCAGGCATCAGGGGTTTGTATGGAATCAGTGCTGTTGATCATGTATTAGTTTGCAATCAGTGTTGTAGATTGTATCTTGTGATGAAATGACTTTCACAAACAGGATGCAGTTGGAAAGATATCGTCTCTGGATTTGCATGGTCTGTGGAAACTTTCCTTCATGGGATCCTTTTGACCAAGAGTACTTTCTTCTATATCTGAAGAATCCTGTCTGAAGTAGTAGCACTCTTAAGGGTTTCATAAACGGCAATTTGTTCTTCCCTGCTGTTGTGACACGATTTATTACTTACAGGTTGATTTTAATTCAAGATTAGGGCCAAAGCCAGGAGTTGTCACCAGACGTTTACTGGGGGCTAGTGGGGAGACTTAAGCACAAACTGGTTCAGGCTGCAACAAACGTATCTATTAAAAGGGCACATTTAATATCAGAAAAGTAATTTACAGTAATCTAGAAATGATGAATGTATGGACTGCTCTGGCCATTTCTCATCCGGGAAGGAATGTTCTGGCAAGAAGAATTGAAAAGAAGTTTTGGAAAATGATGTCAACAAATGATGTAATTCTAGTTTGATTGAGTCAGTTATGAACCAGACACCCTGCCTCACTTAACCAAATGAGAACTAGATACGTTCAGTAGAAGGCTGAGACTGTATTTCACTAACCTTTTCCTAAGGCATCTCCCCTTTCAAACAATATCACATCAGTCTTGCTTTTTAAGCCAAACTCTGATTTCCTCAACTCCATTGTAGCTGGAGGTTAAAACCAGAGAGTATTGCTTGGAACTTGTTACTTGTAAATTACATTGTCTATTGATCCTTAGGCTATATTCTTTCTTCTTAAAGGTGTTCTTATTTAGATTTTTTTGAGAAGCAGTGATGATAATTCCTTATTTCCTAACCCATTCTTAGCTGCAACCATTGTCAAATCCCCACTTCTCATTCTGTTTTCCAAGCTTAGAATCTTTGGTCACTTAGTGTGTGGGACGTGTTCTGGACCCTTCAGTAGCCCTGCTTGAGTGCTACCTTTTCAGCATCAGGCTTTTAGATTTGTCTTTTATCTGATGGAGTGACCGATTATTATAGCTGAATGCATAGATTCAGTGTATAAGCCCATTGTTTTTTTATAATATTTAATTATACTTTTTCTTCTCTATTCCTTTCCTAATAATTCTTAACATACTTTGCTGCTAGTCATTCTGCTAAGATTAAACACACTCTTGTTTTGAGCTAAAAAAGCTGCAGAGATGTTTTTAATTTCTGCCTTCTTTGAATTAGTTTTCTGTTGTTGACACTGAACTCGGTTTGGCATTTTATCACATAGTTACTCATATCTGAAGATTATTTTTCTATCTGTTCCCACCAGCATTTCAGTTTTCGTCCAGATTAATTTTTGTCCACTATTGACTTGGTCATCTCACAGTTTTCAGGATCACCTCTAAATAATTTCAACACCTTGGCTGTATGGGAAGTCCCTTTGATAATGTCGCTCCATTTAACAACTGTATCTTAGTTTCTGTGCTTTACTTTCATGTTTTTAATGAACCCTTAATCCACAAGGGGACTATTTTTAAACAACCAATGGAAAACTGAGGTTAGGGATGAGGCTGCTGGACAAGTATTAGATCTAGTTTAACCGTATCATTATACACGCATTTCTCAAAATTTTTGATAGAATTACTTAGGATGTAATGTTGAGATTTTTTCTGTCTTTCTTTAAATAAGTTCTTCAAATAACTGACAGCAGTGTATCTAATTGCATCTGTTGTTAAACACTAGTAGTTGTATATTAGAAGTTTTACAATATATTTGTGATAGTATTATGTTTGCAAATGAGAAGATAGTACTTTAAAGTTAAAAAAGATAATGAAGAATGAACAGTTGCAATGGCAAGGACCAGCAGGAGGAAGAGATTTCCCCTGAAGCCTGAGGCGCCCTTGCAGAACTGCTTCACAGCTCTGCAGGGAGGCACCCATTTGCCACCCTGATGTACTCTCTAGAGAGGTGGCTGCTTACTGGGGGCTCACATCAGGGATGTCACCAAGAAACTAGCAAGTCTTCTACAGTCCACTGACTGGTATCTGCTGCTGTTGTTTCATGTGGGCACCAGTGATACAGCCAGGAGCAGTCTGAGGAGTATCAAGAAGGATTACAGAGCCCTGGAAGTGGTGTTAAGGGACTCTGGAGGACAGAGTTTTTTCATCAGTCCTCCCAGCCAAAGGGAAGGGGATGAAAGGGACAGTCTAATCTGGCGAATCAACAAATGGTTACAGGACTGGTGCCACAGCCAGGGGTTCAGCTACTTAGGCCGCGGGACTCGCTTTGAGAAGTCTGGTTTACTGGGGGCTGATGGGGTCCATTGCCAGACAAGGGGAAGAGCATCTTCAGTCATAGGCTTGCCAAGATGGTGAGGAGGGCTTTAAACTAAAGATGCTGGGGGAGGGGAACCTCAATTTATCCCACTCCTGCCAGTTTGATGTCAGTGCTAGCAATAGGTACCCAGAGCCTGGAGAAGGATCACAGGTGAGCAGGAGAGCACCTGAAGAGCAGCACAAAGGAATTTCAGGCACTCCAACTAGTCAGCTTCATTGAGGGCCCAAATTAAATGGCTTTATGCAAATACACATAGCATGGGGAATAACCAAGAGGAGTTAGAGATGTGCACACACCTGCTGGGCTATGATCTTATTGGCATCATAGAGACATGGTGGGACGGCTGCTGTGACTGGAGTGTTGGAATGGAAGGATAGAGGCTCTTTGGGAAAGACAGGCAGGGGAGATGAGGGGTGTCGCCCGTTATGTCAGTGACCAGATAGAGCGCATGGAACTCTGCCTGGGGATGGATGAGATGCTGACCAAGAGCTTATGGGTCAGGATAGAAGGGAGGGCAGGGACAGGTGCCATTACAGTGGGGGTCTGCTACGGGCCACCTGACCAGTGGATGAGACCTTCTTTAGACAGAGAGTAGCAGCCTCATGTTCACAAGCCTGTGACATTATGGGGGCCTTCAGCCAACCTGGTATCTGTTGGAGGGGCAACACAGTAAGGCGTAAGCGATCTGGGAATTCCTGGAATGTGTTGATGAATAAGGAGCTTCTGGTCAAACTCAAAACACAAAAAGGAAGCCTACAGAGGGTAGAAACAAGGACAAGTAGCTTGGGAGGAATACAGAGAAATTATCTGAGCAGCCAGGGATCAGGTTAGAAAAGCTAAAGCCCTGACAGAATTAAATTCAGCCAGGGCAGCAAGAAAATGTTGGTGATAAAAGGAAGACTAGCAAAAATGTAAGGCTTCTCCAGAAGGAAACAGGAGGTGTAGTTACCTGGGATATGGAGAAGGCTGAGGTACTCAATGACTTGCCTAAGTGTTCAAGCCCATGTTGCAGAAGGCAAAGGCAGGGATGGGGAGAATGAAGAACCACACGCTATAGGAGATGATCAGGTTTGAGACCATCTAAGGAGCCTGAAGGTCCACAAGTCCCTGGGACCTGATGAGGTGTATCTGTGAGTCCTGAGGGAACTGGCGGATGAAGTTGCTAAGCCACTATCCATCATATTTGAGAGGTTGTGGCAGACTGGTGAACTTACCACTGACTGGAGAAGGGGAAACATAACCCCCATTTTAAAAAGGCAAAAAAGGAAGACCTGGGGAATTACAGGCCACTCAGCCTTGCCTCTGTGCCTGGCAAGATCATGGAGCAGATCCTCCTGGAACTATGCTAAGGCATCTGGAAAATAGGGTGATTGGTGACAGCCAGCATGGCTTCACTAGGGGCAAATTGTGCCTGACAAATTTGGTGGCCTTCTATGATGGGGTTACAGCGTTGGTGGATAAGGGAGGAGCAACTGATATAATCTACCTGGACTTGTGCAAAGCATTTGATACTATCCCACATGCAGTCCTTGTCTCTAGATTGGAGAGACATGGATTTGACAGATGGACCACTTGGTGGATAAAGAATTGGCTGGATGGCCGTACTCAGAGAGTTGCAGTCAACAGCATGATGTCTAAGTGGAGACCAGTGACGAGTGGTGTTCCTTGGGGGTCAGTATTGGGACGAATGCTGTTTCATATCTTTGTTGGCAACATGTACAGTGGGATTGAGTGCACCCTCAGCACGTTTGTCAATGATACCAAGCTGTGTGGTGCGGTCGGCATGCTGGCGGGAAGGGGTGCCATCCAGAGGGACCTTGACAGGCTTGAGAGGTGGGCCTGTGTGAACGTCATGACATTCAATGAGGCCAAGCGTAAGGTCCCACATAAGGATCGGGGCAATCCTAAGTACAAATACAGGCTGGGGGAGAATGGATTGAGAGCAGCCCTGAGGAGGACTTGGGGTGTATTGGTTGATGAGAAGCTCAACATTACCTGGCAGTGTGCACTTGCAGCCCAGAAAGCCAGCTGTATCCTTGGCTGCAGCAAAAGAAGTGTGGCCAGCAAGGTGAGGAAGGCAATTCTGCCCCTCTACTCCGCTCTGGTGAGACCCCACCTAGAGTATTACATCCAGCTCTGGAGCCCTTAGCACAGGAAAGACATGGAGCTGTTGGAGCAGGTCCAGAGGAGGGCCACGAAAGTAGTCAGAGAGTTGGAGCACCCTCTCCTATGAAGAAAGGCTGAGAGAGTTGGGGTTGTTCAGCCTGGGGAAGAAGAGGTTCTGGGGAGACCTTATAGCAGTCTTGCAGTACCTGAAAGCGGCCTACAAGAAGACTAGAGAGTTACCTTTTATAAGGACATGTAGTGATGGGACAAGGGGTAATGGCTTTAGACTGAAAAAGGGTAAACTTAGATTAGATATAAGGAAGAAATGTTTTACGATGAGTGTGGTGGAACACTGGACCAGGTTGCCCAGAGAAGCTGTGGATGCCTCATTCCTAGAAGTGTTCAAGGCCAGGTTGGATGGGGCTTTGAGTGACCTGATCTAGTGGAAGGTGTCCTTCCCGTGACAGGGGCGTTGGAACTAGATGATCTTTAAAGTCTCTTCTGACCCAAACCATTTTATGTTTCCACGAATCTACATATGTGGAAATATAGATACTCTATATGCATATAATAGGAGCTTAAACCAATGAGTGTTACCCTCTTTTTTGCCTGTTTTTTGTGCAACTCATAAAGCCTGTGTATCTCCTCTGGGGAGAGAGCCATCTTGTCTATTGCATTTGGTTACTATAGCAGCAAAAATATCAGGTGGAGAGAAAGGAGGAAGCTCAAACAGCCCCAAAATAAACATCTGCCGTGTTTACATGTATAGAAATACTAAGACAGTTAATTTTTTATCTAGTTGAATAGGAGATTTACTAGTATTAAAACTAAATTGACATGATGTTATTGTGTCGTGTTTGGTTTCAACAAAATAAACTTCTTTAGTTGCTGGTATGAATGTGGATCTTCTAAGTCGACTAATCTTTGTGATCCTTTAGAGGAAAGGAATGCGTTCTCTTGTGAGTATTGCATTTTCAATATGGGCTACTGGTGTAATAATTTTTTTCGTGTTCAGTGGGTTTTTTGGGTGGTGGGGTGGTTTTTTTGTTTGTTTGTTTTTAAATCAAGCAGGTATTGGCCATGTAATTCTTTTAGCTGGTAAATGTGATTTCCGTAGATGTACTAGTACTATTTAAGTAGAGCAGGGAGTTGCTTGACAGGAGATGCTATATAGAGTGTTATTTTTGAGTATTTTAAAAAGATTTACAAGGCACTAGATTTCCAAATGTACATACTGCAATTCTGCATGTGTATGCACACACCTAGGGGAGGTAGTAAGAAAACTATCCTGAAAATAGACAAAAAACCAGCGTCATGAACACAGAATGGGATGCCCTGAAAAACAGGTATTATCAAACATGTTTATTAATAGTGATTCTGAACTAATGTTTCTGAATGCACAGAGTTAATGCTGTAGTCACTTATTTTTAAAGATTAATCTGTAAACACTATTAGGCCAGTGTTAACTCCATTAACATGCTGGGATGTTTCAGGTAATTCTGCATATTCTGCGTATTTTATTTGCTTTTAAAAATAGAGTGAGAATATTAACTAGTTGTTAAGAGACTTGAATACTTGAGTTTCTTTATGTTCTGATTTCATGCAAATCTATTTTATCCTTGGACTACTATATAAGAGTACTTAAATTATTTTTCAGTATTGTTTGGTGTTTTCTGTTATATCTTACGTACAGAAAGGTTACATCACTGGTGTTTGCTGCCAAAGGCTTTTTTGGGGAGAATAATAACGTATTTTCTCTTTCGGTGTATTTACCGTCTCCTTTGCTGGCTATGTGAGTTCTTCCACAGGGCAACAACCTCACATATTTTTTAAAAAACATTTTTCTCATTGTGAATTTGTTCTTTTCCCAGTTGAAGTTCATAATTAATCTTGGTACTAGTAGAAAAGGAAAGCTTGATTTATTGGCAGGGATTGTTTTCAGTAGCAAGTGGGAGAGAAGTTGCTAAACAGCCATATTATAAATGCTTAGAAATTATGCATTTGTTCTTCTGTATCGCATTATGATTTTCTGATAGTGACTGTCTTGTTAAATGTATAAAGCTAATCTTCCTCTGTAGTTTTCCTACAATTTATTTTTTAACTGTAGTATGTTTAATCTACTGTGAAACAGTATCTTATGGAATAGTGAAAATCTGTTCAGAGTTTGCCTACCCTCACTGGTACATTAAAGCCATTCCTCTGGGGTTATTTCTCTTTCTATATTAAAGTTTTTGTTGGAAATATTTTGTTGGAAAAATTAATTCCAGTTTGTTGAAACTTAAATTTTATTTTCCATTTTTGTCTTTCCTGAGAAAGTTAGATCTCTATGAAATAGCTACTCTATAAAATGAATAAATGTAATCTAATCAGATTATCTATAGTCTGGAAAGCCTACAGATTTTCTGAATGTATCGTGTTTATCAAAAATAACATGTATCATGTGACTGTCCTACAGTATAAAACTCAATAGTTTGTGGTGTAGACATTGTAAAGAATCTACACCTCAAGGAAGAAGAGAAAGTTTGTGTCTTCTAAGGCCAAGCATTTACCTTGGATATGTGTTGTTTTCATACTTTTGCAACTCATTTCTAGTGGCCCTTTTAATGATATAAAATCTAATACTTTAGATTCATTTTGAGAAGGCAATGCAGAAGACCATCACATGTCTGTAAATGTTACTCCCTCCTTGAAATGCCTGCTCTCTGTTTAGTTACCTTGAGCGGGGAAATAGAACCTTTTTGATAAGTGAATATTAGGAAAAGGCAAGTAAGACCGTTTTGCAAGTAAAATGCGGGCGCATTGTAAGTCTGCATTTTCTACCTGTTTTGAAAGTTTATGAAATGGAAAGGGAACAAATGAGGATGAGTCAAAAGCAAATAATAAGATTGTCTGACCAACAGAAATAGCTTAGGCAGGCAGCGTTATATACGGGAAGCGCTTTAATCTGCTCTTTGAAACGGGATATTCCTAAAGGTGATTAATGCTGAAGTAGGATACCTGGCCCATAAGAGGTAAAGCAAATTGACTCAAACTGATGTGATGAAGCTCTCATGCCTTAAAGGCTGGCCAGGGATTTTAGCATCTTGCTGTAGTTTGTTCTCATATCTTGGACCTGAATTTAGATATAAAAGCTAGAAAGAAGGGATTTGTGCCACATAAGCAAGGCATAAAGGAAATGGGATCAAAGTTGTGTTCCTTCCTTGCAAGCGTAATTGAAACTGTGGCCACAAAATAGGAAAATGTGCTTTCCCTGCCACCAAATCAACTATAAAAGCTTTTGGGCAGGTAATTGTTCAGGCTGTAACTGAGGAAGAGCAATGGTGGCAAACACCTTGTCCTCTGTTAAACCCTCTGTTGAGCTACTACAATCGCAAAGTCGTCTTCTCTGTTTTTCTGAGTGATGACTGCTCAGAATTACTGTTTTCTGTTTCATTCAGACTTGGATTGAATTTCAGTGGTAGCTACAGTAATGTTTGGTGCGGCTTGTGTGCCTTGTCTTTTTTTTTTTTAATGGTTTTGGAGACTTATTGAGATGCGAAAAGGAGAATCATAAGTTGTTAATAGTTTGGGGTTTTTTGGTTTTTTTTTCTTATGTAACTGTATTGATACATGGTCCTAAAATACAATTTGCTAAACTGTTGTTAATGATTTTTGAAAATACTACCTGTGGGTTTAATTCACAATTTGATATCAAGCTTGGCTGCTGAGTCTTCTCTTCATAACATGCATATGGGATTCCACAAGATTTTGCACTTCCATTTATCCTCTCATTTCTTCACCTGGGCAGCTGTACTGAATTCTTACTTGTTGAACAGGTTCTTATGGTAGGATTGATCTCACTTATGGTTTAAATGGGTATCAGCATCTGAGCTCGTTATCAAGATTTCTTGAATCTTACTATGTCTCAGAAGTTATTTACTTCTAACAATATCTGCTACGCATTACACCAGTTCACTTAAAAGGTATTTTAATACTTCACATTGTAGTATAAATCATATTTTGGGCAGATTCAAAGATCTAACATTAAGTTAGTGAAAGACTCTCACTTTGTTTTTAAATGGGAAGCCTGTTATTGCAAAGTGCAGGCTCTTACGCTTCCCACCCCAGTACTGGCTCTTCCACATGTTGGCAGCTAAGCCTCTAAATTGGGCACAGTTTAGTTTCTCTACATTAGCCTTATCTTCGCTGAGTGCTTTTTGTTATATCTTGATTTTTCTATTGGATTTACAATTTGACAGGTTTATTCCTCCTGCCACATTGACAAATACCAATCATCAGATGTCACTGGCAGCATCTGCTTGAGAAATACCTGTAATCAAAATAATAGGAGTGGTGCAAAGGAAGTTGCAGTTGCATGGGAGGTGTTTGACTAGTCTGTCATTCATTTGCTCACTGTGAATCTTAAATATAAAAAGGCAAAGCTGACTGTTTGAAACAATATGCTTTAGATTATCTGTTTTTGTTTGTCTTCTAGACAGAATTCATCTATGTCCAAGCAACAAATAAACCAAAGACCTTCAAGCATGGTCAGTGAAACGTCCACTGCAGTAACTACATCTGCTATTGATACAAAACCTGGCTTTAAGGTAAAGAAAAAAGGCTATTGTTTCAGCTTGATGATTAGAACTTCAGTTGCTTTAAATCTGAAACTTTTAAAATGCTATTTTAATAGGACCATGGGTTTAGCCTGGAATTCTAGTAAGTTACCTCAAACAAGAGGTAATATCTTCTACCCAAGCAAAAACCTTTTTACTGTGTAGGAGTACCATATCCCCACATGACAGTGTTGAATGATAATTTGAAAAATAGTGACTATTGTGACATGTAAAATTTGAGAGGCTTCTTAAGAATGGAAGTATTACTCGTATTCCAGCAAGTCTTTTGATAGTCCAGTGTATATGGCAATAAGTGCTGCAGAATACCAGGAATCGTTATTTGCAGTTCTTAGTTTTCCATGAAACCTTACTGCTGTTCCTCCTCTTAGTAACAACTTAGATACTTTTCTGCCATCACTGTAGTGCACAAACAATGCAGTTTACGCATAGAATCCGTTATTTGGCATTGATGAAGGGATTGTGTTTATTATTGCACAAAATATAATAAAGTGGTGTACTTGAGGGATCACCAACTCTTTTTATGCTGCTTTGACCTTATAATAAATTACACTACAGTGAGAATGGGAGTGGGCTGGATAAAAATAAGCAAAACAATATTGGAAGAATTAGCAGAGATAAGATAGATTTCTTAACTTTGACTGTAGTTTTTAAACTTCTCAGGCTTTTTTTTTTTAAATGTGGAAGTGTGAAGCCTGTTAAGTAATTGAGTTGAAGAAAGGACTTTGCCAAATTGTTTGCAAAGATACTTTTGTTGAGTTGGAATCACTTAGAACCTTTTTCTAATGTTTTGAATTTCTTGGGTGAATATTGGAGAAGATGAAAATAATTTCATGAAAAGATAAAAAACCCAAACACTAGAAAAAAAATTTTTTTTTCATCCAAAGCGTATAGCTTATTGGACCAACACAAAGATCGTCGTGTGTCAAATCTCAAGAATACATTTATCTTTAAAGTACTAGTTGAAATTATCACTGAAAACAGTAAACTTAGGTTACCTGAATTACTTGATACATTTATTTTTGATATTCTAACAGTTGAACTCACTAACGTACTTGGGCGTTTGTGTTTACTGTATTTGTCCTTATTCTGATTTTTTAAGCCAGCATTAGAGGGAGAAGGCTCATTTTTTCACTCTTAAAACCAGCAAACTTAATAGGGACCTAATACTCTGCTTTGAGCTGGGGATTTCTCCAGTGATGCGGTTGGCTTTAACTTACCCAGGATCACACTTCTGCCAAAAAGTATGCATTCTCTGGCACTGGCTCCCTTCAACTGCTTCAGTTTTTCATGTGTTTGCACTGATCTAACCAGGCTTTGCAAAACAGTGAGATCAAAGGTGGTGACTGGGTACAACATACAGGGCTGCCCTCATTCTAGAGGCTAGTTCACTGGAGACATCAGAACCACACAGCTGTAGGTGAGGGTAATGCTCTTTCCATCACAGCTTGGAGAATATCCAGAATACACCTCCCAAAACTTCAATTGGTCTGTTTTTGGTCCCTGCTTCTATTTATTTTGCAGTCCAGTGGCCACGCATGCTTCTGGCAGGCTCCCAGGTGTGGTGTTTTTTAAATACATGGCAGCTTTAGACTTTGAATAGAGCTCTCATAGGGGGCTTGCCTGTACTTTTCTTCTCCACCAAGTTTGTTTATATAAGATCCATCCTGCTGCAGGCCCTCAATAAAGACTTTACTGGAGTTTAAGACAAGAGAACCAACATCTTCTTTTATATATACGCTTTGTTTCATCATTGCATGCTTTTCCAGGCTTGAAATCGCTGGTTTTGTTCTGTAGAGTCAGAAGGAGATCTGTTAACTTCCTTCACAGCCTAACACAAAATTAATTCAAGTAAACTAGCAATGAGAACAAAAGCTGTAAAGTGTGTCCTCTATTTTGAGGTTGATTTTAGGCATCTTGAAAGTAGATTTTAAGATCCTTTTATCTGTTTCTAAATGCTTTCTTCCATGAATTCCATAATCAGGCTTTCAAAGCATAAGTTCCCAGATGCAGACTTGAGACACAATCATGAAGCCAGAGACATGTTCTGTTTGTCATGGCAAAGGTCTCTAGCTACCCATAGCTAATTATTATCTTTTATGAAATGCTTTCATAATTTTGTCCTGCAAATGCCATCACAGAACTGTGTAGGTTTAGTGTTGGAATCCTGGCCCAATTCAAACTGATTTTTGTATAGAGCTATGCACATTGAAGTAGTACCAAATCAGAAAGTGCAGGAACGGGTACATGGCTTTCCACTTGATTCTTCTGCAGAAGGTTGACAGCTAACAATTGCTACATTTGGGGTAGAGGGGGAAGGTAAGCTGCCAACTGTACAGCAGGTTTGTCGTTCTCAGTTCAAGATGAAAGAGATGATGACTTCTGGCTTGCTGGTTGCAGTGCTCAAGTCTGAGGTTGAATTGAATAAGAATTCTGAAATAAAAAGCAATTGTTTGGAAAGACAATTTCACATGTTCTGTCCAACACTGTCAGTTGTACAGTATACAGCAAGAGGAACGTGTTGGAAAGAAGAAGAAAAAAGCCAAAACGAGGCTTATACTTACCGAAATGTCATTATGTTTTATTGATGTGCATATAAATATATTTGTAAGTCACCTGAGATGGGCAGTGTTGCAGAAGTGCACATAGATTCTTGGGGTGGGCCCCACCATTTTGATGCTGGCACTGTCTGAATAAGTCATCTGGAAGACTTTAGACCAAATGCAGTCTACTTTCCTTTTGAAATTTGAGGGTTATGGAGTTGAGGGAATAAAAAGCAAAAGGGCATGCTGATAAACCACAATCATTCTCTCTCCCAAAGATCTGCTTGTTCATAGCCAATTCAATTGCATTAGAAATGGCTTGTAATATGGTTAATATTGATTAAAAATTAAGGATATGGAGGAATAAAGGTCTGATTCAGTTTGAGAGTAAGGTACATTTGGAATTTAGTGTGTTAAAGCATCTGATGATGTGAATGGAAGCTTGTAAATGTTACTGCACCACACAGTAGCAATATGGCCAAGTCAGAAGCATAAAGGAGAGTAGTGTAATGTATTTATTACCATCTACATTTTGAGAGTGTGTTTTGGATGGATTCTGGGCAAGAGAAGTAATTGAATTGTTGACGATGCTTATAGTTGCTGGTACTTTTCCAGGATGAGCTGGTGAGGATTACAAGAGGTAAATAAAGAATGTGTCTAGCAGTTGAGAGAAACAGGCAATTGTGACAGGTATGCGATTGTGCCAGCTCTGTGGGACTGTGCGGAGCGGAACACAGGGATTAGTTCAGGGCCAATGAATGCTCAATATTAAGAACAGGAATCTCTGAAAGTTTCAATTTCTGCTACTGGAAAAATAAGGATTTTGTCTAATTTACTTAGAGATACTGAAAGGATTTGTGAGTTCATTTTTTAGTGAAACATTGTGATTTTTTCAGTGGAAGAGTTTATGACCTAAACAGGTGAGGTTTTCTGGGCTGTTTGTTTTTTTGTTTTCTGGATTTGGGTTTTGGTTGGTTGGTTTCTGTGTGTGTTTTTTTGTTGTTTGGGTTTTTTTTGTTTTTAATTCCTTGTAGATGGAAAGTTACGTGTTCTCTTACGTGTATCTATATAAGCATATTTTTACCAAGATAGAGTCTTCCTTTTTGCTATTTAGAAAATCTGTTCCAGAGGAAAGGCTGTCTGAATTTTTTTTACTGTCCAGTTTTAAAAGAAAAAAGTTACATTTTATAATTAAATTAGCAACTTTCCTTCTCAGCTGGAGGCTACTATAAGGAAGAAGATGACACAGTGATGAAAAAGGGATTTGAAAATTTTGGTCTTGACATTTTGTTTTTTTGCAAAAACTTATGAGTCACTCACAAAAAAGCCAGCGTAACAAATGTACTGAAGTCAAAAGTGATGACTTTGTCTTCAGTGGAACAGGCAGCTGCTCTGACCTGCATTTTTCAACACATGACAATAATATCAGAATATTTGAAGCTAGGAAAAGACTACTGCAGTACAGACAAATAGTTTTAAAAATATACCTTTTCTTTTAAACTAACTTTTTATTCTAGCCCATGGAAGCAAAGCCTGATATTCAGAATCTGTTATGCGTTGTTTTATTCCAGAACAGAATGAGATGATTATTACTACAGGTGATAAGAAAATTTTAATTACATAAAGTACCGTAAATGATTTTTTTGTTTCTGTTAAGGGTATTGTATTGATATAGAATACACAGCCATAGAAAAACTTTTCCCCCTCCCATGTAATTGAAATTTTTTGGTCTTTTGACCAAGTCCAAGGATGACTTTTCTACAATGTGGTCTGCATTTTTGAAAAACAAAGTCAGAGAATCAAAGTGCTTGATCACTGACAGGGGGTCTGATGAAAAAAATCAAACTTAAGCCCTGCTGTCAGCCTAGATCAGCTATACTTCAACTGTTCCTCCATTCATCCACCCTTTCTACGATAAATAAGAGGAAGAAAAATCAGGAAACTCAATTCTGTACATTTTGTGAACTGTTTTCTGTTCAGGTGCAAAGCATATATTTTTGACTTTCAGAGCCTTAAACAGTTTGGGCCTCATCATTTTTCATCATCCTTTTAATGTAGCTGTTGCATCTAACATTTGGCAACAGTTTTTAAAAATCTTGACTGACTTGATTACTTCTCATTTTTCTTAATAGAAAACATATATGGCTTGGCCTGGTGATCATATGATCATCTAGAGCTTGGCTGTCCTCATAATACATCTCTGTGTATTCATTCGAAGTGATATTTGGACACAGGTTCACAGTTATCTTTTGAAATATCTTCAATAATGAACACAAAATGCCTGTTGTATTTCTTCCTTCTGTTAGTCTCAGACTGTGTTGCTTGTAGGTCTGTGAGTGAGTACCAAGAGAGATTTCATGGTTGTAATTGACACGCTGCGTTTGCACGAAGCTAGTGCTCTGCAGCCTGTTAGCTGAGTGCCTTAGCACAAGTATGTCACAGAAGTGGCTGGGAGATCTCGGTGATACCGTCCTCACCTGGCTTTTACCATGAACTGGTATTGCCAGCTGAATGGCAGGGGCATTTGCTCAGAAACCTGTTGCTGTTTACAGCCTGGCTTCTTAGCTTTGCCTTAGATGGCTGGGCTGCTCAGGTGATCACCTGTGCTCCCCTGGGCCACGGGTAAATCTTGTGCAGACTGTCACTGAGGTGTCACTCCTAGGGAAAAGCCCACACTTGGCATCCTTCCTGTCTCCTCTGCCAGGACGTTTCACAGAAATGACCTTGACATGCAGCTCACCTGACTTCTCAGCAGAGCTGTAAGCAGCATGCTGCTTCCTGGTAGTCAGACTTCAGGGAAACTGCCTAGTAAAATTTGCCCTTTGATATCTCCTGATAAGTGTTACATCTACATTGCTGTTTTATATGCTATAGTACCAAAGGAAAAGCGGATTTTTTTTTTCTTACTGCTTTTTGCTATTATTGCTATTATCTTAATCCTGCATTAAGATGTGTGTTTATGTCTACTGAAATTTGTGAAATTTAGTGCGGGTTGGTAAAGCCTGGCCTAAAACTTAACAGATTCCATTTAATGTTATCATAGTTCATTATTATTTATGCTGTCTTCTAGTCCACATGTTGCCTGACTGGCAGAAGCCGCATGCTGAGGTATTTTTATGATATGATCATATCATATGTGTGACAAATGTGCTCGTTTCCAGACTGCTGTTTGTCTGCAGATGACAGAGAATCAGTACCCTGACCAGCTGAGAGGACAAAGGAGGTATTATAGGAAGGAGACAGGGAGTGAATCTGGACAGCTCTTTCCTTGGAGAAGTGGGGAGCAACTGTAAGGGTGGTTTGTGCACCTCAGGTTTCTAAAGCAATTGCAGTAGCAAACTGTGCTGAGATTGGAAAAGAACAGGCAGATTTTTCATCCAGATATTCTTGCTGTCTTTATTCAGACTGATATGCTTTACTTGTTTGTTTTTGAAATAGTTTTGTCCATCTGAGTCAAAACTGAGGTTGCAGTAAAACACAAACCATTACCTAGACTTCGTGATTTCACAGAATCACAGATTGGAAGGGACCTCAGGGATCATCTAGTCCAACCTTTCTGGGAAGAGCATAGTCTAGGCAAGATGGCCCAGCACCCTGTCCAGACGACTCTTAAAGGTGTCCAACGTGGCCGAGTCAACCACTTCCCTGGGGAGATTATTCCAATGGTTGACTGTCCTCAATGTGAAAAATTTCCCTCTCCTGTCCAATTGGAATCTCCCCAAGAGCAACTTGTGTCCGTTCCCCCTTGTCCTCTCCATGTGACTCCATGTAAAAAGGGAGTCTCTGTCTTCTTTGTAACTACCCCTTCAGTACTGGTACATGGTGATGAGATCCCCTCTAAGCCTCCTTTTCTCAAGGCTGAACAAACCCAGTTGTCCCGGCCTATCCTCATATGGCAGGCTTCCCAGTCCTTTCATCATCTTGGTGGCCCTTCTCTGGACCCCTTCAAGCCTGTCCCCATCCTTTTTGTATAGCAGGGACCAGAACTGTACACAGTACTCCAGGTGTGGCCTGACAAGCGCTGAGTGGACCAGGATGATAACTTCTTTATCTCTGATGATGATGCCCTTTTTGATGCAACCCAGCATCCTGTTGGCCTTCTTGGCTGCAGCAGCACACTGCTTGCTCATGTTGAGCTTCCTGTCCACCAGGACCCCCAGGTGCCTTTCCACAGAGCTGCTCTCCAGCCAGGTGGATCCCAGTCTGTGCTGCACTCCCGGATTATATGTTCCCAGGTGCATGACCTTACACTTGTCCTTGTTGAATTTCATAAGGTTCTTGTTAGCCCAATCTTCCAGCCTATCCAGATGTCCCTGCAGAGCAGCTCTCCCTTCTGGAGTGTGTGCTTCCCCACTCAACTTGGTGTCATCAGCAAACTTCATCAGGCTACACTTGATGCCGTTGTCCAGATCACTTATGAAGATGTTGAATAACATTGGGCCCGATATTGATCCCTGGGGGACTCCACTAGTGACAGGTTGCCGCTTGGAAAAGGAGCTATTTATCACCACCCTTCAGGTGCGGCCTGTCAGCCAGCTCCCCACCCACCGCACAGACCACTTGTCTACGCCATAACCACCTACATTTCCACTTACTGCTGTCTCAGTCTCTTCCTTAGCAGCGTCACTCTGTCTTCTCCTTTTGTTTGCTGGGTCAAAGTCCAAGAATTTTATTAAGCTATCAATGTTGTTAGAACCTAAACAGGAAAGAAGACAAAAAAAAAAACCAACAAAAAAACCACCAACCTGAAACAACAAGCAGCATGAGTAGGATTCATGCGCACAGAGTCCTGTGTGTGTAAGAGACTTGTACCATGTTGCAGAGAAAGAGTTGCATGCAGCTCATGTAGTGCACTCAAAAGTACTTCCCAAGCACGCCAAAACTCAGCAGTTCTGCCTCTCAGACTTCAGTCACCAGTGCTGCTGCTGTTCAGTGAGGAGCTGGCAGACTGTCCTGGCACTGATATGTTCATGAAAGTGGGAGATTGACTTTGCTGTGCTGTAAATATCATTGTCTATTTACTTGCACTTGAAAATCCTATAAATACTTTGTTACTGTGTAATGAAGTATGAATTGTTGCAGTGGGGTTATTTGTAATATGAAATGAGTCTTGGTACGTTTTAAAAACCACTGTTACATTATACTTTACAGGTTGTGAAGGCTGGAAACAAAGTTCATAGCTTTGGAAAGAGGGAACAAGCTATCAGGAGGAATCCCAATGTTCCTGTTATAGTAAGAGGCTGGCTACACAAACAGGTATGCGTGTAGTAATCTGTTTCTGTTCAAATACTTGAATACAATCATCAGGTAAAAGTAGGTGCCTTCCAAGTAACTGAAAAAACAGAAGCTTGAATGTTGGTGATGAAAGGCAGTGTTGGGTACTTCCAGAAGCATCCATAATGAGGGGCTCGTGCTCAGCAAGTGTGAAAACCAAGTTTTATGGACAGTTTTGATTCAGAAGTGGAAACGATAAATGAATGTTGCCATTATGGTTAAATGTTGAGGCTATAACTTTGTTGTCTAAATCTGGTTATTTTCCCTGTTTTATCCTGCTGGCTTGCTACCATGCTGATCTCAGTCTCCCTCAGAACACACTATAAACCCCCAGTTGGCTGTGAAAGGCCTTATTTCATCTGCTTGCTTATGCCCTTATACCCTGATCAAAGGCTTAAGTCCAAGCCATACACCCTTTGTTCTCCAGAAGCAGGAGGGGTAAGATGAAGGGAGACAGGGACCCATCCACCACACATTGCTGTCACTGAGACCAGTGTCCAAGCAAAAGCTGGATTATAGGATTTCATCCAACAAACAATTTTTCAGCTGCTCCATCTTGAACTCTTAAGCTGACAGAAGCACATCCTTGAGTGCAAAAAGTAAATAAAGCAGTTTGTTGTATGAGAATACTTCCCTGCTTCTAATTTGGCACTCAGTGTCCATCAAATTATCATCAGAGATCCAGCAGCTAGGTTTAGGGATGAGTAGGAGAAGGCTGAAAGCTAAGGCTTACAGTTATGATTCTACATATACGGGAAAGTGAAATTGCTGACAGCCATCCACTTCCTCCTGCATGGAGAGCTGTATTCTGCTATCAACTCTGTTGACATCCACTACCCAAGTCCATTAGTTTTCAGGACAGAATCAGAACTCAGACACAGTATGTGTTTGACAGCATTGTAGTATAAAAAAGGAAGGGGAAGAAAGTCCTTGCGTACTTAATATGACTGCAGAAAGGAGAAGGGAAATAGCATATACAACATTCCTCTATTTCCTTCTGTCCCCTTTCCTCTACTTGCAAGCACTTAAAGCCTGAAGATGCTTTTGATGCTGCTGTTCTCATCAAAGCCTACCTCAGCTGAATAAGTTGTACTTGCTTAGGTTACAGTCTGGCAATTTTACAAGCTTCTAAAACTAATTTCAATATTAATATTACTCATTTTGACAAGGCGATAAATATGTAAAGATATATCTAGTTCTCCACAGGCATATTATATCTTAATTCATTAAAATGTGCACATTATGCACAGTGATTTATTTCCTAAGGAATATTCGATTAAATTACATTTTAGGTATGGGTAACATATGGGAGATTGACTGTAGAATTATAGGGGATCATTGTCTGAAATGTGAGGTCATACTTCAGCTCTTTGGGATTTTCATCTTGGTCTACAGGCAATGCTTGTTGGAGTTTGTGCCATTCAGATGCATACTTTGTTTCTTTATCGCAGGATAAATCTGTCTTGATAAAATATGCATTGGTTATGTGTAAGGTTAATCTGAATCCCGTCTTGGATGTGAGTTTAATTCCTTAAGGAAAATTAGCAGTTTGAATGTTCTACACTGATTATTTTATAGCTGGATGTTTTTCTTCTTATCTTTCTTAGCATGTAATATTTTGCTAAAATATAAACCGCTTGTTTTTGCAATTAATACCATATTTAGGTAACTTCTGCTAAACTGCTCACTGGTACAGCATTGCATGATAAGCTGTTAACTTCCCTGAAATGAAAAGCGTATCACATTTGCATTTCAGGATAGCTCTGGAATGCGATTATGGAAAAGACGATGGTTTGTGCTTGCTGATTATTGCTTGTTTTACTACAAAGGTGAGTTGATACTAGCTCTTTTGAGTTAGCCTGTAACAGTTCACCTGTTCAAATCATATTGCAAGCATAAATTAATTGAACTCTTCAGATATAGTTAGGTATTCTGAGATGATGCATAGTGAAACAATTGCTTATCCATATGTCTTTAATGAGCAGCAAATTTCAGGCCAGAGCTGGGGAACGAGGGGGTACTGTGTGATCTTTTGTCCCATAACTTTGATATATGCCAAAGTTTATGTTGCAAAACATTTGGTAGCAATACCAGTTTAAGATTTATGCCATCTCTGGTCTGTGTTGTGTTACCTACTGGCTCACATTTGGACAGCTGATTTTTTGAGAATGCACTACGGCCAGATCAGGGCATTGATTCAGCTTTAGTCCAAGGCACAATGTAGGAGTGAGAGCTTCTGAATCCAGTATTTCTACCAAAAAAAAGGTTATATGTGATCTTAGCCTGAACTTGAAGTAATGGCATTAAATAAGTTTATTTTGAAACTTTGAATATCGTGTAGTGTGTTAGAATTTTTGGAAAGCTTTGCAAAATATGAAACTTGGATTCATATTTCTAGGTGGTGCATTTCTGCTGCTGATCACTTTAGAGCCAGCAGTAATAGCGGTTTCCTAATTGTAGCAATTAGCCTAGATGTAAAATGCTAAATGGAAGGTCCGTCATGTTATGCAGCCTGTCAGAGTTCATTTGTCACAGTAAGCTTTATTCTCAAAGAGTATTCTTCTGTCTGAACCTGAAAAATCAACCCCCCCCGTCCAGTGATCTTTCTTAAAAAAATTCCATTTTGTTTCTTTAAAAATAAAACAATTTTCTCAGTGTATTACTGGTGTTGAGTCATTACAAAATTCAGGTCAGGAGGGACTTCAGGAAGAGTCTAGTCCAACCACCTGGTGAAAGCAAGATCAGGAAGAAGTCAGCCCAGGTTGCTCAGGGCTTAATCCAGTCAGGCATTGAAAACCTCCGAGGATGGAGATGGCACAGCCTCACTGGATGGCCTGTTCAGCTGCTGTTGTTCTGTTCCTCATGGGGAAAATTCTTCTCCTTATATCCAGTCTGAACTGCTCTTTTTTTCTAATTAATGCCTGTTGTCTGTCTGTCCCTAAAGGAGAATGTATTGTTACCCCATTGAAAAGTGCAGTGAATTAGGTTCTACTTTTTTTTTTTATTCAACAGACAGCAGAGAAGAGTCGGTTTTGGGTAGCATACCGTTGCCTAGTTACGTAATATCTCCAGTTGGACCTGAAGATCGCATAAATCGCAAATTTTCTTTTAAGGTACAGTTACAAAGCTTATTAGCTAATCATATTTTAAAATGTTTATTTGCATTAGAAAATATGATGATGTAAACAGAAACATAATCTGCTTTCCTATTTATTTTTTTTTAAAGTAGACCGGTTTATTGACTGCCTGTTCAAATGTGGGATAGCACTTGTTTTGTGGCTTATGAAATGACATTCATACATCTGTTACTATATAAATGTCTTTAGAGCTTAATAATATGTCTGTGAGTAAAGATCCTGTTTCTAAAATTAGAAATTAGTATTGATAAGTTCTTCTAGTACTGTTTACAGATTGACAGAAAAGTTGTCATTTTTTCTTTATGGAGTACTTGATCTCATAGTGGACTGATGGTCTTCTGGTTTTGTTGTGTTCTTTCTTGAATAAAATAATCATCTCAGTTCTTGCAGTTAAAAAATGACAACACTAGCTTTTGATGTGTACTTTCCTCATTTCAAGAGAAAAAAGAGTAACCAATTTTTTTCTCCTTTTTTTGGGGGGAGCAATAGTCACCCTAAGTGGCATGGAGTTTTTTAAAGAAAAATACTCTTGTTTTGATACGTTTTTAATGTTGGTTTGGTGTTTTTTTTTTTAAATTATAAGTATAATTTACAGTTCTAGTCTTTGTTACAAAAACCTACAAAAATGAAATAAAACATACATTCCTTTTTGTCAGTGGAGAAACCTGACTCCAGTTGATTTTCTGGGCTGCAGCATTAAGCCAAAGTTTAGAAACTTGAGTGTATGTTGCAGATTTAAATTCTACCGATAAGTGGAGCAGAACCTGTTTTTCTATGAAGCAAATGAGCTGTGTACTTTAAAAAAATAAATTTAGAAATCAGGTTTTGATCAGGTATACTTTAGTAGATCTAGAAGGAACACTTCTGTTTAAATCTTCTGTGCTGAAATTACGACGAACATGTAGTTAGCTTAGACTTCCTCTTCCGTTTGGATTTTTGGGTGGTTCTAAAATTGTAGGCTGCCTTTTGTTGCTTTGGATTCTATTTTCTAGTGGATAATGGTCTGAAATTTATTAAACAAATATTAACTTGGGAAAAGTGTTTATAAATAGACCTAGTGCACTTTGTGGAAATGTTTATAGTAATTTTTCAAATGCATCGAACATGAGATAGCAGGACAAGCTACAAAGGAACCTTTGTTTAAGAAAAACATTCCACTCCAGTATTTAATGAGTGTAATTCATCAAGCCTGCCTCTTCTAGAGCCTTTTCCTAGGAAGAAGCACATACTGAAAGAGGAGGACCCAGTGTACTTCTAGGCTTCTACTTCTCTTGAATAACTATTAGTGCAGGCTGGGGAAGGAGATAGAGAAAGTAGCAAGAATATCTAGTTGCTTTAGAGTTAAAAAAAAATCTGCTTTTTATTTTATTGAAAGGATGTTTGAAAATGCTAATCAAATGTATATTAGGATTTTCAACCTGTTTAACACTATCAGTGATAAGTGGGGGGGAAAACCCTACTTATGTGTGCATGTGCGTATATAGACACGCACAAGACACATGTTTCTGAGCGGTATCTTCTATAGGCAGGCTCTCAAGTCACGGCTGCCAAGTTGTGCTTCTCCTTTCCTGCGGAGTAGAATTCATGGTTGTGATCATGGTTAAATGTTTTCAGAAGCGATTGCAGACTTCCCCTGTTCCTTTTAGGATATCATACCTATATGAGCTCCACCAAGTCTTTAACCTGAGTCGCCTTCTGAAAATCGGCATAAGCCAGTAACCTGAGACTTTCAACATAGGGTCATTACTAAAAAGTTGATATAGAAATAGGGAGTTGATAGCAAAAGAAACTTTAGCTAGAAATCTATATAAAAAGCCACAACATATATTTCATGTATTAGTTTGCTGAGCCAGTCTTAACTCTGCTTTAGGCGTTTGATGATTGACTGCAGACTTGATGCTGCAGTTTCATTTTACTTAGAACTAACTCATAATAGGCAGCTTTTGTAAGATTCCTGACCCATGGACCCCATCCAACACTGACGTTTAATGGTCATGGAATTGGCTGTGAGTGTATGGTGGCAGAAGCATGCCCATACTGGCATTCCATCACTCACCAACCATTACCTTTATCTAATCTCTTCGGTACACTTTTGATATCCAGAGTGCAGATGGACATTCTGTCTCACAACATAGTGCAGCCAGAAATAGAAAAACATAAGCAGATTAAGCCCAAAATAAAGATAGGACTTTTTTGGATTTAAGTCCCGAATGAGTGGGAAAATGTGCCATGTCACTTTTTACATTTGGGCTGTCGTTTATTCAGATTGCTGTAAATCCTCTGTTACAATAGAGGTATTGGCTTTCAGTTTATATGGCTGTTTTAAGTAACAATGAGTTTTTGAAGCTAAGAGAAGCAATCAAACTGCAAAAAACTTCAACATTTTGGTTTGTAAAACTAAAGGAAGGAAATTTAATTAGCAAATACATGGATGTGGTTTGCATATGATTCAGTTAAAAGGAGGTTTTTAGAATATATGCTCACGAGGATATATGTTAAACCCTGCTGTTATAACATACACTGTAGGAGTTCTCAAAATGCTGTTCCTTTCATCATCTCCTAAGGCCCAGCTTTAAGCTTTTGTGTCTCTTTGGGTGTTTAGCAATTACAGACCTGCAGAACTACGTACAGGCTGTTAAAATGCAATCAAAAACCTACTTGGAAGTGTAGCAGTATGTGTGTTAAATTGTTTTGTTTAGAAACTCTGCTTTTAAGTATTTATCTTGACATATTTTTCACATTGTTTATTTGTCCCAAGCAAAGTGCTGTGACTAGCTGTAAGCTACTGTCATTAAGCTGTGTGACAGCCTTTTAGAACTCAGGATCCTACTGCATATTTAGCTCAGCAACTACCATCTTAAAGACGTTTAATTAATTGAATCACTATATATTTCATACAGTTATTTTTTGCTGATACTAATGTGAGGGAGCACAAATCAAATGTATATATTTTAATGTGAAAAAGTTTGCACAATGTTAATATATAAGCTGGAAATACTCCCTGTAATTAATAGAGAATTGACTGTACTTTTTAGTAATACAACAATTTTAAACATGAGTAGTATCAATTTATGAAGTTTAATGTCATCGCAGTCTCTTTAGAAGCCTCATTGTCCTCAGTCATGAAAACTATTTTTAATTGGTCTTACATGTGTTAAAATACATGCGAGAATACTGCAAGTAAGCTCATTTGTGTGAATCTGGCAGTAGTACAAACAGAGAAACATGGAAGGCCTACCAATGTTTGCTGTAAAGAAAACAAAACTTCATGCAAAGACAAAGTATGCAAGTATATGTTTGTATTTAGGTGCATATCTTGTTACCAAAGTCAGTGAAGGATGCTCTGATGTCCTGTAAGAGGTAGGAAGTAATGTTAGAGATAAAAAATACTCCTTTTTATTTTGATACTACCTTTTAAGTTTTTCAGAGGTTGCCAGAGCCTACGAAGCCAGGCCAAATCATTAACTCCAGAAGATGCTACTGCAGCTTATTTTTAAACACCTTCACATTATTGACAGGCTAAGATTTACTGATGGAAGTATCTGTTCATTGCTTAGACCTCCTGGGACCAGGGCAAACTTCCTATCTGTTTCTTTGATCTCACTGGTTTTCCTAAAAAATTTTTACATAGTTCCTCTATGTACTCTGGATCCGTGTTGTTTCCTTAGGCTCTTATATTGCTTATGAAGCATCTCTGAGTCTGGGCAGTCAGGTCAAGAAATTTCAAGGGCTATAAATTTGAGGGGTGCCATTTTAGAATTTGGAAAAGGGAAGGTTCTAGCTTCTAGAAGACCTGAAAAAGCCCAATATTGTTTGGGGGTGGAAGATGACTTAGATTGTGGTGTGCTGTTGTGTTTATAGAGAGGGCTCAGAGTTTTATTTCAATTTTTGCTCATAAATGTTTCATAAATATTGAACTTAAGGAGAAGGGAGAATTTCCTGTATTCTATAGCTTATTGAGACGACTAACTTTGAAAGAATACAATTATTAGAAAATGGTTCCCCTCTTCATCTCTCTGTCCTATGAACTGTGGCTTTTTCTCTCTTAGGAATTTTGAATTATTTGAGGTGAACATAACAGCTCTAGGCATTAGTTACTTTTAGTGTAGTCTTTTGTTAAGTATTTTCTTTGGAAACATGAATCTTTTCATGATTTTAACTTATTTAACTTTTTGTTCTTGTCTTGTCCTGTTGATATGCCCTTGGGGTTTACTGTCCATTTCTCCTTCTGTGCATTATGGGAGAGAGACTGCTTTTCTTCTCAATCTATCCACATTAAGGCAACTGAATGCATGAATAGGTACCAGTATTATTTTTTCCCTGTTGTGTGTATAGTGTACGTATGCGCATGTGCTGTGTTTTAGACTTTTTAGTATGCTGTAGTCATCCTAATACCCACTGCTTGGGGGGGAGGAGGGGGGATATAAAAAGAAAAAGAAAATAACTGCTAGTTTCCGTTTCTGCTAGCAGTGACATCTACAGGGGCAGGACAGCAGGACATTGGCACAAAGTGGCTTTCTTGCATATAAAACGTGCTACTAATAAATAACAAATATATTTGATTTTTCCTTTAACCGGTTTTATGTATTACAAACCTCAGAGTGTTGTGTTTGTTGACAATAACACACCGCCTCTATTATCCCTTCTGAAGCTATGAACGTTTATGGCTGTGATAGCTTCTCTCAAGGGAGAATGGTGCGACATACTTCGCATTTTTATACTGTTTTCACCTACAGCCTCTTAGGCAATGCTTTCAGCTGTGTTCATCATGCACTCCTGGAAGAGAACCTGAAAGGCAAAGGGCTATGTTGATCAGGATGTACAGGTCAATTAAGACAGATAGCTGTTAAATCCATTTATTGATGTGGTCTGCAGTCTCTGCAGATAGTTACCCAAGGTTCTGGTTTTTTTTGGCAAGTATATAACCGTGAATGGTAGGGTCCTACTGTGTCACGTGCAGCAGGGCGTACGTAGTCTGCTTTTCTGCAGGAATTGCTTCATTTCTGAATTCTAGCATCTTTGTCTATGGGCTCAACATGGTCTGTGAAGGAAACCTGTAGTCATGACGTCTAGCGTTAAAATCACCTATTTCCTTTACATCTTGAGCTGCCAATTTTTGGTCTGTCCTTACACAGGATGCTAACCATAAATTGCCATGAATTAAATGCTTCTAAACCATATTTGTTTTGGCCACTTGTAATGGTGTCAGAATGGCAAAAAAAACCAACCCCAACCCAACCAAACAAAAAACCCATGCCAAAAAAACAACAACAACAACAAAAACAAACAAACAAACAAACAAAACAACAACAACAACAAAAAAAAAAACCACAAACACCCCACAACCCAATACAATGAAGAAAACCCAAAGAACTCAACCAGGCAAACATGAAAAAAATTCTTTGATTCCTAAATAGCCAATTGATCAGAGCTACTGTTTCATGTATGTAAGTCCTGTTTTCCTGAGGTAAGGGAGGCAGCTAATGGTGGAGAAGGAGAAACCACCTTGTATTCCCTTATCAGCCAACGCTGTTGGGAAGCAGAGACTCGTTCTAGCAGGAGAGTGTCTTGGACTTCTGTCACCCTTTCCTTCTCTTCCTTCTCCTCCTCCTTTTTCTATCTGGCTTTTGTGCTGCAGTCATCCTTTCCATCACAGGTGTGATGGCAGGCCAGGCACTGACCTCTGCGGAGACTATTGCCACACTTTTCAAAACACACTGAGGCTTCCATACTTCAGGCACATAAGTGAAAGGCCACTTTTCACACAGTTACAAGAACAGACTGCAGTGAAAGGGGGTAAATTTTCCACAAAACTTAAAGCACTGTTAATAGTAAGCAAATATTTTGCTCTCTGGAGTTGTTGATACGAGTCTCTGCGATTATGCTAATTTGGGAAATTCAGGGTAAACAACTGAAATTATAATGTGTAGGGAGGGCTGCACTGGATTAAATAGCCTGGGTTTTGTCAAAACGATTGCTGTGTTTCTGAAGCCATCTGTGACGGTGGATTGTTTGGGGTTTTTTAAATTTGAAATAATGAGGGGGAGAGGATTTCATCAAAATAAAAAGACCAGTCATTTAGGGAAGATATGTAAGTATGTTCACAGAATCACCGAATGGTAGGGGTTGAAAGGGATGTCTGGAGATCATCTTGTCCAATCCCACTGCTTGAGGAGGGACACCCAGAGCAGGGGGCACAGGAGTGACTCCAGGTGGGTTTTGAATGTCTCCAGGGAAGGAGACTCCACAACCCCCCTGGGCAGCCTGTGCCACTGCTGTCACCCGCACAGGAAAGAAGTTTTTTTTCATATTGAGGTGGAACTTCCTGTGTTCCAACTTGAGCCCATTGCCCCTTGTCCTGTCGTTGGGCACTATTGAAAAGAGTCTAGTCCCATCATCCTGACACACACACCCTTTAGATATTTATAGGTATTGATGAAATCCCCCCTCAGCCTTCTCTTGTCCAGGCTGAACAAACCCAAGTCTCTCATCCTTTCCTCACAAGGGAGACGTTCCAGCCCCTGATCATCTTGGTAGCTCTCCGCTGGACTTGCTCAAGCAGTTCCACGTCCTTCTTAAACTGGGGGCCCCAAAACTGGACACGGTACTCAGAACACTATCTCGCTAGGGCAGAATAGAGAGGGAGGATAACCTCTTTCGATCTGCTGGCCACACTCCTTTTAATGCAGCCCAGGATACCGTTGGCCTTCTTGGCCACAAGGGCACACTGCTGGCTCATGGTCAGCTTGTTGTCCACCAGCACTCCCAGGTCCTTCTCAACAGAGCCACTTTTCAGTAGGTCAGCCCCCAACCTGTGCTGGTGCATGGGGTTGTTCCTCCCCAGGTGCAGGACCTTGCACTTGCTCTTGTTGCATTTCATCAGGTTCCCCTCAGCCCAGCTCTCCAGCCTGTCCATGTCTCGTTGGATGGCAGCACAGCCTTCTGGTGTGTCAGCCACTCCTCCCAGCTTGGTATCATCAGCAAACTTGCTGAGGTTACACTCTGTCCCATTGTCCACGTCATTGATGAATATGTTGAACATGACTGGACGCAGCACAGACCCCTGGGGAACACCACTAGTGACAGGCCTCCACCCAGACACTGCCCCATTGATCACAACTCTGAGTTCTGTTGTTGAGCCAGTTCTCTGTCCACCTCGCTGCCCACTCATCCAGCCCACACTTCCTTAGCTTGCCTGTGAGGAGGCTATGGGAGACAGTGTCGAATGCCTTACTGAGGTTGAGATAGACAATATCCACTGCCCTTCCTTCATCAACCCAGCCAGTCATGCCATCATAGAAGGCTATCAGGTTGGTCAGGCATGATCTTCCCTTGGTGAATCCATGTTGACTACTTCTGATAACCTTTAAAAGAAGATGCAGCCAAATTAAAACTGGAGATAAGTTATTTCCTTTTAAAAGAACCTCATCTTAGCAGTGTTTCATGGTATTAGCTTTTGTGTGTGATAGCAGGTTTAGTTTTATAAAAAGCAGTTTAAATTACTGATTTTGTTTTAATATCATTACAAGAGCTTTCAAGCTATGTACTGCCTTCAGTTTTTTGGAAAGTAAGGAGATGAATCTCTCCCTGCTAATATGAAACACATCTGTAAAGTAACTTTGAGGAAATATAGTCAACTGATATGACTTAGTAATATCTATACTATCACTTACAGAAATGTGGATGAGATTTGATTAAATTCAACTAGCCTAGGGTTACAAAGACATTCCGTATTGAATATATTTATAGAGGGATTTCAAAATACCTCTAGTTTGCGGTGGAATTACCTGGAGTATTTTGGTGTGCAGAGATACTTGTCAGTATTTTATGTGCTGTGATCATTCCATCAGTATTACTAACTTTATCAGTAAGTCTTGTGATTTTACAGCTGATGTAGAGGTTCAAGTGCACGCTTTAACCAAAAGATCTTAACATGCATTATAATAAGTTCTTAAATAAGCAGTTTAATTGCTTGAATTGTAAGATTTTTGTCTGTGTTATGTCTGAATAAATTGCTTTATTAAATGAGCTGGGAAAATTGGCTTGCTTACGCATGTCTCAGTGAGAATTTCTTTAATTTGTTTTGTATGGTATTTATGTCAAAGGAAATGTATCTTAAGAGAAAATGAAAAGCTGAAATTTCCTACTGTGAAAAAGAGAAGTGCTGTGCTTTTTGCTTAATAGTGCAAGAAAGAGACAGAAGAATTTCAGTAAAAACTACAGAGTGCAGAGTGTAGTGCAGAGTTTGCTGCACTACGGCCTGTGTAGTAATGTGGCAGTGTAATAATTTTACCCAAAATTCAAAAAGAAGTCAAAGAATCTGGAAGGTTATCTAAAGATATCAGGAAAAATTACAGTAAATTTTCTGGGGAAAAAATGAAAGAGCACCCTGACTTTCTTTTCTTCTTTTTTTTTTTTTCTTTCTCCTTGCAGGCTGTGCATACAGGTATGCGGGCATATATTTATAATAAGAATTCTGTTATTGGCTCTCAGGCAGAGCATTCAGGGATGCGGACATACTACTTCAGTGCAGATACCCAAGAGGATATGAATGGCTGGATCCGGGCTATGAATCAAGCTGCTCTTATGCAAACACGCTCTTCACTGAAGAGGCAAGTTCAGTACACAAACTGTTAACTTTTAAAATTGTTTTTAATATATTTTATATATGTATAAAATCAAACTGGTGATTTCTGAAAGTGGTATCTGTAAATATCTGCATGAAACTCATTCCCATTTTAAAGAAAAAATTATTTTTAATTTACATTCTGTTGCAAATCAGTTAATGTTAATTAAGAAAACCTGGTGTTCAGTAGTTGTGTCTACACACAAATTGTGTGCCCACATTTAGTGACATGGATTAATTTCTGTGAATATATACTTTTTTTTAGGGAATTTCATTTTAAAAGTTACAGCTTTTGTGAGTAAATTCATACACCTGCAACAGCCAATTGGCAGCCTTGAGGGGAGAGAAGTAAAAGGGGAAAGAGAAGAGTAACGAGTTGTTTCAAATTAGTGTTTTGAAGGAGGATTAATATGCTGTTAAGAGGGAAAAGAATGTTAAAGATGGGTAAATCATTAAGTGCATAGAGTTATGGATATTAACTAGTTTATGCAGGTATTAACTGCTTATTTTTTACATACTGTGGTGGCCTTTAGTACTTGTAAGAGCTTTTTATATTTTTCTTGGTGTAGAAAAAAAGCACTGTGACAAAAGGAGGATGTCCTTTGTCCCACTGTTCTTAATTAGTGCTAGAGGCAAACACATTTAGCTGCTCCTTCATGTGTTTCCAGTTTCTCCCTTTTCTTAAAATCTGTGTAGCCTTCATGTTTTGACTTGGGGAATGTGATTCTTTCCCTACAACTCCTTGTGAGACAACCCTGCTTTTAACCTTGGGGGCTGTGGGGAGCAAAATGTCATAGTGCAGTCTCTCGCTACTCCTTGCTTTTGGCAAATCAAATATAAGCAAAGGCTCAACATATCTTCCAGAGCTTTGCATCCTATATGATTTTGTGTTAAGATTTTCTGGATTTAATTAAAATTTCAAACAACGTGTAACATGTTACCTATTTTTCTTTATAAGGATAGGAATAATTTTCAATTATTCCTATCCTTATAAAAAATAAATATATATAAAAATATATATAAAAAATGGGGGAAGTCTGGCATGGTAGAAGTATTGATTCAGTGTCCTTCCTCCTAGTAGACTACGCAATTTGAGACACTAAAGTGGACTGAAGTGAAAACAATTGGTTCGTGGCACTTACTCAGAATTCACGTTCCATAAAGCTTTAAAGGAGCTGAACTTAGTTTCAGAGAAGATGAGGTGCTACTCTGAGATTTATGATACTCCATTGAATTGTAAGAGAAAAATAGTTGTTGAGAAGCTTATCACTGTATGGAGATGAAGACAATTACAAAGGAAATAAGTTATGTGTCAAAAACAACATAAAACTTTTAAGATCCTTAGACATCTTATAGTGTAGTAAGTTTAATATCAAGATTTCTGGTACAGAATTTTTGAAATATTTAGATAATAAGGTAAATAAGTAAACTAGTGTGCATTGCAGCATGTATTAGGAGCAATGGAGATGTGTTTAATTTTACTTTTTGCAGGAATAGCCCCCAGGTTAGAAATTCCCTGGACAGTGTTAGTCTAAACTCAAGTGTAGATATTGTTCTGTCCTCTTGGCCAGAAATTACTAGGCAGGCCCTAAGGCCATCTACAAAGATATGAAAGACTTTTTTGACTTTGATATGAGCAGTTGGCGTTTTGGTTTATGGCTCTTCAGTGTTTCCCAGAATAGGCAGACTTTCTTTTTTACAGTTGTTTGTATGTAATATTACACAAGTTGAGCACTTCTCTCATATGATGTTAGTGTTTTCAGTCATTTTTGTAGAGGCATATCAATTATTTCTGCTTCCTTGATAGCACTGTAAAGGCAACTTTTGTCTAACCACAATAACAACTGAGTTTTGCTGTGCATAGGTATCTTACTGTACTTCTGTCAAATTTATCACAGCCTGGAGAAGGTGCTTTTGTGGGTATCCTTTCTCAAATAGTAACAACTTCCAACTTCTCCCAATTAAGCAGTGTTCATTACTGACATGTATTTTCTTTTCAGAGAAACTGAAAAAGTGGATCAGCAAGCTGTTCCCCAAGTCAACCATGTGGATGCCTGTAAAGAGTGTGTGAAGGCAGAGATTACAGATACAAAAGAAAGTTATCAAAAATCAGCTGAAATGCTTGGATATGATAAGCGTGAAGATATAAGAAGAGAAAAAGAGGAGGAGGAGCGTTATATCCACAGAAAAGAAACTCTGGAAACTAAGAAGGGAAAGGCTAAGCATGCGTTAACAGAAGCTGATTCATTATTTCCAGACTTAATGAATGCATCCCGGTCCCAAGTAGCTCAGCCTCAGCCAGCTGAGAAGAATGGAACACTTCCTAGTTCATTAAGTACGAGTGCTGGCCTAGTGGAGCAGAATGGTACCAGCTCGTATAAAAGGGGGTTTGTTCCCAGAACAAATCCAGATAAACAGATTCAAAGAAAAAGTAACATGGCTCAAGTGGAGCACTGGGTGAAAGTCCAAAAAGGAGATACGAGAAGGTTAGTAATAGGCCCATCTTTAAATAGACTGACAAATGGGGTTTTCTTAAATTAAAGTAAAATATGTATTAGTACTATGTTTAGTGCAAATCAGAATGGTATTTTAGAGAGGCAATATATAACAAAGCTTACTTTCTCCTCTAGTGCACAATGGTATTTTTCAGGTGTTAATCTCATAGGAAAATCAATATGGGATTGGCTCATCAAATCCCTTTATATTGCAAATAGAAAAAGTGAGATTAGAGTGCTTTTTTTTGTACTGTTTTTAATCACTGTGGATGCTTAAAACTTCTTAAAAATTTACTGCAGTTGAACAGCCAGAAAGTGAAGTGCAGCCCTCAGTTACCTCTTATTCATAAACAACTACACAGTATGAATTATAGAATATACTTTGTTTCCACTTAAAAGTAAAGAATGCTGATTTTTTTCCTCCCTTCTGTTCCTGTTTCAAAAATTCATTCACTCCTCTGTATCAGATCACTGCACTCAAAGTCACAGCGTGCACATCACATATTGAAAAGTCTCCGTATATTCATTTAGTTCATGAAGAGGTCCTAGGACGTTCCCGTGGGCTCCAGGATTCTCTTTTCCCTTTTTTGTCCCTAAAAATTACATACATTGTACCAAGAGGTAGAATGCCCACTGGAATGCTTTTGTGATTTGAAAATCTCGTAATTGCTTTACTTTCAAAGTGTGCAGTCAGATTAGGGACCAGTTCTAAAAATGAAGTAATGAATATATGCGTCTGTTCAGAATGTTACCTTGTGTCAAGTGGCAGGAAAGACAGTTGGGTCTGTGTTGCACATGAGGATTTTTCAAATATGTTTTGCCTACTGAATTAATACCTTATAAATTTGCTAAAATCTAATTATAGAACAATAGGAGACGTTAGCCTGTGGTTTTTAGGAGGGAGAAAATATTTTGGGCATTTTTTAAATGCTTATTGAAGCTAACACTTGTCATTTTGGATCCAGTAAGAAATTTAAGGTTTGGTAATTCTGTTTGGAAGTCCATTCTTCTGTTATCTTTGGAATTACCCTTAAAGAAGCTTTCGTACTTCTCAATTTTACTTAATGTTCTCCTAGACTGCTAGAGTCAGTTTACTTGCATGTTTTTTACTTGGTTATCAGTCAGTGGTTCCTGAAAGAATATGACTTCAATGAAAAGAAAGTACTTGGTATGTTAGTTCTTCTTACATGCGCAGATGTATTAGCCTAAAACTATACAGAAAACTACTGAACTAATTAGCCAGCGCTTAAGAAAACTTCTATTGATTTTTTTCACATCAGGAGTACAGGCAATGAACAGGCTTGACTGATAGTTAAATAAGTACTGTTTTCTCCCTAATTACTCTTTCCAGTAAATCTGCTTTAGGTGTGTATCAGGTGTAGTGTTAGGATCATGTTGTTGCAGGTGCCAGTGTTTGTTCTAGATAAAACCAGCTACCTCAGCTGGAGTGGTTAAGTACTCAGTGAAAATTTTGCAAGGGTTAACTGCAGTGATGTAACCAAAATTTTCTTCTTACTTTAAACGCTTCCTTTATGATTTATTTTAGCTCAGTTGACCTTGTTTTCTTTGTCTTTCCCTGACAAATGCTGTTATATTCTCTGCATTCAGAATAAATTACACATTACCTTCCCAAAGATTAATGGATTGATTTTTAAATGGCACCTTCTGTCAACCTGCTGAGGTGGTTGCAGTGCAGTTAACTGATGGATAAAAGAGGCATGTTAGTTGTTAAATGTCCTGATTTCCGGATATAGAAATTTAAGGTAGAGATGATAATTTGACTGACATTCCATTTTGACTTTAGTAAGTCTGAGCAGACCACTTAATTTCTTAATGCTACATGTTTACTGTTATTCCACCTGAAACGTTATAAATAACGAACCTCAGAGGATTTAGAAGCTGTCGAACACAGAATTTGAACACTGAATATTTTTGAACACAGAATGAGTACGGTTTTATTTGTTTCCTGGCTCACGTGTATAAAGATGCAATGCTTGCCAGGAACTTGATTATGATAAGAAAGAACTATTTCAGCTAGAGGCTTCACACAAGTACAGCAGTTCGTATAATTATTTGCAGGATTGTACTTTTTATACAGATATTCAGATTTTTTGAATAGATATTTTACCTACCATTTTTATAAAGCACTCAGAACTCTTTGATAACTAGTAAATGTTAGCTGCACTACAGCTATGTCCAATGTAGTCAGCTAACCCCACTCTGATCTTGGCAAAGGGGAACACCTGCTTTGGTAAGGTTCATGCCAGCCTTTGAGAGAGATCTAGAGAATTGGAAGGAGGTTTCAAAGGAGTCTTTCAGATTCTGGTTTTAAGTAATTAAAGGTCAGAACCATAAAACTGTAGCTGTCCAGAAATTACTAGTCTTTGATCGGATTCCAGTGCCTGGATAGAAATATTGAATGCATAATTGTAAAGAATCTGATATTTCTAACAGTCAATTTGCACTTCTAAAAACCAAATAAATCTGATAAATGTAAGCTTAATATTTCCAACTATATGCAGTCATGTTGAGGAATTTCCTTCCTTGCAAATAAGGTGTTAAACATTTCTTGTTATGCAGAACATTTCATGTCTTCCTGATTTGCCTAAGGAAGAAACACTACTTGTCTTTGTTAGCTTCTGTGAGTTCCCGTGGATGGGCATCGTGTTTCCAATAATTGTATTTGTTTTCTTTTGAACATGTATCTTCTCTGTGTACAATTATCTTCTGTGTGGTTGCTTCCCATTGCAGACCCTGAATGGTTTTCATGCAAAAAGTCATATTTTATATTCTTTATACCTCATCATTCAAGACAGAGAGATTCTTGAGAACATCTGCTTTTGCTCATTTTTACTCTTGATCCCTGAGAAAGCAATTGTCCAGAGTCCACTGTGGACTAATTTGAGTCATTTGGGACATTGTTCCTTCCCTCTTCTAGAAATTGGTATGTTGTCTTGGTGCCTATTTTTGTATTATGCAAATTATTTTAAGGGTCTGAAACCTTATGTGGTAGAGATGCCACCTGCCTATAGCCTGTCATCTTAGCTGGAGGTCTCTCCCTACTTCATATACTGAGAAATTACAACCTGCCTGTATGTAGGCAGTAGCCCCTGAAGTTCATCTTTGAATATGAGTTTCCCTGTGCAATGCAATGCACGTGAAACTTTGTTCTTTTTTCTAGCAGGCAGAAGTATTGCATGAAGCTGGCATTTCACAGCTGCCTAAAGTACTGCTTTCATCCACATGGTTTTTAGTTCCTCTCAGACAAATGCATCCTTTTCTAGTGAAAGACATGATTACTTTTTCCCCCCAAAGCTCACAGAGTCTTTATTTTTCAGACTGCTTTTGCCTGTAAAACTGCTAGCCCTGATGACTTCACTGACTACCAGTAATTCCTGCTGATCTGAATATTTTACCCTTTCATGTCCAATTAGAAAATAACCATACACAGATGGTTTGGAACTTTCAGTAGTTTGCCTTCATGAAGGCTCCACTAGGTTGGAGTATAGTCAAGCCGTCTTCTTTTATTTTTTTTTTTCCACAGAGAAATCACCAAAAGAATCTGTACTAGCTTCGTGCCTGTCTCTGTCCTTTTGAAGCATTACCTGCTCCATACTTTCTCAGTTCTCATTCCTATCTAGAAAAAAACCACATTTCTATCAACCGCTTTGATATTCGTGTGGAAAGATTTGTCAGTACGTGCAGAGGCAGAGTACTTACGATGTAATGAGCTAGACAAATAAAAGAGGTTACTTGACCACTCAAACCTGATCTTTGGGTTGCCTCTGTTCATACTACCTTCCTGCTTTAACCATCAGTGTGAAATCTGAGGATAACATCAAGGTTCTGTGGCATGAGAGAGCAGAGTTTTTATGAAATTGTAATCCTCCATGCAGCACAGGGCGGTTATTCTGCTTTCTGACAAGAGGAATTATTTCTCTCAGGAGCATCCATATTTCAAGGCAGCTCAACAGTACCAAATACTGCCAGCAAAAATAGACAGAGGCAGCAACTGAGCAGAATTTACTGGTAGCCATTCTTTTTCCCCTGTTTCTGTTATTCTTGGATGCTGAACAAGGATGTTCTTTTCCATACTGCCCTTTCTTTCATGTGGAATTTCTGCAGTTTGCACACCATCGGGTCTCCCTCTCATGCAGAGTGTGGAATCTACCAAGTGGAGTGATGAGCATGTTCTGAGTTTCTATATTTGTGGGTTTTGTTTGTTTTATTTTTTGTATTGTTCCTCTGTAACAAGTCTAACAGAATAGTTTTCTGTTTAGAGATCATAGAATCAATGGGCGAGTGACTGCAAAAACAACCCCCCCAGATGTTTAACTGGAGAATCAGAAATTAGAGGCTATGGAAAGATTTTTTACTTCAAAGTAGGAGAGGGAGCTAACTACACTTTGTCAAAGCTTTTGCCAGTTCTGTTTTGCCTCTCTATCTACTAAAAGATTTAATTTCGACAGTTTAAGTGCGTTATGGATGCAGTACTAAAGCCAGGATATAATGCATCTTCTTATATTCTAGTTTGCCGATGAGTTCTGTAGAAAAAAGCATTGTGTTGCTTAAAACAGTAGAATCAGTAGCATTAGGCCAGATGAAAGTAAGTCATACAGACTTGGGGACTTTGAGCAATTTCTTACCTTTATTTTTGCTTCATTCACGTGAACAAAAACTATCTGAAATACTCATTCTGTGATTGGTGAGATTTCTTCTCACACTTTAAGGTAATTTTTTTATAATGAGCATGCATTTGTTGTTCGTAAACTGCACCACCTGGTGGTGAGCAGGCCTTTGGTGAAAAGGAATGTTTTAATTTATGGATTTGCTCTTTAAACATAATAATTCCTTTCTTAATGTTCTTGACATTCTTTTGGTCTAAGTACATAATACAGCTGTCCCTTAGGTTTATTTCTAGTAGGTCATCCTAAGTTAGACACTGCATTAAAAGCCTGTATTTATACTATTTGCAGCTTTGTGTGAGCACAGTGTAATGTTTTTGTGCAGGGTAAATTTAATCAATATTACTTTGTTAATATTTCGTAAATTCTTTTTAAATGACTTGTGTATTTTGTCTTGTAGTTGCTGTGCTAATGTCATTAGAGTTTGGGTTTTTTATCAGTCATTCCCACTCATCAGTGTATGCTAAAATGTACCCCTTTTCCCTCCCCCCTCTCCTTTACAGCCTCACTTCTGATCACACTCTTACACGTCAGGGTCCCAATCCACCTTTTCCTGAAAACTATCACACTTTGCCAAAGAATACCAGGCAGCCTTCAGGGAGCTCACCACCACCACCAAACCGCAATTTGCCAAGTGACTACAAATATGCACAAGACCGTGTTAGCCACTTGAAGATGTCCCAGGAGGAAAGGAAAGCAAATAAGGATGGAACTGTTTGGCAGCTATATGAGTGGCAGCAGAGACAGCAATTTAAACACGGCAGCCCCACTGCCCCACTTTATGTAGGTTCTTCAGACTTTATTGATCGTGCTAAGTCAAAAAGTTCATTAGATGTTCCACGATCAATATCTGTTCCGCCCTCTCCATCTGATATTCCTCCACCTGGACCTCCAAAAAGCTTTCCCCTAAGGAGACCACATACTCCTGCAGAAAGGCTTACAGTTAAACCATCTGATGAGAGACAGACTGTAGACGTTCCTTTTGCTGGATCACCCAGGAAGATACGAAGTAATGCTGTAAAGGTTTGTGTACAGTATAACTGATTTCAAACTATTCTACATGTGGTGTCATACATTGGTAATTTAATTTAGCAATTTTCATTGCATCCTTTCTTGTGTGTGAAAGATCATGCAAGTTGTAGAAGTTAATACAATTAATAATTTTGTCCTAAAACTCTTATCTCTCTGATCATTTCAAATTTATTAATTTTTGTTGGTTTGGAAAGTTGAAATGGTGGCACATCACATTGGTTTGGAGTATTTTTCTTCAAAAACCGGAAGGCATATGTTTATATGTATAAAATATACAAATAGTAGTATTTTAATGTAGAGAGTAGGTATAAAACTCAGCAGAATTAACTCTTGATTATTACTTTTGCTTGCAGTCTTCAGTGTTTGCTGTGCCTGCTTTCTCTACATGTTTTGCTAGTGTAGTCAGTCTTACAGCTGATTCAGTTTGTAGTTATGGCTAAAAACATAATTTTTCATGCATTTGATAGTTTAAGCCTTTTGCAGAGTCTTTAGCATTGGGCTAACCAAAATTAAATAGTGTTAGTCTGAAACTTTAACCTTCTGCAGAATTTCTGTGTGGGTTTTCTGTAGGCACTGTTGTACCCTCTTATCCAGAGGTGACAGAGGTTTTGCTATTTGGTACACCACATGGCTCTCCTTGCCTAAGGAAATTGGGGAAATTCAGGATTGAATATATGTAGAATTTTTCTTGGAAGCTCTTACACTGGAATAAGTGGAATTGAAAGCCTCTGTATTCACCTATTTTTTTACCTCAACCACGGGCTCTGGTGGGAGAAGTGTTCGCAAAGGAGGATACCTGTGAATTCAGATACCCAGCGTGGGTTCAAGACCATGACTTCAGGTTGCATGCCGGCTTCATGCACAGTTTAGATTTTTTCCCTAGTGTATATGCAGCGTAACTGTCGGGTGTCTTTCAGCATTTATAGATTTGTAATATTCCCTCAGAGGATGAAATAGTCTAGTGATGTGCAGCACTGGAAATTAATTTTTTTTTTTTTGACTCCTGATTATATTATAGCAGACATTGGTTTCTCCATGTGTAAGCTGAAGGAGCATTACATCCCTTATGAAGGAATGTACAGCAGTCTTTTCCCTTCCTGTGCAATGTAGCTGCATAAATTTTGCTCATAAAACTCCTTTTATGTCATATTAGTTTTACCAATATAGGGAAACACAGTTTTCCTTGTCTGTAAAACTTTTCTCTGAAGCTTCTGTAAAAGTTTCTAGAGAAAAATGCTCATGTTTTAACATGTAAGCACACAGCATCGTTTTACATATTAATATATATGTCTACAGAACTCTGTGATACTCCTTACTCCCTGGAATGCTTTATTAAAATCCATCCAGTTAGACTTAAAAATTAAAAAAAAAAAAAAAAAGGAGAGAGAGGGAAAAAAAAGGCAGACCAAAACAGCATTCAGTGAGATTCAGAGGCAGGAATAAAAATGTATCATCAGACATTTATTCTGCCTTGAAGAAAGCCATAAATGTTTGGCATTAAGAGAAAGGTGAAAGAATGGATGTGCAGTAGGTTTTCATACTATAGCAGAAAGGGACAGATCAAATACAGTTATTTAATTAAACCTGATATTAATGAAACCCATTGCCACAAGGTGTCACTCATGTCAGTAGCAAAGTGTTCCCTGGCTAATAGGGGGCATTCACAGTTACTGTATGGAGCACAAGCCTGCATAAGGGCATAAGCCCAACCAGCCTTTCTCTGGAGACATTAAGTGGGGGGGAAACTTTATGAATATTTTTTTCATTTGCTGGAAGCAACCTTGCATGTTCTGATGAAGCATCTTGTGCTGCCAGAATCTGCTGATCTGCCCAACATCACAGGTGCTAAATTTGTTTTTATTCATTCATAAGTTTTACTTAATCATCAGAGGATCTGGCTGGCCCATGAATGTTACCTTAATCTAAGCATGCCCTGAATTCAGATACAAAATTTGTGGCAGAGGTCCATATCTTCTGAATTTTCCATCAAGTACAACACACCTCTCACTTGAGACAATCCTTACAGTTGTGGCTGTGGCTTCTTACAGAGCTCAACTCACGTTGATCGACGGTCTATGCCTGCTATGGGTTACATGACACATACTGTGAGCGCACCCAGTTTGCATGGCAAGTCGGTAAGTTAACAGAGCAGTTACTATTCCTTTTGTGTCATTGTAGTATTGTAGTTAAGCTGTAAATCCTGCTCATTCTGTAGCAGTTGTATTTTTATTAGTTAAAAAATAAATAAGTTGAACGAGAACTTAATCTTAACCAGCTCCCAGTAAAGCCTGTAGGAATTTTCCTGTTATCTGCAATGTGAACAGGGTTGAGCTGTCTGTTATTACACGATTCAACTTTTATTATGTTTGTTTGACCAAATGCAGAGTTAATGAAATAATTGCTTAATCATGTCAAGTAACTGCTTTCTGGGCACTGAGGTGAAAAATGTAATTACAGTTACTCTCCCTGAAGACTGCTAATTTCCTCTTTACAATGTGTCTAAATACCTGCAGCCTGAAGAGCTAACATTGCTTCTCATTCGATTAAGGAGACATCAGGCTAAGTTGGCTAGTATACGAAATTACACAATCGCACAATTACTGCAGCACTTGCCAACTAATTCCACCTATCAGGTCAGCTGCTGCTTGGCTCATCTGTGCCGTATGACATTTTGTGACTCTGCAAATGCTTCATTAGTGGCATGCTTGAGTCTGTGCTTTCTTGCCCATTCTTTGGTATTCTACAATTCCCAGGTCGTTTGCGGCTTTTCTTTGCTACTGTATTTGCTATAAAAGATGAGCGTTTTAAGTTATAGGGCACCAGTGCATATGTTTCAAAGTGTTACATATACTTCCTTTTTATACTATTTCTGAAAATGCTGCATCTTCAGAAATGTGGGTTAAAATATTAGATAAGTTCATTCTAAGCAAAACCATTTTTTTTGTGCTGCTTTCATGATGGGATTGGCTCCCTGTGCCACATGCTGCATCATCTGCAAATTGAAATGCATCAGCCAGTTTGTACTTTCATACAAGCTTGTAACTGTGCAGTTCTGCAGGTGAACATTGGTTCATAAAAGCTCCTGGGCACCTTGGATCATCAACAGTGCTCTTGATTGCACTGATGTATGAAACTTAGAAATGTGAGATCAAACAGAAATGTACTTACAGAGCTCTTTGGTTCATATTAGAGCCTCAAAAATGGAGCTGTCTGGGAATAAAATGTGGTGACTTCTCTTGGAATTGGTGAAGGCTTTGTATTGGTCCAAAACTAAAGGAATTATTTTGAATTTGAAAAAGTTTCATTTCCCAACTTACCTCACCTACAGAACGACGGCACTAAGATGGTTGATAGTAACAGGGGTTTCTCCAAAAATGGGCAGACTTTCTAGTCAGGTCCTCAGCCAGACTTACAAGCTGATTGGACAAGAATCGTAAGTGAATACCGCTAAAGAAATGCAAGTGTGATCTACTGATTTTATGGAATAAAGGGTTTTTCTTTTCTTTTTTAACTACACATTGTCATTGCCTCAAAACTTGAGAAAAGGTATAGTTGTGTTTTTCTTATTTTCTGAAGTTTAATGTACCCAGGATATAAAATCCTGCCAAAATAGCAATAAAATTCTAGGAATTTTGGGCTGTTTTGGCTGATTACAAAGCACTTTTGCAACAGTTAAGCTTTATTTTGTTCCGTATTTTAAATACCCTTTTTGAAAAAAGGAGAAATAACTTTGTTATGACTTCTGTGCACGCTTTTCTTGAAGCCACTGTAATGAAGATGTTGGTAGGTGAATGTAACTATAAAATTAAGGTGATAGAAATTACAGGTGAGCCAGTGAAAACTAAGGATCAGGTTGAATTCTATTACTTAAAAGGCAAAATGGATTCTATAATCATAGAAGTGAGATCTTTTTTGGTATTTTATTCACAAAACCTATTTTGTACTTTCCCTGAATAAAGGAATTAATATCTTAAAATGTGTATGAAATGTAATCAAAAGTATTCTAATGATTTGTTATATAATGGCTTCAATTTACATTTGACATGCAGTTAGGTACAAGTCTTCTCTTCTCCCAGTGAGGCATATTGTGCTGGAGGACAACACCATAACTTTTTCAGTGAAGGATAGTCAGTAGAAATTATCTTGAAAAAATAACTTCTGAAAACCTATTGTTTCAGGTAGTTACATGTCTCATTAGAGGTGGAACACTCAAATCTATATGTTTGGAGGGTGGGCATGAGGTAGTAATGTCCTTGGGAAATACTTTTGCCCATTTATCAGCTGTAAAGAGCAATATGCTGGTGGAGCAAATGTGCTTTTTTTATGTACTTCCTACTCTGTTATTTTGTTTCTTCTTTTGTCCATTTTCTTATATATAACCAATCCAAGTATTCTGAAATTGTTTCAAACATTCAAATACACTGCTTTTTTTTTTTCCCCCATGTACTTATCTGAAGGCGGATGACACTTATATCCAGTTGAAAAAGGATTTGGAGTATTTGGATCTAAAGGTACAATCTTTTACGAGTCTACTTCCTTTTTTTTATTTTTTTTTTCCCCTTAATCCAAGTGGTCTTTTGTGTATCATCTTTGTACATGCAGGTTTTCAGATCACCTTCTGTTCAGAGATAGAAACCCTGTCTTTTGCCGTCACTGTTGTGCTTAGCATATTGCATGTCTTTATAGTAGTGGCTATACAATTGAAGTGCAAACTCAAAAAAATTTAGTTGCTTCAGTTTGTAGGAAGAACTTGTGTTACTGGTACTCCAGGTGAATGATATTATGTAATTTTAGAGAAATCACATTAAAAACTGATCGAAAATATTGTCTGCTGTAGCTTAGAACAGATATGAAGTCAACTGCTCTAAGTTAAAATAGGGTGTTCTCTTAAGCCAGCTTTTTCCCTTTAAATATTGGGCTGGCTTTTTCCTTGTTTTTATGACATGCTGTATATACAATTAATCACCACATTTTCACAAGAAAGCAAGACATTAACACCTGTCATTGTTTTCATATTATTACAGACAACAGATTTCAAATGCACCCATTCATCCATCCAAAAATGTTACATGATATTTCCTTAAAAAAAAAAAGATATTGAGCATCAAAGCATCTGTCTAAACTAAATGACTTCTCTATCTGGTACACCTGATATTTGGCAGTTTGAAAGCAAATCTGGACTTACTGATACCAGGTTTTGAAGAAAAAAAACCCAAAACATACAATTATTTTGCTTAGCAAAGCAGCTCTACCACCTTCTATGGTGTGTAGGATGTCTCACCATATATAAATCATACGGTCTTTCTGAAAATAAAGGTGGAGTGAAATTTGACACCTTGTTATCCTTATTGTTTTCATGTACGTGGTTCTTACTGGTACCATGGAGCACTGCATATGTGGAACTAATGAGCTTACTAGACCTATTAGTGTGTGTATTTCAGTTTAATCTGATGTTTTAATGGCTGAGTATATAACCAAATATATCAATGGAAAATATTAAGAATACATATTACACATGTGTATAAAGTCATATCTATAAATATAGAATATTTATCACATAATATATGCAGTATGTGTAGTCTAAATGATTAAATATGGAAACTGTAGTAATTAATATATGAATTTAAAATTGGTTGGACACAATTCACTTTAGGCCTTGTTCTTGGTTTGTTCATGGCTTTACCAAATGTAACTGCCTCCCAAGCCGTCAGCTGAATTTTATGACAAATTTCAGTTTAAAAGGTCCTACAGTTTGAGAAATTTTGAACAAACGCAGTGCTTTCTCCATTATAATACCCAACATTTTTCACAGTTAAAAGTGGCCACAGTTTAAGCCTCCGAAAATGTTACGTGCTTCACCAAATTATTAGGAAAGGGGCTTTAACTTTTTAGTGGATTCCATCCAGATTCATTTGTTGCAGTCCAGGACATGAAGAGCTATTTGGTCCCCCAGGAGCTCCCCTTGTGCCTTCCTGCAGCCTGTGTAACACCTGATGAAAGCAGCCAGAAAGAGAAATGTGTAGGTGTTCCTGATCATTCTGTAAAAAGAAAGTTAATCATAGCAGGGTTTGGGATGGAAGGGACCTTTAGAGGTCATCTAGTCCAAGGGCCTGCAGTGAGCAGGGACATCTTCAACTACAGCGGGTTGCTCAGATCCCTGTTCAACCTGACCTTGAATATTTCCAGGGATGTAAATCTACCATCTCTCTGGGCAACCTGGTCCAGTGTTTCACCACCCTCCTAGTAAAACACTTTTTCCTTATATCTACTCTGAATCTATCCTCTTTCAGTTTAAATCTGTTACCCCCTCTCTTATTGCTACAGGCCCTACTTAAAAAATCTATCCCCATCTTGATACGGTCCCCTAGTCTCCTCCTGGAGAAATTAATGCGTTACGGCCTAGACAAGTGGTCTGTGCGGTGGGTGGGGAGCTGGCTGACAGGCCGCACCTGAAGGGTGGTGATAAATAGCTCCTTTTCCAAGTGGCAACCTGTCACTAGTGGAGTCCCCCAGGGATCAATATCGGGCCCAATGTTATTCAATATATTTATAAGTGATCTGGACAACGGCATCAAGTGTAGCCTGATGAAGTTTGCTGATGACACCAAGTTGAGTGGGGAAGCACACACTCCAGAAGGGAGAGCTGCTCTGCAGGGACATCTGGATAGGCTGGAAGATTGGGCTAACAAGAACTTTTATGAAATTCAACAAGGACAAGTGTAAGGTCATGCACCTGGGAACACATAATCCGGGAGTGCAGCACAGACTGGGATCCACCTGGCTGGAGAGCAGCTCTGTGGAAAGGGACCTGGGGGTCCTGGTGGACAGGAAGCTCAACATGAGCAAGCAGTGTGCTGCTGCAGCCAGGAAGGCCAACAGGATGCTGGGTTGCATCTAAAAGGGCATCATCATCAGAGATAAAGAAGTTATCATCCTGGTCCACTCAGCGCTTGTCAGGCCACACCTGGAGTACTGTGTACAGTTCTGGTCCCTGCTCTACAAAAAGGATGTGGACAGGCTGGAAGGGGTCCAGAGAAGGGCCACCAAGATGATGAAAGGACTGGGAAGCCTGCCATGTGAGGATAGGCTGGGAGAGCTGGGTTTGTTCAGCCTTGAACAGGAGGCTCAGAGGGGATCTCATCACCACGTACCAGTACTGAAGGGGTAGTTACAAAGAAGACAGAGACTCCCTTTTTACATGGAGTCACATGGAGAGGACATGGGGGAATGGACACAAGTTGCTCTTGGGGAGATTCCAATTGGACAGGAGAGGGAAATTTTTCACATTGAGGAATAATCTCCCCAGGGAAGTGGTTGACTCGGCCACGTTGGGCACCTTTAAGAGTCATCTGGACAGGATGCTGGGCCATCTTGTCTAGACTGTGCTCTTCCCAGAAAGGTTGGACTAGATGATCCTTGAGGTCCCTTCCAACCTGTGATTCTGTGATCTTATAAGCTGCTTTTAAGTATTGAAAGCCTTCAATAAGGTCTCCCCGAAGCCTTCGCTTTTCCAAGCTGAACAACCCCAACTCACTCAGCCTGTCCTCATAGGAGAGGTGCTCCAACCCTCTGATCATTTTTGTGGCCCTCCTCTGGACCCGCTCCAACAGGTCCATGTCTTTCCTGCGCTGAGGACTCCAGATCTGGACACAGCTCTCCAGGTGGTGATCTCGCCATAGCAGAGTAGAGGGGCAGAATCACCTCCCTTGAGGTCACGCTTCTTTTGATGCAGCCCAGGACGCAGTTGGCTTTCTGGGCTGCAAGCACACATTGCTTGTTCATGTCCAGCTTTTCATCCACAAGCATCCCCATGTCCTTCTCTGCAGGGCTGCTCTCAATCCCTTCATCCCCCAGCATTAGTGTTAAAGGTAACGTTTGCATTAGTTCCCTTTTGAAAATCTTGGCAGTCAAAATGTCAAGTGTGCTTCCATAAGAACGATCTAATTTTTCAAAATGGGCATTTCTTAATAACCTTCTTTCAGTAGTGGCCTGGAAATGTAAAAATTCAGATCAGGTTGCTGAGAGATTAAAGAGACCGTGTGAAACTTGAGAAGGTGTCTTTGTATTGGTTAAATTGTGTTTTGCCACTAAATATAAATTACTGAAGAGATGCTTTGTTCTGCAGCATGAGGAAAAAAGAATACAGTGCTGGATGAAACTATGCAAATTGCATATTGATTTGGTAATGGTGGAATATGGCAAATTCACAGTTAATGTATTTGTTACCTTTCATTTAAGACACTGAAGGCTTAAATAGCCTTTTAATTCAAGTCTCTCTTTTGACTTCACTGGCCTTTGAATTAGACCCACTCTGATTAAACAGTATTAAATAGGGCTGAAGATTCTAGAACTGGAGTTAAACTTCTTTCTTTTCACTAAATCCACTATTTCTGAAAGCTCCTCTTCCTAGAGGTTTTGAAATATAACTTTTTAACATGGAATAGTAACTAAGCAATTCACAGAATTATAGAATCAGTAAGGCTGGAAACAACCTCTAGGATCATCAAGTCCAACCGTCAACCCAACACTACCATATCTCCTAAACCATGCCCTGAAATCCCACATTTACACATCTTTTAAATACCTCCTGGGATGGCGACTCTACCACCTCTCTGGGCAGCCTGTTCCAATGCCTGACCACTCTTTCAGTAAAGAACTTTTTCCTAATATCCAATCTAAACCTCCCCTGATGCAGCTTGAAGCCATTTCTTCTTGTTCTGTTGCTAGTGACCTGGGAGAAGAGACCTACACCCACCTCTACTACAGCCTCCTTTCAGCCTCTTCTCCACACTAAACAACCCCAGTTCCCTCAACCTCTCCTCATAAAACCTGATCTCCAGGCCCTTCACCTGCTTCATTGCCCTTCTCTGGACATGCTCCAGCAACTCAATGTCCTTCTTGTACTGAGGGGCCCAAAACTGCACGCAGTACTCGAGTTGTGGCCTCACCAGTGCCAAGTACAGGGGCATGATCGCATCCCTGCTCCTGCTGGCCGCACTATTCCTGATACAAACCAGGATGCCGTTGGCCCTCTTGGCCACCTGGGCACACTGCTGGCTCATGTTCAGCCGGCTGTCAGGCAGCACCCCTAGGTCCTTCTCTGCCAGGCAGCTCTCCAGCCACTCCTCCCCAAGCCTGTAGCGTTGCATGGGGTTGTTGTGACCAAAGTGCAGGACCCGGCACTTAGCCTTGTTGAATCTCATACCGTTGGCTCCGGCGCAACAATCCAGCCTGTCCAGATCCTTCTGTAGGGCCTTCTTACCCTTGAGTAGATCGACACTTCCACCCAGCTTGGTGTCATCTGCAAACTGACTGAGGGTGCACTTGATTCCCTCATCCAGATCATTGATAAAGATATTGAACAGGACTGGCCCCAACACTGAGCCCTGGGGAACACCGCTCATGACCGGCCACCAACTGGATTTGGCTCATTTACCACCACTCTCTGGGCTCGGCATCCAGCCGGTTTTTAACCCAGCCCAGAGTGCACTTGTCCAAGCCATGAGCAGCCAGCTTCTCCAGGAGAATGCTGTGGGAGACAGTATCAAAGGCTTTACTAAAGTCCAGGTAGGCAACATCCATAGCCTTTCCCTCATCCATCAGGCAGGTCGCCCTGTCATAGAAGGAGACCAGGTTAGTGAGGCAGTACCTGCCTTTCATGAAGCCGGGCTGACAGGGCCTAATCCCCTGGTTTTCCTGCACATGCTTGGTGAGCTCACTCAAGATGAACCGCTCCATAACCTTCCCTGGTACCGAGGTCAGGTTGACAGGCCTGTAGTTCCCCAGATCCTCCTTCCGGCCTTTCTTGTAGGTGGGCATCATATCGGCAAGCCTCCAGTCATCTGGGACCTCCCCTGTTAACCAGGACTGCTTGTAAATGATGGAGAGTGGCTTGGCAAGCTCCTCTGTCAGCTACCTCAGTACTCTCAGGTGGATCCCATCTGGCCCCATAGACTTAGAATCATAGAATCATAGAATTGTTAAGTTTGGAAAAGACCCTTAAGATCATTGAGTCCAACCGCTAACCTGTCACTACCAAGTCCACCACTAAACCGTCTCCTCAAGCACCACATCTACCCTTCTTTTAAATACCTCCAGGGATGGAGACTCCCCCACCTCCTTGGGCAGCCTGTTCCAATGCCTGACAACCGTTTTGGTGAAGAAGTTTTTCCTAATATCCAACCTAAACTTCCTCTGGCACTGCTCGGGGCCGTTTCCTCTTGTCCTATCACTTGTTACTAGGGAGAAGAGCCTGACTCCCTCCTCGCTACAACCTCCTTTCAGGTAGTTGCAGAGAGCAATAAGGTCTCCCCTCAGCCTCCTCTTCTCCAGGATAAACAACCCCAATTACCTCAGCTGCTCCTCATAAGGCTTATTCTCTAGACCCTTCACCAACTTTGTTGCCCTTCTCTGGACATGCTCCAGCAACTCAATGTCCTTCTTGTACTGAGGGGCCCAAAACTGCACGCAGTACTCGAGGTGTGGCCTCACCAGTGCCAAGTACAGGGGCATGATCACATCCCTGCTCCTGCTGGCCGCACTATTCCTGATACAAACCAGGATGCCGTTGGCCCTCTTGGCCACCTGGGCACACTGCTGGCTCATGTTCAGCCGGCTGTCAGGCAGCACCCCTAGGTCCTTCTCTGCCAGGCAGCTCTCCAGCCACTCCTCCCCAAGCCTGTAGCGTTGCATGGGGTTGTTGTGACCAAAGTGCAGGACCCGGCACTTAGCCTTGTTGAATCTCATACCGTTGGCTCCGGCGCAACAATCCAGCCTGTCCAGATCCTTCTGTAGGGCCTTCTTACCCTTGAGTAGATCGACACTTCCACCCAGCTTGGTGTCATCTGCAAACTGACTGAGGGTGCACTTGATTCCCTCATCCAGATCATTGATAAAGATATTGAACAGGACTGGCCCCAACACTGAGCCCTGGGGAACACCGCTCATGACCGGCCACCAACTGGATTTGGCTCATTTACCACCACTCTCTGGGCTCGGCATCCAGCCGGTTTTTAACCCAGCCCAGAGTGCACTTGTCCAAGCCATGAGCAGCCAGCTTCTCCAGGAGAATGCTGTGGGAGGCAGTGTCAAAGGCCTTACTAAAGTCCAAGTAGGCAATGTCCACAGCCTTCCCCTCATCCACTAAGCAGGTCACGTTACCACAGAAGGAGACCAGGTTAGTGAGGCAGGACTTCTCTTTCATAAACCCATGCTAGCTAAGTCTGATCCCCTGGTTGTCCCACACGTGCCGTGTAATGGCATTCAAGATGATCTACTCCATGACCTTTCCCGGCACTGAGGTCAGGTTGACAGGCCTGTAGTTCCCCCGATCCTCCTTCTGACCCTTCTTGTAGAGGGGCGTCACATTTGCTAGTTTCCAGCCATCTGGGACCTCCCCGGTTGACCAGGACTGCTGGTAAATGATGGAGATTGGCTTGGTGAGCTCCTCTGCCAGGTCCCTCAATATCCTTGGGTGGATCCCATCCAGCCCCATGGACTTGTGAACATCCAGGTGAAGGAGCAGGTTGGTGACTGCCACCTCTTCAACAACTGGGACTTCATTCTGCATGCTATCTCCATGTCCCAGCACAGGGGCCTGACAACCCTGAGGATGACCAGTCTGACTATTAAAGACTGAGGCAAAGAAAGCATTAAGTACCTCAGCCTTCTCCTCATCTTCCTTTCCAGGAAGTTATCTCCCACACACTCCAGGAACCTCTGAGACTGCTTTCTCTCTGCTGTGTTGTATTTCCAGCAGATATCTGGTAAGTTGAAGTCTCCCATGAGAACAAGGGCTAGAGATTGTGAGACTTCAGCCAACTGCTTGTAGAGTACTTCATCTGTCTCCTCATCCTGGTTGGGTGGTCTATAACAGACTCCCACCAGGATGACTTGTGAGTGTCCAGATGGAGCAGCAGATCATAAACTGCTTCCTCCTGGGTTATGGGGAGTTTATTCTGTGATCCATCCCTGCCTTCCAGTTCAGGGGATAACTGGTCTGACTGTTAAAGACTGAGGCAAAGAAGGCATTTAGTGCCTCAGCCTTATCCTCATCCTCAGTTGCAATGTTCCCATCCGCGTCCAATAGAGGACAGAGATTCTTTTTGGTGCTCTTTTTGTTGTTAATATATTTGTAAAAATATTTTTGTTACCTCTTACAGCAGTGGCCAGGTTGAGTTCTAGCTGGGTTTTTGCTTGCCTAATCTTCTGCCTGCAAGACCTAACAAGGTCTCAGTACTCTTCTTGTGTTACCTGCCCCTTCTTCCAAAAGCAGTAAACTCTTTTTTTTCTCCTGAGTGTCAGCAGAAGCTCCCTGTTCAGCCAGGCCGGTCGTCTTCTCCACTGGTTTGTCTTGCAGCACTTGGGGACAGCCTGCTCCTGCAAGACTTCGTTCTTGAAGGAAGCCCAGCCTTCCTGGACTCCTTTGCCCTTCTGGACTTCCTCCTAAGGGATTCTCCCAACCAATGCCCTGAACAGGCCAAAGTCTGCCCTCTGGTAGTCCATGGTAGTGGTTCTGCTGTGACGCCTCTTCTTACTTTGCCAAGAATCAAGAAGTCCATCATATCATGGTCACTAAGCCTAAGATGGCCTCCAACCGCCACATCTCCCACCAGTACTTCCCTGTTTGTGAACAGGAGGTCAACCAAGGCACCTCCCCTGGTAGGTTCACTTACCAGCTGTGTGAAGAAGTTGTCTTCCACACACTCCAGGAACCTCCTAGACTGTTTCTTCTCTGCTGTGTTGTATTTGCAGCGGACATCTGGTAAATTGAAGTCCCCCACTAGAACAAGGGCAACCGATTGTGATACTTCCTCCAGCTTCTTGTAGAGCACTTCATCTACCTCTTCATCCTTGTTGGATGGTCTATAACAGACCCCCAGCAGGATATCTGCCTTGTTGGCCGCCTTGGCCTTCCCCCTCATCCTTACCCATAAGCACTTGACCTTATCATCAAAGTCACTAAGCTCTATGCAATCAAAGTACTCCCTAACATACAGAGCCACCCCACTACCTCTCCTCCTTTGCCCGCCCCTTCTGAAGAGCTTATAGCCGTCCGTTGCAGCACTCCAGTCATAAGAGTCATCCCACCATGTCTCTGTGATGGCAACTAAGTCATAGCTATCCCGCTGCACAATGGCTTCCAGCTCCTCCTGCTTGTTGCCCATGCTGCGTGCACTGGCGTAGGTGCACTTGAGCTGGGCTATCGGTTTCACCCCCAACCCCGTCATGCCACCCCATGGCTCCTCTCTGGTGGGCCTGGCTACATCCCCTTCCCTCTTTGAACCTAGTTTAAAGCCCTCTCAGTGAGCCCCGCCAACTTATTTGCAAGAATCCTTTTCCCCCTTTGTGATAGGTGAACTCCATCTGCCACCAGCAGGCCCAGTGCCATGTTAACCTTCCCATGATCAAAAAAACCCTAAATTCCACCAATGGAACCAGCCTCTGAGCCACGTGTTAATCAGATGAGTTTTCCTGTTACTTTCAGTATTGTTCTTCCCTGCCACTGACAGGATTGAGGAAAACGCTACCTGTGCTTCCAGTCCTTCAGGCAGTCACCCCAGTGCCCTGAAGTCCCTTTTGATTGTTCTTGGGCTTTTCTCCACAACTTCATCACTGCCCACCTGCACAACCAGTCACGGGTAGTAATCAGAGGGCTGTACCAGACCAGGGAGTTTCCTAATAACATTTCTGACCCGAGCCCCACGCCTAATGCATGCCATAGTACTAAAACTGATCACAGTAACTGGTTATACAGCATTTAGTAATTTGTCATTACTCACATTTTGTCCCCCCCACTTGCTCTTATATTTAATATGAGCCTGTTTTTTATTAAGAGTTTAAAATATTATCAAAGAAATAATTTTGTTAATATCAAGATTGTAATGTTGAACATTATAGTGTATTGTCATAAGTATAAATGAAATAAAAATGCTCTAGAGATATTAATCCATTTCAGCAGTTTTCTCTCGCATGCAGGCTAGTTCTGGCATTAAAAAAAAGCCTCTAAAGGCTGTTTACTCACACTATGAGGAACAATTATTGATAATTTTGAACTTGTCAAATACCATGCATTGTGGAGGTTTTCTTTAACAATATTGCCCTTAGATTATGAACTCTTCCTCCCCACCCCCCACCCCCCAAATTGTTGCAATGCTCTGTATTCTTTTTTTCACTCATGAAACAGAGCTACGTGGAGCATGGAAGAAATGGTGTAACTGTATGCTGTAGCATAACCCTGCCTCTTCTGCAAACAGATTTCCACAGTTGTGTTTCCACAGTTGCTTGGGTTTTTTGTTTGTTGTTGTTCGTATTTGGTTTTTTTTGTTTCTGGTCTTTTTTTTTAATCTCTAAAGGGGTTATAACCTGTATTAGAAAAGCAGAAAGGAAGAGCAAAGAAAGAAAAACTCAGTTTTCCCCACAAGCTTCTAAGATGACTTTGCAAATAAGGTGAAACACAGGTATTGAAGAAAGCTCCCCTTTTTGCGATTATGAAATCAAGTACAAGCAGGCTACAGGAGGGATGGATGGGCAGCCTCACCTCACTTCAGAATGGTTTACAAACATTCCAAAGCAGGTTATACAAAATAGCGATGAGGAAGTACAGGAAAGTTTGTGTCCTAAGTATAAATTGTGCAACCGGTTGGAGCAAATGTGGGGCCCTCTCAGTGGTTCGGCAGTGGTCCTGCTTCATTTTTCTGCAGTCATACTGTAATAACTGAAGCTGTTTGGTTTCTAGTGTAGTTGAAAGAGGTTGCTAGTGCAAGGTTGTGTCACACAGATAATGAAGGGAAAAGTGCATGGCAGGTATTTGTTATGGGAGGAAGGGTAAGTGTGATTTAAGTAGCTTTTCACTGAGGTTTGAACTAGGTCGCTGAGGTTATCAATATGGAGCTCTTGGTGCAAGCATTACTACATATTGCATGACAGAAAATACTTTCCTGTAATTCCCAATGCTCTTCAAACTGCAGTTGGGCAAGTCTGAGCAAATCCTATTTTGTGTTGTGTGTTTTGCAAAAGTAAAAAGTGTTATGGTTGGATGAACAATCTGCCCACAGTATAACAAGCTAGATAGATATCCAGCTGGAGTTTCCATGATGGCAGATTATATAGACTATAAACCCCAAGGATCGGTGTAACATAAGAGCATGTGATTACTGCTGCTCCTGGAGTTTTGATTAATTTTTACATCTGTAATGAGCTATTACTAAACTTTTGTTTGAAACAGATAGAAAATAATGGACCTCTGATCAACACGATATACAAAGTGCTAAAGAACTCAGCACAAGGGTTACTTTCCAGTATACATGTAAGACTGCTTGCATCTGAAATGTGCTCATCCCATTGCTTTTTAAAATAGCAGTTAATGTTCACGTATTCTGGCTTTTACAGGTGTCTTACGGTAAACTGTAAAGCTTTCTGTAATAATTTTTTTTCTTTCCTTTGTTTTATTTTGCTTTCCTCCCCCCCCCCCCCCCCCCCCCCCTTGGAGTCTGTATGTGACGTTATGGCTGACCTCAGTGTTTGGTTTCATTTTATCATGTTTTGAAAATGATTGTGTCATGTAGTGACTTTTATGTGTAATTTTGAAAATGTGAAAGCATGCTAAATCTTCGTTATCTTCTCATGTTCACTGCCTGATAATTAACAAATTCTTTACAGTTCTGATTACGTAATTTAAAATATCCCCAAAATCTGTAGACTCTGGTTTTTATGTTAATTCCATTGCTTTGAAAAAGGCTTTTGCATTCTCTTAGCTTGCAGGTAATTAAATATGCAAAATTATTACTTTGACAGGCTAGTATTTATGCTTATATTTAATTATTTGTTACTATTATTAGCATTTTAATAATTCCATTAATACTTTTGAAAGAAAGGGTTTTTCTTACATAAAACACAGCATTGTTGAAAATTGAAATATTAAAAAAAAAAAAAAAAGAAAGTTTTGAGGCAGTAAATGCTTTTGATTTTCGTGGTGGGGAAGTTACGTTTCACCACATGATAAGTCTTTGAATGGAGTCTGCCACTGGAGGAGAGAAGACAGTAAACGTAAATGATGACCATACTCTTCTGTCTTAAACCTACTTTGTTATTTGAAAATACTATGTGTAGATGGCTAACTTCACATAACATGTTAAATGAGAAACTGAGATTGTATAAAAGACTTGTTTACGCTTACAGTAAAATTTAATTGCTTTAAGAGACCTGGCATGATCCTGTAGGTGCCCGTTAGGTTCATAAGTGTTAACTATGTAGCTTCAAGTCTAGAGATTGCCAGTCAGTCAGTAAAAAAGCAGACTACCCCTTCTACCCCACTGAAAAAGCCAACAACTTCTGCTCTTATATTATTAAAGACAATATTTAGGTGAAATTTTCTTTAAAAACTCTTGCCTGTATGTGACTAGATATATACTGTATATGAATACTATACATCTAAACACCAGGTGTTTCTTTGGTAGGATAGTATTTGCTTTAATGAATCTTTAAAGGTGTTCTAATCTAGTAATATTAAGCCATTAGATTTTAAGACTTTTAAAAACTGCATGATTAATGAGCTGTATTATATTGCCATTCTCTTAACCTCAGTTGTTCACAGAAAGGGTCCTATGTAGACAGTGGAAATAATGAACTTTTCTACAGATAGACATGCCTTCATTTTAAGATTGCTGTGGAGGTTGGAAGGATAATATAGTATAGTATCTGTACCGATTTAAAAACTGCATTATGTGAGAAAATAGTCTTCTTGCCAGAAATTGAATATGAAACAAATGATTTATGGAATGAGAGATTTGTTATATTATAAACATATCAAAATAGATTAATTACATTTAATCCCACTGTAGCGCTTTTATAGCAGTCTGTTTTTAATAAAATTCACCCTCTACTGTGAAAGAAACTATCCTTTGTGGAATGAAAGAGTTGCCATAAAGTTGTATTTTTAGTCATTAATTAATGCTGTTATTCTTGCAACCATGCATTTAAAGGAACTATTCAAGTCCTTAGGCTTAAAGAAAGCTATTAAAGCCAAACTGTTAAAACTATTAAGTTTTGCAGGAACAGGACATTTGTAACCATAGACAAGTGGGGATTATGCTGTTTTGTACAGAATTTTAAGCTACTGTAAGAGTTATTAAATAGCTTAATATAACTAGTAATCCTTTCTGATAACATTTTTTTAAAAACTAAAGCCGTATTTGGAAAGACTTGGATCCAAAATTTTATTCATCTTTGTTAATAACTGAATATTTAACAAAACTATTCTTTTCATTGTTGAAGCATAATTAGGCTTTAGTTTGCAACAATTTTCTCAGGTCTTTAAAACCTGTTCCTCTTAGGTGACAGGGCGTGACACATTAAAAGAACGAAGTACAAAACCTGTCAAGATTGCAGAAAGTGATATTGATGTAAGTATCAAATACCGCTTCAGAACCTCTTGCATTGTTTTGGCTATTTGTGTTGTACTATTACATGTTCACATTATTTTGCTCGTTGGAGTAAAATGTTGCTAGTGGAGACTTTTCTGCTTGGTTTTTAAAATCTAACATTATATATTTATAAGATTGCGTATGCAAATTTGTCATTATTTTATTATGTTTTTATTACATGCTGATATCTTGACGTTGATAACGTATTTAATTTATAAGACTATGCAGGCCTTCTTAGTCTTCCATTTATTTGATTTCATCTCAGGTCAAGCTAAGCATTTTCTGTGAGCAGGACAGAATTCTGCAGGACTTGGAGGACAAAATAAGAGCCCTTAAGGAAAATAAAGTAAGTAGGTTAAAAAGGGTTTTATAAAATAACTTTCATCTAAACATAAAATATGGAATTACAAACAATCAAATTACTGGATGCTACTTGCGTTGTACTAGTTTTCTTTGGACACATGTATAAACTTATATAAGGAGAAGAATTGTTTTTTATGTAGGGATGAGTACCCAGTTTTAGAAAACATTTTTGAAAATGAATGTTTTTAAAACCACATACATTTAATTTTCTGGCATATATTACAAATTGGAGTACCTACACTTCTCTGTGTAGTTTTGCTTTATGTCTTAATATGTATATGGTGTGAGGTGGAGTCTTCCCAACTGAACATTGTTTGCCTAAATAGCAGCATGCTACCATACTGTGCTCTCACTGTAACTGGTGTGGTGGTTTGTTGGGTTTTGTTGTGGGGGTTTGTTTTGTTTTATTTTGTTTTTTAAAAAAAGGAGTGAGAGAAGGGAGAGAGATCCAAATTTGTAGTGACTTCAGAAACCTATGGTGGTTTATATATAGTACTGTGAACTTACCTCTGAGAGTTATGTCTGAAATACTGGAATATATCCTGTGGCAAGTTTGTAGTTGTTTCCTCTGTGCCTGTTCAAGTCAGAGTTCAAATAGTAAACAATAACAAAATGGCTTGCTTTTCCTTGTCTTCCTTTGCCTGTATGTGTCCCTATCTACTTCACTGCCTGTGAGCTATAGCTGTCAATAAATTGAGGTGATTCAGAAAAAAAATCTATTCTAAAATGAAAATACTGTCCAGATGGATTCTTCGGAAGAGTTACCGTGCAAAAAGGATGGTGTCATTTACTCCTGACTGAATGAATTGGGCCTACTTAGTGTTTTAGACAATATTTTAATCCCTCACATGACTAATTTAACTACAGCAGTGAATGAGAACCTGTCCTTAAATGAACAGCTAATGCTGTGCTGTGGTAGGGCTGTCACAGTTCTGTACTGCTTAGTGGGAATTTTTGTGAAATTGTACATTACAGTTTAACAGATACTGTAAATAGAAATGTTTCCCTCTCACTGATTTGTGTTTTCCACAGTTTTGGCTACTTAATGGAAAGATTTAGTGGAAGATATCAGATAATTTTGGTTAGAATAGTTAATTAAGGGTCTTGCACTTTTTTGTTTACATCTTAGTCTCCACAACAGGATGCCAATCCTAACCTCTAGTGGCTTATATGAAAGACTGGGGAGGTAGAAAACAATTTTTATTTTCCTTCAGGTAGATCCATAAAATTCCATGTAAATGTTGTAAGCTTATGACCACCATCATCTTTGTTAGGATCAGCTGGAGTCTGTTTTGGAGGTTTTACACAGGCAGATGGAACAGTACAAAGACCAACCACAACACGCAGAAAAAATTTCTTACCAGCAGAGACTTTTGCAAGAGGATCTCATACATATTCGGGCTGAAATATCCAAAGTTTCAACGGTATGTGGTTTTGGCTGTTTCAAGAAAACCATCATTAAAATACAAGTTAGAGAAAAACCATATAGTTCGTTGGATAGGGGAGTCAAGTCCTGTTCTGAACTGATTTGGTTAAGGTACAGGATGCTAAACCAGAACAAAAAAACGTAAACAATCTCTACAGCTTTCCTTTCAGTGCCTCCTCCTCCCTCCCCTCCCCCTCTGCCCCCCCCCCCCCAAAAGCTCAAACCCCCTTTTTTATACATTTTTCATTTATGTATGAGGTTTATATTGCAAATCTTTCAGCTAGTCCTTTGAAAATATAAATGTGATTCCATGGTATTTTTCCAGGAGAAAAGGAATTTGGAAAGTCTGTTGATATTTTGGTCAAAATTTACTGTTGATATTATGACTTAATGAAATTGACATGCAAGTTAATGTTGCTTTTTTATTAATAAAAATATTTCTAAGAATTGGCCGTGAAAGAGAGTATATTAAACATGGATGTTGTGTACTCAGTATGTTATTCCTGCCTCTTAATGAACATGGGACTAGCTCTTCATAAGGTTTTTTCTAGAATTGCATGAACACCTTTCCTGTAGTAAGATCTGATCATTAAGATGCCAGCATCATTTAAATATATATGTGCAGAGTTTTCTGTCTGTAGAAAATGTATGACTTCCATAGGTAGCATTTAAAACTTAATCAGGGGCATAAATAGCAAGTAAATGTAAGAACAGTTGTACTGGTCCAGTCCAAGGCTCCTTTTAGCCAGGATTCTGCATAAGCAGATGCTTAGGGAAAGTAAGGATAGGAGAGGTGGGCAGTATTTTTAGTAATCCTCAGTAGATCTCATTGCCAAGAGCCCGTACAGCCTCCTAATAAATTTTGTGAGCCTTTTGCATCCAAAACATTATTTGGCAAGGTATTGCTCAGACCTTTTCCCCACTGCATGAATAGCCACTTTCTTTTATTTGTTTTGAGCCTGACTTGTATATGTTTCGTGTAGTATACCCTTGTTCTTGTATAAGAAAGGATGGGGAATGGTCAGTTGTCATCCACTCTCCATGCCACTCATGGTTTCATCGACCTCTGTTATTTCTTCCCCTCAAATCCCAAGTGATGTGTTTTCTAGATTTCAGGAAAAAAAGCCTACTTCATCATTCCTTACATAAAAATGCTCCAGACACCTGATTTTTCTCAGTTCTGGGTCAGAAGGCAGACTGTGGTGCCATGGATGCTAGAAATAATCTAAGTAAGGGTGATTGGATAGCCTTATTTTCCAGGTGTCTCCTTGTTTATTCACTTCTAATGACATTACAACACAGTCTCTAGAACTTCTAAAGAGTAACCTGCTTTGTGTTTCAAAACATGGGTTCTGGTTTAGGTGACTGTTTGGATTTTAATTAGTAACTTGTTTTAAGCAGAGAACTAAGGTAAAAGGAAATGGTACTGGAATAGACTTGATTCCTTCATAGCATATTAGCCATAGCTCAAATTCTGTTAAGTGCCCGTTCTATGCTTAGGAAATGGTTTTGTGTGAGCAAGCTGGCCAGAATTTTTCAACCAGGGATTCTTGCCTTGATCTTGCAAGCTATAAAGCATTTTGAAGTTTATCATCAACTCTACGCAAAAAAAGTAGACTACAAAATGGATTTTTTTTGCTTCTGTTTGTAATAGAACACCACCATCTTAAAAACACTTTGATGGTCTATAAGAGAATGGATAGAGTGATTTCAAAGTTTAACATTGTATTAAAGTATTCCATCTGTTAATAGGAAATGGAAAATGCCTGGAATGAATATCTGAAATTAGAAAAGGATGTGAGCCAGCTGAAAAAAGCCTTACAGGAACAGATGAATAGTTCATTGGTATCTCAGGTGAGTCCATTTTCAGACACTCGTTTACTTATGAGATGATTTTTGTCTGAACTTGAAAGCTATCATCTCATAAGAGAAATTCTCTGCAATTTCTATACTGTATTCAGCTGTCTTGTAGCTTAGTTTTCAAACTTTAGACATTTTAACAGCGTAGCTGTGCAGTAACTAGCTATCTTGCAACATGTGTAATAGTTTCTCATAAGTTGTCTATGCAAATTTGTCATTATTTTATTACGTTTGTATTACAGGCTGACATCTTGACATTGATAATGTATTTAATTTATAAGACTCTGCAGGACTTAGTCTTTCATTTATTTGATCTGACATTGTTGGCTTCTTTGTCCATTTTTAGGAACATCAGTCACTAGCTTGTTATTGTCATTACTTGTTCTTTGTCATGTTCGTCTATTTATGGAAGATTTATCTCTGGAGATTGTTTTGTGAAGTGGAATAAGTGTTTAACAGCCATCAGTAATTGAAAAGCATCTCAGTTTTAAATCAATTATTCAGTTTTGAATCTTACACAGAAGCTTTGTTTGAAGCTAAGTTATTCTGTTTGCTGAACACCAGATTATTTCTACATACCTGCTTACAGCTGCTGATTTTATTCTTATGGCAAGAAATAGAGTCTGGATTATTTTTCCTGTGTTTAAGCAGAAGAGTTTTATTTAAAAGACAAAACACAAGGAACAAAGCTAATGTATAAATTTTTCTCAAATCTGAGCCTACTTTTCCAAATATCCTGGACCAAAAAAGCTCACGAGTTAAAATTTTGAGTTTATTTATTTGCAACAAATATGATTTGAAGTCTTTTTTCAGTATTAATTGATAAACGTTTTGTATCAAAGCAAGAGTTGTAAAGCGTTTTTAGATTCCATCAATCTTCAAGGTCCATTACTTTTGATTATGGGGAGTGGGGGACTGATTCAGTTTCTAGAGCCAGAATAATATGTAATGGAGCTTAGCTGTAGAATACATCCCTCCAAAAAAACCCGGGGGTATTTTAGAATAAAATGGTCCCTTTATGAAGTTATTTTGTTTAACAAAGGGAAATTGCAGGTTTTAACAAAATATACTTTGTTAAAGTACTTTAACAAACAATTTCAGTTGTGCACTGAGCACGCTTAAAATACTGGACGTGTGGCATGTGATTTAGCAATACGTATAGAAGGGAATGCGGTTTCACAGGAAAAAAAAACGTTAACTCAGTTTTATTATCATCTCATATCATATGCATAATTTAAAAAAAATATGCACGCGCACACACAAATGTATGCACATTATGTGTTTTGTGTGTATACTTATATATGTGTATATACGTATGCATAGGTATGTTTGGCTAAAATTTTAAAAAATGTTTCTGAATACCTATTTTGGAGGTACTACTTTTTTCAGAAAGTACTGAATGTTCTTAAAAATATATTGCTTCAAAGAAGTCTCATTTGAAGTACCCAAAATAGTTAAGAAGTTTTTTTGATCTCTGCCCAAGGGTATGTAGACTCAAGATTGTTTATCTAGTATTTTCCAATAGCACTAAATTAATACACATCAGTTTTAAAATGCAGTCTTCATGGAATATTATTAAAAACTCTGTAAACTTGCAGGCTCAAGTAGCTGTAGGAAGCAGCTAATGTTGTTTCCACATAGTATTAATTAAGAGGTTAAAACCTAAATGTTTTAAGCAGCTCAGTCAGAGTAAATCTTGTTTGTAAGAGTGTAGCTTCATTGTCTTTTGCATGGACATGCTGAAATTAACTGAGATGTTGTATTTTGTCAGTGATAACTTTTTAATTGGTGTTTCTTCTCTGGTTTTATAAATCATTCTAAATTATGTTTTTGTGTGAAAGAAGTTAGAGAAATAGATTTCTCTCTCCAAGTTACCTTTTCATGCTTGCCAATAAAGCATGTTTATGCCATTTCGTAAACAGCAGTTTTGGCTTTCATAATTTAAAAATAAATTCATCTGTTTATGTTTTAGATCTAGTCCATTTTTGATCTAAAATATTCTCTTCACATCAATATTTAAGTAATGGGAAGAAATAATATTAAAAGATCCCCTGGCTTTTGCACATTACCGATCGAACATTTTCTGAGTGGTTTTAGAAGCAGGATCTTTTTGTACATGTAGGGGTTTCTAACCAGTTCTGAGGCTTGATTATTGTAAATCTCTCATTTGGTTCCTTGTAGTGTGATTAATCTCAGAAAAATGAAATTAAATGTGCAAATCTATAGTTTGTATCGACAATCTTGGAAGATATGTCCCATCTATTAAGTGAGTTTACTATAGGCAAATAATGTTCTCCATCATTTAAATGTTTGTGTTCTTGGCACCCTGTTTGCTGATCTGTAACCTGGCTGAACGTATTTTGTGATCTGAGACAGAAAGTGGAAAGCAATTTATATGCCTTCCTTAGGTCTATGAGGTGTAGGAGATTTTACTGAAATTTTTCTCTTTCAGGCTTATAGGATTAATTAGCAGTTATTTTGCAGGTCATGGCAAGTGGTGGATTTCCAGAGCTCTTGAGCAGTTTCTAAGGAATTCTTAAATACAGTGTTTCACTGCTTTCTGCTTTCTTTAGTAAAACCAAAAGGAAAACAGTCTGCTTAAGTTTATTCTTAATGCCAATTTTTGAAGGCAGAATTACCAGGCGTTGATTAAGTAGATGACAATAGCTATTTATAACAATTGCAGTGAGCATCTGACTGAAGTGGTGGCTTCAGCAGCCAAAGCCTCTGGCTGCAAGATGCAATCAAAGGCAGAGTCCAGACTGTAGACAAAGCTTCTCTTTCTTTCCTCCTGGAAAGCCTTGATAAAGCAAGTAGGATGCCAGATGAGACCAAATCCTGGAACAGCAGCAGTATGTTATTTCAGCCTATACTACATCACGTCCAGTAGGCCCAACAACCCAAATATAAGCAGATATTAAATTTGTCAGCCCTTCTGAGTTAATTTTGGTTTTATATTTCATCCATTAAAAGCTATTAGGAAGTTCACAGCAGTATTCAGGGAGACTATACTAATTTTTTGCCTTTTTAATATTGGGCATTTCCCATTAATGTGTTAAGATGAGTTTCATACGGCTGCCTTAGCAGTCATAAGTGTGTTAGTATGGGATTTAAGAACAAAAGTTCAAATGTGAAAAGCTTCTGTGAGCTCATTTTATGTAGAACATTAAACTAGGTTTTTGTAGCCTGAATAAAATTGTAGAGAAAAATGTATAGGTGTCTCTTTCCCCCAGCCTTCTATAGGAAGTCTTCCAAGACTCAGAAATGCTCTAAAAAATTTAACGGCTAAGATATGTTGGGTTGTGTTGGTGGTTTGGGTTTTTTTTATTTATTTTAAAATAATGTTTTAACTTATTTCTAGACTCCTAAGTTTTCATGTAAGTTCTGAAACATTAGATTGGTTTTGGTATCAAAAGAAGGATAAGCCCATAATAAATTGAAAATTAGATATAATTGATTTTTCTTTCTTTCTTTTACTACAAACATCAGGAGAAAACACAAATACAAAAAGACTTGTGGAGAATCGAAGATGTTACAGCTGGCTTGAGTGCAAATAAAACAAACTACAAAACCATAGTAGACTCTATCAAGAATCCAGGTAAAGAGAACATAATTAAAACATAAAAAATATATAAGTGCAGCTGTGCAAACAGTCTAGAAGTTCTACTGCAGAAAATCCAGTTAATTCTGCTGTTGGTTGCATTAGAAAACTGTTGATTGAACACATTAACTTGGCGTTTCTTTGGTTGAGGTGAGAAAATTTTTTGTTTGTTTGTTTTCACATACTGATGCCACTAAAATCTAACAAGCCATAAAAAAAAGGAATAATAGTAATAATAATAATAGCTATGGGCTAAGTTCTTCAAGTTGCAGAAGGAGTTTCTGTCACATGCCAGCATAGTATCTATTAAGCGTTCTATCCAGGAGGTCCTCTCTGTGTTGTTCTCTGCTTTCTCTCTCTCCTCCTGACCCTCTCCCTGATCCACCCTCCTTGGACGCTGTCCTTGCTGCAGTTGCCTTCCCCCTCCCTCTTCAGGCGGGTGTTTTGTGGGCAGAGCAGCAACATCAGCTATGGAAAAGAGGAAGGGAAGATGTGTGTGGTCTGCATTTCAATTGCTTTATTAGGTTTCAAGAAGACCTGATGCATTGGGATAGCAAAAGACTGTTAATGCCTACTGTAAATTCACTTTAAATGTAAAGTATCTTTGCTTACCTTTTGCATAACAGAGATAAAATGGTTCTGAGATGGTTATTTAAGTTAAGGCTATGAGTGCTTAGCCTTGTCTAGATCTATAGGCATCTTTAGGAATCTGTGGCATGGGGCCAGGTACAGCCTATGACTCTTGTACTTTTTCTTCTTTCCCTCCCACTGCCGTCTCCAAGGAATTTTACTGGATGATATTAAAGTGTGTGTTTTTATTTTTGGTCTGAAAGGCTTGCTTGATCCTCATCAAGGAAATGTTTTCCACCCCTGCTTTAATGTAACAAATAAACATTTTTATGTCCAAACTCCCCGTTTATGTTCAAAGCAATGTGCAGAGGCAGAGTATTAAGGCTGTTTTATGAAGCTTACGGATGTTAATTGCTATTCTTATGAACATTATTGATAAGAAACACCACCTAACACATTTGCATATTTCTCCCCTAGAGAGAAAAGTAGTGCCTTCATTTTCTCAGTCTTCAGTGCCTTCCTTACCAGCTTCCCTCGCAACTGTGGAGAGCAAACTTTCAGTCCCGCAAAGCCCTCCACCCAGTCCAGTTAAATCCCCTCTGGAAGTTAGGCTGTATCCACAGCCTTACTTCCAGGCCAGAACACAGCACCAAGCACAGCAGCTGAAAAAAATCGAGCCGCCTCTTCAGTCACCACTTAAGCTAAAGCCAAAGGTTGTAAGTACTACTTTTGTGAGACTCATTCACCAACGTTTCCATTTACTTCTGGCAGAAACAGTGAAAGTTTTGTGGTTACAAAAGTGCACAGTGTGGAGGCACAACAGGGGGACACTTAAGGTGTTTGTATTGAAACTCAGCAATAGCATTTACAGGAGAATATATGTGCATAACCTGGAGCTGTATGTACAGTAGTCACATACTGCTTTAGAACATACCAATGCAGAGCTTTCCTTGGCAATGCTTTGTGGATGATTAGTTGTTTGCTTTCTTGGGTCTTTGGTTTTTAAAGCCTCAAGTTCGTGGTGTGGACAGAGGAAAACATGCTAAAGCCAGTCACAAGGAACTCATATAATGTAATGAACTTTCAGTCAGTTTATGCTAGGCTGTTTTCAGGCTGTTTGCCAAATACCTGTCCTTCCTGTTACCAGGAAGATGAAGCACCGCCCAGACCTCCTCTCCCTCAGTTGTACAGTCCTGATGATCAGCCACCAGCCGTTCCACCTCTCCCGAGAGAAGCCACTGTCATCAGACACACATCAGTGCGGGGCCTGAAACGTCAGTCAGATGAAAGAAAGAGAGACAGAGAACTCGGACAGTGTGTTAATGGAGATTATAGGGTGAGCACTTGTACACCTATACACCTGCACTTCAAAGATATGTGAACCTATAATAGAAGATATTATCTGTAGGTCTTGTAATGAGGAGAGAGAGAGAGATAATGGCAGAGAGATAGTAGTGACAGGTAGGGATATATGCCATACAGTAATGGCAGGGAGAGATTTAGTAATGCAGAAACAAAGCTTTGTTTTAAGATTATTAAGACTTGCTGTCTGTGATTTCATTTGAGTTGATGAATATTTTTCCATATAGGTGGAACTGCGTTCATACATGAGTGAGCCAGAACTAGCAATGATAGGTGGTGACCTCAGCCACCCTTCCAGTGGTTTAATAAGCTCTGACAGTGGATACCAGACATTACCTACCCGTGGTAAGCCAGTAATTTATGTAGCTGATTTTTAACAGTACTGTCTGTATAGGAACCTTTGTCTCCTAGGATTTTCTGGACATGGTCTTTATCATCAGATCATTGTTTTTAGATTAAATAGACAATGCTGTGGAAATCTAGAGATTTGTGCATTTTCATGGTGCCGTTACAGACAACCAGCCTTTTGCAAAGAAACTTAATATATGCTTGTAAGAAAACATAGCAAACATGAAACTAGCTGTTAGAAAGTCTCCTATATTCAAAGTTATTTTTCCTCATAATTTCTGTGTGATCTTTTACAAACTCGAGTATTTTTTTTTGAAACATTTTCATTGCCATTGAAATGAAAGCAATAAAGAATAGGAATCTAATACCCCCAGACACTACATGTGACTTGACACTCCATCCTCGCTGTGCTACAGTCCTGTAATTGTTTCACAAACAAAGATGGAGAGGATACTTGGGGAAGAGCAATTTGTTTCTTAGCCATTCTTTTCTTATTTCTTTCCTTTCTAGCTGTGAATGTTAAGATTTTATTTTCTTCATTATGTGATTATTTGTACAGCTTATCTACTGGTGTGCAACTGAGTTCACTCCATATCTTATTTAATATAAGCTTCTAAATTATCGTAGATATTCCTGAGTTTTGATCAATAGTGACTGAAACACATTACTTTTGGCTGAAATGAAATTTCATGCCTCTCCTGATCTTCTGAACTGCAAAATGTGAAACGTGAGCTAAAATAGTAACCAGAATGTCATAGAAAAAGCATGATAGTTTGAAAAAATATCTGACACTTGCCTTCCTTTTGTCTGTCATTTGGTTTTATAGTATTCTCTTTTTCTTTATCAAGGTTTATCTGGATCAACTTCCAGATTGCACCAATCGTCTACCATTTCATCATATGCAACACTTCGAAGGGATAGGTCCAAGGTAAATTTTAAATCAACATCTGAAGGCAAATGTCTCAACTGTTCAAAATAGTTAAGCCCAGCATATATTTTGCATAGCAGAACATGGGATTGTAGGAGCATGTGAGAGGACCCAACACCTGTGATCTAATAAAATCTCCAATTTTTCACGTTCTTAAATGAATCAGGAAGCAGACAGACAGTTGAAATACGCAAATTATTGAAAAAAAAAATAGACCAAAATCATGTTAATTTAGTAATAAGGTAGGAGAAAGAGTTAATTTTTTGTATCCTTCTCATAAAGTATTAACTACAACATGTGTTTTGTGTGCCTTGTGACTTCTACAGGAAAGACCAAAGAGTGCCTTGGAACGTTTATACTCTGGAGACCACCAAAGAGGCAAGATGAGTGCAGAGGAACAACTAGAAAGAATGAAGCGACATCAGAAGGCATTAGTTCGTGAACGCAAGAGGACTCTTAGCCAAGGAGAAAGGCAGTCTGTTTCGTCTCGGTCTTTCATCAGGCCCATTTCTGCAGACATAGGCTCAGTATGTTAGATATGCCTTAAAAGGACTAAATTAAAAATATGTTTGGGTTTTTTTTTTCATAGCAAGCACTTTCACTTGAGTATGTGTGTTGCTTCTAGTCTAATTAGTGTTATACAGTATAAAATGAGTTCAGAGAGTGTGAGTAACAGAAGATCTTTTTTTACTAGTAGTTACAGTATATGCAGCAGGTTCAGCAGGTAAGTCTGTCAGAGGTTAGTGTGCTGAGTGGAGATGTGAGTATATTGGAGTGTTTTCAGAGACATGATTGTTTTTTATTGGAACTGTATTTAGAAGGTGTAAGAAGCTTGTAGAGTTTTAAAACGGCTTCATAATGGAATGGGCCTTTTAGAATGTTCTTACTCACCATGGGTATTTTTCTTTTTAATTCATGAATTAGGCTGCAAGATAGTTGTGCTAATATCAGACCAAGGTGGTATGTGTTCGTTTTTATTAAAGAGATGATAAATGGATAATCAATTTTAAAATCTAATCATGCTGATTAGAAATTTATTTGAGAGCCAATGTGTTTTAATTGATACAATTTCCTCTTTAAAGCTCAAAATGTAGAATATTCTAATGAGGCTCAAATTTAAGCTGCTGAAGAAAAGGATTTTCGTTGTGTTCTGAGATTAAATGCTGTACAGATGATAAGTTTGTAACAATACATTTTAGATACTAACCAAAGCAATTCTAATTGGTGAAGGTACCCAGTTGCTCACTTGGTGCTAAACCAAGAGTGTACTGTAATTGCACTTATGCTGTGGTCTTTTAATTTATTTTTTTATTTGGTCCACTAGGGCTTTAGAATGATCACCTTGTTTTACCTAATTCATTGCACAAGATCTCTTGCTTTTAGATTCGTCACTCATCATACTTAATGCCTCTTATTTTTGTTTGCTTGTTTTTAATTTGCAGAATTTTGTCGTTATTTTAAATTTCTAACTGAACTACTCAATTTTTACCAGGCTTAATTGCATTTAGTAGATGTGTGTCAATTGCTAGCATTAAAAAAAAACTTACAATACTCAGCCTTTCATTCCCGCTGTTCAGTAGCACTAATTTACAGCCAGTTATTTGTATTTACTTTCCCAGTAAATACAAGTGCACTACTTGGAGACATTCATCTGTTTTGACTTCTGTTTTGCAATCACAAATTTATTAAAGTTAGTGCATAATATTTGGGAACTGTAGAACTATAGTATCACTGTTATTTTCATACTTTAATTAGAAGAACTAAGTCTGAGCTTCTTATGTTTCCTGACTCACATAACATATACAGGTTGAATTTATACATTTTCATAACACTCCTTATTAACCTTTGTGGCAAACACTTTATCTATAAATTTGGGTGCCATCTTGGTCTTTTTCTTGCTGTAAAGAATTAAAACAGAATCTTTCAGCCCTAGAAATGTTTTGTAGAGGTCATCTCTTGTACCTATAGGGCTTCAATATGCAAAAAGCATGTTTGATAGCACAATTACTTACAGCATTGCAATTATTTAGCAGCCAAAATGGCAAACAGTTAAATGTATAATTGAAGTGCTGCTCAGTATGTAATATTTGCTTTAAACATACATTGTATGTGTAACTCTAATTTTTAATCGGTCAGCTCTCAAGTGTAGTATGACATTTTAAGTATTGATCACAGTACATTAATTCATTTGTTATATACAATGCCATTTTAATGTACAAGTCGCAACATCAAAGCAAATAAAAATACTGCTTCGTAATAATGGTTTGATGTTTTTTTTTTCACCTATATATAATAACTCAAAAATGATACTGTCTACTTAAAATATACTATGTCAATCAGGCCTGGTTCGAATATGAGTAGAAGAATGAGTTTAGAGTACCTGTATGAGAAAATATTTTTCTCTCTTTTGAATTCTGTAAAGAAAGATCTTGTTTTTTGGGATATAATTGCCTTTTAGCTATCTAACTTTTTAATATATGTGGAAGATATGTATATTCTGAGTGAATACTGAGAGCTTGTGCATGAATAGGTTTCAATTAGATTTATTAATGCAAGTAGCATAACGAAGTCTAAGGACTTCATATGAAATTCAAACATCAACCAAAACAAGCCAAAGATTTGTAACAGAAGTACTAGAGATGCTTTTAAGAAACATATAATGGCGTGTTCTCCTATTGATACCCTCAAATTATTGAGGAGATAATATTTTTTGGTGGTGTTCTTTTTCTCCATTCTCTTTCCCACTGCTTTTAATATTGTATCATAACATCAAATCTGTGTGGTAAACTTGCTAATATCTGCTGGATGGAATGATGCTGCAACTGAACTTAATTTTTTGAACAAAAAAGTGTTGGTAGTGTTCTTAGGCGTGAGTTTATATGCAGCTGTATTGTGTGTAGCTGTGAAGGAGCTACTACGAAATGATTTGGGACCTTGGCTGCTAATGTAAATACATTCTGAATTTATTATTGCTAAGTATTTACCTTGTAAAGACAGAATATGAGAGATGTTTTATCTTTGCATGTAGCTAAATACTTTAGTAAAGATGTAAGAGCTTAGAAGTTACTAAATTATTATTTTTGAATTCAAGACAAATTAATGCTAGTATGTAAAATATTATAAGCTTTAATCACTAGGTATTATTCCAGAAAGGTACATAAAATTTTCAAGTGGGAATTCTCAACCTGCAATGTAAATGCCCTTTCTGTTTGGTGATTCAAAAATCACACAGCACTGCCTGGTTAGAATGCCTAGGACTAGTCTGTCAGTCCGTAGGCTGGCTTGTATTGACGCCTGTGCTTCCAAAGCTGTTTGCGTGCAGCTAGTTCCACGTTAATCAGCATATGTGAAATTGTGATTGATACATTTGTTAGAATTTAATAATGCTGAATGTTACCTATAAAATTAAACGATACTCCAAAATCTGTGCAGCACAGCTAGAGATCAAATCTCCCAACCATATGTTGCAAGGAACATAGCTGCATTTTCTTTTTCTTGTCAGTTAAGGGGTTTGCTCTGTGGCTTCTTCTAGCAGCAGAGCATTTGCAGCAGTAGTAATGTACATTGCTAAATGGTGAATTTGGCAGTATGGTTGAATGCTGTTAATTGTTTTGTATCTATTACCAGTGGAAACGAGAGCAAGAATTTGATTTGCAGTTACTTGAGAGGGCAATTCGTGGAGAAGACAAGGATGAAAATGAATGGTTAAAAGTTCAGCCAGTAGCAGTGACAGAGACAGACCTGGAGCCTCAAGACTATGATTTAGATATCAGCAGAGAGGTAACACTCATAATTTTTTGCCTCCTGTTCTGTGCCCCAAAATATTAACCTTTCCAAGTTTTAGGTAGTGAATTCTCTTCTTTCAAAAGGTAGCTGGAAGTTTGAGCTAAAAGGAGTCTTTCAGGTATTGAAAATTTATGGCCTGCCACTTAGAATCTCATCAGGTTCATGTCAGTATTGTGTTTTTGTGGACAGAATAAATTGAAAGGTTCGCTCTACTGTTTGAAATACACATCTCAGGCTTTTTAGAGGAAAAAGTTATTAAGTTAGGCAATATTATATAAATTGGGAAAAAAGATGAGAAGACAACATCAAAAGTATTTGAAAATAAGAAACAGCAATGAAGTAAAAGTTAGTTCCCCAGAGCTACCTTACTCTTCATTTTGACTGGCAAAATATCGTAGAGAAGATTATCCTGGTCAGAACAGAAAACACCTTTGTGTCGGCTTTTCAAATGATTTGGAGTTTTGGGCACTAGGTCTTTTTTCAGCTCTAGTAACTGAGTATTTTGAAAGTATGTTTGAAAGGAGATTGAGCCATCTGGTGGAAAAGAAAGAATATAGCAACTGGAAAGATTTCGGTAGGTACTAGGCATTATATAAAATGCCATGGTAGATGGAAAATCAGTAAAGTTATTAACGATAATTAGACTAGTAAGCACTTCTACTCTTCTGAAAGCTGTTGGCAATGTATCATTTTATATAGAGAGATATTTGTAAGAGGTTGAATCCGTGAGCCATTATCTATTGATCTCTATGAATGAATGTGTCTTTCAATTAATCTTTGTATATTTTCTATAAATACTGCAGTGCTCCTGTAAACTTCAGGAAAAGAAAAAATACTTCCATTATATTGCCTTTCCTTGTTACACTCTGCTATTATAATTTTTTCTAGAAGGCCTCCAGGGCTACGTGAATCACTTTGTAGATCCAAATTAACACCTTAAGCCTAGGATAAGAAACATTTTTGTTTATAGGTATTTCTCTCCTACTTCAGAGTATCTGAAGCAGGTCTGAAGCTCTGAATGTGAAGCTTCTTTCTCAGATTACTCAGGTTGTCCTTTTTCATTTCATGTACCCATCCTCTTCACCTGGCAGGCACTTCTGTGCCTCATAAGGTAATGTACCAATTTGTGTCTTTAAGGCCAATAAATCTGCTGTTCACATGATAACTGAGTTTATTATTCTGGAAGTGGCAGGGTGAGCTGATCTAGGTTACTTACAGCATCGAGATAGATATTTGAATTTAAAAAAGTGTGTGTGTGTGTGGAGAGAGCACTACTGAGCTCCAGAGAGGAGTTGGATTTGAAGATAAGGAAGTGTAGAGGAAGATTTTGAAAACTCATCTCCTCATGAGTGTTTTAACAAATATCTAAAGAGTAGAGGAAAAAATAGTTCCCCTTTACTTATTTTTATTTATTCATACGTCCTCTATTTGTGCGTTTCAAAAGCAGTCTGTTCTGTATAATAAGCATTGGTTTTCAAAGTCCATTTGTAAACTGAATTTTCATTGGGTGATTTAGATCTTCTATGTGGAGCAAAAATTTCCCACACAGAAACTTATCCTAACAAAAACTGGTGCTAGCTTTTCTGCAATCATATCAAAATTTTTAGACTATAGAATTATGTGTATGCAATGTGTTGTTAAAATTGCACAATGTTAGTGTATTTCTGGGTCAGTTCCCTAGACAACTTTAGAACACCTAGGATTTCAGATTTTATAGTCCAAGAATTTCCTAAGATGATCACAAACTGCTGGTTTTCTTTTTTTTATTTTTTGTTTTTCTCCACTGCTCAGAGAAGATTATGCACTCTCAAAAGAGTGATACCCTACATTAAAACTTTAGGTGATATTTCCTTTCAGTTGTAGGAGGTTCTCACTGGCATGACATACATATCATGACATTAAAATCACAAGTTGTCCAGTCAGTCTTGTAGTGGTTGCTTTTTTCTACTGTAACAGGTTTAGGCAGTGTCATACTTTGGGCTCTAAGCCTGAGCTGAAGAAAGGTTCCCTGTTGATTCTGATTTCTTTTGTAATCCCTTTTAATATTTTTTCGATCTATCTTCTAAAGTAAAATGAATCAGAGGGAAAAGGCACTGTTAAAGGGCATCAGCTCATATCCAGAGGGAGTGTTTACCATCAGGTACATGTATTGATTGTGAAAACCAATGCTTTATTCTTTTCACTGTGTTCTCCCATTGAGGAGAATTTATCTCAATTTTTTTTCAGTCTTTGTTAAAAATTTGATGCTTGCTTTCTTTCCACAGTTGTCAAAACCTGAGAAGGTTGCAATTCCAGAACGCTATGTTGAACTGGAGCCAGAAGAGCCTCTTTCTACAGAAGAACGGGCAGCAAGACAGCGTAAAGCAGAAAAGATAAAGAATATTCTTACTAAATCAAGGTCTTTGGGTTTTTTTTTTCCAATCTTACGTAGGGGCTGGTGTTAAGCATGGGGAGCTAACTTCATACAACAGCTTAGTTTCTATTGAATTTTCTAGGGGTAGCTTCTGGCTTTTAGCAAATGCACACAGAATTTATGTAGTATACTTAAAGCTCCTTTTTAAAACAGGGTAGAGAAATAATGACGAATTTTGTATGTGTCCATTTTCTTGTTCAGAGCATCCTAAAATAGTAGTGAGTCCTTAGCAAGCGACTAGTAGATGAGAGCGAGGAGGAAGTAAGGGCACAGATCTGGCCAAAAGCAGAAGAAAAGTCAGTGTGTGAGCAAGTGTGTTGTCTCCAGAGAGCTGGGGTTCTGAAAGAACACTTTTGCCTACTTACAGCTAATGTAGAGTCAGCTGAAACATTCAGCTTCAAGAATTTTATTACCTCAAGTATCCGCTGACTCTTTGGAAGACAATTAAAGAGGCTGTGCCTGAGGACCACCGGGTTTTACCTTTTCCTCTGGGCACTAACAAGCAATTTTACTAACAGCTTCAAATAAATAGCATTTTTTGGTAGTGCTTTCATGTTAACAGCGTATTTACAACAAAGGACTTTCCGATGTAATTAATGCTATGCAGAAGTTGTGGCTGTGTAATGGTTGCATCATTTGTCTTTGTATGCTGTAGTCATTTACATACAATATCTAACAGTGCTTTAAAGATCTTCAACCAAATATGGAGCTTGATAGATGAGTTCTGAAAACTGCTGTATGAATTCAAGTGTGGTCTTGTCTGCACGGTGGATTCTTCTTTATGTTTGTAAATGTTAATGTTGTTTTACACTTTTCCACTAGCATGCACAATCTACAGCCTACTGTTGCCCAGGACAAGCACAACTCAGTTGATTTAGATTCACAGCTGCAAGAGCAGGAGCGCATCATTACCATATCATACGCTTTGGCTTCTGAAGCCTCTCAGAGGAGCAAGGAGGTAGCAGGTAATACTTAGTTATTTACAAAAGAACAGCTCTTTCTTACCAGTTCCTAAAGTTGTGTGGGGTTGTTGCTGAATTCCTGGCATAAGAGAGAGTTTTAGTCATTCATATTCAAAATAGTGGAAAGTGTGTGTAGATAACGAATTTAGAGAGACTAACGATTTACGTTGAGTATTTGGCCTCTGATGGACAGAGTGAAGGGGACAAAATAGTATGATCGGCAAGTTCAGGGCTTGGAAACTTGCTTTTACTAAGAATACTAAAAAATAAACTTTTTCAATTAATTCCCTTTAATTATATTAAATGAGGTATTTCTATATTAATTTTTAAAAAGTAAATTGATCTGTGACTTTAAAAAAATCAAGAAAAGAGGATTTTTAGTTTTTTTAACAGAAAGATTCCTTGGTCTGGTGATTGAGATTAGAGTGCCATCATTTGCAGCTTGAGCGGTATGACAACAGGCTGAAAAAGACACTGCAAAATGGGTGTTGGCATGTTTCTGTCTGGTGACCAAGACTAGAGGTCAGAGCAAGACAGCCATGCATGAATTCTGCTTGATGCCTGAAAATTAATAGAACCTTTGCAATACGTTACTGAAAGTGATAATTTCACTCTTGATTGCTTTATAGTTGAAATAAGTAAGAAATGTCAAGAGATTTGTATCACACAGTAATACATACAGCAGCCATTCTAGCAAGTATCTGACTGGCCATTTATAACTGGCACAGTTCACTGTTCCAGTGGAGGATGGAAATAATGGAAAATTCAACTATGATGGAGATAAAATACACACATTTTTCATCTGAAGTTGCCAGTTTAAACTTACGGCACTTGCCACAGAAGCCCTTAAGACCTTCCCCCTAAAGACAGACTATTTCAACATCCAGATGCGTAGCATGCATCTGTGACTGTTGATTGAATGTGTCTGTATACTCATGGATGCAGTGGTAGCTAAGCCTGAGGGAATGTGATTATTGAGGGGATGGAATACATTTTCAAGATACGAATCTTGAGACTTCGGAGAGGTTCTGTGAGTATCTGGAAGGGATAAAATGATTCGCTGAGGAAGCTAGAAATTATAAAAAACAAAGCAAACAAACCCTGGAATTGTCAAGTCTTGGGAGCATTTCAGGAATAACCTTCAGGCATCTGTGCATCAAAATGGCTTCTCCGCAGGCAGTCTGGTCCCAGTGCTAGTCACCAGGTCCTTGTAACAGGGACTCGCACACTTTGGTTGTGGAGTGGGACTTTGTGTTTCAGGAGGTATGAACCAATACAGCATTTTGCCACATGAATTCTAGCTGCTTCTGGGAAAAAGTAGCACCAAAGCTAAGATCAGCCAAGATGAATGGAGCCCATACTTGAAGTTATTCCTCTGTGTCAGTACAAGAGCAGAGTGCCTGCCATACTGAACAGCCTTCATGTGGCCAGTTAACTTACTTCTGGGTGTGCGTGAAGTTGCAATAACTGTACAGCACTGAAATATGTGTGATCTTTTTATGTTGTATAGCGAATGTGGTAGCTATGTTTTTATTACTAGAGTTCTTTGGTTTATATTTCAATTTTTTAATTGTAATTATTACAAAAGTGTGATCACTATGTATTCTTAGATATACATAACACAGAAGTCTTCTTAATTCTTTAGTTCTCCCCAAAGATAGAATTAAAATGTGTATCACCACTGAAATGTTTAAATGCTGCTTGAAAACTTTTGCAGTCAGTTGCAAGATTATTTTTAATTTCATTTCATTCATGAAGTATAGCAGCTAGCTCTTTTGTCTTTCAGGTGCTTAAAAAAAACCCTAACATAGTAGCCAAGGGCTTGATTCTTTAAGGAGGACCAAACCTTTAAGTCTGTGCACAGTTTGCCTTGCCACATTTGTATCTCAGATACTCACTTCTTATAACATATCTTGCTTTGATTTCAATTATTAATTACTCCTTTAAAAACAAGTGCCTTCCAAGGAATTCTAAAAAAAGCCAGAGTGGTTTGGTTTTGATAGGAAAACGTACAGACCATAAAAAGAGTTCAGGCTTTTTAGTTACAGCTTATTTTCTGATGATTATAAAGAAAAGCATTTGATGCTTTGCGCAGCTGATTGTACGTTCTCATTTATTCTAATTTTACAGATTCCTTCACATTCTTATTTTTGTAGTTTGATTTTTAAAGTATGGGTTGTCATTTGCTCCTTGTTGACAAAGCAGACCATATCTGAAAATCCAAAGCTAAATATCTAGATTTTTTAACAAAGATTTGCTTATAAAAAAGACTGCAAAGCTTAACTTTTCCCATTTTTGAGGGGGAAGCTGTTAAGTTATCTTAAGATGCTATGATAAAATAAATACCTTTTAAAATAAATTGTACATTTATCTAATCCTTGTAAAGCAGCGTTTTAGTGTACCTCTGTTCTTAGCAAGATATCAACTTTCTAACTGGAAATTGTGCCAAGAATCTGAAAGATTAAAATCAAATGCAGGAGTATCAAGAAGTCATTTCCTAAATTGTGTGTTTGGAAGTAGGTCTACCTTTGGCCCTCCAAAATGTAAAAGCAAAATTTAAGACGAAGGTTCAGTCTCTTTAGTTTTATGGTTGTTGTCTCTCAGTACTACACTGTATCAAGCACTGTATTAAGCAAAATGTTATATGCGTCTGTAATTTTTTGTGTGATTTTTTTCTATATATTATTTTTGTTTCTGCTCATTGGCATATAACAAAGGAAATGTTGAAAACCTGTACAACCTCAGTGAATCTTGAAATCAACTTAGTGAATATAGGTGCTATTCCAGAACTGCAGTTTTAAATTGATTAGGGTGTATCAGTGTTGTGTGCCTTAAAATGTTCCAGTGAAACTTCATCTTAAGATTGAATGTCTCAAAACAGGAATGTTTGTTTCCATAATTGTACAAATAATCGAAAAAAAACAGCAGGTAGAAATGTTGTTGTTTAAATTGTGTTCCATGTAACAAAAATAATGTAACACCTCATTGCATTACTGATCAGGTTTCCTATTCACATGGTAGAAAATCAAGGTGGCTCTGTTATAGTATGAATGTTTGATTGTGCAGCCTAATATCTGTATGTGATCCCTTCTAGCTCAGCAGTTGACCTATCCATCTAAAGCACCCTCACCTTCTGTACCACAGCCAGCTCACTCCCCCTTAAGCAATGGATTTCACTACACATTTGTTTAAACACGTTAAAAGTAAGAACTAACTGCTCTCGGCATGTCTGATTTGCCATCGTACCTGTGCTGTGGCTTGCTGAATTTTAACATTTTTACTAAACCTAAACTAGAGCCAAATGAATGCATGCATCTATTTTTCAGAAACCTTTTATTCTTGTAAATAGTGCTTCTAATGAGCTAACTTGTGGGCTAATAAAGTCTTCAAATAACTGCTGTCGCTCTACAGATAAGATGCTTCCGTAATCTTACTGTGGTGAAGGAAAGAGACATCTGTACTCTCAGTAGCACGGGGCCAGATTTTCAGCAACGATTTTACTCTGGTGGCTAGTGTTGTGTACTCGTGTGGCTACCGCAGGGGTGCATAGATATTTTTGCCTCTGTGTGGCATATATGGTTGCTGCGCAAGAGAATCCAAAGTGCAAAGCTGTATAAGCAGGGGGTTTGTTTATGGGCTGGTATCTTACACATGAACAAACATCGGAGTCTTAATCAAGGTGAACTGAAAATTTGGCCCTTTATAACTAATTCTACAGTATCGTGTTTGAATTCTTCATGCCTGTGATGTGTTCTTCATTGAACTGTGTTAACAGAAGACTTGATTTTTGTATCTGATTAGGTTATTTTACCACTTCAAATACTAAAATTATTATAATTTCATTGTCCTTATAAAGAAATATGTATCATCTTTTCCTAGTAATATTTGCAGAGTTTTCTCTATTTAAAATAGGAAAACCTGTAAATATTATGATACTTAACTGCTAAGTGTTCCCCTAGTTAAGACACTCCCCATGCTTCCATAGTTTCCTTTGGAATTATTCTCACTTTTCTGATTTCCTCTGGCTTAATTTTATTGCCTGATGTTGGACAAAAAGATAAAGTAGCAAAGAGGGTTGATTGAGGGAATACCTCAAACAGTGTTAATCTTTTAGATACCTTTGTTTTCATTGTCACTAATCTGAGTCAGTCAAGTGTCTGTGCAAAAAATAAAAATTAAACAAAAATGAGCACAATCTCATGTGAGAAAGGTGCAAACGGGCAGTAACCTGCTTCGACAAGGCCTGTGAAAAATTACAAATTTACATCAAGAGAGGTGTATAGACATTAAGAGCCTCTACAGAGCTTGATGGAAACAGCTATTTGCTTTTCTAGTTCAGTTCATCTTTCTGAGAACCAAATTCTACCATCTTTGCTGTGTCTGAATAACACTTGACTCTACTATTATATCCAGAGATATGCTAGTTGTTTATCACTATCACATGAGATCTTTGCATGCAAATAGGGTACCCACATGTGGCCTCAAGAACCCAGAAAAATAACCATGTGGTCCCAGGATATTAGGCTTGAGCAGGGCGCTTGGACCAGATGACATGCAGAGGCCCCTTCCTACCCCAACCATTCTGTGATTCCAGACTGACTTAAAAGCATGTGTATCACATGTCTATATAAATATACATACACACATATTTTTATATATTTACATATATATGTGTATATATATATATATAAAAGAAATAGAAATAAACCCCCCACATTTTCTTCAGGAAAATTATCAAGAAAATAAGTGCAGTGACCAGCAGCATGCAGGGGACACAGGAGTTTGAGCATCAGTGGCATCATGAGATAATTGTTTGCTTAATGCGCCTATCGTAATTGTTCGTTCTGTCAAACTTCAGAATGCTTTAATTAAAAAAAAAAGTTTCCTGAAAGTGCTTACAGCTTGACATTAGTGTACTCACTTTAATATTTAACCATGTTTTATTTTACTTCATGCTAGCCAAAGCAGTAAGTGAACACTGACATGAGACTGAAAGCAAATCCCACCTGGTGTCACTGCGTCGGAGAAAGAGGAGATCCATCACATTCTGTGAAGATACTCATCGGCTGATGATATGTTCTTCTGGAAATACATTAAGCTAATAATAGGGGGATTTTCTATGAAAATGAAGAGAATTGCAAATCATTTTATTTTGACTTCAGTGTAGTTCAGACTTTATATGAATAAACGGCACTTTTAATAAGCTCTGTAAAATACTGACAATGTATTTTTAGGACAGTGTATTTTAGAATTTTTTTAAATCAAGGGCTGAATTAATTTTAAGATAAACTACTTGCATAGATGTTAAAAGATGTTGTTAGTTCCCCCTCAGGCTCAGATGCACAATGTGAAGTTTCATGAGAAAAATGTAAATTTGAACAAACATAGAAGCACATTCATAGAGTACGGTTAGAGCTAACACAAGTGAGAGGTTTGCCAGAAGGGTGTTTTGGATTGAATATGTTTGTAGAGTTAATCACCCACCCTTTTGCCCATTAAATAATACATTGCAAGGAACTTTTAGCTTGATTTTTCTAAGTATTGGTAACCACTGTATAGCTGAAGTTTTCCACAAAAGCCATAATGAAAGCCGGTTTTAACTCCCATTTCCTTTTTTGATCCCATATGATTAACTTGCTGGTGTCCATGCACAGTATGCCAGGTTGCTCTTGAGATTAGTGCTGTCCCCTCAGTAACAAACAGCTAATAAAATTTTTTTTTGGAAAGGTGAGATGTGGGAAAAGAAAACTTCTAATTAAAATACGTATAACTAAGCGATAAAAAATATAATAGGATATGTCATTTTACTAGTAAATACGTATTTTTCTTTTTTTTCAATAAACATTACAATGTGATGTATTGACTAGTATTTATCCTGCAAACAGCAAGACTAATGTAATGTGGCACCTGCTAATTTCATGTATATGTTCACCTGGTGCTGAACTTTGCCAAACTTTGAAATTCAGTGTTTTACTTACGTATAGGGCAAAGGGTGAGGTAGTCACATAAGCAGAAAATAGATTAAATGAACTGCTGCAACTACTTTACTTGAAAAAAAACAAACTGTGTATGCATTGAATGCAAGAAATGCAAAAATTTCCCATTATGTAGTTATTAGTTGAGTTCAGCTCTGGATGAGAAATGACTGAGAAATACTTCTGCAGTATTTTGTGAAACCACTAACTCGTTCATTTGCTGTAGTCAAGTAATAGCTACAAAACCCTTGAAATAGACCTTCAAGTTTCAGACTTTAAGACAAATCATATTATATTAACACTATACAGAGAAATATTCTTACAAGTATATATTTAGCTAATGCAATCTATTTTACCTCAATACTGCCAGTATCAACTTCAAGACCTTTTGCCAAAATAATGATTTATTTTTGCCTTTTTAAAAAGTTTTGAAAGCATAAATGAATATTTTGCAAGAAAGCATTAATTTAAATAAAATGTAACAGTTTGGAAAATGATATATGTACAGATTAAAATATTAACATAACTGCCTCTTACTACCTCTGTCTTGTCTGCTCTCTTGTCAGTGTCCGTGTGGTTGAAAATCCAGAGTCATTTGTGCTGTTATCACATTTTGCTCTTCTTTAGTTCAAATCCCATTGAAGTTCCCCAGTTTTGCACTTATTTCACTGGCATTTGGACCAGGTTCCCCCTACACCAAAGCTTCGGGGGGGGTGTGGGGGGGTGGGTTGTGTGTTTTTTTGTTGTTTTTTTTTTTAGAAATGTTTCTAAGCATTTGATTAAATCTGTCTTTATTCTAGAATAGATTTTTTTCGGGGTTGTCCCCTAAACACAATGACTATGACTACGACACTCTATCTCATAGAGACATGTTTGTCTGACACATTCTTAGCCCTTTAGTTTCTGCTGAAATAAAGTGTCAAAAGTAACTTCAATTTAGAAACCAACAAACAAAAAGCCTGGAGACATCACATAGTAACACCTGCACTGTATGTGAGTAGGGTGTTGGCCAAAGGGCGGGTTGGTGGGCAGCTGGCAAAGCCGATTTCAGCAGCAGCTAACCAGCAGTGATTTACACGATAACAGTTCCCTCAAACGACATCAGTTTGATGGAGGCAGTGGAAATGTTTAATTCCTCTGAAACGTAATCTCTAGAACAACACATAAAGAAGCAGTTAGAAGACTTTCTTCGGCTTCATGTTGACTCTACGAACCTGAGAGCGAACCTTTGAGAACGTGGGTACTTGACCTGCAGAAGCATGCAGCAGCAATTCAGAGCTGAGCCGCTTATGACATGCTCCTCCTGTTTCTCAGGCACACAAAGGAGCCTTTGACCACAAGTTTTGTGGTTCAGTGAAACTGCATTCTTTCTCCAGAAGCTTTGTTATGCAGGAGGGAAGAGTATGTGGCCATAATTGGTGGGTGAAGAGCACAGCCTGTGGGTTCCTGAACTGCAGCAGCCATTGACTCTTAATTCCCTAGCAATGGGGGGAGAGGGGCGCAGGGACTTTTGCTCTGCAGGTTCTGGGAGATGTTAATTTTCTGTCCCTTGATCACACACACAAAATCTGCTCATTCAAGCTTGCATGAAAGAGAAGGATTTTGCCCTACATAGTTAGAGCGTTAAAGTTTTTAACAAAACTAGTCTGTCTCAAGATTTTGGTCAGCATCTGTCAATTAATCCCGTATTTGGGAAAAAAATATCAAAATAATTTTTCTTCCCAAACCTTTTACTGAATATGTGAAATGCTGTTCTCTAGTGAACATCTTTTTTGCAGGGATGGGTGTAGTTTTAAATAACAAGGGCTACTTTTCCTGTGCATATACTGTTTGGTTTAGGTCGATTTCCTTTTTCAGTTCTGTTTCTTTTAATTAAAATGCTGTTCTGTAGGTGTTAGACACTACTCTCTAATGTTAAGACTAGAAAAAAATTATGTTTCCTTGCAGATAATACCATTTTGGTCAGAAAGTGGCTTTTTTTTCCCCCTCTGCCTATTCAGCAGCTTAAGTGTTTGGGACTAATTAAAGAAACAGAAACTCATTAGAAAGCAGTATCACTTCTTTTGAAGGCGCTGTTTTCTAATTAGTGTTTGTAATGTTATACCAAGCAAAAATTATGCAGACTGACTTCCCTTATACATCTGTTTTCAATTTCTTCAACTGAAGTTATTAAAATTTTATTGCACAGCTGAATGCAGAAAGCTACAGCCTGATAACCGTAAGTAGCACCGCTTCCACCTTTTTGAAATTGCATAACACCACCACCACCCCAGTGTTTTCACTGGTGTTATATTGGGTTTCTAGGTATTACTGGGCTGTTAGGAAATCCTGTTGAGGTATAGAGCTGTTGCTTGTTTCTGAACATCCATATAAACCTTATTTTGAAGGACTCACTAGTAGCAGTAGTTAGAGGCATCCAGTCTGTTTTGGAACAGTTGGATAAAAACCCTACATAGAAAGTTTTTTCAGGAAGCAACTGAATTAAGAGACTCTATTCTGGAAAGTTATGTGCGGAACTAAAAGCTACTGAAATATACTACTAAACCTGTGCGCTGCCATTTCAAAACAAATTTATGAAGGTCAAGTGAGGTGGTCTCAGGTACCCCGTAGCCGTTGGAGGGAGGGGTTGGTGTTTTGAGAAAGTAGAGCACTCCCAACATGTTCTGGTATTGTTTACACCGTTATTTTTCCACCCATGCTGTTTACTCATCTCATTTCCAGATCTTCAAATATATGTGTATGTATTTTATATCAGTGTCTGTTCCCCTCTGTAAAGCCACATATTTCCCATGTGTCTTAGCAATTAACTTCTGGATGTTATATGAAGGAAAGACCAGATTTACTTAGTGTCAAAACTTGGAAGATACAGAAGGCATGATCTGATGTTACCCCTCTGATTTATGTCTGTCTTTGGGTATTTTAAAGGGTTTGCTTGTGCTGCATGTGTGTGCGTGTGTCTATGTATTGCGTAGTTATAAAAAGAACAAAGCAATGCACAAGAAAAACATGAAGATTTGCTACATTTTCCACACCCAGTAAACATTCCCGTTGGTTATTTGGCTGTATTCAAAAGGCTAAGACTTTTATTGCTCTACTAGTGAAAGCAACCTTTCTTCATAGTGGAGCAGTACAAAGAAAGAGCACAAAAAATACACACATCACAGTGCCTGAAATTCTGTTTGAACAACTGTATTGATTGGGTCTGACCCCGTTACGTTTTTTTCTATTATTTCAAAAGGTGCATCTAACTGTAGCTGAATTGAACCAACCAAGATGAACTTTCCATGAAAACTTCTTGAGATATTTCTTTAGTTCAAAGCTTAGAATTTTAAAGAGCATTTTTAATACAAGTCTGTTGAGGTATACTGTGCAACAACCATACTTTGAATGTTAAACTACGGGTAAACCTAAGAGGAAGGTAAAATTATAAAGCCTACCATGAAATTACTGGGAGATGGCAGGATAACTTTGAGCACTAATTAGAAAAGTAAATAAAACCAGAAAGTATTGCATATGTGCACATTTTGCACTGTTTACTTGTTATTTACTTGCCAGTGCTCCTCATTGCCTTACAGAGAGTGCAAACCAGCCCCCAAAGAAAATGGTAACAGAGTTAGACAGCATTTTTGGAGCAGTTATTGGAGTGTTATAAGATGTAAGCTTCAAGGACAATGCTGTTTTCTTGTTGCCCACTAGAAGCCTTTTACTGGGAGCTATAGCATAAGAACGCACTAAAGGAAGAGGTTAAGAAAACAAAGGTGAGTAGTGAGTTTGTAGGAAATAATGGCACAGATCCATCTGCAAAGAAGACTAAGAGGCTGAAGGTAAGAGTGGAGAACAGCCTAGTGGTTTGAGGTGAGAGGTAGTAAAAAAATTGAAGGAGCTAGAATATGTAGACGCAGACAGAAGCAAAATGCTGTAATGAAGGGACTCAGCCTAAACTGTAGAGGGGGAGGTAAGAAGGAGGAAGAGGAGGCAAGTGAGAATGTAAGTCCAGTGTCCTAGTACAAAAAATACCTTGTGAATGGGATAAATGAGTAGAGTGTTGATTGTGGCAGTGGGTGAAGAAGAGAATCACTGATGACTTCAAAGTAGTGTTTTGGTAACAGGACAGTTGTCTTTTTTTTATTGGCGTCTGCTGTGTTCTGTTCTTTTAAGCCGAATGGCTAGTATGAGTGAAACTCTGCTTTTCCCTGTAGAAACAGCCTGCCCTAGAGCCAGGGGTGGAAAATGTTGGTCCTGCCTGGCACAGAGCCTGGACCAAGTAAGTGCTCTCTAGGCGCTTGTGATGTGCCATTGCAAGATTGAGTGTTGGGTGGCCTGCTGTAGTCTCTGGCCTCAGTTCTGTGATATTGTCAGGGCTTTCGAGCTAGACTGATTTTGTTTCTAGAGCCAGAATTGAGAAAAGCCTTCACATTGTTTTCTGGTTCATCTCTTGAGACGCAGGAGGTTTTTGGAGGTTTTTTGAAACCCTGGCTGATGGCTTACACAAGATGTAACCCTAATGAAGTAGCTGGTGACATTTAGCTCCAGTGAGTTGTACCACTCTAGGTGAAAAAGTTGACATCAGAGAAGTTACTGCTAATTCTATTTGTCTCTTGTATTGGCCACCTGTTGGCTTTTCTGACTGCTTAGTTTGTGCTAAACACTTCTGTGTCCCTGCTCTGCTTCTTCTGTACTGCACCTTTGAGCATCCTCTTCTCCCAGTATGGAACAGGAGTTTGTCTTCTGCCCAACACAGCTGTAGCATGTATGTGTTTGGGGGTGTGAACACATGCACACACATATACACACACACACACGTCGATCCCACTCTCCTTTCAGTTGGTGCTGAGACACAGAATCAGCAAAAGCTGAGGGACTACTGCTGAGATGAGTACCAGAACTAGCTGCTCTGCTCATTTTCCAAGTTGTAACATGGATGAAAGGCTCAGAGGGAAGAGAGCAACATCTCACGAGTGTAGCTGTGTCCCCTGGCTTCCTCAAAGCCTTTTTTATGCCTGAGGAGTCTTCAGTTGTCTTCACTGCATCCAGTTTAAAAGTGACTTGGCAAATGATTTTGTATGCAGATTTTATTCAGGATCTGGGTAGTGGCTCCATCAGTGGAATGTTGCGTAAATTTGATCTCTATTTGTTTTTTGTGTCCAGTATCAATTTCTTAGGCTAAGAAATCATATTTTTGACACAAAAAAAAAAAAAGTTTTGGAAAGAGATGTTCTGTTACTGCATCCTAACAGAGACACCACAATTACTAGACTTCAGGGGCTGTAACAGGAAGAAGGAGACTTGCCCCCAACCAGTTAAGGATCAAAAGCTTCACCTGGATTGGTTTTAAAGCTTTAGCAATAAATATGAGGGTGAAAAGGAACCAGTTCAGATTGTCAAAGCTTTCTGCAGTCTTGAATGTAGCTTGATATACATGTGATAAGAGCACACATGATAACAATTTGAGAGAATTTCCCTGCACATCAGGGTAGGCAGTTGTGAAGATGTTCAAAGCAAGGAAGTTTTTTTGTATAAGCCCCCATATTGCTTGACAGATGATACAAAAACCCGCTTATGATGTATGTTACTTTACTTTTTTTCTTTTTCCTTTTTGTTTTTGAAATCTAGATCTGCCTGAGCTATGGACACCATAAATGGGACTGGACTGGGATAGATAATAGCACAAACTGTCAGTGTGATCTCATTCTGCACCTGCATATCAAAACCAAATCAAGTGAGATTAAATCACTAACTCTTTTGCTTCTTTAATGCTGTGCAAAACCTAAGGAAACTTTTATCTGTCCATTGTGGTGCTGTACACCTATATACTACTGAGAGATTTTTCTCAGGAAAAGTGCAGTTGAGGTGGCAGTCTTAGAAGTAAACAAAACCAACTTCTGCTTTGTCCCTTCTGTGAGGGTACCTTGACACATGTCCCTTCTCTTAATCCCCTGACAGCTTCCAAGAGACTGATGCAAATAACTGTGCCAGGCTTTGATTATGAGATATTGCACTGCCACTTATTCTCTTTGTCTCCTGCACTTTACAGAGGCAGCTTCAGTGCATAATTTAATCCCTGTTCTGGGGACTGTAGCAAATCCACAGAGATTTCTCCCAACCGCCCTCTCTGGCATCAGAACAACATGTGCACATCATCTTTGATGTGAATTCCCCAACCAGAGCCTTAGAAGGACCTATAGCTTTGAAGCTGGCCTATAAATTGTGCTTTCAGGAACCAAGCTGTCAGCTGCCTCTTCAGGAAGAAAAGGGAGAGTAAGCTATAAAGCCGTTGCATAAAGCTACGGGGCAACTTATAGATCTGGGTTTCTTGGCCTCGAAGAATTCCTGTACAATGTTGAGAAAGAAATGGAACCCTTTTTACCTGGCTTAGAAGCATCCTCTTTTTGAGTGCAGGGCCTTGTGGGCAGTGGGGCTGTGATGGTACTCATCTTAAGGGCTTCCCTATACCAGGGCAAAGGGAAGGGGCACAGGCACACCAATGTTTTCAACCTGTTCAAGTATTCTCAGCCTTCCAAAGCCTGATGTTGATAATGTACCTGCATTGACCTTTGTGTAGGTAACTTTTCAGTGTGGCTTAGATGTGGTTTTAGTGTGGTTCTGTGATGGATCTTACTTTCATCAGTTGTTTTCTAAGACATGTAGAGTATGGGCGGACTTCTGCCTTTCTATTGAGAAGGAAATAAGCTAGCCTTTGAGTTGAGGAATTTTGGTGGCCAAATCTTGTTTGAAGAGACAAATAGAGTAGCCCCCTTCATGACTCAGTGTCTGCTGTCACCTCTGGAAGCTCCTTCCATCCCAGCCTGAAAAAGCAAAGAACTGACTAGAATCAGCCAAGACGCCAACATTAATTTTTCCTGAGTTCTCTGTCTCCAATGAGAGCTGAAACCGTTCTGCTACTATCCATGCGACTTCTGCTGATGCTATGATACCAAATGTTTGAATTAAAACATTTACTGCAGAATCTACACAGAACTAAATCAGCCGTTCTCAGCATATACGGAGAAGCTTCTTAGGCTGCTTCATAGATCAGTTAGACAGAAATGGACGGGATTGTGTAGAACTCTTCCTATTTTGAGCAATTAGTCTTCGCATCATAAAGGCGATACACCAAACCTCATCAGATGTTCACAATATTACATCACGTACTTTTGGGGAATGGATATTGTGTTGAATTTTTTCTTTTGTTTCTGGTCAAAGCTGTTACTAGAATAGCTTCGTTTCAGTTTATTTTTTATCCTAGTGTGGTCTTAGAACTGGTGGCCAACTCTGTTTTACATGGCAGGAAGCTGTAACCAGTTGGGGACAGAGCTGAGGGGCCGAGGCCCTGATGGTGCTCGTTGTGGCAGCCTCTTCTGTCGGCAGAGACCCATGCAGGGCCTGCCAGCTGGATCTGCTTTTCCTGCGTCTTTCCAGTTTGGTTGCACTGCAGAGAAAAGCCCTCAGGTGAGGTTTAACCATGCCCCTCATTTGAGGCTAGTGGGAAGGCAGCAGGGCCTTCTTGCATGGGGGGGGCGGGCACAGCAATAGCTTTTATCAGCCTCTGAGTCTCTGTTTCAATGCATGCTGATGGGCAAGTCTAGAGACCTGCGTGGGTGCTGAGCAGCTGCAGAAAAGGTTGTGAGAGCAGCGCTAGCTTCAGTGCTGGGGCAGGGAAGGCAGAGAAGTCAGTGTATATGCAGCATTTTGCAGCCTACACCTTAATTTTGTAATTGCACTCAAGGATATAAACAGCCAACAGCCACATCTAAAAGGATTTAACAGTGAAATGCTAGTTTAAGTGTAGCTTGAGTGTCTGAATAGAAAAAAACCCCACCCTCTTATCACTCTATTAGGAAAGTGAATCAGTTGATCTTTTGGGGAGGGCCTCTACCTCTTCCCAGAGATAGAGCAGCTTTCATAAGTCATGGTGAGATTTTCTTTCTTCACCATGTACAAGCAACTTTAATTTTTCTACTAGAAGCTTACAGTTTTGGGAAAACAAAAATCCATACAAATCAAGTACAAATCACTGCCTGTTAGCAGCTGCTGCAACATTATTCTTAAAACTAAATGACTTGAAAAATTTTGTATTAAATGCAAGTATAGTAAAACAGATTAATCAAAATCTACACTCAATTGTTATTTACAATCATATTACTTTTATTTTTTCTATAATGTAACTTATTCCAAGTCCTCCCCCAGTAACTGATGCTGCAACGTTTACATTCAACAACCTATACCATGGTACTATGTACTGCTGCTTTCATATAAGCAAACTGGCTTGCAAATGTTGCCCATGTGTCATAAATTGTACACAGAAATGGAATATTCTCCACAAGCATCCAGAGTGCTTCCTGAAACACTGTGGTGGCAGAATGAGGCTATATTAGAGGTACAGATCAGACGTTCTGTTCTCCCAGCAAGGACAAGCAGTTGATCTGTCCAATGCACTAAGAGGAAGCGAAGTCTAAAAAAAGTTCTGGTATCTTATTAATTACTTGAATACAATAAACTATAAAATTTGCAGAGGAATGGACGTGCTTAATTCTTGCTGGAAGGAGTTACTGGAACTCCTGACTCTAAGCGTATCAACTTTGAGAGGTATGACCTTTTTGTTATAATTGACTTGGACCGCCAACTGATGCGTGTATGGGGAGAAAACGAAGAAGGGCTTGTGCACTTAACTATATTCTATATTTATAAAAGCTAAATCATTAGTATATCCTTTTCATTATCAAAGTATATTTTCTCTTTCAAAGTAAACTGGTTTCTTCAGGAGGAATTACTTTTAATAACAGCTCAGTGCTATAACCAGGAACCAATAATTCAAAAATCACTCTTCTACTGAAAGGTATCAAGAACTACAGCTTATCCCCCTCATTATCAAGCCAAAGAAGCAGTTAGAGCCTTCTGTTGCATTATGTGTTTCTAAAACATCTTCTCCCGTGCAACTGCTGTAGGACTTCAGATGGATACAGTGATTAACACTGTCACAGAAGTGAGTGATTTCTCCTCTTAGCCCTGTCAACACTAGCATCTATGGACAAAAAAACTTTGTTTAAAGCTCTAGTACATCACAGAATAGTGCCGATATTGGTATTTTACAACTAAAGCAACATCCAGTAATTCACATGTAATCTTAATAGTTAAAAATTCAAGACTGGGGTACTAACAAAAGAAACCACTAACATGAAGGTTCCTTATCTGGCATGGAATGAGGGGAGGAATAGTTTAGATAGCATTGTAGAGATTGGGCAGGAACAAAAAGAATTTATTTCTCCATCCAGTATTTTATACACTTTACAAAAACCAGTAATATCACTGTGCCCATAAAAATGTTATCCATGGCAACTGAAAGCAGATACTACTTTTTGTCATCTAACAGGGTCTTTTTAAAATCATAATACAAAGATTTGTGCTGTAGCAGTCCTCCACTTTGCACTGTAACAATAAGGCTTACTGTACTTCAAATACAAAGCTGTTACATCTGCAGTTATGAACCACTGGCTTTAACAAACATCATTTTATAGTTGCTTTTTGCTTCTTTTTTGTTTTCTGGAACCTCAGCTTCATCATGTTTTTCAGCAGCTTGTAGCTCCTCTGCAGACTCCTCTTGCTCTGACTCAGAGCCACTTTCAGAGTCCTCTGAACTCTCTTCAGAGGAGTGTCCAGCTGCCTCTTCTTGTTCTTCTCCTTCCTGAAACTAGAAGGTCAGATTATGAGACAGATAAACCATTACCTCCTGGCAACTCCGCTGCAGCTTTTAAAATTTCCCAGTGAGACTCTTTCGCTTAATGGCTCCTTTCATTTCAGTACTAAAATGAACTAGTTGCTAAACACAGGTCTTTAAGTTATTAGACAGAAAGCAACTCCGCTGAAGTGGTTAACCACACCAACCATGACATCTGTGGTTTCATCAGCCACACTCCTATTTAATTATAGCAGAAATCCTGAAGACACCATTAAATGAGTTTGAAAAGTTTCAGGTCACATCAGTTTAGTAATTCCTAACTATGGTGCACACGGTACATAATGACATCTGAATATTTGTCATGGAGTGAAACATAATGAAACTAATGGCTAGGCCATCAAGAATTCATATTCATGACTGATCTCTGAAAAGAAGGTTAGCACACCACAGTGTGAGGAATGCTGAAGTAATCCAATGATACTGGTAACAAGAACAATCCCAAAATGGAATGATGTTCAGGCACCTGAAGAGCAAAGCCTCCATGGCTGTAATATTAAGAACTCCCAGCGCTGCACAGGTGGTTTTACTCGCTCTGGAAACTTCAGTTATGTTTTTATGCAGTTATTGATGCTAGCAGTTAGCAAAAAATGAACCATTGCACCTTTCAATTGGCAGGTGAAGACGTGTTCCTAATAACCTAATTCTGTTGGGTTTTGTCACACTTCTCTTCCTGCTCGTTCCTATGGAATTCCTTGCGAGTACAAGACCAGCCAGGTGTCAGCTCACTGGAGGACTCTGTACAGCAAACCTCCCTTGTCTGACCCCTCTACAGTGTCTTAATTTTCAAGACCGTAGGGAGGTATGTGCTTCACCGCAACAAGAAACTAAGATTAATTAGCTCTTAGCAACAATGCAGATGGTTATCCTGCCTCATTTATTCCTTGGAAACACCCTCATTTAATATATTTGTCACTTTCTGTCCTAATCACTCTTGACTACTACGGAGCTTTAAGCATGTCATATCACTTCTCAGACAATGAGAAGCACCAATCATTTCCAGGCATCTAAATGGCCACCAGAACGTACACAAACAGAGGTCAAGTGCCCGCAGTAAGTTTGCCCTTTAACCCAAACTGTGGAAGTTTGCCACTAGTTGTGGTGATTGGATTTTCAAATGATGTATCATTTTGTCTTAATGAAGTGAAAGCCAAATCATTACGGAAATAAACAACTTACTACCTCACTGAAACCAAGGCCGCAATGGCGCCGGTTTCGTCCAGACATCGTGCTGTCCATGCTCTGTTGGTACTGAGACTCCAGTTCTTCATTCATTTTCTTGTCTTCTTCCCCTGCATTGTCCAGTGTACTTTGGTTATGGTTCATTCAAATTAACAAAGACATCAAATTACACGAAGTCACATTTTCAAAGTGTATTACTATATATATGAAAGATATTAAATTTAGCTGTCTTAAACTACTAGATAGAGTATTGTTGCATACAAACCATCAGATTTATAAGCAATCATATCAAGTGAGCAAGCAAAATTGCTTTGATACAAAGACGGGTTGCTAAGTTCCCAAGGCCTGATACATTCAGACAGTTGTCCTACGAGCAGCGTACGTTCTACTGAACGAGGTCAATGGAACCAGTATGACTTCTCTGTGCTCCCTGCCAGTACTGCAACATGTCACAGCAAGGAGGAAGCTTCTGACCTTCACTACATAACATGATTATTATGATTAAACCATGATTAACATATAGCAGCAGAAGTCAGGACAATACTGCCACTCTCACACACAATAGAGCTGTATCTGAAACTGTTTCATGCATCCTGAATTATCAGGAGCAGTTACTACAGCTCTACGTTTTCCTATTTTTAGGAATTAGCAGAAAAACTCATTTTCATGAGCTACTTCTACATGCCCTTTACTTTCATTATTTACTCATTGAAATACATATCTTTTTACTGGGGGAAAATAGAGTCTAAAATAGTTAAGAATCCTCTGCTCTTGTGAAAGGTAGGAATCTCTAATTCTCACCAACAGGCCTACAATGCTCTAGTTTTTCATTTGTATCTCTGTAAAATTAGAAGTTTGTATTGCAAATTATTGTTTCCTCATTTGGAAGTTAGAGATGTACAGTACTATAAAAGGCCAATAACTGTATGTTGGACAAGGAAATAAAGTGTTAAGAAAATAGCTGTTCTGATTTTTTGTGAAAAAAAATGGCAGCTTAACTTTTTGCTAATAACAGAATCTGATTCTTTATGACTCCTTAAGGGAAGCATCACCTCCTTTCTAGGAAATCCAGGTACAAGGAAGTGATTCTCAGTCGCTCTGTGAGCTAACAACGGAACCTGGAACCAATCCTCAGGCTTCTTTTGGTGCACTGGTCCATAGATCATTTTTTGTCAACTGAAAAATTACTAGTGGAGCATAGAGGGAAAGAAGTTTTCTGGAACTCTGACAGTTGCCACTCTATACAGCATTATCAAAGCTTCTCTCAGACAGTCGAGCCCAGCTTGGTTTCCATGTACTTGGACTTACTACTTGAGCAAGCCTGCTAAGAAGTTATCACGGTCATACATAATATTACATCAAATTATCAATGATTGCCAAGATGACCTTGCAGATCTTTTCGGCTTTTACCTCACTGCTTTAAGGCAGAGATCTTTCTATTCTCAGATGGGGGGTGGGGGGGTGGGGAGAAATCAACCCTGTTCTCTTCTATACAGAATGATTTAGAGGTTTGGATAGCCATACCTGGCAGCAAGGAAGGAGTACAATACTGCTAGGTATTATAGAGCAATAAAACTTTACTTTCTTATTTTGATAGCAAAATAAGGCTGAGGACCTGTAGGCCCTGATTTCCAGGGCATCTGTACACAAGTTTAACTGACCATGAAATACTCTGCTGTACCTGGACTTCAGAAGGCAAGTAAGTGCAGTCAGAGAAACTGTCAGTAATCTAACAAGAGAAATTAGGAACTTCTACAACTCCACAGCCTGACCCGTCTTCAATCCCTCCCTGCAACGCCTATGAAGCTCAAAGTACTGAGATGTTCCTAAGTAAGTGTTCGATTTCCAACTTTGTATCAGCTGTTGGATAAACTGACCTGTCCTGAAGTGAGAGGTTGATCTGTGGTCTCCGATAACAAGGCGGCCAGTATGTTCTTTCTAAAAGAAAAGGCAGTTTGTTTTGGAGCTTTAGGGTGCACAGATACCTCTGCCAACATTCTGGAAATTTTGAATGGAAAAGGTTTGCTGTCAAACCTTGACAACCAACTGTAAGACTGCAAGTTTTACTAGCTAATAACTGCTGTCTCTTGATGAACTTGTTTAATCTTTGTTTGCTGAATCTTCTGACAAAGAAACCCCAACAACTAGACACTCTTTACTCTTCCCACACCCCAAAGATAGTTCTGTTCCATTCCATTTCTTGCTACTCCAAAGAGGAAGACGAGCTATGCTAGTATGTCAGCCAAACATGGGAGAATGATCATCACCTGATATGAAAACTACACTAGACAGTGCCGGACAAGTGTGAATTTCGGTTCTGACAATTTACCCTTTGGGTCTCCCTCTGCAGCACTACGCAATAGTTCAGTCTGCATCTTATGATGATCCCACTTTTAGACCGGTCACAGTCTCAGGTAAGACCTTCACAGTGCTCATTAGTATACTGCCTCAGTAATTACTCATTAGAAAATGTATCCCTACAGGCAAGAACTGGTATTACATAGCAAGCACCAGTAAGTATCCAAGTAGACATTAAGATTAGTGGTAGTGGGATATTCTAACAGGGTATTGTATTCCTATCCACTCGGAAGTATTAACTTCCACCTCTTTAATACAGCACAATATTTTAACTTACAAAAATACTGTATTCAAGCAAAATAAGCTAATACAAGTGAAATTATTTTTCTTGAAGGTAAACAGAATTGCGATACTAAAACAACATTTTGTACACGGAAAAAGCATTACTATATTTTACTAGTTTTGCAGCATTTTTTCAAAAAGCGTAGTAGAAATATTGGTTTAGAGCATTTTCTCTTTAAAAATATTTCCTGGATTATTTAATTACGTTTACTATGTTGCTGTTTTAGTCTATCAGCTACCTTTTTTTTTTTTTTTAAACCTTTACATTTTTTTCCAATGAGAGTGAAATTTACAGACCTACCGCACGGGTTTGTTAGTGTGTAACAAGGACTCTCTCAGAAGTGTCTACAAATAATTTTATCAGCCCGTAGGAAAGTATAAAAGCAAGGGGTGAGGAGGAAGCTGCAGAGCAGACACTCGGCAATTTCAGACCCACATTTTTGCCTTACACCGCTGCTGACATAACAGCTGCGGCTGTGAAGCCCAAATCCTCCTTAAAGGAGAGTCCCAAAGCGAAATTGTCTTTGAGCGTTGGCTTTTCCCTCAGCAGCAAGCCTCCTTCATGCATGTGGTGTGAATTTCGGGGCTGTTCTATGCAAGGACAGGAGCTGGACTCCATCATCCTTGCGGGTCCCTTCCAACTCGGGACATTCCGTGATCCTTCTGGGGAGGTTCCGTGGCACCGCAGGCACAGAGCCACGCGGGGCCGCCCGGGGCGGGGGGTGGGGAGGGGGAAGGGAATTTCTCCCGCTCGGGTCCCCGCGTCCCCCGGGGGTGGGAGGGGAGCGGGGCGACCTCACCTTCCCAGCGCCCATCAGCCGTAGGAACTTCTGCTTCCGCTCCTCGTTGCCGAGGTCCGCCGCCTCCCAGCTGCCGGAGCCCTGCGGGAGCACACGCTGACCGCCCCCGCCCGTCCCCTCCGCCCGCTCTGCGGGGGGGCCCCCGAGCGGCCCCTCGTCCCCCGCCACAGCCCCCCGCGCCGCCTCCGCCGGCCGCCGCCCCCCGCCGGCCCTTACTGCCAGGACGGGGGCGGTAGGGAAGGCCGCGGCCTTCCCGGCGTCCCGCCGCGGGGCCCAGGCGCCATCCCAGAGCCCCGCCGCCACCGCCTCCCTGCCGGCCCCCCGCTCCCCCGCTCCCGCCGCCCGTTTACATCGGGGGAGGCCGCTCGCTTGAGGCCGTGGTGGCCCTGGGACTCCCGGGCCGAGCTCATGGCTGCGGCTGGGTGACCGGGCCGCTCCGCTGCCTTCCTGCCGGAGCCGCTCCCTCGGCCGGCGGCGGGTCACGGTCACGGCCCCGGCTGGGCCGCGGGGCGCGCCGGGACCGGTAGTTCCCGCCCGGCGGCCGGCGACGCGTCGCGGGCAGGCCGGGACCACAAGTCCCACAGGCCTCCGCGGCGGAGGACCCGCCTCTGCCCGCCGATTGGCAGGAGCGTGCACCAGCCCCGAGCTCCGCCTCCGGAGGGAGGCGGGGCGGGGGTGGGGCCGTGGCGGGCGAGGGCTGAGGGCGGTTGGGCGTCTTCGGTAGATCCTTCGCGCGGGCGGGCGTTGGGAGGCCGGCTTGCTGCCGGGCCGGGCCGGGTCGGGGCGGCGGCGGTGGTGTCGCAGCCCGCCACCGAGACTTCTTTTCCTCGTTGTGGCGTCAGGCGTGAAGCGCTGCTGGGGGAGTGAGGGGGGTAAAAGGGGCTCCTGGGGCTGCGCTTCTGCCGTCGTGCGAGCGCGGCCGGTCGGCGGCTGGCTCGGAGCCTGAGGTAATCCCCGCTTAGGGGAGGCGAGCCCCGGCCGCAGTTGCCCCCGGCGCGCTAGGTGGCGGCCGCCTGGAGGCGGCGACACCGGGCCCCCCCCCCGTCCCCGCTCCTCGGGTAACGGCAGCAGAGGCGAGGCACCGCGAGCTTCCCGCCACTTCACTTCATCTCCCGGCGCTGGAGAGTCGGGCGGAGACGAGGTGCCTCTACCCTCTTCTTGGTTCACTCACGTAACCGGCTGGGTCCCGCTGCTGTGGCCTAACCTGAAACCGCCCTCACCTGAGTAACGCGGGGGCTCCCCTCCCGCCGACCGGTGCTGCCGCCTCGTGTGGAGAACGGCAGCTTGTGACCCTTGTAGAATCCTGCGCTCGGAGCTCCCGATGTTTCCAGCTGACCCGTCAGTTGCTCTGGCCGTTTGCCATTGCTATCGGTCCTGCGGTCCCACCTCCTTCACATACATGCCGTGTACAAAGCAGAAATTTGTTTGCTACCTCCAAGTTAGTATTTTCTCACATATGTCTCCTTCAGAGTTAACTTAATTTGAATCGGTTGCCATTGTATGTTAGTGTTCTGGAGTCTTTGCTTAGGTTTATTGGATGGGAAAGTGCACAATCACATCTTTAGCTCACCTTAATTTTAAGAAAATCCCTCCTGTTTTAATTCCTCAATTAGGTAGTGACTTTGTCTCCATGATAATGTTGTAGCAGCCCAGCTAATGCCAGGAGGTTAAGGTGCACATGCTGAAATGTGCAAATGGTGTGTGACAATTCATACTGCAGCTTAAATATTGGCTACTTTAAGGTTAAAGTGTGTTGCTTAAGGATCTTTGAAATTAAAATGAGGTAAACTACTTGAGATGAAAACAGGTATGAGCACATGGAAGTCTATATGGTCTTACTGAAAACTCATTAACAAATTATTGCCATTTTCTTGTTTAGTCAAAGAGCTAAAGTTAGTGTCTTACATCTTTTTTGAGTGATTGTCAGTCTACAATCACGTCCACATGCATAAAGGCAATCACTTCAGCCATGAACATTACATGTGTGTGTTCCCTCAATCTTCTTGCATGCTTTGCACATACAGTACAGGTGGTCAGAATATGCCCTAAATCTTCATTTCTTCTCAATAGCTGGCTTGAATCTGAGTAGAATAGAATAGACTATTTCAGTCAGAAGGGACCGACAAAGATCATCTAGTCCACCACCTGAGCACTTCAGGGCTGACCAAGTTAGAGCATGTTATTAAGGCCATTGTCCAAATGCCTTTTAAACACTGACAGGCTTGGGGCATCGACCACCTCCCTAGCAAGCCTCTTTCAGCATTTGATCACCCTCTTGTTAAAGAAATGCTTCCTAATGTCCGGGCTGAACCTCCCCTGGTGCAGCTTTGAACCGTTCCCTCGTGTCCTGGCACTGGATCCCAGGGAGAAAAAGCTCAGCACTTCCCTTCCTCAGGAAGCTGTAGAGATCAATGAGGTCACCCCTCAGCCTCCTTTTCTCCAAGCTAGACAATGTCCAAAATCCTCAGTTGCTCCTCACAGGACACTCTTGACTGGCTGTTTATGCTGTGCTCGATGCATGCCAGGACGCGGTTTGGCCTCTGGGCTCCCAGGGCACACTGCTGACTCGTAACGAGCCTGCTGTCAACCAGCACCCCCAGATCACTTTCCGCAGGGCTGCTCTCCAGCCACTCCTCTCCCAGTTTGTACTTGTGCCTGGCGTTACTCCTTCCCAGGTGCAGAATCTGGCATTTTGACTTGTTGAATTTCACCCCATTAATCATAATCCAGTGCTCCAATTTATCTAGATCCCTCTGCAAGGCCTCCTGTCCCTCAAGAGAGTCAACAGCACTTCCCAGTTTGGTATCATCAGCAAACTTGCTAATGGTGCTTTCAACTCCTGCATCCAGATCGCTTATAAACATATTGAACAAGACTGGCCCTAAACTGAGCCCTGAGGAACAGTGCTGGTGGCCGGTTGCCAGCCAGGCATATCCCCATTCACTACAATCCTCTGAGCCCTGCCCTTCAGCCAACTCTTCACCCAGTGCACCATGAACCTGCTCACCCCACAGTTGAACAACTTGTCCAGAAGGATGCTGAGAGAGACAGTATCAAAAGCCTTACCAAAATCCAGAAAAAACTATATCCACTGCCTTCCCTTTATCCACTAGGCAGGAGACCTTATCATAGAAGGATATCAAATTAGTTAAACAGGACTTTCCCCTTGTGAACCCATGCTGACTGTGCCGGAACTCTCTTTTAACTTGCAGTGATCTAAGCTACATTTCTTTGCACCTACTTCTCTTTAGTGTTTTTTTTGGTTTAGTTTCTTTTATTCACAATTTTTTATTCTAATTTTTATTGTTTTTTTGTCACTACAACTGTTAAACATTTTGGATTTGAGCCAGTGTTTATCCATCCACAGGTCTGTTCATCAAGGAAATTTTTGGATTTTGAAGGTTAGAGGTTAAGAAGGTTAGAGGGAAAGAGGGAAAGAAGGACAAGGTAGGCGGTGCCAGCTAATGCCAGGTGTAGCCATCTGCAAGGCAGAAGACCACACTCTTCAAAGGGTGATTAGGGGCAAACATAACATCGAAAACATAGCATGTAGGTCCCATAACACATAGGTCAACACACAGCGGAAAGATGCTGGTGAACAACATGCCTTATAAAAGAAGCGTGTTCAGTTCCTTGCAAGTAACTTCTTTTTATGCTGAAGCAGTTTGGGGTGGGGGTAGGTCTGGTGCCATTAACTCGCTTTTAGCTGAGGTGATCTGACTGCTGGTAAGAGCTGGGTCCAGCTTTCAGTTTGGGGAAGATCCTGCAGTGGCGGCCTTCATTTTTCAGAATGTAGTTATCCTGTGCTCTCCCTATAGCAAATGAAGAGTTCCTATAGGGCTTCTAAAGTCAGGCTTCTCTCTGAGCTGACTTTGAGAGCAATCTTTGTGCTTGGGGGATGAACTGCTCCTAGTAAGCTGTATGAATTTCCTCCTTGCAGAGCTAAAAATGTGTCATGACAATGTTTTTTGTAAGTCTGGCAATTAAGCTCTTCAGTCACTTCAATACTTTTTAACGTTTTCCCTGAGCCTTGTTATTCAGATATGATCCATCATTCTTTTGTAGAACTGAAATACAATGAAAGAAGAGTTGATAAGAAAATATTCTGGAAGATGGAGCACAAAAGTTCAGCAGATTTAATAATGTAGATATGTGCTGGTATAGCCCTTTTACTCCTGGGTAGGTAGAATCAGACTTAAAGTTTTATGTAGAATACCATTATTTTCAATTATTATTTATACAGAACAGCACTAGGATGGTGATGTTGAAATTAATGTTCTCATATATTGCACTGCCTGAGTGTACAAAATCAAATAGAAAGGCACAGCTGTTACACCTGCTTTTGAAAACTTCTGTAGTTATTGTTTGGCAATGATAAAGAGCAGAAGGGAGCATTAATATGAGAGAATGTTATATTTACAACTTTAACCTCACTTTAATGTATTTAAATGTATAGAATATTATATACTGATTGTAAATAATTTAAATTGCAGTATTTAAAAATGGTTTTGTACTGAAGGGGTGTAAAAATGCAAAACATTTAAAAATAATATCACTTCATAAATTAAAAAACTTAAAATTAAATTAAAAAAATTTGGAGTAGTATCTAGTAGTGGTTTTAGTCTGTTAGTAGGAATTGTGGTAATCTAATACCGGTGAAATTGTATCTTTTCCATTTTTTAAGGTAAGATTTTATTACAGTTTCTGTACTATTATTCCTAAAGTCCTGTTCCTTAATAACAAGAAGTGTGAAATTTTAGCTTCATGGCTACATATCCCTTATGGGACAAATTGAGAAGATTTGCCTTTGGAAAATAAAGTACAAGAAAATGGGACTCTAAATCAGCTATTGTAATTGGGTCTTAGTTGTGGCTTATTGTTCAGTTCAAGTCATTTTCAGGACAATTGAAATGTACTAATGTTTATATGGCTGAGTAATGGATTGGTAATTCTGTTTACGTTTTGAATAATGATGTGCTGATGAGATTTTAGTGAGGGGCTTTTACAAATCTTTTTCCTTAGTTTATTGCTTGCTTTGGATAGAAATGCTCTGTTTCTGCAGAAAAGAAGTACCTTAATAAACAAATACGACCCTAGCATTAAATGGCATCCATCTACTTATGGGGTAACTTATAAATGGAGTGACCTAACTGCTAACAAAAATGTGGAGTCTCTCAGTAGCAGACTGGTTATGTAAAGGTTTCGCTTATCTTTATGGAGATGTTACAGATAATTCTGAGGATGAGTGACTCATGAGCTTTATATAATCCAGTAACACCAGTAAATGTTAAGAAAGGAGTTCTGAAAATCTGGTCATGCTAGGATTCAGTGTTGTATTTGCTGTATTCTTTTGAACAACTGAGAAAAATAATGATTTGCAGGAGAACAAGACAGGCTGGGTTTCTAAGAAGAAACCTATCTTCTTCAGTCTGTGAAACTGTTTTAGAATATAAACAAAACAATAGGTAAGGATCCTCGGCAATATTTGTGTGAGTTTTCCACATTTCTTTGATACAGCCCCTCTGAAGAGACTGTCCTGAAATTAACATTCACTTCACAGGAGGTGAGGTTTTTTTCATGAAGCAGAAACTGGCTTCAGTGCAGAAATCAGACCTCAACTGACTCTCTCTCACTATAGCTAAAGCATAATAGGGAGGAATGTTGAGGTTTGTTGTTGGAAATTAACAGAGATAGAGAATAAGGTGAGAGTGAGATGAGGTGAAATGACAAATAAGGTAACAAAATTATTCGTTGTCATGTACAATTATACTCTGTCTTAGGCTTTCCTATGTATTTCTTCTTCTGTAGTGAGCTCCAGTGCCTGGATAGGAACCATCTTTTGGGGGTGGAGGGTAGGTGAACACCAGCTCTATTACAGGAAATACCAGAAAAACTACCTTAATGAAGATTTTCCAGTCCACTTCCAAGTTTCGGACCTCAGCAATATGTGTTATAGAAACTTTCAGGCAGAAACAGCTTAGGAAATCTAGTTATGGGGAAGCTGAGGCTTAACTAGATCTTGCGGAAGCAGTTTCATCTTTGAAGAACCTGATGGAGAATCTTGGATATATTTTTTTTTTTATTTCTTCTTGAGCTGTCTGTGTAGAGGTAGGGTAGATTAAAGTAGAACTAGGTCTGACAGCCAAAAGAATTTTTTCACTGTGTAATGTAATAAGGATGTCTTTGCCATGCAGTGACTGACTAGTAATAAAACACGGTGACCAAGATATTGGACAGCCCTGGCTTGGAATTGATGGATTCAGAGTTGAATCTTCCCCTGTTATAGTCCTAGCTCCACCTGAGACTAAGTGGCCTTTGGAAAATTATCTCACTTTTCTGCTTTATCTGTGAAATTAGGATAATGTATCTACTTACCAGCATTAAGAATTAATTAAGGGCTGCACAGTGTGTGTTCAAAGCAATGTGTAAGTGCTAAATATTAGCTATAGTGTAATTGGACTACTGTAATTTATAATATGCTATCTGACATTGGCATATAAAATAGGGTCAACCTCTTCTCAAGTGCTGTAGAATTTTTAATTGTTAGTAATGAACTGATACTCAAAGTAGCTATCACTGTGAGACAGGGAATGCTGCCAGTATCTGTCTGTAGGAAAGCTTAACAAGGCAACTACTGATCTTTTTTAGCTTGAAATAAAAAAGAAAGTATGTTTGTACACATACACCTACTTTAAGTGCACAGTCTAAATTAAATTTGGTTTAGACAGAAAGCTTTATTCTTTTTAAATGGAGACAGGACATTACCCTAGCATTTCAAAACTGTTTCATCTCTTTCAGCATACTTTAAGCTGAAAACGCTTCCTGTTTTCTGACCAGTTTTGCTTAGTGGTTGTCACTGCGATATATAGACGTTGCCACAGAGAAGAGTGGAAAATATTCTGTATATCACTGGAGGTGGGGAAAGAAATTTTTTATTGAAATCTGACTTACACAACGTGGTTATTCAGTGTGTTTTAGTGGCCCAATGTATGCCAAAAGTTCACTTCCAAGCTCTTGCTAAGTTTTGTTTTAAGGGGTTGGGAAGAAGGAGAGACAAGCTAAGAGCAAACAAAGGACTGCTGAGAAGGGAGCGTCAGTTGAGGAAAGGCAGTCATAGCTGTTAACATTTAAAAAGCCCTTTCAAGGACTAACAAAATAAAGGATAGAGGTGTCCTCATCCTCAAATGGTTTTTATATTTCTGAACCTGTTATAAAAGCTTTTCTTACAACACTTCCCTTCTAAAAACAAAATAGTTTCTATCATAAACAAGGCAGGCATCACGTCAATACAAAGACTATCTTCACTTTTATTTCTGGGCTAGCAGAGCAGGCCATTATTCAATACCACAGAAAAAAGAATTGTTGCCACAGTTTAATGAAAAAAGAAAACAAAGAATGGAGAAATTATGTCCTTGAACCCAAGACTATGCAGGCTTCCAGTACCATTGCACGTATTAGGCTTTGTCCTCAATACAAAGATTTTTAAAAATCCCCATTTCTTAACGTCATAAAAGGTACGTTAGGACATCTTTCTCTAGGTACAGTCCTAGTGGAGACAGGACCCAGGTAGTTTTTATATCAGTGTAGCCAGTGAAGGTCAACCATATAGCTCTTACTTGGAGATGATGTGAACCAGCTACACCAAATAAGAAAATATAGAGGTTTGCTTCCTCTAAGATTTTACATCATATTAGACTGACTAGGCCTCTTCATTTACCACCATACATGGTATAGTGCTAGAATATTGTACCTGAGTAAAAATCATTTTTATTGCAATGAAGATAGAGCTTTATATATCTCACTTCTTTTCCTTCTTTTTCTTTTGTGCTTGCTGACACATAAAAACACCAATAAAGACATTTCACAGAAAGTATCTGCCAAATTCAATTATTCCACTGTGAGTCTGAATGATGAGACAAAATCTTCAGTATTATCAAAATGAATTGTGTTTCTGTTTTTCTGTAAAAACCAAAACTTTCTGTTTCATCCATCTGTAGTAGAGCAGAATACATCAGGAAAAGGGAATCTACGTTTCCATCTCTTACAGAATTTAAGTTATCGGGTAACTTGAAAATGGCATGGACAAACCACTCCTTATCATACTTTGGTGACTGCTGAACACTGCTGAACAAGGTAGAACAAAACTAACATTGTCCTTTTCTGAGTCTTGTGGTGCTGTGAAAGCCAAAGTCTCTGAAATCAGTTGAAAGTTTTCTGTACACGGAATTTGTCTTTTATATAATTATTCCTGTTCCTAACACCTTTGAATCTTTCACTGTAAAGAGAAATTAGAAAAGAATGTCATTAGTATGGGAAAAACAGTGGCTCTGTGTTCTCCTTCCTAACCCTGTACGTTTGTAGTAGTTGCTTCTCCTTAGGGACTTCAGTAACGTTTGTGGAAGCGGTCAGTGGAAATGAATAAGAAATAACACCAGGTACCTTTATACTGCTGCTTTTTACTTGATCCAGAATGCTCTGAGAAAGATTTTAAAGGTGGGGGGAAAAATGGGCATGTTAAAACACTGATATACGTAGTCAGAGTCCTTTTTGAAAAGAAATGTTTCTGCTTAACTTACATCGTCAGTGGAGCACACAGACTTTTCATATGCACCCAATGTCTGAATAAACTTTGAAGACTGCTGAAGATTTTTCTTTTCTGACAATATGTACATCTCCATGATAGAGCTTATCACAATACTGTCTGCTGCCACCTCATCAGAAAGATTTTTCCTCCTGCAAAGATATTTTTGTTAATTCGTGTCCTGACTGTATATATTCAAAATATGTGATTATTCACTACCACTTTTATTTGCAGGAGCCTATAGGAAGGTGAATCGGGTCCATTGTAGCCAGTTTGTACATGTTCTCGTGACTTGTATTACTTCAAGCGTTAGCAGCGTGAGTCCCTGGCAATGCTGATTTTTGCTCATTTTAGCTGCTGTAAGATCTTTACAGTACAAAAGGACATACAAATACATATTTGCTTTGTCCATGTACTGGGCTCATGGATTGTTAACTGGGTATCAGTCACAGCCTATTGGCTTTGAGTGACTGCAATAAACACAAAAATAAAAGGGAAATTCATTAACCTCTTTTACCTTTTTAACACCAACATCTTATTTCTTACATCAGGTCTTTAAAATTAACATAGTGATATTTTCAAGCTATACACTGCATTAATAAACTATAAACTACCTGGCAACTTTGCCAAGAACCTACTGTGCACTCTACCTATACTGAAGCTGACTTTACCATTTTGGTATTTATTCTCTTGTAATAAATGACATTAAGTTGCAGGCGCAGAACATTTTGTCTTTGAGCATAGAAATGTGTAGCCAAAGCATCAGGTTATTTTTAATAGCCTGAAATAGTTAATTTTAAATAAATTAACCTAGGCATGAAAGATCACATGCTCTTAATATTGTGATATCTATGATAGGTCTGAGACTGTCATGGAATAGTGGTATCCTGCCTAGAGGCAGGACAGTGTCCTCTACATTAGGACACTGGTTGTGACATACAGGTACACTGTGCCAGGAAGATAAATGTGCCTTCTAGTGACTTTATGTCACCTTCCTTGTTTTTCTGGGAGCGTAACGGGTGCCTTTTTCTATTTCACGTAATGCTTTATTTCTAAAGCATTTGGGATCCGAAGGGGGAAGGCTTAGTACAAATGCCACATATAATACTGTTAATTTGCTAGAAGTAAGTTCTGTGCAAAAGACTGAAGCCTTTGTTTGAATGAAAAGCTGAGAAAAGCAAATGTAAGGCTATATGCTGTCCCTAAATATTTTAGCAAGTGCCTAGAAAGCAGTAGTCATAAATGCTCCTGTGTATGTCATTGTTAAAACTGGTATGTGTATCATACAAAATCATATGTATACCATAAAAACATAGAATTATGTAGATGGGAAGGGACCGCCAGGGGCCATCTAGTCCTACCTCTTGCTCGATGCAAGTCCAATTGGAGCAGGTTGCACCAGGCCATCTCCAGTCAAGCTGGAATATCTCCAAGGATGGCAATGCTACAGTGTTTCTTGGCAACTTGGCCCAGTGTTTGACCACCCTCAAGGTAATTTTTTTTCTTTATATTGAATTGGAATTTCCTATGTTTCAGCTTGTGTCCGTCACGTCTTGTCATGTCACTACGTAGCCCTGCGAGGAGCCTTGTTCCACCTTCCCTACACCCTCTTATTAGGCAGTTGCAGGCAACAATAAGCTCTCACCTTCACCTGCTGTTCCCCAGGTTGTGCAAACCCAGCTCTCTCAACTTCTCCTTGTATATCGTGCTGCAGCCTTCTAGTTGTCCTGGTGTCTCTGCTGGACTTGCTCCACTGTTTTGATATCTGTCTTGTACTGGGAAGGCGAGAGCTGGAGACGTTGCTCCTGTTGCAGTCTCACAAGTGCCAGAAAGAGGGAAATTATCAGCTCCCTCAATCTGCCGGCAATGCTCCTGTTAAAACAGCCCAGGATGCTGTTGGCCACCTTTGCTGCCAGGGCATGCTGCTGGCTCATGGTCAGCTTGTTGTCCACAGGGACCTCCAGTTTTTTTCTTGCAAATAGGCTTTCTAGCCAGTTGGCCCCCAGCCTGTACCGTTGCATGGGGTTTTTCCGACTCTGATGCAGGACTCTGCTTCTTAGTGCATTGAATTATAGTCATAGAATTCAATGTATTGAGTTAAAATTTTCTGCTAGTAATAATTAATAGCTTTGAGTTTGTCCTTTGGGAATAGCAGTGGCATGCCTTCTGAATAGCCTAAATAATGCAGAATCATGCATAATATGACTCTCATTTTTGGATAGTCAGTTTAACAAATCACCTAAAGCTGATGATATGTCAGGTGCACCCTGGGATAAATAAATTACATAAATCACAGTAAATTACCAAAGAAGGGACAATGAATTATTTCCTGAAAGCAGATAAAGATTTTAGTCTAGCGATGCTTCATTTTTGTTTTGTACATTTATAAATAAAGTAGACGATTCTAATTTGGAAGCAAAACCAACACTACTTTGTGGTTATTCTGTTTGTTGATCAACTGAATATTTAACTTTTCTTGTTAGATTAATTTAGTGTGGAATATTTTCATTAATGAAAGAGCTCAAAATATACTTTATTCTGAGGATATTGAAACTCCATTTAATTATATCCGGTGTTGTCATTGTATGTTGAATGGTTTTCATATAATGGTTGTTCATGGCTAGTGTGCTTCCTTGCATACAAAAATTCTCAAGCAAAAAGCTTTTTAACGTTTTGTACTGTATGTACATTTTTATAATAAAATGGTTTACAATGATTTAAGAATTTTAGAATTATATGAGCAATTTGGTGGTTGATAACAAGTGGGTTTGGTTTGGGTTTTTTGACAGTCATAATAAAGGTAGTTTTCTTTGTGTTGTTAGAAAACCCCCTTAGAGGTAACACAAATTTTTACTTATGCTTTCCCCCAATGTTAATTCATTTGCCCTTTTTAAGAATCTTGGAGTTTGTCAGAAATCTGAGTCTGAGAGGATGAATTCACAGATCTCTGTCCATGGTCTGTTGCAGCTTTCTCAAAAGGGCTGTATGTCCACAACGTTAGGGAAATTTGGTGTATTGTAAATTAAACCTCAGTGCTGAAGACTCTTAGCTAGGAGACGTTACACAGAAAACTAGCATTTCTGGTGCTGCCTATGATTTTCAGCTGATGACCCCCTTTGCTAATGAAGCATACAATCCTAATTTGGCATGGGTCAGAGCTAGGACGATCTTCTTGCAGGTGAAATGTCATTTGCCACATTTTGCAGAGTATTAGTCTGAACCTATATTTGGTTGGCACCTGTGCTCCAAAACTAGCATCCCACCTTGTGAGAGGGCAGAATGCCACTCTGACAGATGGGGAGGAATGCAAGCATGCCAGCAAACCAGTGTATGCATCAAGGGGTCACATTTCTCTCCAGGAATGTTCAAATACCGGTACATGCAGAGCTTCTGTATCTGAGGCACACGTGTTTCTTGGCAACGACCAAAGTTCCTGCTGAATATCTTGGCACAGTACGTAAGGAAGCTTAGTGAATTTTCATGTCTTTCATAGGGTTTCTACACCATGGGAGCCTACATATAATTTCTGCTAAGAATGGCCCTATGAATATAAACAGAAGAGGGAATATATTTTGCAAATTATTCTTTCTTATTAATAGATTAAGAACTGTTAAAATGCCATCATAGCTTTCATGGATGATGATTCTTTTGATTAGTTAATGGTTGGTTTATCCTGGTCTGAGAGCAATAGAACGTGTCGTTTGGCAATCAACCCAAAACGTGAATATCACAGCTTAAACTTCTACCATTTCTTTTTTGTACTTTATTTTATTTTAATTTAAAAGTAAATTCTGGAATCCCACCACACTTTTGTACTTCATCAAGAAATTAGTTTTTTTTCCTGTGTTCCTCAAAATTATATAATGTATTCAGATTAACTCTGGGACATGCCTTTCTTTTGCCAAAGGTAATTCTGAATGGTTTATTTCAGTGTTTTTACTTTTTTGCCTCCAGAATTACTGTAAAGCTTTTCAATTTCATCCATTACAGCACAGTGTTTTTCACATTTGAATAGCTGCATCAACATGAATCCTTTATAAGGACCTTAAAAACAAACTTTGCCAAGTCCCAGAATACAGAAGCTAATTCACATCCCAATACTCAGCTGCCTCATGAATAAAGGAGAGTCTGTGCCTGACACTTTGAAGCTGTAGCTGTTAAACCATACAGACTATTTACCTCAATAAATCATTATAAGAAACTAAGGTACAATTATACCCACAGAGAAATAGAATTCAAAACACTGATTTATGTGGTTCAGTGCCTGTTCCCTTTTCCATCATGTTTTGAATTTTATGCATGTTTGTCATCTTTGGCTGCTTCCATGTATCTTTAAACTAATGGGTCTTGCTTTTTTAACATTCCTCATTAGGTTTGTTATTTTACTTTGACATACAGACATGATTTGCACGCTGTACAAAGTTTTGCATTTAAAATTAACTATCTAATTTCTTGTGCTATAGACCAAAAATGGAAAATGTGAGTAATTTGTTTAAACTAACATACACCCTTCTCTCGTTAATTTGTGACCATCTAAGCTGAAATTCCATATTAGTTAAGATTTTTTTTGGTGCTTATTTGTGGGATCCATAGAGAGACTACTATAAAAAGTAATCTATCGTCCTTTTCAGAATGTGCCTGTGAATCTAAAGGGTTATCATAAAGAGATGGAAGCCATATGAAGTTACATTTGGAGTTAGTTCCTCTATTTTTTTATCCCTTGAAGAGGCACAATGAATCTAAAAGATAAAAATTAAATAAAATGAAAGTGCTGGCTCAGAGAAAGGAATGGCACTGAAACCGACAAATAATTCCATATGAAATGGTAGAAGTAAGGTAAATATATATAGCAAGTGAAGGCCGAGGGCAGCCACAGGCTCTGTTAGGCCACCCAAGCCTTTAAGATCATGCGGTGTTGTCCTGTAGAGCAACAGGGTAGGGAGTGATTTGACAACCAATAAATCTTCCTTAATAAAACTTCAGAAAGTTACAAAATATTTGAAAGGAGATTTTAAATATGAACAATAGTAAATGTACTACAGTTCCAAATGCTTTATGCCTTGCTAATAACTTTCAGCAGTGATGCTTAGGTGGATCTAAACAGTCCTGAGGGAGGGTGTATCATGCAACCTGCCTGATCCCAGTGGTTTGGATTAGAGTAGCACTTGTCTGCACTATTGAGAGGGAGTTATAAATCCATCATTATTTCTGAAGTGATTTATAACATGATAGTTTTTAGACCATGTGTAACATTAATACATATAGTTAAAAAAGGTATCTGTTGAAGACAGGTTTGGCCATTTCAGACTATTTTTGGTTTACAGTGGATAACGGAAATGAGAGTGAGAAGCCTAAATGCTCATCTGTAAGTCTATCTGTATTTTCATTATCTTACATTGAATTTCCTAAGATTTCAATTCATACATAAATATGCATACGTACTCAGTATATAATACATGAGTAACAGCACACAATCTTTTGCACGCACTCTGTCATTTGCATATATACCTAGCTCTTACACTTCGGTGTGTTTGTGCCTCTCTGAATCTACATCTATTTTGTGAGCAAATAATATTTTACCTAAAAATTTCCATATGCAAGCAATGCTATTTATCCAAAATCGAAAACTCATGTAGGATATTCCATAACCTGTTGCCCAGTATTCCAAGAGCCCATAACATACTGCTTTTACAGACTGATAGCATTTTAAATGTTTCTGTCATTATATCCAGGTAGTTAATAATGTTTTTATGCTACTGAAGTAGAAGATTGCTTGGAAATATTGGTGATGGTGGAATTTAACAGATCTAGCATTCTGCTGTCAGCTATTGTGATTATGTAGTGTTAGACCTCTTGTATTATCCAGACATAGAGGGACAAAGTTTAGGAATCTGGGAGCAGAAAAGCAGGACAACCACTTACCTCCAGAAAAAACAGATATCTTTATGTTCATTATCAGGTGTATTTCAATCTTGCTTCTGATTGATAGAAACACATCTGCAATGTCTGTGCCAGTCTGTATCTCAGGAAATTCTGGCTGATTTCAACAGAATTTGACAGTGGGGCAGTGTCTGAAGAGTTTCAAGTCTTTATGAGCTTCAGAAAAACTGGTGACTAGATAGGGAAAGAGTGGTCCAGAGTGTTCCTTGGTGCAGCTAAGACTGCAGAGCTCATGCAGCAATATCTATAGGCAACCAGGCAGCTTGCCTTCATTCCTGTATGAATCATGTATTGCATCTTGCCCAGCTCCTAACTGAGTACCCAGTTGTGTTCCCTGGTGAAGCGTTAAAGGGAACCAGAGCTCGTGTTGTTACCTGTAGTCAGGGCACAGTGGAGGGAGAGGCCACAGGACATACATGAAGCAAATGGCAATTGTGGTTGCACCCACATGAGCATGATACAGCACAAGTCAACTGCTAGTCACACTATGAACACTTCCATTGCGTACAGAGTAATTTGTTCATTAAAACCATTTATATCTGTTGAAATTCTATTATTGAAACTACATATTCTAGGGCTTTGTGATACCTAAATTTTATTTTTCCTCTGTTCTTAGTGCCCTAGAATGGAGATCCCTGCTCAATTATAAAAAATAGCAATGTCATAAATGATTTCCGCTAAGAAAATTTCAAATTATTAATGTTTCACATTGTTTTTATTGTTCAGTGCCAGTGCTACCGTGTAACAAAGAGCCATTATATTTTGCAAAATACTGAAAAATCTCATACTAAGATGAAATAAATTCTGGGACTTTCTCAACACTTTCTGAAATTTCAAATATTTACTAGGATTTGTTGGGTCAGGTGACCTTTCAGTTTTCTAAGCAACAAATATAAATGCATTCTGAATGCTATTTAAAAGCATCCAAAGTTAGGGATTGTTTGCCATGAAAATTGAAATGCCTTCTCAGCTATTACAATGCCATAGAAACTCAGGAAGCTGGTTCTGCCAGTACTCATGCCATTTTCTCTTCTGGTAGAGACTAACAATTGTACCTGGAACTTTCCATCAGCTCTCAAATAACACACATCAAAAATAAGAGTATTTTAATTCCTAATGAAATCTCTTACCAAAATTTCTAAGGACCATCTACTCTTTCAGATGTGTGTTCTATTCTAAACATGGGCTCTAGAGCAGTGTAAATACTTTGGCTATGCATTATGCTATACTGAAATAATTGTGCGGGAGTAACCTGGATGTGGATGCAACTGTAATAGCATAAAAGGGCCATGTCCATCTTCCCTAACAAGAGGAACTTCACATGTAGAAAGCAACCTTGTGATCTCATCACAGTACAGGGCTTGAGCTGATTAAATTGAATCAGTGTAATTAAGCAGAACTTTTGTATGTAGACAAATCTTAAGCACTGCTTGAACACAAACCAAGAATAAACTTGCTTGGTTTACAAACAGACTGTTAGTTGCAGCCTATCATGCAAACAGGGAGAACAATTTTTAAATACACTTAATGAGTTAATGATGCAATTCTGTATGTGTTATGGAGGGCAAGATATGTCCCAGGAAAGCACTGTGAGTGTTAATCTTAGGCACCTGAACCAATTTGTTGAGGTTATCTAACACGATTTTTTTTGTGGCTAGTTTGCAAAAGTAGTAACAGTAAGGAAGGACCATTTTCTGCAGTTTTTTTCTAGGCTTTTCTTCTATTATCAGATGCCTTTCACGCACCAAAACTTTAAGTTCAAACAAAGGTTCTTTAATTTTAGCAATGATGCTTCAGAACATCCAGGGATTACTTATAATAGACTGTGCGTATAGTATGAGCAAACAAGGCATCAATAATAACCTTCTAGCATGGTTTTATGTGGATGTACGGAATTACAAGGGAAACAGTTTTGGATTTTTTCCTAAGTCTCATGGATCACAGATTGCATGTTTAAAAGTGCAAAGGGAGTAGCCAGACAAAGGAAAGGAAACAACATAAAAAGCCTTAAGTTTGCATGAGTTACACTGTGCTGAAATCCTGACCTCAGATCAATAAGAAATCCTTTATCTGACACATATTTAGGGATTATAGACTCAACATTTTAGAGGATGTGTTTGAACAGCATTGACATCAAAACCTTCTGAAAACTCCAGGTGGATTAAGGACTGTGTACTGTTTATATCTGTAAGTATAAGCAGCTGAAGAGTTGTTTCGGTCTATCTATGCTAGTTTTGCAAGTATGCTACATTTATTTCTTAGGAAATAATTATTAAGGAGCAGGGGGGTGTTTATGTTGGTCAAGTGGTTAAGGCATAAGGACTCAAGAGGTCAGAGTTTTCCTTGCAGTTATGCTACAGACATTCTTTGTGACTGGGGTAAATCAAGTCCTCGTTCTATATCTCTGTTTCTCTGTAGGTATAACGGAATTGGTATACTGGCAGCGCTTGATGGGATATTACAATATTTGTTTTCCTCTTTTAGAAAGGTGCATGCAATTACTTTTAACTGCATGCCACAATATAGCTGCTTTAGGTGTTGGGATTTGAAAAATATTTCATAATTGGCAATGCTGTTCTTCCAAAAAGGTGGTATCTTTCAGTAATATATGTTTAGTGAGTCTGAAAACCACACTGATGGCATGCTGCTTACGTAGTTGTATTTTAGATATACCAATATAGCTGATCTCTGCCTTTTAAACTGTTTAAACAAATTTATTCTGCTGTGAAGAGTTAAAGATGCTGAAGACTTCAATGCAATAGCCATTTGTTTGGGTGTTTTGTGAGCTATGTTTTAGGACATTGGAAAATGTATATTGGATAAGCTCTTACTGTATATTCTGAGATTTAAGAAAAGGAGTAGATTGAAATGTGTACTAAAGACAAAAAAAGAGAACACTAGAAGGGAAGGAAAATTACTATAATGAACAAGCCATTGGACTATATCTCGTGTGTTATAAACTCAGGGAAAAGCTATAATATTTGATTTAGGAGACACCCATTCAAGAAAGACTTTCGGAGTCTGCACAGTGTCCTGTCAATTATTTAAACAGTTTCAGCCCTCTGTTCCCTACTGATGGCCTGCTATCCTTAAACATAGAGATATGTGAGGGACCTGGACTTTTAGAAAGGAATCTAGATAACGAATGTCTATTATCTCCTTGATATTTAGGAGGAAAATTGTTTGCGTATTGGAAAAAAAAACAACTGTATGATATACTTCTAGAAGGATGCTTATAATATTCCTAAAATTAGTCTTCTGTTAATTTTCATGTCAAATTCAGTAGCAAAAAGACTTTTCAGTGGCAGCAATCTAATTAATACAAATCAGGAGAACTGTGGACTAGTGAAAGTAAAAAGGAATAGCACTGGATCTGCTGTTATAATATTCCTTCTATTTGACAAGTCCGTGTGTTTTATTTCATATACGTACTTTCTGATTTTAAACGAACATTCAGAGTGTTCTCCTTGAGCACCACTGAGAAACAGGACATTTAGTTCTGTTTTACAATTATGGACCTTTTTTTTTTTTTAAAAAAAAGTTTTAAATCTAGATTTTGTCATGTTTATTTCAGGATAAAGGAAAACTTTCAGTTTTAAGGACTGACAAAGTTCAAATGCATTTCATTTGTGATCAGGCTTTATCAGGTAAATTTTTAGCATGTCCAAGGCTGTGTAAGGGGAATTTGTTCGTAAGTGTTTATTGTTCTGGCTGGTGCCCTTAGGCAACAATAACAACAAAATATCTGCTGGACAAAACAAAGAACAAAACATGATTTGGTGATACATAAACTACAACAGTGGGCAAATATGCCTGCAGAAATACAGCAGAAGAATAAGGATCGGTTATATTTAAAATAAAATCTTACCTTTGGTTGAAAGTTTGTTCTGAATTTATCTGTCAGGGAAAGTAGGTACAGCACTGCAGAATTACGTCAGGGCTTCAGTGGCTCTAGTACTATGTGGAGCTCAACAGAATAAATCGTTTATCTCGTTTAGCATGTCTGCTAAAGAGTATTGCCGTTATTTTAAACTATCAGTTTGTGAATACCTGGCCTTAACAGCAGTTTGATGACTGTAATGCTGGTACCTGTGCACATCTGAAGCAGAACAAAGATGTTGGTCAAAGATTACAACACAGAGGCAAGAAGGGAAGATTTGCCTGAAGTCATGTTAAAGCATGGTGCTGGATCTTGGAGTAGGCTTTGATTTCCTTATTTCCATGAGTGTTTTGACCTTCTCTGAGAGTACATCTGTACTACTGATCGGTTTTGCTTTGGCTGCCACAAAACAGGTACCTTCTGTCATGGAGGCGGGGACTAGGATTAAAGAAATAGCACATGAAAGAGAGCATTGCGCACTGTGACATAGGAAGAGGTCCATGAAGAACCCAACTTTTTTTTTTTGCTGGCCCATGTTAGGTCTTTTTATAACAGGCACTAATTTGACTTGTAAGTGCTAGAATAGTGTGAATTGTTTTTACTTATGCAGGTATTATTATTGAGATTGTAGGTGTTAAGACACTTAAAAATATATATCTATTATTCATATAGAAGGAAAATGTTTAGTTTGTATTACTGGAAATCTGCTGAACAAAGGTTTTTATGTAAGAATATATCTATAGTAAAACTCACAACCGTGCATTTTCCTAAGAAAAGTCTGAATTAACAGCTCACTAACAGGTAATGTGTGTGGTCAAGCAAGGTGTTTTTTTTTCCTCTTTCAAAATGTTTTGATTTCTTCCGAAGTATACATATCAGTGTGTCTGTATTATCTTCCTGTGTGTCCATGCATATAAACATACATATATGCATATGTATATATAACCAGTTAAGAATGTATATGTGTGTGTACTCTAATACAATGATAATATTGCAGGGGGATTATATATATTTTATGCTATGTATTTCTTGTTAGGTGAATGTGTGAATTAAGAATTAGGAATGCACTAAGGACATAGCAATTAATTTCCCTTGTCATACTTATGTGATTCCCATTTCAAGATGTCAAAGGAAACTTTCAGATTATATTTTACTCCTTTACTCACTCGATGAAAATTTCTTACTTTAAGTTTTCTTCTTTCACACTGAGTGAAAGAAAACTATTAGTAGCAAGTATGAGACAAGCTCACATTATCGTCTTGGCAGGTGATGCTTGGGACTTCCTGCTTAGCCTATTAATGATCAGATTTTAATTTGAAGAAGTGAGTAAAGGTCCTAAACATCTTGTATATCTCACTCTGAGTTTTAATAAGGCCTAAGACCTGCAGAAAAGCAAGCAAAGCCATATGCATGCAGACAGGAATTCTTTTGTGTCCGAGGACAATGTGAGTTCTGGTGTAATTTCTGGCTCTGCCATGGTCTTCCTCTGTGAGCATGAGCCATTTGCTTCTTTCTCTTTGCCTCACATTCCATATTTTCATTTAGGCATTACATTCTTTCCTTGCACCTCCTGTTTCTCTTGTTTGTTAAAATTCAGTCTATTCAGGACAGAATCTGCCTTTTTCTGTGTATCTTCTGTCTGTATGAGTAGTGCCTGGTAGAATGGGTTGCAGTTGTGGGTTGTGGTTTCTAGTCTTTGGTCATTTTGTAACACAGCTAAAAATGACTAAATTTATCATGTTGGGGCCATAAAAATAGATTCTAAACATCAAACTCTTGAGCAATTGAACAGAGAAAACATAATCTTTTAGATATGTAAAGAGACTAACATGCAGGCAAAGGCTGGTTTTTTTTTGGTGGTGGTTTTGATGTTTGTAACTTTGTTGTTCTTGGATAGCAATGTAATTAATTTTGTCTTCAGTGAAGCTAATAGTCACAATATTATTAACAATTATTTTTAAGTACTTTATATATCTTGTTGGTGAAAAAAGGTAAAGAATTCTAAATTTAAGGTTACTGATAAGTGATTTGGAAGTGTGTGATAATATATTGAAGTAGATTAAAGCTGCAACATGAAAGGCAAATAGTGTATGATTGTTTTGCCATCCACTTTAATGATGTCTTGGTGCAATAGGTACTTGGAAGAAAGGGATAAATTAATCGATAGTGAAATTGTTTACTTAATTTATAGACTACCTTTCCAATGTCAGTTTATAAACTTCTGGTGAGAAAAACTACTTGAAAATGTTTTCCTTGGTAAAGGCTAATATAATAAAGTAGAGAGACTACTGGAATTATGTATATGTTATTTTTGTACGTTTCGAGTAGCAGATTGGAACCATAGCCATTTCCATTTTAAAGTACAACTTTTCAAGATGTAAATAGGCAATTACTGTATTTTTAAATTACTTCAAAATTGTAACATACCAAAAGACTCACTGTAGCGATATGTAACAATTAAGAACTCTCAACTTCAGATGTTCAAACTTATAATTCCTGAGAAACCTGCAGAGTATACGTATACTTGAAAGTACTTTTAACAGTTGTACAGGAGAAGATATTTATGCCTAGTACAGGATAGCAAGCATGTCGTTCAGTGTAGAACAGTTTTAAGTTTACACACTGCCTATAAGCAACCTAGTTCATATTCCTGCATTGTAATTAGTTGATTTGTAATCCTGGTGACAATTTAGGATGGAGGAATTTGTCTGGGTTTCTCTTTGTTGTCTAGGGATTTAGCCTTTTATATGCCTTTCCACAGTAGAGCTAAAATTTTGAGTCGAACATGACTTCAGTCTGTTAAAAAAAAAAAAAAAAAGCAACCTTAGTTTCTAGTGTCCTGGCATGTTGATTATCTATTTCACAGTTTTTATAAGGCAATTTATACTTGCTGCACTGATATACATTTCCAAATCTTAAATTCACTGTGATTTTTTTATTAATTGCCTCTTTTTGGTACCAAAACATCTAATCAGGAAAGGACATATTTCTTAGGGTATTACAGGATGTGAGTGACAATCCAGCAGATTTGAAAAGATCACTGATTACCCATGAATTCTCCCAGTGACCAACATCCAGTAAAGAGGACACTGATATCATGAACTCTTTACAAAAGGATATCAGTGATGTCTCCTCACTAGTAGCAATCTTTTAAATTTTAGGTAAGAAATATGTTGGTTTTTTAGAATACTATATGTGATCTAGTAAATTAGAGTGGTTACTTCATAATTGTATTATTGTAATGTTTTCTATATGCATATCATAATTTATTGTGATGGTAGGACTGTGAGGAAGCATGCTGGATTGAACAATCCTGTGACACACAGTATGGGGTAACTGCAAAACATTGCCTGAATATGACCTGCTCTGGAGACAGCAGTTCCAGCCTTCCCTCAAAGGTGCACAGTGTACACCAACACATGCTGATTAAAAAGACTATCCATCGGAATATAGGCACTCTGCTCTGTGGTGACTGACTTAGACAACAGTTGTAATTTCTATGTTAAATTACTGTAGATAGGAAAGACATTCTGTGGTCCTTATATTCTTATTCATTGTTAAAATGAAACTGTGCTTGGCTTGGTTTTCTTTTTTTTTGGGTGGGGGGAGGTTGGTTGGTTTTTTTCTTCTTTAGTAAAAATAAAGACTATCTTGTCTCTGTAACAAATTCCCTAAGGAAATATGTTCAGATGTTGAATCTAATTAAGTCTAGCCACTAATTGTGGTGCAACCCTTGAGCTGTGCTCCTACAGGCAGTTTGGGTTCAACTGACTTGATCTGCTTAACTAATGAGAACTCAGTTTTGACGACTGCTACCAAATCTGTAAAAACAAAGCAGACCAGAAAGACATGGGATTTACAGGTGTTTTTACAGTTGTGTCATCAAAGCCCATGTTTCCTTTTCCCAGCCTCAGAGATGCTGGGAGGAAAGCAAATGTCACTCCAATGGAGGACCTGGGGAACTATAGGCCAGTCAGCCTCACCTCCAGCCCTGGAAAGGTGATGGAGCAGTTCATCCTGGAGGTCATCTCCAGGCATGTAGAGGACAAGAAGGTTATCAGAAACAGTCAGCGTGGATTCACCAAGGGAAGATCATGCCTGACCAACCTGATAGCTGCCTACGATGGCGTGACTGGCTGGGTTGACAGTGCATGGAGGGCAGTGCATGTTGTCTATCTTGACTTCAGTAAGGCATTCGACACTGTCTCCCATAACATCATCACAGGCAAGCTAAGGAAGTGTGGGCTGGATGAGTGGACAGCGAGGTGGACAGAGAACTGGCTCAACCACAGAACTCAGAGGGTTGTGATCAATGAAGCAGAGTCTGGGTGGAGGCCTGTCACTAGTGGTGTTCCCCAGGGGTCTGTGCTGGGTCCAGTCCTGTTCAACATATCCATCAATGACCATGATGATGGGACAGAGTGTAACCTCAGCAAGTTCGCTGATGATACCAAGCTGGGAGGAGGGGCTGATACACCAGAAGGCTGTGCTGCCATCCAACGAGACCTCGACAGGCTGGAAAGCTGGAGAGCTGGGCTGAGGGGAACCTGATGAAATTCAACAAGAGCAAGTGCAAGGTCCTGCACCTGGGGAGGAACAACCCCATGCACCAGTACAGGTTGGGGGCTGACCTACTGAAAAGTGGCTCTGTTGAGAAGGACCTGGGAGTGCTGGTGGACAGCAAGCTGACCATGAGCCAGCAATGTGCCCTTGTGGCCAAGAAGGCCAACGGTATCCTGGGATGCATTAAAAGGAATGTGGCCAGCAGATCAAGAGAGGTTATCCTCCCCCTCTACTCTGCCCTGGTGAGGCCACATTTGGAATACTGTGTCCAGTTTTGGGCCCCCCAGTTTAAGAAGGACGTGGAACTGCTTGAGCAAGTCCAGCGGAGAGCTACCAAGATGATCAGGGGCTGGAACGTCTCCCTTGTGAGGAAAGGCTGAGAGGCTTGGGTTTGTTCAGCCTGGACAAGAGAAGACTGAGGGGGGATTTCATCAATACCTATAAATATCTAAAGGGTGGGTGTCAGGATGATTGGACTAGACTCTTTTCAATAGTGTCCAATGACAGGAACAAGGCAATGGGCACAAATTGAAATGAGGGTGACAGAGCAGTGGAACAGGCTGCCCAGGGAGGCTGTGGAGTCTCCTTCCCTGGAGACATTCAAAACCTGCCTGGATGCATTCCTGTGCCCCTGCTCTGGGTGTGCCTGCTCAAGCATGGGGGTTGGACAAGATGATCTCCAGAGGTCCCTTTCAACCCCTACCGTTCTGTGATTCTGTGATGCCCTCCTGTTCTTTCCCTTGCCATATAACTTTCCCTTCCCAGGATTCTTTCTGCTTGCCCAAGAAGACAGAAAGTGTACTATAGCAATGCTGCTAACAACAACAACAACAACAAATCAATACACATCCAGATTGGATTAACTCAACTAAACTTTGCTTTTATTATCTCAACCAGGGCAGGCCAGTGATCAAAGCTTCAGAGGTTTAATTGCTTACTTTCCCTCTCCTCAATATCTGTACACAGGGCCAGGGGACAGTCACACATGAAACTTTTATTTCTGAGAAACTTTTATTCCTGAAACTGTTATCCAATAATTCTCCAAATCTGAAAATGGATTGATTGCATGTGAATTACTTCTGCTTGCTTTTCTCTTCTTTGAATTCCTTTGACAGCTCTTTTCTAGCATTTTCCCCTCAAAGTATCCTTTACACTCTTTCCTTGCTGCTCTCCACTGCTGTCCTCCAGAAGCAGGCATTTTTATCCCATTATGTGTTCAAATATTTGTGTTAACCTTTAACATACCATGACCATTCTACTTAACCTTTGGAAATCTTTTTATGTCTTCATATAATTTATAGTAATTTCCTACATTATCAGCAGAGGACCCTAGAATATTTGTAATTCAGTGCAGGAAGATACTACAAGAGCGGAAGCACAAATGTATCTGTAAATACTGGTTTATCCTAGTTAGATTCAAAGACCTGTCTGCTAGCTGATGTATATTCGTGGGAACAGAGGTTTCATAGTGTCACTTTGTTGTCTGTTAGAGTCCTTCATTCTGGGCCTTCTTGGCAAGTCAGGTGGTCAGTATAAAACTTTCTAATCTTTTCTTAGATGTTTTCCCCTAGATCAGTGACAGTTTTGATCTTTCTTCCAACCAGTACAGGCTGCAGATGGGAAATCTAAACCTACTAACTAATATCTATTTATGTACTTTGCATACATAAACGTACATCAAATATCTCAGTGGTCTGAGTCAGTCTCCATGTAGTTGGCTTACTGATCTAATCAAAGTTAGCAAAGAGCCTATTCTCTTTCAGTTATCTTTCTCATTTTCTTTCTCAGTCCTCATTCTCTTTCATGACAATCTGTTATAACTTCCCTTCAGCTTTTGTCTGCAATCTCCAAACCTTTAAGAAAATATGTTACAGATATTGTTTTCTTAATATTTTTACTGTAGGCAACATAATAGACTGTAATATTAGAAATATTTATATATTAGAAATCTTTTTGCTGTTTTATTTCTCCTTGAATAAAGATTTTTGTCCTTTCTTTTAAATTCATCATGTCTACATAGTTGCCCTTACAAACTTAAGCTAGGGTAAATCTGTTTTTTCTAAGAACTTATATATCCTCAAGTAACAAAAGCTTCATATTTTTGCGGGTGTGGGATGGCAGAATTTAGACACTTGGATGGAGAAAAAAGTCTGGATTTCTGCACTATTAATTTTCCAAATGCTAGCTCCTAGTTTTCTGGGTTTCAGTCTTTTCCAATCCTTCTCAAGCTGTCTCTACCTTATCTTATCTCCATGATGATTGCATGGCAAAAATAACATGTAGAATAATGCATTTTATAATGATGATGATATGGAGTCCTGTAAACTATGAGAAATGCTTTCTGAAGCCACTGCTAATGTCTTCTTGTCAGCCCAAAACTATACAATGAAGGCTTAGAAAGTAGAAATTTACTCAAAAGTGTGGTCTGCATAGCTCCAGTACACCAGTCAGGAATGATTTGTCCTTGCCTGTTACATTGTACAGAAACACCGCTAAATAGCTTTAAGACCATGGGTTGGTTTTTTTCTTGCTTCTTGTCTCATCCAGTGTATAAGTAAGTATCCTGATTTTATTTCTTTGGCATCTTGGTAATTTCAACTCTGTGTACTTACTCATTCTACCATAGTGTTTTCAAAGAAAGTGTAGAGGTTTTAGAGGAAGCTTGTAAGTGGTCAGGCTGGCTCCGTCTCTGGGTCCATCACAGCTGGAGTTGATCAAAGTTTGGGCTGCCTTGTCTTCTCCTCTATTGCCTCTGGCTCTGTCTTTCCACCTTCTGTGCTGTGCTGGCACTAGCTCTTGTCTGATCATTCTATGAATTGCTCCATGGGGCAGAGCTGGCTGAAAAGGTTTTTTGTTTAGTTGTTCTTTTTTATATTTTTTTTATTTTTGTGGTGTCAGCTTCCAGGCAAGTCACCTCCCTGAGTTGGCTCCTGCATATTTATGTGGGTGTTAGTGCTGATGCAAGGGAAAGAATAGAAAAGCTTAGTTGGTAAAGAAAGGATGGGAGGCAAGGCTCTGTCAACCTGAACGTTTGTTTGTTTAAGGTGCCATAGGACTCCACACACCGGCTGCAGTTCCACTCTTTCTTTAAGCTGGTATGATCTTCCTACCAGCACCCATTCACTCACTGCTGCCCCCTTTTGTGCCAGCTCTAGTTTTTGTGTAGCTGCACTATTCCAAATCACAACAGACCCCTCTCCCTGCCCCCTAAATCCAGAGCAGTTTCTTCAACTGGCTGCCTATGTAGATATGTTACTGCTGGCAGTGAGCATGGAGCAAGAAAAGTAAATTCTGTGATGCCAGCCATTAAGCCAATTAAAGTAACCATGGAATTGCAGCTTGTGAAGTATACATATTAACATTTTACAAATGAAACCAGTCTGTTTAGCCTTGATACAACTTTTAAGAAGACTGTTCTTGAATGGAAGATTGTTTACGTACACCACACCCCACCCCCCGAACACACAACTCCCAGTTTAAGTCTTTTTGCAGACACCTCTAAGTCTGTGTCAGTATAAAGCCCAGATCTGGCATCTTTCATATTCCAGAAGTTTATGATGTGTTTTTATACATATATACAGGTACTCCCATTTGTATTTACACAGAAGATTAAGAAAACAATAGGGTTATGAAAAAATTAAAAACAGGGCTTTAAGAGATTATAATTGAAAAGTAATTTTATATGCTTCCCTGAAGTGTGCAAACAGGGAAGGAATGGGTGGATCTGCACATGGTGTAAACATTAGCATTTTACATAGATGATGGTCTGACCTGAGATTTGCATTCTGGAGAATGACCAAGTAGGAGAATGGCAAAAGGTAAATGGTAAAACTTGACAAGGGTTGCAATAGTTGTGCAAGATAGAATTAATCTCAACTTGCTTAGTCACTAAAAGATAAGTATCTAGCCTAAATTAATTGTTTCTAGGTCCTTTTTAGGTCGGGAGGAAGGGACAGACTCCTCCAGTGGCCTGTTGATCTCTTCTGCTTCAGTTATTCATGGGCAAAATAGGCAATAGTGAAACGTGCTATGGAGATACCTCTCCGTATGTATGTATTTGATTATAAAGGAATTTTACACAGTTAGCTTAGACTAGACCGCTACTTTTCATTTCCTGAACTTATATGAGATATAATTGAGCCTCAATGTTAGTTCATCATATGCACAAATTTTTATCTCCTTTAAGTGTGCAAAACCTTTATATGACTGACATCTTTTTTGTATTAACAAACTTGAATTATTTCAACAACTTAGCACTTACTCTTTACGCAGACAGAACTACATCCATTTTAAAGAAGCTCTGAATTTGTAAGTGTAGTGATTTGACCCAGAAAGAAATTTTAAGCAAACATCTAAGAAAGTATATAATTAATGAGTTTTTAATAAAAAACAATAAAATACAATAATGCTGGAAGCGTAATTATGTTTTGGTAATAGCTTGCTTATTGAACGCAGGGCTGTTTATTTTGTCTAGTGAATATGTTCATGAAGCCTTAGTAAATTTTTGAAGTAAAATTTGCAAGTAGTATAAAGCTCTAGCTGGCTAATAATAGGACATCCTCTGCATAAGTGTACTAACCTCCCCCCCCAAAGTATCCAGATCTTAAGGAGTAGTATCTCTGCATCTAAAGGGCGAGAGTCTAAATCTGAATGTAAGTATAAAAGCTGGAAAAGATTGAACATATGTTATTTCCCACCAGCACAATATTAAATGCAATTATTTTCTTTCTGCTAAAATCTTGAATATATCTTGCAACACAGCCTCAAAGAGTCCCCTGCTGCTGTTGATTATAGTGAATCCCACTTCCTGCCACCCAGTAAGTCTTTGCAATTTTCTCTTTTTCGCCACCCTGTGGAGATAAATAATGTATATTAATGTGAAAATATCAACAGTAAAATCCCTTAATATTCTCCACAAAATAAAGCTTCTTTCTAAATCAAAGGATTTGTATCTTTCATTGATTTTTTTTTCAGAAAAAGAAACAAGTTCCTCATGTAAGGGCTTTGAAAAGTTTGAATCTCACTCTTAGAAAACAAGTGTGCCAAATACTGTATAGAACAGGGTTGGGTTTTTTAGGATTGAAAAAGGATTTGGTATGGTGTACTACATTTAAAGCACAGATTTTAGTCCTTCCTATGTCAGTCTTTCATTAAATAGGCCTTAACAAATCCTTCTTTCACCTCATTTCATGCAGAACCTTAGAAAGTATGCCAGAGTATTTTGTGCTGTTTTTTTAGGAATTGCTACCTGTGCTGAGCACAATGATTACAGAGGATATTTTGTAAAAGGTTCATCATGTGTGGCTACCTAAGGTGCGTGCATTCAAATCTAACACATTGCTAATTCCCCACTCAACCCTCCCTGATTTTGTACATTAAAAAAAGTAACATGACAAATTTTCTTTGCAAATCTGAGTTCTAGAAAGGACAGGAAAAGTGAAAGCAGAAGGTATGACCCCTTGAATACTGCTTTACCACTTAGGTTTAGGTTTCAGTGCTTAAGTGGAAAATTAGCATATTAAAGAAATTAGTACTTGCTGATCATAAGAGTTGGGGGGTGTGACCATATTGATTCTAAAGTGCTCTCCTTTTGCTCAACATATTTTTCTTTTTAATTCCAACTTCCATGAGCATGGGCTCCTTTGAACATTTCCTAAGTTCAATTTTTTAAAAAAATCTATAATATTCAGCTTGGGCATAACTTTCTGTTGGATAGATTAGAAAGCTAATTGAAAGACATGTTCAAAACAGAAAAGAAGAAAAATTAAACAAACAAACAACAGAAACCTTAGTCACAGACATTTCAGATGGTAGTCTGAGAAAGCTAACCATTCCATATTATTAAAATGCCATTACATTAAAATAATGGCAAAATACTGAGACAGAGGCAAATTGTGTCCCCTCCTCTGTGGTTGTGGCAGGCCAACATTCAAGGATCCAGCCAGGAGTCTAATTTCTGCGGGAAGAAGGGGAAGGAGAAGGGAGGACACCTTTTGTGCCTCTGGGCTGAGGAATGTGGTACCAGAAAAAATAGGAAGCTGTGAGCTGCATTGTGTTAGCTGGTTTTGTACTTGGAATTAGTGCAATAGCAGCGCAGGGTGTTACAGACTGGGAGAAGTTGTTCCCTTCTTTTGTCCCTATCTGCTCTACTAATAACAGCTGCTGGGAAGGTATTTTCCCCGTGGTGTTTTTTGAAAGGTATACAAAATATTTTCAATTATGCCTTGCTGTTAGATTTCTGTGTAAATAATTTGTGTTATGGTAAAAATCTGTCTAAATCAGGAAGACTGTTTGCTACTTTCAGCCCCAATTCTATAAACATTTATCTGCATGTTTAGTTTTAATCATGTGAGCAGTATCCATTTGGGTGAAGTTAGGTATAGCTGTAGCAGCAAGTTGGAAACTTGACCTACTTTGCATATCATTATGTATGTAGCATAATTTTAGTCCAGGAGAGTAGCCGGCAGATGGGAAGCCTGAGTTGCAGAAGAGTCCATCGAAGAAATGAAATCTGGCCAACTAATATGAATTAAATATTTTTGTACTTTAGTGTAATACATTCATTCACAACTGAATAAGTAGTAGGAATAGCATAAGCATTAACAGAAATTAGAATTTATTCAGTGTCTGAGGTAAAAACCAAAACCAGCTTGGATGGTGGCAACACACAGGTGATTTATGAGTATCTTTTATGATTAGAACTGAAGTTTTTTTGGAATTATTTGACACGTCGCAAAAAGGTTTTTGTTTGTTTTGAAAATGCAGGTATGACAAGACAGCAAAATTTTTTTAATGTCAAGTTGGCTATGCATCCTCTTACTTGTACCACAACATTATAATAGCAATGTTTAAAAAATCCTTCTATTGACTATGATGTAGGACTTCAAGAATGCAAAGCGTGAACCTTATTACTAACTTGTATGTGTATTCTTATACATTATCTGTTCCATTAACTTAGTTCCTGATACTGCAGAAGTTTATATGCCTAGAATTATATAGAGTGAATAATTCTATTAGAGTAAATTTGACTACTACAAATGTGTGAAGTGAAACATGCATTTGAGTCTTTGCAGGGCTGGGACTTTTAATGGTGATCTTGTTATGCATAAATATAATTGATATGTGAGGAGTCTTTATTGAATTAAGTCTCCCAACAGTCTCTCTCCAAGTAGAGAAATAGGATAAGAAGACGAAAAGTCCAAAAAGGGTAGGCCCCAGCTTTCCAGAGACATATGCCTACATTCACATGCATCCAACATAAGCAGATACGGATCTGTCTAAATTGAGCTCGAGGCATGCATTCTTTGAATTTTTTCTACTCAAGTGACTTGGTGTAAGTCACTTGTTCAAAAACACGCTGTAGGTTTGTAGCACAGCCAGGAATAGAACCCACATCTCCTGAGTCATAGTTATAGACCAGACTTCTTAAATTTGTGTAAAAAGTTAATTTGCCGTGCTTCTATATGAGAGAGAATTTATTAATATTGTTGCTATCTTCCGGTGTTTTATAATTTTCTTGGTGTTTTATAATTTTCTTGGTATAGTCCCATTCAGTGAAGGTGTAGAACTGCATGTGGGCTTACCCTGTGTAGATGCGGAGCATCTGGTTTATACAAATGGTTTCCCACCAAAAAGGGAAACTTGGAACTGTAGATTTTTAATGCACAGATCTTGTGCTGTTGCAATGTTAAGAAGTCCTTGTTGTTATGAATGTGCATTATGAGTATATTGTACACAGTCCTGGTATGCAAATGTGTAGCATTCAGAGAAGTGAAATAATTCTGTGTTATTATTATCTTTGTAAATTGCATCTTAAGAGTTTGTTGAGGACTTTATGACGGCAGTTTTCTATAGTCACAGCCATACAGCACAAAGTGTTTCTTTCATTATTAACAATAACTAAGCCAATGAAAATGCTTTTAAATATACACCAGACAAGCAGTTATCCAGCTCTTCCTTCTTACCATCCACAAACCATCTTTTAGCATCTTATAAACGAGCATGTAAAATAGCTTTGTAAACATCTGCTTTTCATTGTTAATTGTCAGGGAAAACTAGAGATTTAAATGCTTCTTTTGTAGCATCCTGTAATCCTATCAGAAAGGGTAGCTCTAGATGCTTCTCCTTCCTCACTGCAGATAGCTTCTCTAGGCTGTGGGTTTTTTTTTTTCCTTTCCTTTTTTGTTTTGTTTCTAATATTGATAGTTTTTATTTACTTACAAACAGCTTGTTTCATATCTCAGTTTGAAAGGTCTTGCTTATTCTAGTCTGTGTGGCAACTCAGTAAATTTAAACCAAATATACTATGTAATTATTGATTACTGTGTGAAATGTGTTCAAAAATCTACATTTTTTTCTCATTAGGATCTGCTCAGTATTTTCTCTCATGTATAAACTGTCGGACTAGGTATTGTATCATACACGTGCAATAAGAAAACAAGAGTATATGTTCATACTGTCCTGTAACAGAAAAAAAAATTTTTGTACTGCTACAATACAATTATATTTTTTTTAAAAATGCTGCCTTTATTTTGGTTAGTTTTCTGTTCTAATAATCAAGTCATTAATGTCAGTTGAGTGTGTCTGGCAATGATTTACTTAAGGTAGCATTCATAACACACAGTAGCTGCATTATACAGGAAAAATAAATCTATTCATGTTACATTTCCTACCTTTAAAGCTTTTTTTAATATTGTATTATGGTCCTGGATTTGTAACATCTGACTTCTTGCTTCTTGCACACACAAAAGGAACATTCATGATTTAAAACTATTTCACGTTTTATATTTCTTAAACAGGAAAAAATATTTTTTTATGTATTTTGCCAAATCTGCTTCACTGGGAAAAGATACTTTTTTTCCAGTTAGAGTTTGAATGTTTCCATAGCTTTCGTCTTTTAATCTTGGTATTTTGAAATCAAACTCTGCTTAACTAGTTTCCTCCAGCTCAGATATAGTTTTAAAATAATTTAGAATTCTCCCTGTTTTGTTAATTAAATAATAATTGAAAGGTACTGTTGCCTATTCATATTTTTATTCCTGCTTTTCAATATTTACTTCTAGAACTTCTTAAAAGAATTGTTACAGGGACCTCAGCATCACTGCATATAAAATTAATTGAAATGACATATTGTTGCAGTTTCTATGACAACCATATCATGATGCCGGTGCTCTCAAAAATTTATAAACTACAATTTCAACTATGCTAATACCACTGAGTAGAGTTAACATTTATTTACTTAATATTCTTATTAGAATTAAGTTTTCAATACTTCATTTAAAAAAAAATTAGTAAAATGGTGTATGTCAGTGTTTTTCATTTGTTTGATGTTGACTTTTTGTACGGGAGTTCTAATTTTTATGAGAACATTTTAAAAAATCTAACTCTGCTACGTAATGTTGATGAAAAGCTTATTCAATCGAAACAAAGCAAATGTGTATCACCAGCCACAGACTTTTGAATATGACATTCCAAAACAACTCTTACAACGTAATCCACTCCAATTGATTTACAGAGAACCTTGTTTTACTAGTGGAATGTTTAAAGCCAATTTATTCCTATTTCTATTGTCATAGATGCTAAACCTCAAATGCTTCTGACATGAGAGTACTGATTCACTGGCATGACTTACAGAAAGTCACAAGCATAAGTGTCTGCATGGCCAGGCACAGAATTATAAACCCCCTAAAAATATCTACTTATATTACTGCCTTCTTTTATTGTAAATGTTAAAAAGCTTTGCCTGGTAACTTGGTTTTTTTTCCCCCCATAATAAATACATACCTTTAGCATAATCATGCTATTCCATCAATCTGCAGGCTTTTAGAAGTTAGCTGATTTTAACAGTTTGACAGGGAACTCTATTACTCAGGCAACACTCACATTGGAATCAATGAGCGTTTTACTTGAGTAAAAAATTCAGGGCCAATGTAAGATGCCTTATTCAAGTTACTTCGTAATTATATAGATTGCAATGACTTAAAAAATGGAGAGTTTTGCTCTCAAAACATAGCTATTTTATTTGGTTTAACTTGCACTTATTAAAAAAGTGTGGTTTATATTCAAAATGCGTGATTCTTGTGTATAAGACTTATTGATCATTGATTCAAATAGGAAATAAAACACCTTGATCTTTCAGTCATTTGTCTTAGGAAGATTCCAAAGCAGTCAAATCACATTTACTTTACTTCAGTCTTAAATTTGATATTATGTTGGAAAAACATTTCATATAATTGAATGTTCAAATATGTTGAGATCATGTCGCATTTTAGTTTTTAACAGTCTGAATACTTTCAGCAGTTTCTACCCAATGTTCCTGGTTTAGTAAGTTATATTTAAACATGTTTTGAAAGATTTATACAGTGATTTGCTTCTTAGTCAACTTTTTTGCAAAAGTTACTACTGCGTATTTTGGTTAGAAAAGCTAAAGTGTTCTAAGAAGTGATCAAAGGGAGGAGACAGCCATACTACCCATTCAATATGCCATATTTATAAGCTCCAGGCAAAATGGGACAGTCTGAAACAATTTTGTACCCCAAAATTTCTTTGTAGACACTTTCACCTTTTTTCTTGATATTTTCTAAACAGCTTATCCTTTCCAGCATCATCATTTTGATCCTCTTAATAAGAAGCACGCACTTTACATGCACAGGACTTTAGCTTCTGGGTGAAACGACTGACAATGACACGAGCCTGCACGATTAGGCCGTATTATCACAAACCCACAGGAACATCTTAAAACCAATGCAGTTTATAAGTGCACAGTGGTTGTAATATAAAATATAAAATCATTTGCCTATCTCGAGGATTCCTTTTATTTCTGTTTGTGTGGCATATACGCGTGGCTTAGTGGCAATGCATTTGTTTGCAATGAGGGCCAGTCCTTGGGTCAGAGACAACTGTGTATATTTATTCTAGCCTTCAGGGTTTTTTTGTTTTTTACATGGTATCTTGTTTGTAGCATGGTAGTTAAGTCAGGAGCTTTAAAAATTGTGCTTTGTTGTTGGGATTATGTTTTGTTTGGGTTGTTTTTTTTTTTTTGGGGGGGGGGGGTATGAAACAAAAATAAACTGATGGAATAAATACAGAGTTATAATATAAAGTCTGTACATATTCTGTTGAATTCCAGCATGTGCTGTCAGAATGGGACAGAAAAAAAGGAAAGCACTGTGGTGTGCTGATAAACCTTTACCATGCTTCATAGGGCTTTGCAGGAATCGTGTAGCAAAGGTTTTCCTGTGAGTGAGATTCTAGGGGAAAATATTCAGCAACTTTCATGTTTATATCATGGACCTACGATTTAGTCTGAGCTGTAATACAAAATTGGACTACTGTGGGCTTGTAAGGGGGTCTTCTAGCATGTGTCCTCTCCCAGCTCCTCAAATGTGTGTGCGGATATAGATATGCCAGTATATCTTTCCGTCCTTCCTCAGTCACAAGATGTGCCCAGCTATTCCCAGCTGAAGCTGAGAATATAGGTATAATACGTGAGGCCACACAGGTGTATGCTCAAGGAAGAGATGCCTCAGAATGACGGTGATGATTGCTGTAAGGGTCTCTTGCATGGCTTTGGGTGGCTTCTGAAAAAGTACATTTAAGAACATTGTTAATTTTGAACTGCCTTTTTATATGTTAACGGTGTTTTATGGTCGTCCTAGTATACAGAGATAGGAGTAGAAAAATCATTAAGTTTATTATTAATTAAAATTATTAAGACAAATAGGCAAATCCAGCTGTTAGGTGGAATACCCAGAATAGGAGGAGCATTTCAGTGGAAATGTTTGCACCTTCCACAGTCATGCTACTGGTTTTCTTTTTTTACTCTATACCTGCAACGTATCAGGTATTCAATCTTAACGTTATTTCTAATTACAGCTGAATGTAATTGCCAGTTTTTTGGAACTTGTTATTAATATTCTTATGATTTATTCGCAGAGCTTACTCTGCCAGTATGACTTGGAGCCAAGAGTTTGGTGACTTCAGCTTTGCCGGTGCAGTTAGTGCTTTTCTGGGAGCCCAGGTGCCCTGACGTGATGAGCGCTTTCCGGTGGCTGGGGGTGAGCATCAATCCCACCTGCTGCTGCAAGTCCTGGGAGACGACCCCCCTTCCTGGTTTAAGGCTTTTCGTGGAACTAGGGCTGAGAACTGCAATGTCTTGCGATGCATTGTGCCCCTATATTACAGGATCTGTCTCCTAAAGCTGGTCCATTCCTATAGCTTTCTTGCACCTGGAGCGCACCTAAGAAACTCACTGTGCTGCGTCTCGCCCACAGCTTTTAGCAGTGTCACCCCAGGTACTGATCATGGGTCATAACAGCCTAGTAATTCCTTCGGTTTTTTCCCATTGCCCTTCCATTAAAAAAAGTACGTGTAGATTATAAACTATAAGCCCAGCCGCTGGCTTGAAATTATCTAAAAGACTTGAGAAGCAAACTCCTCCAGGAGAGCCTGGGCAGTGCCACCAGCCTGATGTTGGCCGGGGCAGGAGGTAGAAGGAAGGTGGGCAGAGGAGTTCCAAGCACTCCCTGGCACACGCTCCGAGCGGAAGCCGCCTGGGAGGCGGGAGGTCGGCGGCACTTTGCAGAGCGCGGAGCCGGGCGGGGGGCCACGAGGGGCCCCTCGAGGTGCCCCCGCCTCACCCCCCGGCCCCTCCCGGGCGGCAGCGGGCTGTGCTCGGCGGGGGGAGGGGGTGTCTCGGGGCAGATGGGTAACAACGCCGTTGTCGGACGTTTTCTTTGTGAGTTCCCACCTCCCCAAACTCTCCTTAAATTCTACCCCTCTCGCTCTCGCCCGCCCGCGAGAGCGAGCGAAAGAGCGGGTGGGAGCTCCGGCCCGGGGCGGGGGGGCTGCGGGCCCCGCGGCGGAGCCACCGACCCGCGCCGCCGGCGGCGGGTTCTTCGATGACTTTCGCGCTGCCGCTAACGCTGTTTGTTTTGCTTCGCGAAGTGCTAATCCGAGAGCTCCTTGGCAGGCGGTCGCTCTCGCTGCTCTCTTTGCACTCGCCTCACGGTGGCGTCTTAAGCACATAAACAAAGCCCAAGCGAGCGGCGAGGCAAGTGTGTTTTCTAGTTTACCTTTATCAGAATAACAGTCCCGTTAATGTTTTGGATAAATCAAAACTGTCTATTAAAGCGGTTCAAGTACAGGAGAAGCGCGATGCTTTACGTCAGTGGAAGGTGGTTTAATCTTCCCGGCCGGCACAAAGCCCGGCTGAATTAGAGTGAGAGCCTGTGCCATCTGAACAGCACGGTCTCACCTGGGGCTGTGGTTTTTCCCCTCCTCGCTCTGTCTCCTCCCTCAGCCCCCCAGGAGAAGTTTACGAAGAATGTGATTGAAAGTGTAAAGCAGCAGATGCCGACGTTAAACTCCAGCTTGAGTTGAGTATAACGATCTAAGACACAGCCCTGAGCCGCCGCCCTCATTAATACAGAAGCATGCCCCTGGGACCCGAGTTACCCGGAGAGAATAAACACAATATAGAGTCACCTTACCTCCGAGCCGAGAGAGCAACGCTAGAGGTAGGAGAGGGGAAAGCGTGGCTCTCCTCCATCCCACCTCGGCCGGTCTGTCGCAGGGCTCCGGCACCGCTGCCGCCGCCTGCCCAGCTGGGATCCGCTCCCCAGCCCGCTCCCCCCGCCCCCCGGCAGGCAGTCCCCAAAGTCAGCCCAGCGCAAATCCAGAAGTCAGGGGCAGCCTTTCGAGTCAATCCGTGCCGGTGCAAATCCCCCATGGCTTCTCTTCGCCACAGCGTGGAAAAAAATTGCCGGTTACCCTGAGTTTTTGTCAGGCTTTATTGGCAATCTAGGAGCAGGTAAGGCGGCTGCTGGCTGCCAGCGATTCCCGTTGCACTTGCAGAGAGCAGCAGAAGCCGGTGGGAGTGTGGTCTGCTCTTCATTAGGGAGGGGGGAACGGACCCTGGAGGTGATGCAGTGAAACACTTCGACTTCCTTGCATTGTGTTTGTTACAGATCACGGGCGCTCTCCTTCTATAACATTCACTCCAAGCATTCTCAGACCCAACCGGAATAAGTTCCGATCCTCCCCTTTAGTTTATATTGGGATTGTCAAAGGATTAAATAAATGAAACTTTATTTGACCGTGGAGTTTACAGACCCTGGGATCCCTGCGCGCTCTGGCCTTATTCTGATTCTATAGCGGTAATTACCCCTCGTTTCTTTAAGTGCAGTAGATTTATTGCCTTAGAGACTATGCACAGTTTGATTGAATTATTCATTTTTTTTCTTTGGTGTAGACTGCATCTGGGGACTGATGTGACGTGTAGATTTTTTTTTTCAGGAACAAAGGGAATGTGGAAATGAAAGAGAGAGGGAGAGAGAGGCTGGCAGATGTGATGAGATGCGGTGAAGGTGTATCCAGCTTGGCACTCCCACTCCTCTCTTCTCCTCTCATTGCAGCCCTGGGTGACTCTCAGGCTAACACAAACAGCTTTTCTTCCGCAGCCTGCCCTCTGTCACTGTAAGTACAACAGCCTTCTCTTATCAGCATGCAAATTCCAGCCACTCACTACCTTAGCCTTCGTGTTTGCACTTTAGATCTACAGAGGGGACCTTTAAAATGAACTTTCCGAGACAGGAAGGGGTTTTCGTGTCAAACTTGCTTTTATTTTCTTTGTAAAAGTTTATGTGGTTTTACCAGGTCGTCGTGTGTCCGTGTCCCCCCCCTCCCCCCCCCCCCTTTTTTTTTTTGTGAACGGGGGAGGGTGGTGGAGTGGGGAGATTGTTGCTGCGGCTTTTTACTTCACTATCAAGATGATGCACAGGTTCAAATGAAATTAAAATCCGCTTGATCCTCTTTCTGCCAGGACAATACATTGTGTTGGCAGATGACGCTGTAAGGAATTCAGAGTTTTTGTTTTCAGTCAGATCTTTAGCTTTGGCCGTTATAAAATGCAAACGTCCCTTAAATTTTGAGGAGATCGCCAGAGGTTCTTGTTCTAGGGGAACTCGTACCAGCTGATAGGTTTGCTTAGGAAGAAACGTGCAGTAATGTGCTTCTATCTAGTCTAACAAAACTTTCTCCCAATCGGATGATCAGGCTTTAACTTCTTTTCCTTTAGCTTTCTCTCAGACGCTGTTGATTATTTTGCAAAAGTTTCTCTGAACATCTTTAACAAGGCTATAAAAAGTCTTCATTGTCGGAGAGCGTCAGCAGAGGGAATTTATAAATATGCCTGTTAATTGTCCGGCATTAACTGGGGAGAGAGGAGAGTTTAGAATTGGGTGAGTGACGGTTAAGGTGGAATTTCTTGCCATTTGAATCAAAACTTCTTAGGCTGTTCCACCAACTCTACAGGAGTTGTAGGTTTGCTCATCATGTTAAAGATGCGGTGTGTAAAACTCAACACACAGACAGGTTGCTTAGGTTGTTAAATATTGCTTTACTTTAACGTATTTAATGAAGGAGACGGCACAAAATGCAATGACAGCTGTGAACAGGTAAGTGCCCCGACGTGAACTGCGCGCCTCCGATCCCTTCCCTCTGCAAGGACCCACAGCAGTTGAGCATCCCTTCTCAACATCTGCCTGCTCTGGCTGGTTTTAGCCTTAATGAAGCAAAAGCAAGGGAAGTAATTTAAAACGCGGTCTCTAAACGTATGGTAATGCTGAAAGTAAAAGCGTTTTCTTTTTTTTTTTTTTTCTCGGCACGTGCATACGTATCTACACGGCGGCTGTTCGCTAATGCAAACAAAGAGGGAACCACAAGTATTCCTGGGCAGCGCACATACACGCACATTTGCATACAATGCCCAAGGAGTCCGCTTTTTCCGCCGCGGAGAAGTTATAGCTCCCTGGCACTGTGTTACATCTGTAACTTAATTGATCACACAGGGGAAGCAACAAGCTGGAGAGTACGACTTGCGCTCCGCCTGGGAGTGGGGACGCATCTCTGCGGGGTCCTGCCCCAGCCGAGTGTCATTCTCTGCGTAGGATTTTCGGAAGTGCAGCGAGATGCTCCCCTGCTTTGGAGTTAGGTGGACGGTTAGATTTATCTGATGCCTTAATTATCTCTTGTCCCATTACCGCCTCGTACTTAGTAAGGAGGACGCTACATTTGAAGGGTGGGTTTGGGATTTTTTTATGTTTCCCTGTTTGTTTCTTGAAAGAAAAAAATCTTCCAGTAACAAATTGATGGGGTTGCCAACTCGGGCAGGATAGTTCGTCCCTATATTCAGATTACATCTCTTTTCTTACAGAGCTTTTTTTTTTGCGCGCCGAAGCTACTAGATATGCAAAAAGTCAAGGTGTTTCCTTTACTTGCAGCAGGTTTAAATGCGTTACAAGGAAAGCGTTAGTGACCAATCACGGGAATTCTTATAATTAAAGATCAAAAAGGACACAGCAATATCTGGAAAGGCAGCTATTTCCTGTTGTTGAATCTGTAGCCCATATAACTGCAGCAAGGTGAATACTCTGAATTAGCTGGACGCAGGTGAATACAAACTCAGTATTTACAATCTTACAATTTACCCCCTTGTCTCTGAATTTCAGCTTTTTAGTATCTTCTGTTAAAATGGAAAGAATGCATGGAAATTAGCTACTATGCCCTCAACCAGCTAATTTGATGATAAAGCCTTACTAGATGATTTTAAAGTTCTGCTTCAAGGTGTTTGCTGCTTGCCAAATAGGACTTGATCGCTCCTTTTATTGTAGTGGAATTGCCAAAAATACTGTATAAAAAGGTCTGCTGTTCCAAGAGGTTCTGACTTAAAACTCATTTTCCCTGGACTCGATTCGAGAGGGACGATAGTACCTCGGATAGCAAGGTAGAGGATGCAATGTGCACGGCTCCAGTAGTGTGTAGAGTTTTACAGCTTGTTAACAAAATGAAATAGAGTCCGATCAGTCCTGTGCCATCATGTTAATGCTCAATTTTCATCACGTTCTTCTGAAGCAACGTTCACTCGCAGTGGGGCTAAGTACGCTTCTGGGTCTAACCTATTCCGCACATTTCTACTTGGGAGAGGAGGAAAGCGAAATCAGGCTTTCCTCTCGTCTTTTTGGCCTCTGTAAGTTATGAAGCTATTTTAAAATTAAAAAGTTTCTCTGTTACTAACTGTTCCAGGCGCCTTCTGGAAAATGGGGAGAAAGTGCCAAAAATACAGAGATGAATCAACAACTTCTCTCTCTCTCTCTCATTTTGTGGGCTTGAGGTTGCTTTCCGCACTCCCGTCTTAACAACAGTTTAGCCTAGGTGTGAATAATATCAAAAGAGGGAGACGTTAGCTTTGCAGCGCTGTTTGCCCACCTGATCCGCGGGCCCCTGACAGTTTGAAAGACTCTTTTATGTTTACCTTTGGAATGTAAAAATACAGCAGAGAGACTTTCTTGGGTTTGCAGTTCTCTGTGCCACTGGTTGATTTTTCTCCTCAGCTCCTCGTAGTTTTCCCTTCTTTCTCCCAGCTCATATAACCCACCCCCCACCCCCCAATTAGCACTTCCCAAGGGAGCGTGAGTTCTTAAATTGGTATTCAAGCTGATATTCAAGTCCCTATCTGTTGCCTTTTGGTAGGCAGAGAGAGAGATATTTATACATTGCCGCTGCTAAAATCCCTCGTCGTCGCCAGGAGAATCCCAACTTCAGCTCGAGTCCGTCCTAAATCAGTTTTTCTTCTCGGTCCTACCTGTCTTCCCCTTTTAACTGGGCTCACCTTTTACCTTTCTGTTGAACGCATCACTAAATAGTTTGTGGACTCCGAGTGCCTTCTCCTTCCTCCTCTCCCCTGGGTCCCTGCAGCTGGACTCCCATCTCTAGTTTAGACTTCACATTTCATCTGGTTTTTACCCCGACGGGGCTGTGGGATCGGGCTCCTCAGAGCCCCATTTATCAGCTGTCAGTACGCGCTTGCTGAGTGCTTTCTTCCTCGTCCTCGCTTCCCCACCAGTCCTTCCCATCTCCTGCACACCGTCTCTCTCCCGCTTTTTTTTTTTTTTTTTTTTTTTCCTTCCCTTCTTTTTTTTCTGAATTCGCAAGCAGGAGCCCGGGAGGACGTCCCGGCGTGTGCCTCCCCACGCCCTCGCCGGGAAGCGCCGTGCCGCGCCGCGCCGCGCCGGGCGGGGGAGGGCCGGCGCGGAACACGCCGCTCCCCCCGCGCAGCCCCGGCCCCGCGAACCGGCTCTCCCGGGACCCCCCCCGCTCCCCCTCCTCCTTTTCCGGCCCCCGCCCGCCCTCGCCTCCCCGCCCTCGCACCCCCTCCCCGGTAACTTTCTAGTACCTTTCCTCACCACTCCGGGCAATCAGTGGTCATTAGAGGAGAGAGGTTTAAGGTTTCATTTGTCTAATAGCAATGTGAGTGGTGATAGCTTCTCGGGGATGCGGCTGGCAGCCTGGGGTGATTTCACTTTCTGTTTTGTGCTCACTTTCTCCGCAGTTGTTGCTTTCCCCGCTCGCTCGCTCTCAGTCTCCCTCTCTCTCTTCCCCTCTCCCTCTCTCTCTCTCTCTGTGTTGTCTCATCTTGCCTGTGCTGTCTGGGCGGGGGAGCCCTGCCTCCTTTTGCCTTCCTCAGATCAATGCCCTGGCCACTCACTTTCTGATGTTGCACGACGGGAAATGCTTTGAATACTTACGACATGGCCGCTCACATTGATTGCCAAGATTGACAGCAGTAACCATCGCCTTCACTTGTTTCAGGAGGAAAAAAAAAATAATAATAATGAACCTGATTGTAACCAAATCTCCAGGCAACCCATCCGCAAACTTCTAACGATCGGGATCCTGCACATCCATGGCCCGGAGAAACACCAGCAGACTCTAGTTAATTTATTTTATTTTATTTTACCGAATTATCACCCATTTATTCCTCTTTCTCTCTCCCCTTTCACCTCTTTCCCTCTTCTTTTTTTAAAATTTTTTTTTTTTAATTTTTTTTAATGAAAATTACCGAAGCGCGTTGCAAAAAAAAAAAAAAGGAGGCTCTCCCAGTGCTTTGTGCCACACTGGATCCCGAGGAGGTAACCAGGAAAAAAAAGCCCTATTGTGTTGTATACCTGTTGTTTGCTGTGGTGTGTAGTGCTGCGTGGCGTGGTGGTGGTGGTGGTGGCGGTTTAATGGGTTTTCGCTGGATTTATGTCGCTTTGCAGGAGAGAATCCGGTTCCCCTTGCGCTGTCTTTAATGGGTTGTTAGTTGCAATTGAGTGAAGCAGCAGCGTCCGGAGGTAGATCTGTTGTTTAGCTTTTAACATTGCTGAATTCACCCCTTCCCCCGCCCCCCCCCCGCCCGATTATTTACTCTTATACCACTAGGGTGGTGTTGGGTTTGGGTTTTTTTTGTTGTTGTGCGTTGTTTTGGGTTTTTTTAATCTCCTCTTCTTTAGGGAAAAGTAGTTCTAGCCTCGTCCCCGTGCGAGTTTCCGGGGCTGTTTGAATCCCGAGGTTTCCGAGACGTTAAGGGACCCCAGTACCTTGAAATCACAACACTTTCTCATCCTTCCCGAGCAGAGTTTATTTTAAAATGTAGTGACAGATCAGCGTTGTATTTTAAGATCACCCACGGCAGGCGAACACATGGTGCTGGGAAGATATTGTACGTAAGGAACTAACACGAGAGGGAGAAAGAGAGAGAGAGAGAGGGGAAAAATAAAATCCAAAATAAATCTTTGCGAGCAGAGCGCTGCTGTCATTATTCCGAAGTGCTCGCGTGGGTTTCTCTTTACGGATAACCCCGAAAGGCACGGGATGGGGAAAGGCGAAGGGAGTGTAGTGGTGCTTTTAAATTCTCCGTTAAGTTTGAGGTGGGTAACTGCTTTGAAGTTCGCCACAAATGAGTGCTACCCACGGAGCGTGGAATAATACAAAGCTCCTGTAGCGGAGGTGGTAATGCTGGGTTTGGCCACAGCGGGGCACTGTCCCGAGGAGTTGCCGTTCTGTGGAGGCGCCTTATCTCTCCAAGCAGAGGGTTTGGATAAAGTTATACTGAAAACTTTAAAATTGATACCGCACCCTAATTTGTGATACACAAGGAGGGGGGAAGAAAGCAGTCCATCATCAGAGAGCTCTGTTTACACCCGGGGAAGGGGAGATGTGTGCCGCTTTGTGGCAACATTCGACTTGGGATTTCTTGCTGCCTTAGCTCTTTGCCGGAGGTCATGCAAATCGACCTTAAAAGAATGCATAAGCCATAAATTAAAATAAACCCTTAGCCAGAGGCTGATCCATAAGTAGACAATACCTAACCTGGACAAAACGGCTTCCTTTGCGAGCTGAAAAAAAGAATAGTGCCTAAACTAAATGCAAAGTAAGTTTTCAGGAGGTATTTCACTTACTGTTATCATTATTATTATTATTCTTTTAAAATAAAATAGTGGCAGCCGCAACCAGCTAGCGCAGCTGTTTACAGACGGTGCTGTAGGATACGAGCAAGGCAAGGTGTGTCTGGTGGAGGTCTCGTTCTTTTCCTGGCTTTCACGACCTTCGAAGCTGTTTGTTTTTTGACTGGGGATAAGAAGCCTCTTTAACCGTAGAAGCAATTTAATGTTTTATTCGGATACTGCTGAAGAGTTTACGAACAAATCTGGGTTGCCTGCAAATGTCACATGCGCGCACACAAGCTGTGTCTGTATATAATAGTCTCGGGGCTTGTTTTTTTTTCCCGCAGTTTTTGACAATTGTTCCATTCATGATCCTGAAAGGAATCATCAGTGGGAGCTAATGAGTGTGCCTCTGCGGCTTGCCCTGCTCCGGGGAGGAGCGGGCACCGGCGCTGCCGCCGAGCCCGCTCGTGTAATGCATGCACGCGTGTACCGGCGGCGGGGTCGCCCCTGCGGGAGCGCGGCTGGGTGTAGATACCTGAGAGAGAACATATAGGCGTGATGTGAGCAGGTACTTCCACGCGTGCATTAATAATCGAGCTGCCCGGGAGTCGCTCCTCTGCCGAGAGAGCTTCCCGGCTGCCTCCCCGAGCCGTGCCGAGCAGGGCTGCGCAGTTAACCCGCTTTGCAGCAGGGGCTGAGTGCTTCAGCAGAGCAGGGCCTTGAGGTCAATCACAGGCACCGATCACGTCGGTTTGATTGCTGTCTTTGCTTTCTGCGGCCCGTCTCACCGTGCTGTTTGGTGGTTTTGGGGTTTGTTTTGGTTAGGTTTTTTCCCTTTTTTTTTTTTTTTTTTTTTTTTTTTTTAAGGACGGGAAGGAGTGAAAGTGGCAACGTGAGAAGACAATTAGTGTTGTGTCTGAGTGGCGGGGGGGCTGCAGGGAAAGTCAGCCTGGTGGGAGCCTGGGGACGACAGATTAGTTCTGTCCTAGGGGTGTTTCCCAAAAACATAGACGGTGAAACTTTCTGTGATAAAGTAATATATCTTCGCCTGCTGTTTGTAGATAAGGTATATGTTTATTAAGCTAATTTAAATAGCCTTCGGCACAAGAGCGGCGTTCTGTTCCTGCTGTTTTCTTTTACCCTCCTTTTAACATTTTTGGTATTCCCATCTTCAGTGCTGATCGTGAGGGCAGAAGGACGGTTTTATCCAGTCCCCAAACAGGGTTTGAAGTCCAAAAATTAACGAATTTCCCTTTCTGTATTCGTGTAATGGAGCAGTTTTGAAACCTGTTTTGAGACTTCGACTTGACTTGACTTGTTTTATTGACGTGCTTGTGCCCACTCATTTAATTAAGCCATTATACCATAAAGTAAATAATAAGAATGAATGTGAGAGATGTGCATGGAGTCTGCCATTATATACAAATATTTCTCTGGAAAAGAGGCTTTAAAAAACTTTTTTTTTTTTTTTTTTTTTTCAGCACACCACGATTCTTTGGCAGGATCTTATTGCAGGTTTTTGTTTTGAGCCAGGATATTTTGCGTGTTTCTGTGCTCACAACGTTATGTGCGCACTACCCTTGGAATATCATCAGCGAGCGTACCTAGCAGCTCATTCTAGTGAAACTAAGAAATAATCTATTTATAGCGAGTACGTTTAAAAGAAAATAATGAGGTCATTTGGAGTATGCTGCAGTTTGAAGTAGCTCGGCACCTGGCAGAGAATACATATGCGTTTTCTTCAGACTCTGCACTATCCATAACTTTTCCTTATAATACATTCTTGTGTTAAGTGAGAAAGGCTGTTTGTAAAACAATCCCCTGGCTGGTTCCAGTGTTGGGTGAAGCTGATCCTGTAATGGCATTTTGTTTTGAACAGTTGCTGTAGTTGAAGTTCCCTCATAAGGTAAGGTGGCACTGGGTCTGAAAGGAGGTCCAAATGCCACATTTATAATTAGACTGCCAATTCAGCACATTGTATCTATTGCTATACAGGGATATACTGCTGTGTCTGGTCCCTCAATAGACTGTATTCAGAATTAGCCAATTCAACTGCTTAAACTTTGGAGTCAAATTTAGAATAGGCAATGAGAGAAAGAAAGAAAGAAAACAATAATGCTTTCTCTTTTCCTCAGCTAGCTATTAAAAGCCAAAGAATATACGGAAACCGAATCAGGCACTGCACTTGGAATCAATGCACCAAGCGCAGCCCGGCCAGCCTCGCCTGCAAAACCGTTTTGAAGCGCCCTTCTCCGGGGGGAGGGGAAGGTGAGCCCCGGGCACCGCTCGGAGCGCCGCTCGCCAGGCCGCTTCCCGGGCTCCCGCGGCCGGGGGAGGTCGGGGGGGGGCCGGGGCCCGGCGGCGGCCCCAGCGGGGCGCAGCCCTGCCCCGGCGTCGCCGCGGGGCCGGCCCGGGTGTCCCGCTGCCGCTGGGCGGGCGGGCGGGCGGGCGGGGGCCCCCGGCTGCCCCGCCGCAGCGCCCCCGGAGCGGCTCGCCGCCGGCGGCAGCTCCCTCCCCTGGCGGGGGGAGGCCGGCCCTCCGCGCCCCCTTCCGCGCCCCGCGGAGCGCGGCGGCTGTCGGAAGGGCTCCCGCCCCCGGGGCGGGCGGGGGCAGCCGGAGCCCCGCGGGAAAGGAGCAGCCGCCGCCGGGGGACCCCGCGCCTCCCAGGGACGGCGGGCCGCGGGCTCCGGCTGCTGCCCCCTCCCCGCCTTGTCCCCGGATTTACGACGGTTCCTGGCTCATTGTCTTCTGTCATACTTTTTGTCTCGCTCACTCCGATTTCTCCGGCCTCCTCCCCTCGAACTTTAATTCATTCAGCGACGAGAATGTAGGAGGCCCTTTGGTCTGCAATCTCGCATCCTCTGCTAAACGCGCGATTTTCTCTGTCTTGGTTGCAGTTCGGTACCCTGCTTCAGTGCTGCTGGGAGACTTAGCTGGGCTGCCTTAAAGCTCACTTAGTTCCCTTTTCTGCTAGATCGTAGGGTGCAAAGTAGTGCCATGTGTATAACACATAGCATAAAGGGAGTGAGACAGATGGCTGTCTCTCCCTGCACATTACTGATTCTCTGCTGAACTTACGTAACTCTGCTTCATTTTTTCCTCCTCAGGTTTACACACTGGTGAAAGAGAGAAGAGAAAGTGGAGGCCACCAGTTTCCTTCGTAAGGCCACTGGTGCCTGACTTGTAGAAAATAATAACTGATGTCCAAAGTTAGTTGCCTTCACTTTGTCAATTTGATTTTGTTCACAAGTGGGAACTGCCAGTGCTTGTTCCCTAGCCAGTGGTTTTTAATATGTGGCCAGCAATTGTTAGTGGTCACTTCCAGCTGTACTTCTTTTGCTCAATGGGGAACAAAAATCCCTTCAGACATGTTTTTGCATCTTTGATCATATTTTTAGTTGAAAGGATCCATGTATCTGTGCATTTCTTAGAGGCCTTGGAATATCTTGTGGTAATAAAGGCCAGAGCTTTGCATGGTGATAGCAATACCAAATATATTTTTTTCTCAGTGAGCATTAGAAAGTTTCTTTAGTCATGACCTTATATCTGCTAAACACTGTAATCACCTTGGGAGATATCACTTCAGGAAGCATTTCCATTAATTTTTTACAGTTGGTTTGATTTCGCCCTTAAAAGTGTACAGATCACACTTAAAAGGCTTCCGTCAATTTATTTATTTATTTCACGGAACAAAAATTACTTTGGAAAGAGAAGCCACAATGCACGTTTGGTTATACCCCATACAATGGGGTGATGTATATTTCTTTTTCCATAGTGTGACTTTAAAGATCAGCGGGCTGGTTTGGCAGAGGTTGTGTGTAATGACTAACGTTTTAAAAGTTATGTAAATAGGGGTGTTTGTGTATATATAAGCTATGTCAACTGAAGTGATACAACGACATATTTTAAAAACATTTCAGTTAATATAGTAAATCACAGAGACAGAGCTTTGAAACACTTGTGCATGATGTCAGAACCTGCAAGGGAAGTACTGCTTTCTGATGTATTCAGTAGTTCATGTACAGCTTATTTGTCAAGTAGCAGCAAAACACAAAGTTGCACGGTTCAGGTTTGCACCTTAGTAAGTCGCTTTCCAGTCTCTTTCAGTGTCTTTTTCTGTAGTTTTTATTTACACTGATTTCTACTTTTTCCCTTAGGGAGAACAGCAAGAATGGGAACTTTAGGGGACTTGTTACCCAAACACAGAAACTGAATACCCTTTTACTTTATATGAGCTATTCAGAATTTTTTAGACACACGGTTCTCCTGCAGTATTTATTGGTGCATCATTACAGGCCACGACATCATATTGTGAAAAGAATAAAACATGGTAAAATGCTGGTATTGCTGAGGTTGCGTACTGGGCCAGTGTGATGTCTATATGAAATACGTGTGCATTTTTGTAGATGTAGTTCTGCGCGGGAGGGAGAGACCTGATAGACGTATTTGCTGGAAAGCAGCCGATTTCTACAGTGATAAAACCGGATAATTACATGTTCCCAAAGCCTTTTCAGCACAGAAGTAGGTGTTCTGTTAAAACATTATTCTGTGGCAACAACAAATATTTGTGACATCATTGTAAGAGATTTCCTGCCAATTTTTAGTTTACTGTCTTTCAGAAAGTCTAGAGTTCTTTGGCACTGGTGAAACTGCTACACATACCCATCGTATATTCAAGTATTCAGCGAAGTTTTAAATAATTCTCTTTCAATTAGGACAACAGAAACCTGAAAAATGGATTTTCTCTTAAAGAAACAAGAATCAGTACATAGACTTTTCTTTCCTTCTCTTGCATATTTTTAAACACTCATATCAGTTTTATGTTTACTATTTTGTCTCCTTAAATCAAGAAGAAAGAAAACAGTATCCCAAGTTTGAAAATCATTGCTTGGAAATTATTTTAATCAAATATTTCTTGAGCCTTGTGAATCAGAAAGAGTAATATATTATTAGATATATTGGTAAACTAGGTTAATCAGGGTCATTCATTTATAGTGGAGAATAAATATCTATCAATCGATGTTTTTTTGAAGTCAGGCAAAACATTCCATCGAGTTAATGTGTTCAAGGGTATCATATCAGGCACAGACAGGTACTAGAAGTGATAAAAAACAGATAACCTACAACAAAATGATTTACAGATGGGTCATTATCTTCTATAGAGAGGTTACGCAGATCATGTTCTTTATAAAAAGAGAATGTAATTCTATAGAGCTAGGAGAATTATCTAAATAGGTCTGGGTATTTAATGTTTTTTTCTGACTAACTGGCAGAATTTGTTAAAGCAAAATTTTTTATCCTTACAGGCAGCATATTAACGCAAGATATAGAACAGTACAGGGTTTGTACTTGAAGTATTCTTTATGTTTATTTTACCTGTTTGATAAAGTAAAGCTTAGGAAACATTTTGCTTCTTCCCATGTGAACTTTGAGGTGCGTAACTTTAAAATATGCACAAAAAATGTTATGTACAAATTTTTTAAAAAAAAACAACCCACAAAAAAAAGCTGGAAAGTTTGATGTTAGTGATTTATTAGATTTCAGAACCTATTTCATACAGCAAGTGCCTAAGTTGCATCTTCTCTATCGGTAGTAAGACAGGATGTCATTTAAATATATTTTCGTTCTTCTTGAGCTAGACAGAAAAGTGTACAGTCAATTGTTTCTCCAGTCGCTGGTAGACTGACATAAGGCAACAGGAAACTCTAAAACCTCAGAGGTGCAGTATTGATTTGATTCCTAACTGCAAATCCTTCATATCATTGCTCCAAATATCTAACTTTACACCAATATTACCCATTCCTTTTATAGTGACACCATGCTTAGTAAAAAACTTCTAAGCACTGAGGTCAGGTGTTGAGATTGGATTCTAGTTTATTTTTTATGAATCAGATAAAGATTTCTGTGCATGAGACCGTATGTGAAGATGAGAGAACAAGAACATTTCCATATCAAAGGCCATATATCTGAGGCTGCATAGTAATTAAAATGCAGTGGTTTGGACTCTGTGCACTAGCACTTACGCAGAGCGTTGTTGGGACCTTGTGCAGCATGCAGGCGGTTGTCTCTTGCATACTTCTAGAAATATACTTATAATTTTGTACAAACATTTATGCCAGTCCACACTTTTCTGTGGATAATTTGTATTTCATCCAAACCATTCAAAGTAGAAGTTATTTTTTGAGCAACCCCCTCATTATGGCTTTTGTGCATCAACTATTTTTATTCTGGTTGTTTGTATTTCCTCTTACCAGAATGATGGCTTGTTTATAGTCGTATTTTTTTTTGTGCATTTCTCTAAGACCCCTTCCATATACCACTGAAATTTTACTACTTGCTTGAAATATCTTGTATTAGAAACAAAAATGTTATTTTATTTTTAGGTTTATTGAAGATGATGTGATTCCTTACATACCATACTTTATGGCAAATTAAATGCATGTGCCGGAACATAATATTTTTAATGAAACAATATGTAGTTACTAAGTCCAACTTACTGTTACACAACATAAGGAGAATGAATACATTACTCCAAGGACCTGCCGATGTGGGAAAATTGGCATAAAATAGTGCAGGACGCTCCCTACTGGGATACTCTCTTCTGGAATAAATGTGACTCTAATTCCTGAGTAGATTGCCCTGGTGAGGAGCTGTTCTGGAAGGGCTGCTGTTGAATTGTTTACTTCATAAACTCTATTGGTCAGTATCCCAGTGTGGAGGAGGCAGCGAGTGCTGCAGATTTCCTCATTGCTCATAGATACTTGTTCTAGAGAGGCTCTATCCATTAATGCTCTAAAACTGACGAGGCGAAGCTTTTGGGAAGTCTTGATATTTAAACAGATGTTTGTACTGTGAAAGTCTTGTATTACGGCAATCTTGCAATCTCGCTTCATTTTGTCTAGTTTTAGGTTACAATTGGTGTGTGAATACATGAGTACTTTGAGCTAGAATATCACACTTTCAGAGATTGTTCTGCATGCTTTTTACATCTGTATTGTTGTGGATGGGCTTGTTAAACTGAGTTCCTGACCGTTTGTGGTTAGTAAAAACCCATGGTATTTTTTGCAGAAGTAGGGGGGTTAACCTCAGTGTCATGGCCTAATTCCAGCTAAGATAGGCTGTAGTTGCCCATCTACATTCTTCTTATAGTTTTAACTGGCTCAGTTAATCCTCACTTCCTTTCCTCAATGCGGTAGAGCAGCATGCTAAGGATATTCGCAGCATTTTACCTCGGAAGTACCAAATCCAGCTATTGAAGTAATAGGTGGAACTAGATAATGAATCACATTTTGGGAGCTTTCTGGAGAAGAGGGGTCCCGTATGCCTGACTGGCTGCTTCTTATTATTAGAATGAACGTTTTGAAGGATTTCATATATATGGTATTTGAATGTTGAGCTGTTTCAGAGGAATATTTTGATATAATTTGATATTTGACAGATTCTCAGCTGACATAAGCCAGTCTAACTCCATTTACTTAAGCAGAAGGGCGCCATTTTACTCTAGCCACAAGTGCATTCCTTAGGACAGGACGCAGTTCTGGATTCAATGGAAAGACCTTCCTGTGACTGTGCTGGGAGGGGGGTCACATGTGAAGGCCCTGTTTGCATTGGATTCATGGTAGAAAATAACTTGGTTTCAGCTCATGGCTTTAGGATGACACTAACAGGAAATAATCTCATGTGAACTACATATTCGATCAACTGTCTCTCCATGTCTCATCTTCCAGCAGGTCTTCTGGTATCGTACATACAGCATTTTGAAATTCTGACTGCTGAATTCGTGTAACTGTTGAGGCTGTGGCTGTGTGTTTTCTTTTTTTTTTTCTTTTTTTTTTTTTTTTCTTTCAGTCACATCTGATCTGCTGTGAGCAGATTATCTTCCTGCAGATCCTTTCATATTTTTCTTTTCCTGAGGGATTCATGTAGGCCACTGTAAGAATACACTTTAATCAACCTTTAGTGCAAGTATATGTAGAAGTGAACATGAACATTTTTTATGTACATAAGTAGACGTGTTTTGACATAATTTTAGTAGTGTTTTTGTTATGGTAATGCCTACAGTTGAGATTTGTATTCACCTCTGGTTTACATGCATAGGTTCTTACATTCTGCTATCTATGTCTATTCTCATTGCTTGCTCAAAAGGTCAAAGATGAATTTTAGGAAAACCCTTTCATGCTTTCTGGTTGCCTTCTGTAGGCTCTCATTCCTATTATACCACCTGTTCTTTCCACGTAGAAATCATGGTACCTGTGGTATTTCTCTTCGAAAATAACAATGGAATATTTTCATTTATTTCAAAACAAGTTATATATGATCAGCTTTTCATCTTGATTTCATGAGCTAGGTGGTCATCCCTACTGGTGTTGGGATGGGATGATGGCTACACAGGCTGTGAGAAGTAAGTTTACAGAAGTGTAGTGAGATGGAAAAATGTGAAACAGAAGAGATCAGGAAGGAAAGGTAATGCCATCTAATGTTCTAGAAAAAAGAGTAAGATAAATTATGTTCTCATTTCTGCTGAGCAGTAGTACAACAGGTCTTTTGTACTCATCTTAGTGGTGTTATTTATGTATTTTGACCACTCTCAGAATACCCCAAGTCACAAATCTGTCAGCATACCTGCCAGAGAAAAAAAAGGAATGTTACTATGCTAAAAGATCTGCTTAGATTTAAAGTACTGAGTGGGCAATCACTTTGCTGCCTTAAGGTGGAAGAATGTGCTAATATTGGCCGTTCTGGCATCGGGCTACTTTGGACTTGGAGAACAGATGCTATTAGCCTTTCTACTTTAAAGCTATATTGTTGCTCACTTTATTCTTCAAGAATGATCTACACATGTCGGGGATACGTTAGCTTATGTGTTATCATGCCTTTGGGCTTCTGCACCACAGGCATGATGCTCCTGAGTGATGGCATGGTTCAGGTAGCCCCCACTAGGTGCAACAATCCCTTTGACTTTTCACCCTTTGCTGCCTCTGTGTACAAACTCATATAGACACGGTGGAGTCAGTTCAGCTCACCTGCAATACTCAACCTAGGCTTCATGGGGCCATGTCTACAGAGTATTCAAGCAGTTAAGTGGGCCTTTGTTCCCTGCTTGGCAGGTCTTCCCTCAGCCTTCGGTGAAGGCCAAAAAAGTTTTGTTTTCTTTCCTTGCTTGTGTACATAGCCTTTCTGTGTGATTCCTTTTTCCCTCAGTGAGTGAAAACTCTCCTTATTATTTTAATCTTCACCATTGTCTCTAATAATGATTCAACCTGTAATGTTTATTTTAAGAATGTAACAAAAACTCTAATTAGCAACGGTGGTGGAGATGCACTGGCATGTATTTTAGTGCAGATATACTGCCATGCATTTTATGAGGTGAATGGGTGTGTCCACTAACAGTTGATTTGAAAACACCATTGCACAACACTCTGTGATGGAATGGGATCAAATTACAGACCCAGAGTCAAGACGATGGTATAAAAGTGAAAGTCTTTGAGTGCAGTGAGTGCTATATATAGTCTTTTCAGCGAAAGAGAAAATGTGGATAGGAGAGACAGGATAGTTGAGGGACCCAAGGAGTAATCACTGAGGATTAGCTGGAGTTTCTAATTTGTTAAGTCCTCCCTTGGACAGCTTGAATTCAATTTTTCACGACGTGAGTATATTGTATAACATGACCAAAAGCAAAAGGAACAGGAGGAAATTGATTTGGTGAATCGTATGTAAGGGTGATTTCTTATAGAAGTGCAGACTTCAAGGCATAGGCTGTTGCTGATTCTGCTTCTGATGTTCCCCACCCCACTCTGCCCCCAGTCAAAGTGGCACAGAAATGCACAGGATAACAAATAAACCAGTAACAGATAAATGCATCCCAAAATTGGTTTTGATTACTGCGCTTCTCTTATGGAAGACTTGCAGTAATTCAGCATGGGATGATTAGATAAAGGAGGTGAATGCTCGTTTCCCCTCATGCTGTCTAAGCGTGTCTCCCACATGATACTTCCTGTCTTTCACATATTGTCTCTTTAGTATCAATAGCAACTAGATGCAAATCAGCATGGCATCTGCTAGTTTGTTTTCAGCCGACCGGGCTAAACAGCAGATACGGAATTTATCGCCAGGAGGCTGTGACCTCATCACAGACAAGTGGCATTCCCACAAGCAGGTAATGAAGCACCCCTATTGAGAGTAGCTAAAGTCCAAATCCTCAGTAGAGTTATTACATATTCAGTTTAAACAGCGCTCCCAAACTTTAAAGCTCTCCCTCGATTTTTTTTTTTTAAAAATCCATTCACTGTTGTAGCTGGAACAGCAGCTGTTGCTGGTCTCTGCCGATGCCACACTTGCTGAATTGGGCCTTCTTGAAAGTGTGTGGGAGAAAAGAAGGGATGAAAAAACAAAGGGAGAGGAAGAGGAGGGGAAGGCGTCTGAAAGGACAAAGATGGGAGGGAAGAGTGAACGTGTTGAACTGAATAGTAACTGTAATGCTCTTATTGCTGTTGAACATGCATAGAGAGTATCTGTAGTCAGGCAATATTTGGTAATAGCTTCATACATTTAAATTATTAAAACGCCTCTATGTAGATGGTGTAATGTTGTCTTTTAAGAAGATAACATGTAGTGGTCAAAAAAATTCCCTTTGGTGTTTACCGTAGTCAAGACTGAACTCTTTATTCCTTTTCTGTTGCTTATCAAATCAAGTTGTTCACAGGAAATACTTCAGGACACAAGTTATCTGTCCTTGCTGTCTGAGAAAAAGTAGGCTTCTGGGGAAGCTTTGAGTGGATCAGCTTGGACATTTTTGTAGTTTTTAGCAAGTCTTGTATGTGTACATAAATATTATTTGTATGAACAGCCCCTGAATACTTAGCATGAATCTTAAACATTTTTGTGTTTTACTGATCCTTCTAACAACTGATTGATAGCAAATATTGTTGAAAGGCTTTACAGATTCTGAATGATCAGTATAAATTAGTAATCCCAATACACTTGCACACCAATTTGTGGTCTGAATGTGAAATGAAATTGCATTTTATATCTTTTTGATCTTGTTAGCGATGAAGGTTTGAGACTAGCTAAAAGCAAAGCAGGAATGAAATAGGTGCTTTAGAACCTGAAGTAGTTAGTTTCTGTGGATGGGAAGGGAGGGAGATACTTCAATGAGAGGAAATGAGAGGGGAAAAAGAAGAAAGGGGGTAGGGTGAGAAGCAAAGAGACTGAAAAAAACTTAGGATGTGTGGGGGCAGATCAGCATTAGTGGATGCAGCCTTTCAAGGCGTACTTAAAGACTTTATTCTCCTCTGTCACCTATTCTCTTCCACTTTCCAAGAAACTGAGGATGAGATATCAAAATCAGCATTTTGTTACTCACAATCAAATGGGATATTAATTGAGCTTAGAGTGGGAGTAATGACTGAACAGCTGTTGATAATGGGGACATATAACCTCCAGAAGTGGGAATACTGCATTATGTAAAAAGGAAAAATAATTTTCCTGTGTTCTCAGCTTTTCAGCTTTCTGGAAAGTTGTGCAGTTCTTGTACTTTTAGTGAGAGGTGTGGTTTGTTTGTATTTTTTTTTTTACTTACCTGTGATAGACAATCTTTTTAGAGGAACCTAGACCATGGCCTGCAGTCTTCCCGTTGCGCGTGTTAGGCTGGGCTGGGCTCAGAGCACCACGTTTAAAAAACTGAGATGCACGCTGGCCTGCTAGTTATGTCGTAGAGGTAAGAAATAGGGAACCAGTCCAAAAATACAAGAAATATGAAGCTTTATCATGAGAGGCATTGAGCCACTGAAACTTCCAGGGAAGAATCCATATATCCTCAGAGTCTCTCCTAAGCATGTCCAGGGTTAGTAAGATCATCTGTACTGTGGCTTGATTGGAATTCTTGAGCATGTAGAAATATGGCACAGTGCATGTCAGCTCTTTTTCTCAGTGAATGCTGTAGACCAGGATTCCCCCAGCAATGTTCTTCCTAGTTAAAGCTTCTAGATCGTGGCAGTTGACTGTCAGGTAATTTTAGGGTCACACTATTACTGGTTATGCATGTTCGCTGTTTCACTTCTGTGCCACAATGTAATATAGTTGTCCAAATGAGGCATAGCAGCCACTACACAAAACAGTATTCCACGATTTGTTATGAATCATGTTTCAGACGTGAAGGTACATGTGGTCCTTTTTATTCCCTTTAAGTTTCTCTGTGCAAATTCTCACTTGATTAATGTATCAGTATCTTACCAAGCTTTTTAAAAATTCAGATTCTAATAAAATGCCTTTACTTGTGTTTAAAAATATTTGGTATATCAGTGTTTTGCAATGAATAGGGCCCTGAAATAAAAAGGCAGAACATGAAACAAACAACCGCTTTTGCACACAGGTAAAAGGCTGTTTAACACTAGCCATTACTTGTTTGATGTAAGAAATGAATTTATTTGCATTTTGCTCTTTGCTATTTTGCTTGTCTGAAAGTGCACTTGGTGTCACACCAGTTTTCAAAGGTCACGCTTCAGCCTTGATCTCCTCGTGGTGAATTCCAGAGCTGTGGTAAAGGCAATCACTGGGTAAGAGATTCTCATTTGCCAGAAGTCACTGACAGCCACAGGCTGCCTGCCCGTTCTCTGGTGTTGGAGCCGTAATGAATATGATCAGATGTGTGAAGAGCAGTTTGCCTCTTATCACAATTTTTGTATTAAAATAAATAGCAATGATGAATTGGATAGCTGGCATTTATTCCCAATAATTCAGGCAATGATGATTCTTACAACTGAACTCAACAGCACATGTATTTTCTCAGCCAGAGGAGCTGATGGGCTTTGGTCCTTTTTCTGGGCCTATGGGAAATTATTTTTTTAATATTTTGTTTTGTTTTTGGCACCCAAACCAAAAGAAAATTCTGCAGTGGACCATTGGAATGGCTGCTGAGCCCTCATTCTTCCTACTTGTAGTTGTGGAAGAAGGATAATCTGAACTCATAATCTCTGAACGGTTCACATCTTTAGAATGAAGTTCAGAGTTACTGGCTAAGGCAGGTAAAAAATTCATTTGCTTGAGCTCTTTCAGGTCCAGCTGATAACACTGAGGGTTCAGGAACTGGAAGATACCAAATACTCTGGTCCTAGTTCAGCAGGCTATGTAAGCACATGCCGAGCTTTAAAGCCCATGAGTAATCTCAGTGGGAATGAGACTATGTATGTGCTTAAAATTCAGCATGTAGTTAAGTACTTTGTTGGACTGGAGCCGACATGCTTAGCACTTTAGAGGACTGAATCCTTATTCACTAGTGGTGGTTTATATATTTTTTTGGCTATGAATTTCCTCACTGACCTGCTCCTTTGTTTAATGGTCAGCCTGCAACATAGGCAGGATTAAAAACTTCTGGGGCTTGTTTTGTCTAGAAGGCTATGGCTAATCTCCAGAGGGAATGGCTGATTTTACATAATTACTGATGCTAAATAAATATGTTCTTTATAATCAACTTATGTTTAATATCAAATTGCTAAGATTTTTGATCGAGACCAACATTTAACACAGATTTTATTTTTCCCTTTTTTTAGAACTATGTTGTTTATATGCAGAAATTAATAATTCCTGTCTACAATTAGTATATCAAGTTCTGAAGATAAATTATTTTTGTTTATAATGACTTTTTCTGTTTCCAAGTTCTCTCTGCTTTCTACCAGCTTTTTTTCTTCATTCTGGAAGAGTGTTCTTCAGGCAATAATTAGCGGTGGGCTTTATCTGAACTCAGATCTCTAGGCAGTTCTGTCAGATATTTGGTCTCCACTCAAAATGTCTTGGCCACGTAAGGTAATGGTTCTAATTGTTTTCTTCCTTCTCTCACCTGTTCTGCTACAAAGCGTAATCCTGGCACTACCTCAATGGTGTTAGAATGACAGAAGCCAGAGAATCTTTTTCTGTTACTGTATGATTATTCCTAATTATATTATTTTAATTTTTACCCACATATTTGTCCATTATTCTCTCTAAATTCATGACCAAGTGTCATAAAAGATCAACTGAACACACTGAATTAAAAAAAAAACCAACCCAGGAAAATCCTAGATGTCTCAGGCAAAGGTAGTGGATGCAATTTCTTCTCAGCAGGACCAAACCTTGTTTTTTTGAAACCAGTGAGGAAAGAGAATTTCTTTGTCTCTGTAACAGTTCTTGCTTGCTTCCACTAAGATGGAATAGGGGTACAGTTAAGCGCTATCTTAAATCTTGACTCTTTGCCTTTCTTTTTATGCTCCATCTTTAAAATAGCTGAGGTAGAATATATATAGATTAGAGCGTAGATGGGCATGTTGTTGCACGTCTAGCTGGAGGGACAGAAGAAATCATACGTTTAGCTCTTCTTTCCTGCCTCTTAGCTGAGGTGCAGTAAATGACTGTGTGAAAGCTTCAAATGTAATGTCACTGTGTGGCAAAGGGAGTTAGCTGAACCCACAGCTCAAACCATGTAATGTCTAAGTGGAGGGACAGTAAGTTCTAGCAGGGAGAGCAGTGGCTTCTTAAACAATTCTAGCTGCATTCATAAGAGGAGGAACAATATGTGCCTTTCATGCAGCTCAGGGAGCGGTGGGCGCCGGTACTTAGGGTGCTGAATGGGGAGGTAGTAGAACTTGGCATTACCTATTGTTTTGATGCTGCCTCAGACCATGATTACAAATATGTTACTTTACTCAGTGTCCTTCTTTCCTCTTGTGTAATCTACTTAGATTACAAGGTGTAAAGAATGTCTCTAACTCAGTGTTTGTACTGTGGGTATCGTATTTAAGTATGTTTTGGGAACAAATGGTAAGAGTTGCAAATATATGAGCAGATAGTTTTTAATGCTGCTGTATGGATGTGTGCTCTGAATCCACAAGAAGAATCTCATTTCCAATGCAGTGTCGGTAAGGTCCGACATGATTAAAACACTACAAATTATTTTTTGCCAACTACCAGAGATTCATTGAAGGAGGATGCTGAAGCATAGGTACTTTTAAAAACATTTATCACTTCATGAGTTTTAAAATTAGATGGTCCAAGAATGCTTTTGAGAAATTTTAATGAAGAAAACGTTCCCAGTTCTGTGTACTACCAAATACATCAAAAATTGTGCCACTGACATTTTTATCTTAATCTGAGTTCAATTTTCTGTTAATGACAACTGGTTTTTTTTTTTTTTTGCATTTCTACTATTATTCTAAAGGTTCATTCAGCTTGACAGTTGTAGGATTAAGCTTTACAAACAAAAGGATAATATATCCTATGTTTACAAGTTAGCCAGAGGCCAGGTTTTATAAACTTTAAAAATACAGCTATTGCTAGTTTATAAAATAGACTAGTCAGCTTTCCAAGAGAGAAAATAAATCCAGCAATGGAGCTGACTTCCACGGGAGCTTGATACTCTCATGTATAATAATATATTTTGACCTAAAGCAATGTTATACATGAATCTTAAAAATATTTTGAAACAGGTAAAAATATGGAGTGCAAAGTGGAGACATATGGGGCCTGATTCTGTATCTTATACCTCCTGTGAGAGCCTTCAGTTTCATGGGAAGGGGCACTGAGCAAGTGACATTCACTACCATTCAGAACAGGGGCCACGTAAGATTTTAGAATCCAATCTTTCCAATGCTTTCTGTCAGATGGAATGGTTTTCATTAGTTAAAATCTGATAATAAGTTCACAGGCAGGCCTGTAATCACCTGTGTTAGCCGTGGAGAAAGGTATCTTATGTTTTCTGCTGAAGGCCATCTAGCAATGCCTTTAATCTTAAAATTTCAACTCAAAACGGAAGGGATCCAAAGGTCATAGCAAGGAAAATAATAAATTCTGGAAATGAATTTGGGATGCATCGGGCAACACAAGTATCTTTATTTACAGGCATGAAATTTAAAGCAATTCCATGTAAACACATATTCCCATTTTATCATTTTCAGCACAGGAATAATTCATCTTCACATCAGAACGGTTGTATTTACATCTGATGAAGAGAACATCTCAGATGAACTACGGCTGCAATGCTGGGCATTTTTATTTAGTTTGTTTTTAGTAATGGTGATATATTTAAAATGATGAAATCGGATTTGCCTGTGACTCTGGTGCACAGGTCTCCTGTAACACTGAGGAGGTGCTGCCCTGTTAGTTCTCAATCTTGTCATTTCTGGGGAACAGCAGTGAAACTGTTTGTTCCTGACAGCAGACAGCCCCACTGCAGGGCCCTGGTTTCATGTTACATTAAGTATTAGTGCTGTTCTTTCAGGAGCTATTATGCTGTGACATCAAAGATTTTCTGACAGGGCAGTTGTAGGTTAGCACTGAAGTTGTCTACTGAAATTTTTAAGAATGGAATTAAATATATATGATCAGATTTAATATGAGAGATTGGAAACTGCATATAAAATGGAGTTAGTGGTTAAAGAAAGCGGCAAGAATAATTATTTGGTTTGGCCTATTTGTCCTTTCTTGTCCAAGGCAATTTTTATTGCCTTTAATTTCTACAGCAGTTCCAAAAATACCGCCATATGTTAACATTTTTGTGCAACTGCTTATTTTCCAAAAAATGTTGTGTGAACCAGGAGGAAAAGGAGTTTTATAAAATAAGTGTTCAGTATAGCCTCTGCAGTGCATATACAAATTAAGCCGTGAACAATAATTGTAATAGCACAAATTCCTTTTTTTTTTGATTGCCTAATTACTTAAAAAGATCAAGATACACATTTTAAATAGTAAGAAAGCAATTTAAATAGGAAGCAAAATCTAATAGTAATTTCTGAGACTTGTAACTTTGTGTAAGAGAGAAACCCTAACTGTATAGATTACAATTTCAACTATTTTTCTTTGGAAATTCTGAATCCAGTTTCTGTACAACTTAAAGGAAGATGATAGAATTTGAAACTAACTGGCTGTGTAGCTGTTCAGAACAAAAAAAGAATTCTTGAACATGCGCAACTTCAAATGTTCCTGTAGATTCTTATGTGATGAAATCAGCGTTGCTGCAACTATAAAATTACTATTATGCTCTGATGAGGCAAGTTCAGTGACAGGAAATATCAAAATTAATTTTGGAAACACATGTCTGCATATTTTTGATTATGTTACCAAGGCATTTGTTCCATTTCGTATCAAGCAAGAGAATCATTTATTAAAAATGAAAATGTGTACAATAGAGTAATACTTCTGCAGTAAAAAAACCCAAACAAACCAAAACCAACCCCACCCCCCAAACAACTAAGCACTTGAACAGTACTGTTTAGCCATAAACAAGACACCAACATAATTTGTGCTGTGTATTTAATACTTATTTCAAGCATACGAAACATTACATAAAGAAGGTACCTCTTTCTTTGTAGTAGGATTTTATTTATTTATTTATTTATTTATTTAATTTTATTTAAAATATAACCAGGAATAAGAGGTATGATTCTAGGTCCTTGCTCAGGTAAACAGATAATTTAATTATTTTTGGGCTGTTCTGTTCACTAAAAGCTTGCAGGGTCAATTCTGAAGTCTATATTGCAGTAGAATCTGCTATTTATGCTATGCTAATTGACCAAAGCTAGCTGTGTGGTAGCTTTGATCAGGCATAATGATTTTAGTTTGTTTAGATAACATTGCTTGACTTCTCCTTTGGTTTTCCTGCAATGCAACTCACCTATCAGCAAATCAAAATCTTTATGGCTGAACATTCATTCTAATCTGGCTGCCTCTGAAAACTCAACCCTTTATACTGATGTGTGAAGCTCTGGGAATAGTGGCACTACCCTTAGGAAATACTCACTGACAGGTGGCAACAGTGGAATACAAATTTATCCTTTAGCTCTATAATCTCAAATCACAACATTTCAAATATATATAAAGAAATAAAAATGTGGGTAGTAGACCTGGTTCTTGCAGAGAATTTTTAAAGCCGTTACAAAGGTACATGACAAAGTCTGGTTAGCTACTGTAACTAAAGTATTTGTCGATGAATAGTTCTAATGCCCTTGAGTGTGTGAGGCTGGAGGTAGATGTTTTTCTTCCTTTCTTTCCATGATTTAAAAAGGTATAATGTAAAACTGTGTTTTTAAACAAATTTTCAGCAAACCATGTGTACTATCAGGAATCCACTTGACTATTTTCTTATTTTGGACAAAGTATCTTTTCATTCAGCCTGCGGTTGCAGAGCCTAAGGACTTTGTTACATTCAAGTAATGATGCTTACCAGTTTATCTGCACTGTGTCTATCCTGGCAACATGTTTCTTCTTGCAGCTTCATTATGTTGTTTTTTTTTTTTCTTGACTATTAGAGATGTTACTGTACTTCAGGAAACTGTTTAGGGAGGACTTGTCAAAAATTCTCTCATTATAGGAAGGTCTTGAGTCCTCTCAATTTCCTGCACAGAATGCCTGGAGTTTGTTGAACAGCTAATATTTCAATTTCTATTTAAATAAACAGCAGTAGAACTGACTTGATAAGCGTGCCACTAAACATATCATGTTACCACTTAACTTGGAGCTAATGCTTAATAGTCTGGTTTGCTCCATTTTGGTGGCAATGTTCATGTAAAGGCCAGGCAGTTCCAGGAAAGAAACAAACAGTAGTATTATGTTGTATTACAGCAGCAATTATATTTAGTTTTCTGCGAGTGAAGAGTTGAAAAAAAATGTCTAGCACATGAATGTATACTGAGCAATTTTTTAATTATCTAGAGGAAACAAAGATTAATTATATTCTAAATGTTTAAAATCCATGACTACGTGGACCACATATGACAAAAACTGGGAAACCTAGCCTCCTGATAGGTTAGTCTGTCACCAGCCTTTCCTGTTTATAGAATGATAATAGAAGTACCAAGTCATTCAAGGTGTGGTATGTACACACAGAGACAGTATCCACTGACAGCTTTGGATAGATAGCTCTGGATTTCCCTGGCTTCTGGTAGACCTCACAGTACTTAAAACGATTCGGTGAAGTTGTCTTTGTCTCTTCTTGCATGTTTAAAATGTATAAATGCAATCAGGAAAGCATCAGCAGAAGGTGATAGTTTCCTCTCTCAGCCATTCAGTTTTGCTTTGGTAAATACACACTGAACCAGGATGTTAAACCTGTATTATATTTTCAGGGGTCATTCAGTCCTTGGGCAAACAGAATCAAATCCTGTGAGCCGAATTCTGTAGTTGCAAAGTGTTTGCATGTACGTTGTGCATGAGCTAGACTTGGACAGTTCAGAAGGTATCCTTTGGAAGACGAGCAAACCTTGTGAATTACAATTAAAATTACAACGGGGAAATATTTTTCTCCTTCAAATGAAACATAACAACATAATAAGGGTCCTTTCCTTTTCTTTTTTTTTTTTTTTTTTTTTTTTTTGGTCAAAGCTGTCATTTAGATGCTACAGAAGTCTTAGCTCTCTTAGCTTCTCATTGTTATTGAACACCTCACTTGTGTTCACAGAGACAGGGCCCTTTTCCTTCCTGACAGTTCTGTTTCAGAGCTGTCTGTCAATGGAGTCAAGTCAATGGAGAATGGCCACTCAAGGGTTCCCATGTTTGGAGATACCAGAGACACTGGAGGTACTGTAGGCAGGTCCTGGAAGGAAGTTGCGAAAGCCTGTGTACACCATCTTCCAGAACGGAAGCTGAACAGGGTCTTTAGCTGTGTCCTGGTATTGGAGAAACTGTGGCTGATTCAGGACTTAGAGTTTGAATGGCTGCTGAGTAAACTTGAGTAGTTCAGCCCTGATGGAGTCATGACAAGTTGGTATCTGATAATACATTATTTTTATAACTGAACAGAACTTTGCCACTTCCAACTGATTTAAAAGCCCAAAGAACTGGCAAGGCACTGCTTGCTATATGTGTTAGGCAAGAAGGCACCATCAGCCATCTTTGGGCCAGCAGGGATTGTTATGCAATCTATAAGACAAAAAGCAGAGACAGGAAAAGCCTGGCTTATGTTACTGTGTTGGGAGTGTCAAATTGTTTCACCTTCTCTCACTATCCAGTCCCAGGTTACTTGTCATTTCAAGCCCTGATGGCTTTGGTCAGAGGTACCTGAGGGTTTCTGATGACAGGCATGTTCCTCCAGGTTTAGAAGGTGGTTAGTGCTTTTGTAAGAGTAAGACTCAAAAGAAAGTAAATGTGGACCTTGGAGGAGCTTTACTTTTGATTCTGTATGCCATTTCCGTGCAGTTTTCTTTCGGTCTCTCTTTTCCTCTAAATTGTCTACCTAACCATGTCTAAACTCTCTTGCAGGTTAGAAAGAACATATGCAAGAGAACATGCATGATTACTATTTGTCTTTTACGTTTGTTTAGAGATAAGGACATTGGAGCTTCTAAATAGACAAGATACTAGTACACTGTGTTTAATTAATCCTCCACTCTTGAGAGAGAAATACTGTAGGCAAGTATGTTTATTCTCACTTTTCCAGTTGGGAAACTGAAGCAGGAAGGTTTCAAGATGGTTTGGGTCCTAGCCAGAATTCGAACTTGGAAGATATGGCTCATTTCCAGGCCTATGCTTAAATTGCAGACCATCTCTCTTTCTTTTTCTTATGCAATATTTTGTAATAAAGATAAGACTTTTTATACCATTACATATGCAGTTAGAAATAGTTCTCTATGTACTTGGAGTTGCCTTTTCTCCATGGCTTTTGATGGAACATATGTCTGCTTGATCCGTGCTCTAGCAAGGATGCAGACTGTTTATAACAAATCTGTCGTTTATTCCTGTTTTCTTCCTGCCTGAGGGGGACTGCTCTCTTATGCAGTAGGCCATACCACTTTATAACATCAGTAGTTCTGTTACAGTGAATTCAAGATTACAGCAGGCTCTGTCAGGCTGTGGAGTTCGCCCATCTTGCTCTTAGTTAACTAGCCGTGAGCTCCCACCATATGTATGACTGAACATCTGTATCTCTCTTATTTGTGGCTACACAAGTGAGGCCTGACATGCAAATCCACTCCTTCACAGCACAGCAAAGAAAGAAGTTAAGTTAAATCTCCAGAAACTTTCTTTTAATTCATTTTGTCCTTGCATTTTTCTGCATTTGTTTCATCCCGTCTTTCTGTTTTACGACTCAGCAATATATTGTGTCTTGAAAACAACATTAAGTGTAGTTACGCGCACACACACTGAGAGGAGAATATCCCCCCACAGTGTTTACAGCAACACCTCTAGGTGACGGCAGGCAGTAAGCTTTCTTTTTATAGAGCTCCAGACTACAGATCATTAGCTTGATATGGTAGCTCAGTGGTGCAAAGTAATTTGAATATTTATTACCCTGCTTAAGACTTTTGCTTTTCAAGTGGGAAATAAATGTGATAAGACCCCCTTTCTGTCCTCTTGCCTGACATGCTAAAGCACAAATATGTGAAATGGATTTTAATTGTGTTTCCTTGAACCTCTGTATTAGAGACCAGCAACTTAGATACTTCTAAGCAAAAACATGTGTTGAACAACTGCTCAAGTTTGCAAAGTCTTTCTACAACCTTCCTTCAAAGTTTGATAGGATATTCAGCTTCAGAAATGAGCTGAGTTTTCAAAATTTAATATATAAATGTTAATGTATAATATACAAAAAAGCAGCTTTATAAATGTATCTTTCAATGGGGCACTGTTACTTAAATGAAGTACAAATTTAAAGGCCCCTTAAAACTGGACTTTGCCAAGAATCATGGATTTTGAGAAATAGTAACAAACCAAACATTGTGTAAATGAAGGTTTGTGGGGGGGCGGGGGGGAAAGCCAACCCTATTACAATACGATCAGCAAGACATGAAAGCCAGCAGCAGGCAACAGAAAGGCAGAGGCAGGCTCCTGAATATATTTTAAAGGTAGAATGTTGTCAGTGTGTTTTCATTTAGCTATTTTAAGGTGTCTGTATTTCGCTTGCTGCAGTCACAAATTCTAACTGTGAATAATAGGAATCATTATATGGGTGTAAATGGTATATTGACTACATTTTTCAGGCTCAAACACACCTTCCTTGTTGGCAGTGGAAGGCAATGAATGAGGCATTTTATTAAAACTGGTGCTTGTGGTACTAATCAAAGGTCACTGGTTAGCTCTCACTTTTCAGTCTCAGATTTGTCTAGATGTTTGATCAGGGGGCTGCAATGAAATTATTATGACAAAGACTTTGTACTAGGCGGTATCTGTCAGCTGAAACTTGAAAGTCTTTGCCACAGTGATGCTGACAGCATGTGAATGCTGAAAGAATGTGCAAGAAATGTTATGTCTTAAAGAAACCTTTACTAAGTATCATCTTCCCTTTGTGTTACGTTTGAAATCATTTCAGTTGCTATTAAGGTACGAATGAAAAGGTGTTTTCTTGATTAAAGGTGGCGTGTTTTTTTTCTAAGTGTACTGTGTGCTTTAAGACAGTCTTCCCATTACTTACTCTGTTCAGTCCCTGCTGCACACAGCAAGTTCATTAACATGCAGATATGCAGTGATTGAAGTCGGTTGCCTTTTACATTGGAGTTGTCTTGATATAATGAGCTTCTCTTTAATGTTCAAAAAACTGTTGTTACTTTCTAAAAGGGGTTTGTTTGTGAATTTCATTCAATTTAATTCCATCTTCAAACAATTTCAGTATTGTTCATTTTACGACTATTAACACGCTTGCTGATACTAAAAACTAATTTTTAATTTTTTTTTTTTTTTAAGAGATGCATTTTAACTTTTAGGCAATATGTGGTGGAGGGTTGTCATTGATGCTGAATGAGAGACCTCCTATTTAACTCATTCATTCAATATTTTAATTGGTGCCCATGTGCAAAAGTAGTAGAGAAAAGTAGGTTAGGGTTAGTCTAACTGTTTTCCCTCTTGGACTGGGATAGACAGCATTCGGTCAGGGAGAGAGAAAAACCACTTACTATGCCAGCTTTGTTTTCTTTGTTAAATTAGGCCAGACAAATGGAGAAGGAAATGCATTGGTCAGATAATCTGTCTTTGGTAAAGAAAGCATTATAGGATGCAAACTTAAAAAGGATGGTTGTAATTTTCTGCTCAGTATTTCTGATCTAAAAAGATTTGGCCATTCAGGAAACATAAGGTAGGAGCTTTCTTGCTGTGAGGTCAAAAGACAGTGAGCATCGAGTTGCTAAGATTTTGAATCTGAGCCTTCAGTGCAGTTTCACAGCTCATTCGATGCCAGTGCCTCTTGGAAACTGCCTGTAAAAGAAAACGAGGCATAGCATTTGAGGAGTGATTTGCTTGGTCTGGAAAAACAGATGAAGGTGATATCAGACTGAAGGTGGGGTGGGAAGCAAAACTAGGCTGGAAAAACTTTTACTTTTCAATAAATGCAACTTCAGATACAGTATTACTGTCCTGGAAGGTCTCTCATGGATTAGGAAACCGTCTGACATTACGTATTTTAAGGACGGATTATGGTAGGGTACAGAAGCAAACAGGAAGCAAATGCTTTAACTTGAGCAAATGGAGCCGGGAAATAGGAAATAAGTTTACATCTTGCCTTATTAACATTTTTTTTTTAATAAACTGTGCAACTTCTAAAGCTGTATTTCTGAAACAGTTTACTATGAACAGTGTCTGTTTATAAAATGATGGCATTGACAATTGGCCTTGATGTGAAGGTAATGCTGTCATCTTAATTTTAATTTTCAGGTTACATAAGGAAGAATTAATTACAGATAACCCAGGTTACTATGGTATAATTTTGCAGTCTTGTGCAAAATGCAGAGATACAGAAGTGTTGAATGTAGTTTGGGACAACTGAAGAAGCTCCAGTACTGGCTTTGGAGCTACTAGCTCGGAAAGTTTCAGGTTAACTTCTTGATGTAGGTAGCAGAAAGCCTGGTATAGATTACAAATGATAGCATTTTGAATGCATATGAAATTGAAAGTAGTTTATATGTCCAATAAGATGGAATACTACTTTGTTACTGTTTGGATACTGTTGCAATACTCTTGTTAAAGCAAATTCCGCCCCCCCCATTTGTGCTAATGTATGAAATGGAAGTTATTAAAACATTCTGTGACTATTAATGTAAATGGTTCTTCATTATCATTGCAATTCCAAAATATCTTTTTCTTATCACCTGTAGAATATTTTTAAACGTTCCATGGGGTGTTTGGACTTTTACTACTATATCTGGGAAAACATTCCTTAGGTTGATGGATTTATCACAATCTATTTCATCAGTATTGAATTAATTTCCTTTACCTAACTTATTTCTCCAGTGGTGAATCTTCAGGAGTAATCTGAACCTCCTATGATGAGAATCTGCATTTAAAACTTACTGAAACTTCCAAGACTAACTTCTCTCAAAGTGTAATTCTTAGACATGTCCTGAACTCTGCACATGTGTTCTGGATTTTCTTTTTACAGAAATATTCCATTTACTTAACCTGAGATATTTTTTTTCCCCTGGAGAAGCTTAATTGTCTTACAAATGAAAATGTTCTCTGTGTAGTATGCACAGTTTATCTAACTTCAGGCCCTTTTATGCAGTGAGTAGAGAGAGGGTCTCCTACTCACGTTGCTTTTAAATTTTGGGAAAATCAGGAACTGTATAGAAAGCCCTAGCTCCTAATTTAGTCATTTAGGCTAGATATCTGAAGTGACGTGGTGGAATATTGCCTGATAAGAATTTATCAGTGTCTTGGTAATGATACAGTGTGAGAGTAGCTTTACTGCTGCCAATGTACTTGATGTCAGTGAAAATTTCCAGGCAAGTAAGAGTACCAAACTGGGCATCTTAGTATTAGAATTTTAATTTAAATAAAGGCATCCATTGAAAATGAAGGACTTGATCCTCATGAATGTCCTTCTTATATGTTACAGACCCTTAGGCACATTATGGAATCCTATTAAAGTCAAATAAGACTTTTTTTGGGCTCATGACTCAAATGTAGTATAGCTCCAATTACAAAATCAGACTGTTAATTGAGCTGAGCTTCACTGACTTCTGTTTTTTTTCCTTTTCTTTCTTTTGAGAGATTTTTGTCTATTTTCATCCCTCAAAAACAGTTGTTAATACATTGCTCAGTGCAGTGATTTTTTTGTTTTGTTTTGTCTTCCTGGATTGTCTCCATACTGTTTAGGTGTTCTTTTTTTTAAGCCTTAAAAATATTTAAATGCTTGCATATGAAAATTTTGTTGAAATAAACTAGAGACTCCAAGTAGACCGGTAACTGCAAGGATACAGAGTGCCTGCCTGAAATGACTTTATCGTTTGTTAAAATCAAATGACATTCAGTACGGATACTACGAAGAGAAAAATCAAAATAGACACCTAATTATAATTACTTTTTTTCCTGTCATTATATCCGTACGTGCAAAACAACTGATTTGAGATCACAACAGCTCAATTTGGTAGGTACAAAGGTTTTTCCTTCCTTTTCTTCATCATCTACAGGATGTAATATAATTTCTTATACTGACCAAAGTCTGAAATTTCCTCAAGTCAATGGGTATGCTACCTGAATTAGTGGAATTAATTAATAGTGTATGAATGCTATCAAGGTTGTAGACACTACAGATTAATCATACAAGTAGAATCCAAAGGCTAAGCCTCTAAATTGGCCTTATTGGCTCTTCCAGCCAGCCAAAGTTGTTGTGTTAACATATACTTTTGTTGCTGTTGAAGAAATGTAACTGAGAACTAAAAACAACACTTAAGTGAGAGGGAGGAGGATACATTTGTGAGATGGACTTTGCAATTTTTCAATGCAGAATGCATTGGCTTTCTTCCAGATTTTCATGACCTTTTTGAAAGTTTAGTCCAAACTGCCAGTTCCTTTGTTAGATGAAAAATAACGTTTACTTATGAAACTAGCCATTCATGCCTGCAGCTCTCAGTGTGAAGTGGGACAGAAAAATAGGAACAATATAGAAGCACTTCAGTTTGTATCTTATATACTACAGAAGGTCTGAACGCAACAGGTGTCTGTCATCTGTTTTCATATCTTTTTGGAGGGACTTGGTCTTTGTCCCTTGAAAGGGGTATGTAGAACATATATATGAAAATGTGTGCATGGGTGGGCACATGCATGTGCGTGGTACTGAAGGAAATGCTAGGTTTGTTGTTAGACAGCAGCTTGTTTGAAAGCTGAGCTGAAAAACCCAACTAGTGTCAGGTCAGAAACATGCTAAGTACAGGGATGTGTACACTGCTGGTGTGGAGGTTGGGATGGGTAGCGGAAATAAGTCTGCCATGGTTTGTATTGACCAGGGAGGGTCTGACAGGGGAAAAACCAATCATGTGCTGCAAATGCTTGTTAGGGAAGTCTTACTGAAATGATCCCATGGACACTGGAATGATGTTTTCAGAGTAGAATTGTCTAAAGTTAGAGTTCTGATTCATGCTGAGGATTCAAAGTGGATGTGGTTGACTTCTGAAAGGAGCTTGCCCTTAGAATCAGGGAGGAAGAGATGCCTGCCAAACACCTCTCAAAATCAGGCCACCTTTGACTTGATGGCTACAGCAGGAAGTCAGGAGTCTTGCTTTAGGTGCTCCTGTTTCAGCTGCTTTACCAGTTACACGTTAGAAACAGCTACCATAGCTGCCAGTCTTACCATAGCATTATCTATGATTTGACCTACACTTATAACCAATCTGATTACTCATGGATTCTCAGAGGAACAGTCTATAGTGCAGATGGGACTGTACCTGGTTATAAGCCATTTGTACATAGGTCCCCCATTTTAACTGTAATGTAGATAATGCTTCGATATGAGCACTGAAGAAACTAAATATTCAATTTAGCATGCCAATACCATGAAAGATGTAGAAATAGCTGAATGGTAAATACTGTAAATCTTTCAAAAGATTGTCCAGAAATGACTGACCTTTTGTAAATCATGTAAATCATATAAATCATGTTATTGACATTGAAAATTTTTCTCTAGTGTTATTGTTTTGTAAAGAAAGCCTACTATAAAAAATATCAGCTGCATACCATGTTGTAAATTAGGTTTAGATTTAGCTGTACACTTACCTGGAATACGGGAGGCAAAAAGCCTTTTTACCACTCTATCACTGTAGTTTTAGATAATTTGTCAGAAAGTACTAATTTATTCTAAAGTTCACAGAGACAATTAGAGGACCTATATTTTTCTTAATTGCATTTCATTTTGGAAACTGCTTTTAGTACAGTGCACAAAGAAATGTAAGAAAAAAGTTAAGTAAAAATTTGATTATCTAAATTAATTGGAATAATTCCAATAACCCCTTGGAAATTTTAGCTTAAACGGAAGGAGAATAAAGCACATTCTGTTTGGTCAAACTATGCTTTGAAGATGCTTTTTTTTTCTTTTTTTTTCCCTGTCTAAATTATTTACCTGCCACTACTTTTACTTTAACGCTTTATAGATAAAGATTTTGGCATACCATGTAAACTGGAGGATACCACACCGTGTGTGTCTGTATCAGATATACTGTAACTGAGGAGACTTTCTTTTCCTGACCTAAAATGCTGGAGATCCTCCACACCCTTGCCTCACCCAACATGGAAATACACTCACTGATTTATGTTCTAGGATTTTTAATATTAGCACGTCAATCTGTGAAGGGGGAGGAGTAAGGTGTGAAAAAGTGTGAAGTTGCAGCTTAGTATTTTCAAATCGTGAGAAAGGTTTTTTTATTTTTTAAACCTCTTAAGGAAGCGCATGACAAAATAGTCTGTCAGAAGTGCCAGCAGGTGTGGCTCTGAAAAGAAACACATTGTCCTAAAACTTGTAGGAACGGTGGGGCTCCGGGCAGTGAGGCCCTGCATTGGCTGCGGCTGCCTCGCTGCCAGAATGCAAGTCCCTCTGCAGACACAACATGCCCCAAGATGAGCTTTGCACAGTTAGGTGGCAGACTGATAAGCAGTTCGGTTTTTTGGAACCAAACTCAAAAGTCATTCTAAGCAGGGGTATTTTGCATTCACAGATAGCTGTACATTGTTCCAAACATTTGCTGTTTTCAGTAACGCATGTTGCTTTCTGATAGTGAGTTACTGCTTTCAAGAGCAGGCCTTCTTTTTATTGCTATAATATTAACAGGAAGGGACTGAACTGTTAGTACTGATGCCTATTACCCATGTTATTTTGGAAAATAATGCTTTAGGTAAATGCTAATTTATCTTATACTTTTTGGTTTCAATTCTATGTAATATCCAGGTATGGTCATCCTGAGGTGGGGATGCACAGCAACACAAGAAAGCATTGGAGAATAGTCTCGCTGGAAAAAGCTGGGGAGAAAAGCCAATTTACTTATTATCATTCAGCCTAGAAATATGTAGGCATCATTTAGAAATAAATAAAAGTAAAATTTAAGTTAAAAATGTATTTATCTGGAAAGAAACAGAAAATATTAACCAATTTCTCTGAAATCGATGTTAAAAGCGACCAACGTTCTTTTAAATACAGCCCTTCCTTAATTTGTATTGAAATGTGTTTAAGATGGAAGAATACATATGAGAAATCTAAGTGACAAAAATAAAATATGCTTTCAGTAGATGCAAGAATATGTTATATTTACTTTAAACTATAAACCTTTGTTTACACAAATGTGTGTGTATATGTGTACATACATGTGCACCGCAAGCAGAATGGAGCTGGTCAACCAGTCTGTCTTGAAGACTGTTGTGAAAGGATCTAATATGTTTTGACTTTTTTACACCATGCCTGAGTTACCATCAGGATTTGAACAAGGTGCCTAACTACTTCTAGGTATCATGATTTGCTATTACACTAATGACAGGAATTACTAAAAATCTTTGCCACCTTATTGACCATTTAAAGTGCTTAATATTTCTAAGTGAATGCATGCTTTGAGGAGGTTTGTCCAGAATAACATTTCAAAAAGCAGTTCAAAAGAAGAGTGTGGAAATTTGCAAGTTAAACTATGATTTATAATATTATTTTTGTAAGTAGCAACCGCAAAAATAATTGTGCTGCTGGAGCCAACAGCAGTATTTTGAAATGGTAGGATCTAATGTATGAGGTTATTGCATATGAATGGAGAGATATGTTATTGCAATGATATATTTTATTACTTGCTTCTGTTTTTATTAAGGATAATGAAAACCTTCTGTTTGGCCCTGTGAACAAAACTAATGTGACCTTTCATGTGACCCACCTGTTGTGCTTTCACAATCGATAATAGTTACCTCATGTTAGGGTGATCTGGAAAATAACAGTGTGCCAGCACCACAGAAAATAACATTTGTGTTTCTGTAGTTAGAATTTGTATTTGCCTCAGATCTGAAATTAAGGAAAATATATGTTATCTAACAAAATGCTTAGAAGGCAAAATATTATTCTAAGAGCATTGTCTGTATTAATAGCAGATACATTTTCAAAGGCATTCAGTTGCTGAATCATAGCTGTAAATTTGCAGAATTGGCTTAAAATCTGTGATTTTTAATAGTATGAAAGATGGTGGGGAAAGTCCAATTAGCTGTTTTGAAAGTTAGGAGAGTACACAAATTTAAAATGCAAGTTTTCCCACTTTTTAATATTAAAAAAAAAAATTTTCATGTAGTATGTCGTGTTTATTTATTTTGAGTGGAAAATCTTAAAAGGCTAGATTATTTCTAGACATTATTTGTCCAATTGTGTGCAGGTCTTGATTCTGGAAACAAACATTTAACATGAATAGCGCAATGTTGTTTTTCTAGGGGTGCCTGATAAAAGTATTAGACTTATATTGGTGTGACTTACAGGTTATGGGTGTAAGGATTTGAAGGATCAGGACCCTAATTTCAAAGAGGTTTTTCGCACGTGGATTTGAAGTACATGTGCTACTGCTATATTTGCTCGACAGACCAGAAGGGCTCTTTCCCTTTGGAGCCGTTATGGTTTATCTCGTCAATGCTTGCAAGCTAAGAAGGATTTACACATTCGATCAATGATCCATGAAATAAGGGAGATTTTCACCGTATCTGTCAGTGACAAGTTACAGTATGGCCACACAGTATGCATTTTCAGAATTAATATGTTTATGAAGAAATATGTAACTATAAATGATTATTATGTGATACTATGTAATGGTCAGGGAAATAGATAAATAATGTATTATGCATATTAGAGGGAACATTGTCGTGCCTCTGTTTCTTTTGTTTGGATTGAAATGTGTGTGTACATTCTGTATTATGTGCCAACAGTCTGTGTTGTATGTGCATCAACAAAAATTAGACCCAGTTAACACAAGAGGTCTCTCAGTACTACCCTTTTCCTCAAGTCATGTAAATAATTAAATTTTTTAATTCTGTCCAAGTAGATGTCCCAGGTTCTGAAGATCAGCAGTCAGCTGGAGTTACAAAACCCCAAGGTCAAATGTCCTTAAATGAAGTGTCCTCTCAGCAGCACCTTGGTGGTTAAGCCGTGAGACTGTCCGTTTGAGTGCCTCCTGGTGGCAACTGCGGAGTTGTGACATGGAGAGAGAGGTACCCTACTGAGTAGGCAGGGCTTGATCAAAAGCCCCTTTGAAGTCAACAGAAAGATTTCTATTGACTTAAACAGGCTTTGGAACAAGCCCTTAATTATGAGGTACTCAATCAGGCACGTAATTAGCTTCTTATTGCCTAATTATGTATAAAGGTAACTTTAGACCTATGACCCTTATGTAGGTTGGAACCCTTATCTTCCAGAAGCTCCATACTACAAACTGACACACTTGCAAGAGCAATGTCCTAGGTCCTTATCCTCAGTTCCTTCTCTTGCCTTAAAGGTCTAACCCTATGCTGCAGTTCAGTTTTTCTCCTTTGAGTCAGATGGCTGGCTCACACCTTGTGTTCCCCATTATCCTCCTGTAATGAAGAGGACCAGGGCTGCCCTGTACAGCAAACCTCAAATCTTGTGTGTAAACTTGGCAAACTTTTTGGTACCAACAGCAGACTGAGCATTGCCATGCAGAAACCCTGTGTGTCTGGATCTGATCTTTGCCAGTGTGACCGTTTCGGCTATACTAGCAGGAACACTTTGGTTTCAGTGAGACTTCTTCCTTACAGAGGAGTCTAAATAGAGCAAATGGTGCAGCCTGGAGCTGCATTGTCTTTTGTAAAGAGTCTCCATGGGAACATCATCCAGAGAGGTAAAATGAGCCTGTCTTGGTCTCCTCCCTCTTCTTCAACCCGTTTGTTGATTGCTTGGTATGTACAAGAAAGCCTCCGGGGGTACATTGCTATGGAAAGCAAATGCCATTAAGAAAGACAAATGATTCTTACAGGAGACACTTGTCAATCAGAGTTTTACTACAGTTTACCTTGAGCAGTATGTAAAAGATCACCGAGCATTTCTTGGAAATAAGAGAGTGTTAGCACCGGGACGAGAAAGTTGCAGGTTGAAAAGACAGTTGATAGGGTGCCTCACAGAGCTGTTTTTAAGTCACCTGGATTTCAGTATTCCTGGTTATTCTTTTGAGATTTGTCTTAAAAATTATTTGGTGTTGAAATAATTTAAGTCATGAACTGGCAGGCATGTCATACTGGAAAAAACCAAAATCTGTAGTAGGGTATCTTGCACCTGTTTTTCAGTAATGGTGCAGTTCTGTGACTTTATATTAGCATTTTCCATGACTGCTGGCAGTAGTGTTCTTAGTCACACCGTTAAACAAGTATGAATTTAGAGACAGCTTGAAAGAGGGGAACATATGAAACAATCCTTTACACAAGTTTTTGATGGACGTCTATTTGGTTATGTTCTGTCTGTGAGGTTTGAGGTTAGGGTCAGAAAAAACAGAATGCCAGAGATTCATATTGTGCTTTTAACCTCCTCCTTTGCTTTTCGTCACTACTTGTCTTCTCAAAATCTAATTTAGATTCTGAGTTGCTTAGATTCTAAGCAATCTGTGGCAAGACTTACGTCTAAAATTTTTAACAGACAACCCATTTTTGCTCTGCCCTGTTTTTGGTTATTCAAGGTCAAGACACCCAAAAAGGTCTCATTTTTCAATGGTGAATGGGCAGGGTTCTCTGACAGTCAGTATCTGGAAGGTATCTTTGAACCACTAGTGGGTTTTTTTGAATGCTGAAAAGACCTATATCTTTTATTTATCTTTGAAGTCCACACCGAAGTCCATATTAAAGATAATTAAAGAGGGTAGTGCAGATTGGCATTTTTCACTTAGGACAGATAAATGACATTAGTTTTTATGCTTTGAAAAAATAATACTGATATTTGGTTAAAAAAAGCCAGTGGTTTTCATATACTAGAAATATTTCTGTCAATCATTCATCTAACACTTTATTCTCTTCCCAGATCTTTTCCCTGTTGTGTCCTTACTGCAGCAATCATCAAAACCATTTGAAGAGTTTAATTTAGACTGAAATGATTCTCCATAGAATAAACAGAATATCTCACCTGTGAAGGATGATTACATTTTCTAAATTTGTTTAAAAAGGAAGGACCTTCATAATTCACAAGTGTTCTACTTGCAGGTTTTATGGTGGAGAAATCTTACATACTTTAGGTCTGAAAATAAAGCACTGCTGTATTAAAGTGCTATCAGCAACTTGATCTTTCATATTATTGGCACTGAAAGAGTAAGGATCAGCCTTTTGATTAGAGCCATCACCTGGCCATATATTACTATTCTTTTACTGTGAAAATACTTTTTTTCTGGTTATTTGAGTACTCACAATGTGCTGTGTTAAATAAGGGCATTTCAGATGTCTTTCACAAATTACACATTAGAAGACAGTTGTGGTACAGATATGGGTAAGACTAGACTAAACTAGTGAAAGCATTAGCTTAGAGTTCTGATGCATCTTCTGCATGTGTGGGTACTCGTCATCTGCTTTTGCATGCAGCTGAGGCTATTGGCTTGCTGTTTAAGCTACTTGGTTTGGTGGGAAGTTCATTCGGGTACCAAGTCTAACTGAATACATATAAGGATGGAAAGTCAAATTCTTCACCCGCATGCGCTCCCCAGCAGCAATGCTGGTACAGATTTGCTTTGCAAATAAAAGTAGACTTGCCAGGAACTGTGCAAATGGATTTCCATGGCATTCATGGCAAGAACCCAATCAGAGGATGTGCTGTGGTACGTATCAGCTGTCTCTTGCAGCCCATATAGAAGTTGTACGGCTTTGCTAGCTACCAAAGCTGTAGATCCTCAGTGATAGCCTCTAGTTAGGTCTGTGGCCCTGCCAACCCTGTTACTCCTCCAGATCATCTCCAATTGTGTAGCGTACACAAACAGCTAATCCAGTTATGCAGCAGTATCTGGCCAGTCCAGATTTCCAGTAAGAACAGGGTATTTCAATAAGACTTCAGTATGTCTGAGTTGTTAAATACTCTATGCTCTCTCCTCTGTAATTAAACAGATATTTAGATATCATATTCCATATATCTGCAACTGTGAAAAGATATATTTAATATATTTTCTGTCTGTCTGAATTTGTGAATTTCCAGTCATTTTTTTTAGAGGGTGACAACCTTTGCTAAGGGACTGAAACAGGCCAAATATGCTACTGTTGCTCTTTCTTAGGCCTCTTACATAACCTTTTCCTTTAGTGTCAGTTATATTTTTTTTTTCTCTCTTCATCATAGGTTATATTTTTCTTTCTTTAAAGCTATGTTAAATTTGTATACCTGAATTAATTTGCTATCGCTTGATTGCTCATTATACCTTACCTAGCTTGCAAGTTCAAGAAAATTGTCAATATATTTCCAGCAGCTCATAAGATGAAATGTCAACATTTTCAATGCAAAATTAATTGTGTGTGCTTTTGTTTTTAGGGTTAAACTTGAGACTCTGTAGAACCAGTTTTGGCAACACCTTTAGGAAAATCAGGGTCATCTCAAGATGGAGTCTTACAAAATGAGTGGCTACTTTAAAAGCAGATTTACTTTACATACTTTTAAATACCTGCTGCAGTTTGGTACAGTTGTGTATATTCTTATTTCAGCTATCTTTTCCTTGAAAGATTTGGCTATCCTTTTCCTTTGAGTATTCAGGATTCCCTGTGTCCTTGCTTCTCTCCATTGCCTTCCACCTTTTCAAAGAAAAAGTTATGTTTATTCTGTCATATTTATTCTGCATTAAAAACAGTATCCGAAAGTCAAAGGGCAGTTCTGAATGCAGTAGTCTGGCCAAAAATATATTGGTGTGACAGAATTTCTGTTCATAAGAAGGAGGGAGAAAAAAACCTGGGGGAGGGGGGAAGACTAAGCTTATAGATTTCCTTAGGATTTTAAAAGTTGAAGAAAGGTAAACAGTCATGTTCTCATTTTTCTTGAATATCTCTCAATTCAGGAATATTTTGTGTGTATCTGGCTAGTTGTGAATGTAAATATATGAGTACATGTTTGTGAAAACATGTTTTATAATTTGAAATTACAAAGTCTCTTAACTAAAATAATACCCCCAAAATCACTTGGTCTGTCATAGATGACAGAGCTCAGCTTTTACATCCTCTGTTCATCAAAAGAACTGACAAAAATATCTTTCTGACAGCCAAGTAGCTAGAAAAATATACTAAAGACTGCTGATGCCAGAGCATGAGCAACCCAAGCATTTGCTAAGGCTAATATGGCCGACTGTAACCTGATCATATATGGACCAATTGATGATATTCTGGATAAATTTATCATATGACTGATTTGCAGTTCTAAATTCCAGGAAAATATCTACATTGAGTTTAGTGAAAAATAGCCTATTTAGTTCAGTACAGATATTTTGCAGCCAGATAGTGATGGAAGTGCTTCTTAATAAGTATATGGGAAGTTGAGAAACACATATTAGAAGAGGATAAATATATTCTGTTATTGGCAGACTTCAGCTTTTTTTTATTTGAGGTTTAGAAAAGGTGTTATCTTCTCTCATACAATTTTGTATTATAATTAATTATTAGACAAGGAGGAGCTTCAGATGCATTCAGAATTAAACAGAATGGAAATATTTTTGACCAGACACTGAAAAAAATTATCCTTCTGGGCTATACTGTTAAAGATTTATGTCCTTAGTCTTTCCTTCCTTTTTCCTCTTTGCTGCTTCCCTGTTCCTTGCTATTAAATGGCAGGATTGTTTTAATTGTTTAAAGGAGAGGGGATTGTGGATAATTCTGGAGTGTCAGCTTCCGTACCTAAGCCTTGCTGGCTTACCGAGCTTTTCCAGTTCACTGATGCAAGTGCAAGCATTGAGTGGTTCATATACAGCTCTAATTCCAATTTATCTGGCAGTTATTTCTTGAATGGCCTAATTTTACATGTGATTAGTTTTTAATTCTTAAATCACAACATAAACTGTGTGTATTAGACTACTATAAAAGTATGTTAATACATAGGATATGATTAACTCGAAGTGTGAGTTGTTTTTCCTGGTACACCAGTGTGCAACCACCGTAGCTTCTCTGGGAACTCCTAGTTTGCAGCTGAAGGCAGAATTCGTCCTGAAGCAAAAAAGTGTTGCAGGTTTTTAGGATGTGACAAGAATAATGTTACAAGATATATAATTACAGCAAGGCATAACAAAGAAATTTTGTTTCTGTGAAAAGCAGACTGCATTTTTTTCTGGGCTGATCCTGGTTTCTGATTCACAGTCGTGAAGGCCAAAACATATAGAAATGCGTATATTTGTGCATGGGGAGGACTTGGGAAATCTCTGCTGGGTCCTGTTCCCCTTTGGGTAGGTAAGATAGGGCCAGACAACATAGCTTGCTCAGTTTATATCCGCCAGCTTCTCCTCACTTTCGTTTGAGCGCAACTGTAGAAACAACCATGTGCTGGGCTCACAACTAGCTCATATGCTATGCAAAAACTGTCCGTTTTTCAGAGCTGACAACTCAGTCTTAATGTTCTCGAGGAATTTAGATCTAGTACTATCTCATGTCATTACTTGTACAGAACTTGCATCAAAAATATGCCAGGATGTATCACTTTTTATAAATGGTAAACTGCTAGTTTTACTAGAAAAGGTGAAGCAAGAACCTATCACATATGGGATTTTTTTTAAAGTGCGATGGAGGTGTTAGGATGTTTCTTTTTCAATGTAGACATTAAACCTAAGTACTTGTTTCAAAGCAAATAAGACTTCACTGTTTCTGTGAAGTTAACATGTAATAAAACTGAAGTAATAGATTAGTGAATCTGCCCCATTGTGTTTGGCCTTTTCTAGATGCTGTGAAACTTAAACCAAAATATTAATTCCACTGGCTTGAAAGCACCAGTATCTTTCCCTGTGAAAGTTTTTCTGATGTTAAAGTAGTTGCTCAAGATTCTATGGTGTAAGTTAAATGGTCTTTCTCAACTTTTATGCATTTTGATCTGATTGTTCCTTTTGGGGATGGTATATTATCATCACATTGTGGTTGTTACATGTACTTGTGATGGCAGTAGTTGAAATAACAGGGACAGCCCATAATGCTTTTGAAAGATGACAGCAATCTGATTATCCTTCCTGAAAGTAAATACTTTTGTTCATTTCTCTTGTTGGTAGAGACTTAAGAAAGTCGATGCTGATGCTTAAAAAATACAAGAATATGACTTGACTAACCATTTGCTGCTTGCTGCAATATTGTTACCCATGTTAACATTAAAGGGAAAAAAACCTATGGGAAATAAATAAACCATATTGTTTTTTTTTAAAACTCTGATGTTAGGAAATATGCTCTGAGATCCTGTATAAAAATAAGGATGTAATGTGCAGTTTGTTTTTGCCAACAGATGAGATACATAGTCTTTGGAGTGTCAGCCAATGAGAATGATACTCTATGGAGTCAAATGTTTATTTACTTGCTCATGTATTACGTTTTGTCTGTCTGACGACTCGTCTAATAAGGATGAACATGTTTGTGATTCCTCGGATTGTCATATGCACTCATAGGTCTCTTTACCAAACTGACTGTTTCTAACATCCCACTTTCATCAGTTCCGCTACCTTTCACTATTGTGCAGATACATTTTTGTGTGATTACATATTTTATCCATCTCTTCTTTGCATTTACTATTATAATTTCATTATACTTGTTTCTTCAAGTGTTGTTTTGTTGAGGGACTAACCTTACAAAGTTACTTGTAATAATAGTTTGTTTAATTCCATCCAAACTTCTTATATAACTTTCTTACTAATATTTTGGTAAATTTTTGTTCATTTCTCCATGTCTACAATTATCTAATCTGTTATTCTTTCACTGTATCAGTCCAATTTATATCTATGAAAATTTTGATGGGTGTAAATCCATGTCCTGGTAGGATTATTCTGATCTGAAAACCTGTGTTTTCTGATTTGAATATTATTGTGGTACTTTAAAGGTTTCCATGCCATGTGGAGTGCAGCAGCTTATTTGTTTGCTGTGGGACTTGTAGTTGTCAGCTGCGATATATTTTTCTGTGCTGCACTATTTTTTAAAATATTTGCCTGTTGTTATTGGTGTGTGTATATATATATATATATAAGAAACCATTTTTTCATTTTTTTCCACTAATTTCAGAGCAGTTGACCCATTTTGACACCAACCAGACTAATACTATGTATGTTCAATAAGCAGAAGTCTTTGAGAGAAACAGTTTTTTCCACCTAGAATACTATATAAAGTAAATTCTTTAGGGTATATGTTCCAATAGGTTTGTATCATTTTGTGTCCTTGAATATGGGATGCTTGTAGGTGAGGGACATTAAATGTAGACCTACCCTCAGAATTCCCCAAAGTAATTGAAATGTCTAGATTTGAGACTTATTGGTAATCACTTCAGTTGAGGTCTCTGATTTTTTTTCATGCTATCCATACTGTCCTGGAAAAGCTGAGAACAATATCATTACTGCATAGAAATGTTCACCTTTTCCCACAAACTTTACTGGCAGAAATGAGTAAAATAAGACAATTCAAGGCAATCTGCAAGAGAGTTATTAATGCTGTTGAAAGTATATTTGATATTCTCATCATGGTTTCTTTTATGTAGATCTTGAAAACCAAGAGCCAAAAAGAAGTCTAGTATCATTCAAGAGTAGTCCATATTCCTGTCTTCTCCCTTTGTTTTTCAGACTTCCCTGCATTTGGAGCTGTGCTCATATTATTGCTGTATGTGCAGGCACAGGAAAAAAAACAGTGGTGTCAGGCTCCCATGTGAAATATTCTTGATATGGTTCTTCAGACTATTATTGTGAAATGACTTTGGTTCCTTTTATTTCTAATAGTTTAATTTCTGGTATATCATTAGTTTGATTTCAGAGCGAGACATCTTAAAAGAAACTGAGTCTCAAACTAGAGGCAATTCACTTTACCCTAGTCTGTTAGATAATGCTCTGAATCACCAACATATAGAGGAAGCATAGAATAATGAAACTGGTAAGGAGGTGTCTTGTATGTGAAGGTGGGGACATTAGGTGAAGGTGAACACTTTCCTTCTTTCTATTCTGGTAGGACTTCCTAGGATAAAACGCAGATTCTGGTGTGCTGAAATTTCCTTTTGAGGCTGTGCTTTGGCAAGACGCTGTCATGTTGCTTATAAAATGACTAAAGTGTCTACCAAATGCAAGTGCCAAGTCAAAATATGTTCTGTATTTTGGTAATTGTGCAGAAAGAACACCAGATGGTTCTGATGATGAAGTGCTTTGGGTGGGATCACCAAGTTTTAATGGATGGCAAACTCCAAAGGCTTAATTACTAACCTCTCTAGCAGCAAACTTTTTATCAGAGTGGACAAGATATTTTCAGCTACAAAAAAGAAAGAACCATATATTTCTTTGCATGTAGCTGAATAAAACCCACTTAGCTTCTCTGTAGGAGTATCTGAAACTCTGAATACTTGGGCCTAATAGAAAGGATGCCAAATTATGCTTCTAAAGTAGAAAAACTATATTATGAACAATAGTGGTTTTGTTTGAGTAGCTTGATATTTTTGCAGCATGCTCACTTTTCACAGTGTGCTATTAATGTGTAGTTCTCCAACAATATGAACATAACCTACATTTTGGGTTCAGGTGTATAATGATGATATTTATTTTCCACACCTAGTCTGAGATGTCTCAAGAGCAGTGTGTTCTTTTAGAAGATCTTCCTATCAGAGGAACTTGGACAGTCCACATTTAGAGAGTGAAGAAACTAAACAATTAAATAGCAGGTTGCTTGATTTCATAAAGTAAGCCCGTAGAAGTTTGAAGTGTTGACTGATTTGTTTCTGCAGTGTTAAAGACTCTTAATTTTAATACCTTCCAGCCAGCCCCAATAACAGCATAGCAGTAATTTGTGTGCTGTGATCACAGAGGACTTTTTATGTATTTGAATTAAGTGTTCTGCATATGATTTTTTTTTTTCTTGCATTTGTATATTTGCCAAATCCTAGTGATGTTAGAGAACCTGGTGATGTTAGTATTTGCTTCCAGTTTTTACACATAGTATTACTCTTGTCTGAAACTCTAGTTGTTCTTGTCATTGAAATCGCTTAAAGTTTCGCTATTGACTGTAGTGTGATTATAGGGTCAGCTGTTGAAATACATCTTGGATAAGGCATAGTTGAGATAATGAGGCCAAGCGTAGTCATCGCTTGTACCATGCAAGTTCTTTGGTTTCTGTAGGGTTGGGCCGGTGCAACTGTGAAACTCTGAGATCTGAATTTTATAAAAGGAGGGAATCCTGCTTCTTATGTTGCCATGTAACAGTGAACAAAACCAGAAGGGCCGAACTCATTTTTAGACCCTCTTATTGTGTCTGCAGGAGCCAGGTTTTAAAGATTGTTGGGACTTGCTGTAGAGCACAGCTGCTTCTCCACATAGGGAGAGGTATCAAGAAGAGTATCATACATGATTGATGGGAGACTCTTTTGTTGGCTTTGAGCCACTTTGTAAATTTTTTTATATAATTATCTCTTAATTTTTGTACATGCACTTAAGCAACTTGTGATTAGTTCGTCTTAAAATTGGAGTCAGCATGCTTACAGAGAGGATTCATCTGACTTGTAACAGTAATGTATTTTTTTATACTTACAGCTTTTAAAATGTTTTAATAGTATTTTTACTGATTTTTGCAAAGCTTTACATGGCTTAGACTGGGATTCTGCTGTCTCTGATCTTATTGAGTAGAATCTTATTCCCTGATTTTCAAGGAGGTGACTTGCTATTAAGGTGTTGCTTAATTGCACAAATGACTCCAGTATAGTCTGTCAGTGTTAGAAATTGTGTGTTGCTTGATATCCCTCCTACATCCTCAAATTATGGTTTGAAACTTCCACAAACTTTATGCTGGCACTCTGTATAGGGGAAAATATAATCCAACTGTAGTATTCTTAAATATTTCTTTTCTTGTAAGGTACTTTAAAATTTCATCTGGAAATGTTATATATGTGCACAATGTATTCTTGAGGTGATTAATAATAGTAGAGTTTGTCTTTGTGGTAAATTGTCAGGTATTGATAATTCTGTGAAGTCCTGAAAATTTCTAAGAGATTCATTACCTCATTGGGGTGACAGAAAAAAGAGCAAAATCCTAGATCCATTAAAATCGTGGTTGTTCTGCAATAGATCAAGTACAGCCAGGTTTTAACCACGTGTTCCAAAAATAACCATGCCTTCCTGTGATGTTAGGGGAGTCCCGGGTTTTGATATTTAGGTATTTCTTTGAGGGACTGTATTTATGCACACTGAGTAGTGTGTCTGTTGATACTTTCAAAATGCATGCCCTCTTAGAACTGTACGCTTTTAAGACCCTCTATGGCAATTTACACAGCACTGAGAACACTGGGTTCTTGAACGTACCTGCAACCTGCAGTACCACCCTAATGCACTTAGTTGGAAAGAAAGTGAAGGTTTAAGTTATTTGGAAGCAAGGAGTAGTATGCAGTAAATTAACTGAGATTTTAAATGTGATCAATGGAACTATAACTAATATTTTACAATTTCTTAAATGAAGAAAGAGGATAATAAGGATTAAAAACTTCAAGTGGGAAATTTGATCTGTTAATGTGATTTTGGTTCCTGAGGGTAGCATTGGCTTTGATTTAAAACCTTTACATTTTCCTTAATTTCCCAGAAAATTTTATTACAAGTTTACTTATATGTAAGTAATTAACTTTGCACTGCATTCCAAAGGGTGCATATGTCAGTAAAGGAGGGCAGAGTCACCTGGAAAAAGGGAAATTTCTAGCTCAAGGAAGCAAAGTATGTCTAGGTGAAGTAAAATAGAGGAATCAGAAAATTTTACCAAAAAAAAAAAAATAAAAAGAAAGCAACCTACATACTTCATAGTTGCTGGGGAGTAGTTATAACTTGTGCTGTAATGATTTCTGATGGATGTTGCTGTAATGTTCACTCTGGTGTTCGGTAAAAAGAAAACAGAGAAAAAAACACCCTAAAATTCCACAGCAATAGCTGCTTCATTTAGCACAAGGCAGAGGCATATTTGAAGCGCTTCCTAAAGAACTTTCTTTTTAAAGAAATGTAAGTTATTCCCTGTATATTTTTCTTTCCTCATTTATTTTCTTTTGTTTAGTTAAACCAGCGATAAGATCTTGTAATGAGACATGTCAGGCAGATGAGTTAATTTTGTAAAATTTTTAGGTTTGCTATCCAGGCTAATGCCAACTTTTTTAGTGTATAATATTTAATTAATTTATTTATTTAAGATTGGTGTTCCGTTTACATTTTTGAAATATACGCAAAGCACCTAGTAGTCACCCCTCTAGCTGTCAGCTTTTCATTGCTGCCTGTCAGTATCATGCTGAGGGCAGGTGCAGGTAGCCTGAGGCTCATAGATGTTGAGCAATGCTAGTAAATGCCTGGAGGTATGATTTTATATGATTACCTAAAGAGGCTAGGAATCATTTCATCACGTGAAAAGCAGAACCCTTCCCCCAAACTTGCCTTTAAATTTGTAGCTTAGGACAGTCTGTCCTAAAGTGCAGGGCCCCTCTGACTCCAAGATCAACAGTTTACTAGTATGCAATCTCTATACACAATACAAAAACCAGGCTATAAACATAAGCCTGATCTTTATGGACAGATAGAAAATAGTGCTTTAGCATTTTAACCTGCTTGACTATTAGTACCCGTGACTGGGCTTAACATAAATGGGAGTTAGGAGTCATCGTATCATTTATTTGATGGATGGTATTACCTGCAAGGATTTCTACCTATTGAATAAATAAATAGAACAGCAAATTATATATAATGTATAATACTGTATATTGTTATAATACGTGATATAGTGAATATATTTCAGTTCTGGTTTCAAAGGTGAATGTTGCAGAAAAAATAGGAAATAAAAATATTTAGAGGATAGGCAACAAGAACAAGTATTGTTCAAAATCACAAAGAAATTTTGACAGAAATGTCATAGGTGAAAATCAGAAGAAACTAAGGCTTCACCTGGTTAAGTCTCTAAAGCTTTAATTCTTATCAAACTGATAGCTTTGCCATTGAAGGCAAATTTCTGTTTCAAGGTGTACTCTTTCCTTAATTAAACAAATTTTTTTGCTTACTATATAACTAATGAAGTAGTCAAGCTTTAGAAGAGACTGAAAGGAGGCTAAGATGTTTCAATTTTGAGGGCTTGGCGAGGTACCTTGTGTGTGTGTGGGGGGCGTTCCCCTCCCCCTGCCCCATGTGATTTAGTTGTCCGGCAGGTGAGAGTTAATTGTCTTCAGGATTGATTACTGTAGATAATCACAAATAGAATGGCTCTTTGGGCAGAATACAAAGCCATATCCATGCTGGTAGTGCTCTGTCCCACATGCTTGGGGAACCATTTTCTGACAGAGGATACCCATGTAAGATGGGATTCTAACTGACTGAACAGATCCTTGAAGAAAGAAGTTTTATTTACTTATGATTTTTGTAAAGTGAAATTAAAATGAGAGCACTCAGACCTCCTCTTCTCTGCTTCTAGTGTCAGGAGAAATGAATTTCAAAAATTGGAGCTGAAAGGGGAAGGTTTATTTTTTATTTATTTTATTTAAAGAGAAAAAAAAAGGCGTAAGCTTAATTATTATGTTTCAGGGTTTTGGGAAAAAAAAAACCCAAGATATGTAGTAAGGAGGTTTTGTCCCTCAGGGAATCCAGGGAAGTAGACCTGAAGGCAGACATTCTTAAGGCCTTCTAATTGATTTTTATGTCCTACTTACCTAGCTTTGAAAAATCTGAGCTTCAGTAACATGGTACTCTCCAATACAGAACCCCAATATTTTGTCTGGATTAACGCTAGTTTCAATGGGAGCAAATGACACACATATTATGTTGTAATAATACAAAATGGAATTGTCAGAAAAAAAGGTGAGTTTGTGTACAGCTGACTTAGCTCCTGGCCTTTTGGCTCACAACCTACTTATATTAAATTCTGAAGGTAAGGATACATTGTTACATTTTTCTTTTTCTTCTTTTTTTTTCTTTTTTTCTTTTTTTTTTAATTGAAATGACCGATCTCTGTTTGGGTTTTTTTTTTTTGGTTGTTGTGTAAGTGAGCCACAGTTGTGACAGGTTGAATCTCCAATTTTTAGGGGATTTTCAAATCCCAAGAGCTATATGGTATATTTTTGCTGGAATTTTAAATATGGTAATGTGTTCCTAAGTACTAGTGTTATTGCTGATATCTCTAAAATATCAGATAGACACTTCAGCTATCTTACCAATTGTAGCTCTTGGAAATAATGCTAAAACAGGGCTTGCACAATTAATACTTCCCTCCCTTCCCCCATAAATATCTCTCTGCTCAAGGGCTTTAGGTTCCTGATTAAGAGGTTTCTGGTTACTACTCCAGGCCTTGCTTATGCATATGTAGGTATTATGCTATCAAAAATTGTGCCAAGGAGTTTGCATCTGGTAAATGTAGCACAAGTACAATTTAGTAGGTGTTCAAGTCCAGTGAAAGAACCTGATGAAGATGTGTCCTAAACCCTTTCCGTGTTCTGTGTGCAACAGCTTCAGACTTTGAGCAGCGATGTACGACTCAAAGCCTCCCATGTTATTTAACTGTTCACAACTCTACACAATTCTTGATGCTTTGTCTAGCAAAGAAAATACAGTAACGGAATTTGTTTTAATTTTTCTTTCCACAAAGACTGTTTATTTGCTCAGAGGAAGTCAGCAATTGTAGATAAAATATACATATATATATATATAGGTATTTAAAAACTGGGGATAAAATTGATACATACCTGTACATACAGAGAGTTGATTTGAATCACAAGTCAATATAATTCCATTCTGTTTTGTAATTGAATTTCAATTTAGTCCAATCTAGAGCTCCTGAAGCTCATTAAAGAGACTTAACTGTGTGCTAAGTTACAGTTTAAATAATATTTTATACTTTTTCTACTGTTGTTTTCAGTCATATGAGTGAGCTGAAATAATGTACCCTCTTTTCAACAAAATAAACCAATTCTTCAGTAAAATTTCTTTAAATATCCATCTGAATATGAAAGAGCAGGGAACCAGACACATGTTACTTATTCAAAAGATAAAGGGAGCCAAAATCTACTAATATCATTTTAATACAATTGTCAAGAAAAAAATACATCAATGTGGTAGGCTAACAGCTCCTGTTATGTGTGGTGTTCTCCTTGCACAATGCAATTATTGTGAAACGATATTACAGAATAAACAAAAACATTGGCATTATTTTGTGTTCAAGTTTTATCCATAGAACCCTTGTGAGATTGTTTTACAGTAGCGTCCTGAGACCCTGTTTTAGTTGCAAGTCCCTGTACACACACAGGGAGAGATTAAAAAGCTATCATTCCAAACAGAGAGAGTACAGTTGAGGCAGAGAGAGGGAGATGAGGAAAAAATCGCCAAATATTATCATGCAGGTCAATGCCAGAGCTGCCATATCTGTCTTTGAGTGGTTGGTTTCAATGGTTGTGTGATAAATGTCTCTGAAGAGTGACCCTGGATGCCATCTCCAAGCCACGTCCTCTGCACACCGCTGCTTCTCCAGGTGTAGAAAGTAACTTTCCAAGTGCAGTTTGTATTTACTGTAAAACTCTCTCTGTATTTGATATATCCTTCTAACTACCACATATTGGAAGGGTTTCTGGTATTTGGCACACTAGTCATGCTTCTTGGGGCTTGTAATGCTGTAACTTTTTATTCTGGGCTTAATTTGCTTTGTGGTGCCTTCAGCGCATGGATCGGTATATGTAAACGCTACAGAAACATACCCATTTTGAAAGCTTTCTCTATTTTCTTTAATTCAATCCTATTGATTGGGAATGACCCAGCCTGTGGCTATTAAAATGACATGTAGCTCACAAGTTCAGAAGTGTTTTTTGTGTCATAGCTACATCATGTGAGTGGCGGTGGGCTGGTGCAGGAACTGCTGGGAAATCTGGGTCCCTTGATGTGGAGCAGGGAGCCTGCCACGCTTACCAGCCTACCCCAGGCCACTGAGGAGGCTTTTGCTATCTCTAACCCCTGAATTATAACCGGAGTTCCTCCTCTCCCTTCAGCCTTCCAAGCAGCGTGGTGTGTGTCTTGTGGTTCTTATCTGCTTGAAAATATGAGTACAGAGCTTATCAGACCTGGAATGCTAGCCTTCTTCCTTTTATACAAAAGAATAAATACATATTTAGGTGTTTCTTTCATCTGCACAGTGAATTGGATGTTTTTGGTGTTTTCAAGTGTAATTTTGGTGGCAGGTATAATAATACATTTAAATTAGTTGTTGGACATGTGCAATACTTTTCATCAAAACCCTTTCTAGTCTTAACCTGATGCTATGCTATGAAGTGATACAGCCAAAAGACCTTTATTTTGTATTCTGTACTCAGGTGCTGTAGTGATTGGATGCTTTATAGATATGCAGGCACACGGCAGAGAAACCTTCACGAGCTGCCTGTTGAAGACATAATGCAATTTTGCAAATGCATGTGCCTTTACAGAAGAGATCATAAGGAGCTCTTATAGTCAGTTATATAATAAAATGCTGCGAGATCATGTGCCACCACTGAGTGATACCCTTTTTGGAGAGACAGGGAACAACTGTTGTGTGGTGATGCTTATGGTGTTCCTATTTTTTCCAAGGTAGCTTACAGAAACACCATCTATTGTATGTGGATGTCGACATGCTTTTTGTAGGCAGATGTGAGGTTGCTCTAAACTAAAAGTCGTGTAGCTTACGTAAGTGCTAACCATAGCTAAGCTGGATTAGAGTGGGTTTGTGGCCAGTCATCTCCGAGTGTGGGCAGAGTGAACTCACATCTCCCCGCAAGACTCTGAGAGGTATCCTATTTTAGGTATTTTTTGAGCCTTGTTTCTGTAATAATGACATCACAACTTCTGGTATGTAGAATTGTAAAGCATCACTGTTACAGAAGGAAGAAATAGTAGCTCCTTTTTGTGAATAAGGAGCTAAGAAGCACAAAGAAACTCTTGCTGAAGGTTGAGCAGAAAATCTGTAGCCAAGGCAGTGACCAAGGACAGAGCTTTGGAGACTGATGTTTACATCATACATGCTGTGTTGTTCTTACCTCAGTGTGATGCAACACGTGTTTTAAAATGATCAGTGGTGTAACAGGTGGTATGCTCTGATTCCTCCTTTGATAGACCATTTGGCTGCAATCTCTGTACAGAGTACAAAAATCTAAATGCGGATCATTGCAGAGGGACTCTTCTAAAATGAAAAGCATTAGGTAAACAACATTACAGTGGTTTTGGTTTGCTTGGGTTTTTTTTGTAGTTGTTGTTTTGCTAATGCCTGGAACCAAGCAGACTCAACAGTTAAGAAACAAGACAGCAAAGGCAGTAAAATACGATCCCAGGCCATCGAAGAGAAGTGACACAAAGGGAAGATAACAGGAATTTCCTGTGTCTTTTGTAGAAAGTCTCATCTATAGTGGTTAATTACTGTGTTTACTTTCCTGTTTCAAAATTATCATGAATGAAAAGTTTTCTGTGTGTAAGTAAACCATTCTTTGTTGAATCGTCTTGAAACTCTGCCCTTTACCTCAATTAAGTAAGATTTTTAGAGATCCAGCTCAAAGGACCCCATCATAATCAGCCTACTGCCCCCTTAATTTTTGAAGTTGTAGCTAGGGACATACAGGTCATGAATGTTGTTTTAACTGTGAAATTTTGCACATTTCAGGGTGTGACATTGCTGTGTGATTCAGGCCCTAAATGTATAGCTTCATTTCTGTATTATTCCTTTGTCTCATTTCACATCATTCTATAATTCTGAAAATAGTTTTTTAACAGTTGTTGAATGGTACATATTTTAGTCCCAGCAGCCCACAATGATAGGCCACATTCTTAAATGATATAACATGATGCCATGCTTTTTACTAAATAACTGCTTCCATTTTTTACTTTCAGGCTTCCTTCATGCTCACTGATGTCTGTGCACAGAAAATAGAGACTACCTGTAGAGGATCTATCTTAGAAGAATCTGAATATTTTAATTGAAGTTTTTATGAGTATTTTTTTTCTGCTTTCCAAAATCAGTGAAATCTAAAATCTCTTGGAATTATTAGAAGGTGTTTGGGCAAAAAGAGGACCATTTTATGAGTGACATTTGGCTATTTATGGAATCTTCTTTGCTTCATAAGACTTAGTGCGCACAAGATCCTGCAGTCATTTAGTGATGTATGTAATCTGTTTTATGTCCAGCATTCTCTTGGTGTCAATATGTGTTTGCAGGACAAGAAAAAGCGTAGCTTTTTGAAAAGTGAGTTATTTTCAAAGATTCTGTGAAATTGTTGGATGACTGTACATTATTTTTAGTCAAGTCAATGAGAGATGGTTAACTTTATTAACACTTCTTTTAAGCCAGGCCTGTCACGTTTTGGTGTTTGTGGAAATGACCTTGGTCTTATTTCATGTTACCTGATATTAGGACACCTTTTCCTTTTCAAAAAAAACCAACCCCAAACAAACAAACAGTAAAAATAATGAAAACTGCTATGAGATTTGCTTTTGACCAAACCTTTTAATTTAAAATGTAACATTTTTATGGCTTTCTAAAATGAAATTTTTGAGGCAAACGAGGAGATAATCAACCTTTGCTATTTTCATTGAAAGCTGGTTGCCTGAACTCTTAGGTCCTTTTGTAAATCCCTGTCTTTGTGGTTTCTTGTTTTCATGGTGTTGGCAGTTTGTGTTGTTTGGGTTTTTTGTTCTACTTTCCACGACTTGGGAGTCCATGGTGTGTTACCTCTGGGTGTTTTCAACAGCAAGTGTCACAGAAGTATAGCCAGTAAGTTCGTATATATTTGCTACATTGCATCTGCTTTTGCCTCAGTTCCCCTGCCTTGCAGCCACATTTCAGCTTTTAGGTTGAAATGCTGATTAGTACCAAAGCACTGGTACACAGATTTAGGTCTTTACACTGTGTTTTTCCTCTGCTGTCAAAAGTTTTTGCATTTTAACAGAGTGGTAGAACAGAAAGTTGGCTATAGTACAGGAACAAGAAAACAACCTTTTTCATTTGGTGCATGCTATGTGCCGATCTAAGTACGAAACATCTTTTGGCAAAGGTACCTTGAAACCAAAGCATAGGTTGCTCTTACAGCTTTATTTTTCTATTTTTCCCCTTTCATAGTGGGACTGGGAAAGCCAGTCTTTGATAAGGATGCTAGCAACTTTTCAAACAAGCATCTGAAATACTTGCAGAAATTACAGGTATTTAGAAGATTTTTGAGAGCGTTTTGACTGCAAAATATCTGAAGTTTCTGGTGGGACTTGTACCTATTAAACTAACAGAATACTACTTTAAAGAAAACTTTGTTCTTGTATGTGTTTATGCAACAACTATTCACTTGTGTAGTCACCTGGAGTTCAACTCAAGACATCTAAAGTGAAAGTGTAAATGGTTTGAGCTAATAGAATAAGGCCTAGACTTCTGAAAGAGTTAGGTCTTCTCAACATCAGTGGGAGCTGGCCTCCCAAACACCTTTAAAAACGTGATGCAAGTCTTCTATTGGTAAAAGAGACAGGTGTAAAGATCTGCATGGAACAGCTACCGACCTGTATAGTATTAGTCCTTGGTCTATTTTATTTATGTAAGAATTTTGTATTTCTTTGTATGCTTGGTATAGGATACACCTGATAGAGATTTTGTAGTAAACTTTATGATGATAATGTCTGATGGGCAGAGGGTTTTCTACATGGATAAGAAAATTTATTTTTTTTGTTTAAGTAAAATTACCTGAAAAGCTAAAAAGAAAAATGTGATGTGAGGCTAGAGAATATAGGACTACAAGTGTAAAAGGGGGAAAAAATGGTTAGCAACTATTTCATCTAATTAGGTCATGAGGTGTGCTTTTGTTTTGTATGCATGCGTTAGCTATATCATCCATCTTTTGAGCAAGGAACTATGCAAGGTAAAATGAGTCAAGGCAGTAAGAAACAGGTATCATTTTCTTCCATGTAAACCCCAGGTACCTTGCACTTGAATTTTCACTGTCAATAACTATTTCTGGTTGATTAGATTGCTTATACTCTGCATTGGTAGACCACTGCTATTACTGAACGCTTAATTGATCGCACTATATTATTACATTTACTAAGGGAATGTGGTTGAAGGAAAAGTCACTTTTGTATGGCGTACTAAAAATACAACAGCCTAGCTCAGATGAGTCCATTTTGAGTAGACTGGCCTGTTTGGTGTGTTGTTTTTGTTTTTTCCACACTGACCAGCTATGTAATAGATAAGTCTGCAGCTGGCTCCCAGTTCTGAGGTGTTATCTGAGCAGCAAGCCTTCATTTGCTTAGGATCACTGGCTATGGTTAGCCATGTCCTGCCTTCTCCTTCACTTGCACTGTTGCTGTAAGAATCAAGGCTTCATATACATATTATTCTGCAGGATTTTTTACCAAACTGAACTTTTTCCTGATAAATTAACAGAGTGCTAAAGCTAAATTTAAAATTTTGTATATTTAAATTTTCCCCCTAATTGCTTGCCCAGAATAAAGGTTTGGGTGCTTTGTTCCTAAATTTGCTACATGAGGTGGTGTGCATTAAAGTGTATTTATACTCTTTCAGATTAATTAACTGTGACCTTATGAACAACTGTCCTTGTTTAATTGGTGGCTCCAAAGCACACTAATGGCATAAATCAGCTGATAATAAGATTCAGACTTGCTTTTAAAATATATAACACTGCACTGATACAGCAAATGAGATTTGTTGACTGCTGGTATTACAGGAGAGAAGGCACAAATGTGTACTTTCAGGATGGGGGAGGGCTTGGTTGGAATGAATAATATGCACTTCAAGGGTGGGTGTATGAAATAAGGAGGATATTCTACATCGAGATAAGTTTGGTATTCTCTCCTTGTCTCTAGGCACTGTGCAGTACTGGCTGGTGCACTTTAGGATACAGAAATGTTGTGGGAAGGTGTTTCTTGAAGATTACTGGAGGCTAACAAAAATGATGATTTCATCTTAAATATAGTTACATGTTTTTAAACTGAGCTTACACCCACTGTTTTATGAACTGCAAATTAATCAGATAGCTCCCAGAGAACAAAAAGGTTTTGACCTAAACTAGTTGCCCAGGCTCCATGACTATTTTCAGTTTAATGTTAGCCATATCCATCCTCACATTTTGGAAGGAAAACAAGGGCTGTGCAACAAAGTTTCTTTGTTTTCCTAAGAACTAAAAATGTGCTGTATGTAGACCAAACAATAAAAATAAACTACTGAACTACCTTCTAATGCATGGGAGTTCTGCAGAGAGGAAACCATGGATATTTAGAGGCATAAAGTGAGTCATTGTGCTAGTTAAAGAATTTTATAAGCCAAGCTCTGTGGGTTTGAGTTGCATCTGTTACCTTTCCAACTAGAACTGAGGGGTATGCAGGAAAAAGAATGTTGGATTTAATCGTGCCTTATAGTGAATGCATTGTACTTAGGCTAAGCTTCTAACTGGGATCTAGACTGTAGGAGAACAAAATCATTAGTCTGTCTTTCTCTATGAATTTTGCCTTAGATGGGTTCCAGTTAAATGCACCTAAACAATATTATTTTACATCAGTTAAGCTGCAAAGTGCTGTTAACAAAATACTTCTTAAAAGTAATGAATGTCCTGTAACACCTGAAAACAAAAAACCAAGCCAAAACTCCCCCAACCTGCCAAAAAACCCCTCACAGCTATTTTCCTTATTAAAAGATAACCATGCTTGCATTTATGATATTTCTTAGAAGCTGTAATGGACTGGGTTGCTATGGTGTGAGATGCAGAACAGTGAAATAATTGTTTCTCTTGGTATTGGCTTCCTGGAAACAAATTCTGTGTAAATTACTTGGCTGAAATAGTGACAACAGTCTTGTGTGCTGTTTTATTTAGTTCATAGTTAAGTATCGTAACTGTTCTATCATAATAAAAAAGTAACATTTATCAGTTCAGGTCTTTCTTTTGTTTCAATTTTTTTTCCTTTTATGATTTCAGGTCAGTTTCATGAATTCAAAAGCAACTTACCAGTGATTTCTGGGAGCTGGGGCTGATTTTCTTGTGTATTTGTAAGTATTTATTGTTTAATTTTCCTGTTATGTGCATCTTTCTAATATTCTTTTAACATGAAGAATGGAAGCTATTTTAAAATGTAGCTGTCTTATCACAGTTTGGGAATGTTCTCTTATTAAAATTGTACCTAGCTAGTTATAAATTCTTTGTAGTTTTTTTTTGCTACCAAGTTACGCTTCAGTTATTCAGAGGGGCTACAGATGCTTGAATTAACAGTGAATACTCCCGGTATTTCAAGCTTTCTTTTGGTTTTCATAATAATAATAACAACAAGAGAACCTGTTGCTTACAGTAACACATCAGCTGTGACACTTGATAAGGATAGCAGTGCATCTTGCTGCTGTGATGAAAATTATTTCTAGAAATTAATTGGGGCTGTGATTCAAGTCTGACAGGACTTTTAAAGGAAATGCTGCATGGGTTTACTGAGGAACCACTAGGATGACCAGTATCTGCTGAACCAGGGATGTATTTCTGTATATCCTGGAGAAAGCTCACCTTAATGTTTGCAGCAAAATGACCAAGACTGTAGTCATCTAGGCTATGGCCCAAGAATGTTTCAGCCTATGCCTGAGTTCAAATAAAGCAAATGGGACTAGGCCTATGCATAAATGTTTTGAGAAAGGGAAAGTTAGGGAGGATCTAGGAGGAAGACAGTTATTTATGCAAAGAAAAGAAAGCTTTCAGAATTGCTGCTCTGGATAGTCTTCAGCTTTAGTCAAGTATAATAAGGAAAACCTAATGGGACTTAGGCTTGGCATGATATAAATTTCTGCAATAACTCTTGCATGAGGTAGTATAAATGAAACCAATCTATGCAGCTTGTTCTCTTAAGTCACAAATAGTGTTTATGAATAAATATTTATTCAATCATTTTTGGAAAAAGATATTCACAACACTACATTAATCAGGGATAAATATGGCTGGTTCTCCTCTCAATATGGAAATGTTCTCAATTTGTACTATCCTTTCCTCTTTACAAATGTTTATTTTCATATATGGTTTTGCTATTATGTTTGCACTTTCCTTCATTTACAGGTCAGCATGTTTTTAATGAGCATTGTCAGTCGAATTTAGGGAAAATACTGTTATCAAATAAACAATTTAAAAAAAGTATTACCATTGAAAAATAGTTCTGAGAAGGCACTGTAAAGTGATTACTGACTTGAGAGCATGGAATTTGTTGTAGCTCTTCCTGTCTTTGCCACTGCATTTTTTTTTTTCAAGCAGTCAATTAGACTTTCTTTGCCTCATTTTTCTCATTTATAAATGGAAATAGTAATATATTAGTCAATACAAACAGTACCTCTTTATACCTCACTATGGAGTATACTTTCCAGTCAAAGCAGTGGAATGAATACAATGGTAGATTCATGGTGAACTTCTTAGTGTGTACCAGGCTAATTGGATGAGAACCCGTAAGTATTGTTGAATTTATGTTCCTGTAGTATTATGAACATATAAAAGGCTTTAGTAATTATATTGTGGACTCCTGATCCGAGTCCTGCGTTTCTTGGCTGATAATGAAAAAAAGCTGTGGTAAACAAAATTGACATAAAAAGTACTTTGAAAACAATGTTTGTGTTTAGGTCAATCAAGTATGTACTTGAATTTTAATGAGAAGTATGGACTGTTGTTATCACAGAACTGTACACTGGCTTTCTCAGGAAAAGGTGTTCGTACGGTTGAGACACCTTACAGCATTGTGACCATGAGACCTGGAATGTGGTTCAGCAGCCTTACCAATGAAACCAAGTAAATGACTGTATGAAATGACTGTACAAAATGAACCACAGACTAGTCTTTTATAGGTCTTCTTTGCAACTCAGAGGTCAATCACATTGACATGAATATCTGGGGAAGCTAACACTATGGCTGACTGTTCTTGTTCTGTGATTAAAGGACTTATTTTAGTATTTAGCACTATATATCTGGGAACATACGCAAACCTCAAGTTCACATAAACTGAAAAGAAAATGTAGGATGTGCAACTGATTGATTCAGCCCACTGTTTCCTCACATACTGAAAACAGGGTTGAAATATACATTCGATAGTAATACAGGTTTAGATCTTCTTAAATCATCTCTGTGTACCCCTCCGAGCTTGCAGATATTCTGTAGGTAATATACATTAGTTCAGCAGATACAGACTCTTACTATTCAGTAACAGTAATATGTACAATCTCATAAATTTTCCCTGTTCTCTATAGACTAATAGCATGGGTTGTTACCTCAAGTATCTTTCACTTTAAAGGCTTGATTTCTGCAAATACTTATTCATGTGAGATGACCGTGGAAGGTGACGAAATCAGGATCAGGGCGTGAGGCTGAACAAATAGGCCCTAAGCAAACGATAGCATGTACGATGGGAGCTTTGGGGGCTTGGTGTGGAAGACAAAAAGTTTGCATATGTAAGGGATTTGGAGAAGATGAAATTCTACGCAGCATTTAAAAAATGCTAATGAGAAGTGTATACCTTTTTCATGTTATGCTATAATATTTGGGCATGTTTTTATAGTGTATGTGTTTGATCTATACTCCAAAGGGAAGGAGTGTAGATTGGTGCTAGGAAGATTGATCTTTGAAACTGTGCATATTTTTTATATGGGGATACAGCAAAATCAGCTAAATACTGCTATAGATCTATACCAAAGCTATTTCAACCAGGGGCTATAATAACTTCTTCCTCAAATTTTTGAAAGTTTTGTCATAGACGCATTTTGCTGTAACATGTAATTACTTGGCTCATCCAGTTCAGACAACTGTGGGGTTTTATTTTTTGTCGTATTTGGCTAGTTTTGTTCAGGAGAAAACAGGATTGATGATTCATACAAAAGTAAATTTCATGGAAAATGTGACATTTGTGCTTTTGTGTTATGCCCACAGAGTAATTGTCCTAACTAAAGGTTACTTTTTTCAAGAATGTGGTCCTAACATGGTTTAATTTATTTAGTTGTTCTTCTCAAGTAGGTTTCTCCAGTGGTAAACTGGAATAGTTATTTAAAGTTACAGGCAGCAAAATAAATGTCCTCTAATAACACAGCAGTTAAAACAAATTTTGCTTGTATATCAGCAGTTAGAAATACCTTTTTACTAGCAGTTCAGTTTCTGTGTAAACATTTTATTGTGACTTGACTACAAAGTGAAAACACTGACAGCAGGGGGAAAAAATCCCTGAAATGAATGGTGTCCATGAAACTTCAGTGTCTTGCAAGAACAGTTCTTCAGTGAAAAGCCTGTATTGAAAATATTGTGAAAATAATATAGTTGGTTTTGAGACTAAAATCAAATCGCTTTAAAAACAAACAGGAGCAAATTTTTTCAAAGAAGGTTTAAAAAAAATATAGAGACAATTAGGGGACACACATGCACACATATTATAACGCAACAAAACTGAGATTGTGAGCAGCTAAACATTATCCTTTCAAACACTAACTCCAATCAGCACATCATCAGGGAGTATGCTTTGTTTCAAACTCCGTATTTAATATTTTTTCCTCAATCTTATTTTCAAGGTAATTTTTATATATATTTTTCTTGTTTAATTTGGAGTGGTTCTATTTAAAACCTAGAGAGTGTGTTTATTCACACCATGGAGCATCTGACCAAATAGATTTGTGGTTTGTGTTTGTATCAGTTTATTTAAAAGGAGAAAACTATTAAATTGTGAATATTTACATGATAAAGAAAGTACAGCTTATTTGGAGCAAGTGAAGACATATGTGGCTTTGGCACTGTTTACCTTTATGGGTTTAATTGATAACATCTGACGTTCTACTGAATTACAGTTACTTTATTTGGGAAAATATAGTGTCTATACTTTCCGGAAAAGCAATATACTGAACACAAATCTTAAAAAGAAAAATCTCCATTTTTCTCATCGTAAGATGTAATTGTTCATCAGCATTTTGGTCAAGGAGGTTGTCACTTATCACTTACATCTTTCTATAAAGGGGTGATTCTTTCCAAACGCCTCTTAAGAAAGCAGAGCGATGCTGTACTGGAAGCTCTATTTGCTGCAACATCCATACTTTTTTGGCATGTGTATGCTGGAGGTACCAGAGGCCTTTATCCTCTTCTGCCTACTTTCCTGCCACATGCAGTAGACCCTCAGCAATTTGAAGCTCTGCATTCCTGGGGTTAGTTTATAAATGGTGAATATAAAATCTGCTTTGAGTGGAACACTATCTTACTATTTTTATGCAACGCTTGCACTAGAGTAGCACACAAATCTTCTAATAAGAAACAAAGTTCCAGTATATAATGTGAGTTATAAAGAAATACAAAAATAAGGTACCTGCCTTGAAGAGTTTTCTTGTCTGAGAAAGCTTCTGTAAATACACATATTTTAGATGTACTTAAGAGAGAGTCAGCTGAGTAGAAACAAAATGGAAGGGGGAAAAGGCATTTCTTTACATTCAAGTAGTACCTGGTATGTAGACACTCAAGTGCATTTGGCAGTGTGGGTCTAATAGAAGCATATTTCCATCCATCTAGAGCTTTCTAGTTGTATCTGAAGAGATTAAGGCATGGAAGAAAGACTGAAGGAGAGAGAAAGGTAGTTGGGACATTCATCTGCTGAGAACAGGGCAGAAGCCCAATCAAAACTACAAAAAGTTCTGTTTGTTTTTCAGTACCTGAGCTGAATTTCTCTCTCCCTGCCCCGTGCTTCTAGCTGGGATGTTTGATGGATTCCCCTGTGTGGATTTTTCTAAAACAGTGTGGTTACGGGAGGTCACCTAGGGACTTCTAGTTCTAATAGAAGGGGTGTCTGTTGCATGATGCTGGCACAGAAGTATGTTCCTATCTGAGTTCCCATTTACCTTCTGAGTGCAGCAGATGTTATTTTGGCTGCTTCTCTACTGACCGTACAGACTGTTTTGTGTTAGTAAGTAAATAAATGAATAGATATACAGAATGCTCATACTGTGGAAGCAATATGCATTGTGTTCATTTTAGCCAGTTCTTCTTATAATAAGCAAATAAATAAACTACTTCTAGGATTTTGGTATTCAACATAGCATAGAAATCTTCTTCAATTCTTTATGAAGAATGAAATGTATGCCACGAGGGAAAATACACAAAATAACAGTTTTATTCATATAAACCCAAAGGGTTTCATGCATTAGATTCTTTAGCACTCACTAAAATGAGGACACCACTGAGGGTGCGAGTGCAATCCAGCCAGCTTCTGACACGCTGCACAAAATCAGATGCCACGTATGTGGTCTCTGCTGAACCATTTAGTGAAGCTGCTGTTAGAAATGCTTTTTCAAAGGATTGACATGCTCTGGATGTAAGCGAGGACCTCCTTGCTCTACTGCTCTTCCATATGTGTGCTGGACGAGATCTCTGTAATGCACTAGATCCATCTGCTGTCTAAAAAATTCTTTGCAAAGGTGCTAAGTAATAAAATGGAAATTCTCATCCCAACAGTTCTATAAGCTGTTGAAGTTGCATGCAATGCTTAGGAGAGACGAATATGTTAGGAAATATTTGTGCTAAGAAGCTGAATTAAGAATGTGCAAGCAAAGTATTCCTACAAGTCCATACGTGGACACAGTCCTATAGTTTTTCTGAAAGTGGTTGGCATTTGCAGAGCCAAAATATTTTTAGAAGAAATGGTTGTTCACCACAAAGCCAAAGACTTGGGTCACTTAATGACTACAGTGTGAGATCTTAGAAAAGCTGTGAAGAGAATTTTTTTTATGCCATGCTGCAAGTACTAAATTATATACAGTATTTCTCATTCGACACAAATTACACAAAAGGTTTTCTTATTCTACAGTATGCATGAACAATACCAACAGTTGATGTCAGCATTAACTTTTCAAATCATATTACTTAAAAAGGTGAGGGTTATAAAGTGTCCCCAGACAGCTTCATTTTCTCTCTGTCTTCCTAATGCACATGTACCAATGGCTGTTTGATTCATTTATTGACATAAAACAGAATTGCTTAGAACTAACCACTCATTCATCATAATCACGGTTACAAGAGAGCGTGGGGTAAGAGGTTAACTGCTTGCTAGATGTATCAAGATCTTTGGTATATACCAAAGCCTGACTCAATAGAAATCTGATAACAGTCTGTTGAAGGTAAAATATAAGTGTTAATAGCAAAATAAAAAAATTGATAAAGACTGTACTGTAAAACACTGACATTTCTAAAGTTAATTAAAAAGAGCTGATCAAAGTGAAGCCTCCATTAAAAATGTTACTTTAAGATAGTAAAGATAAGAGCACAAAGGTCAATTTTAAAAATCAGTGTGTATTTTTTTTAAATTAATTTTCCATTAATTAATTTTTTTCTTCTTGGCAGTGCTTTCATTAATAATTAAAATATAAATAATGTAAAAATATTAATTTTTACTTTTGGTAGTTCATGCACAGTGATGACAAATTGATGTTTTGGTATCTACAGCAATAAACTATTGGACAAAATCAATTTGAATTAACTGGCAGCAGCTTGTGTTCTTAGTACATGTGTGATGCATTCAGTACTGTGAATCATAAAATATTCAAAGAGTCTACACCTAACTGTGTAAATACCATATTATCTTTATGGGTTTATTAGAGATTACTGTATAATCCCGGCTCTGAAAGTTAGTCTGAAAGATGCTCCCTGCAGGAGCCTAAAAGCCCCAGAAAGTAATTAGTCCAATTCTCTGATGCTAAAACAAAGCAGGTTACATGTGTTTTTGAAGTTTCACCTCTCATTTCCGCCATCCCTAATGAAACAGTTCACAAAATGTAGGACTTCATTCAAAGTCCTTATTTTCAATATATATAAAAAAGTTTGATTTAGAAAGAGAGATGATCGTTACCTGGAAATTGGCAGGAATGAGGGTCGGACTGAGACAAACGGACCTACAAAAGATATACTGTAGGGCACCAGAGTGAAGATGGATGACTAGCTAACAAACTGCCTGTGTATATGGAATTCCTACTGGTTTAGTATCTATTTTCTACTTGAATGCTTTAGTATTCAATGTATAAATCTTTTCTTTTCAAGAACTGCCTGGTCACTGATATAACACTGAACTACAGTTAGATCTGCTGAAGTGATCAGAGGAAGCACAGGAAGCTGAAGGCAAGCTTAGCATGATGAAAGTGAAGTAGAAATTTCACTCTCCAACCCCCCATAGCTACCTACCTAAAACTTGAGAGGTGCTCCTCTAGCAGACACAAGGGATCAGAGATGTGTTAACTATGGAGTGTGTGATAATGCTCCTTGGCCCTACTTCAGCAAAAGAAGTTTTATGAACATCAAATCATGCTCATGATTAGCCAGCCCATGAATGGAAAGTAGGCAGCCCTTTGAATTTCAGAGACAAGTAAAAATGTTCCAGAATGTACCTGGTTTATTAAACAATTCTGTGAAGTTCATTGAACTCACTTTTATTTCTCCTGTATTCCTGAGATATTTTTTAGACTTGAGCATCCTATCTTAATAGAACATGCATTTCTATTTAAAGATATGATATTTATTTATTTAAGATATATTTATTTATATCTTTATTTAAAGATATATTATTTTCTCATTTGCTTTTATGTCTTTAGGGTTTGTTTGTACTATTGACATCTTATTTCATTGTTCCATTTTTACCAAGTGATTATAGTTTGTATAAAATCCAGCAATGAAATTATATAGCTGAAATCATTCTTTCTAAGATGCAGTGTTCTGTGTTTGCCAACAGTAGGTTTCATATCACTTGGCTGCTTCTTAACTCAGTATTTTTAAAATATGGTTAGAAAGTCTTCATTTTATGGAACATTTCCTCCTCCAAATCATGATGCAGAATTTAATATAAATTTTTGAGAATCCATTTCCCCTACAACCATATTGGATCTCCCCCATGCCCTATGTCCACTAAAGAACACTTGCTTATTAGTACCCTCTTATCCTATCTTGCTTGGGCAAGATTTGATTGTTGCTAGGTTATTGACCTTTTTAAAATGATTATATATTAAGGTAGCATCCCACCCTAGCAAATAGCCCTTATACTTCCTTACTGTGTTCGTTAACAAAGCCTAGAATTGTATCTATGTTTGTAAGAAATGTGAATGGGTTTGAAAGGACTCTTTTGCCCAAAGATTCATTTGGTACGAATTGAGGTATATTCACATGTCTCTGAAATACCAGGTATTGGCTGCTGCCCACTCTGAGATTCTTCTGATTGAGGATGGAAACCTAATATGTTCTTAAATCTCCAGGTCTCAAAATATGATCAAGGAACAAACAAGCTGCATTTCTGATCCTTCACAGCCCCATTCCTAGACAATCACAGCTAGAAAGTGACTAGTACTACCATGTCTGTGTGTAACTTTTCTGTTAGTTACTTGTTTTTTAAACTCTTGGTTTTTATGGACATGACTGTAACTTTCAAACAATGATAAGGGGAACATAACCATGCACATTCTATTTTCTTTTTTGCTGTATTCCTCAAAACAGCTTCAAGACCTGTATAATCTTACTTCAGATTCCCAGATTTGTACATTAGACAACATATATACATCCTCTTCACAGGCCAATTTACTCAAATAATTATATAATTATTGAAATGAAATATAATAATAATTTTTCTCTTCCTGTATTTTTTTAAAAATGGAATTTATACATTCTGATTGCCACAGTTTGCATTACAGATTTCTTTCAGACTGCAATATTAAGCAGCAAGCTATAACAATAATCAATATTCTGTCCCATTAAAAGCATTTAGGTAGAGTTCATGCATTCAAAGAGTGTTTTTTTTAAGGCCACATAGATTCTTGTACCTTACCCCAGAAACATGCCAACCTTTCTTTTTTCTTTTTTTTTTTTTTTTCTTCCCCTCCCCCCCCCCTTTTTTAACTCTGGTCATTTGTTTCTGCGTGTGAATAAACTCCTTCGTTCCTCCAGAACAGCCTTCCGTTTGAGATGGCTGTTTTGGGGGGTTTTTCCTCACCCACCCACCTGCCATTAACTATTCGGTTGCCACTTGAAATACTTCATCATCGAGATTCAAACTCATTGTCCTGTGGCCATTGTTGCTTAGCAGAACACCCATGCTTGCTTCCTACACAAACACACACACACACAAATTAATAACTGAGTGGAACCCCTCCTCCTCTGTGCTCCAGAAGGAGCTGCTCCAAAAAGAAGCCATTTATAGTATCAATAAGCTGCTTCTCCAAACCATGTACAGATGTGTTATTCAACCAGTTAATATTGGGGTAGTTAAAATCACCCATTATTATTTTTCTGGCAGATTTTGCCACTTCATTAATATCTTTCAACGTACTGAGTTGCTTGGCTGTTCCTTCTTTTACATGGCTTATATCATATCATGCCATCACAGCATATTCTGTAGTTTCGAGTTAATTGCCCAATTAACAGTGGTATTCATGAAGTGCTAGGAAAATTCCACAACTAATGATTTGGACAATTTCAAAATAGGTTGGTATTTCATAGTTTAAAATGTCAAACATGCCAATAGCTGCAAGTTTAAGACTGTGCAGGCTTAGAACCCAGTAGCTCAAAAATTCTGTATTGCAAAAATTGTAATCCAGCCCTCAGAAAGATATTTCCCAGCTCCCAGTATTGCCACGTGGGGAAGTTCTGCACCACGCTAATTTCTAGTTAGACTGGTGAGGTGGGAGTGTGAAATTGGCCCTCCTTGGCTTCTCTGTATTTTGTGGAAATGAGGGATAAGTACCTTGTGGCAGCAGTGAATGCACCCTCACCGCCGACATGGCCCCAGATGATGATTATGGCAGCACTGGGAAAGCTGCTGTAATAACAGTTGTGTATATGCTGATGAGACCCAAGAGAACAGAGGTGCGAGTAATTGGAAGGTTGTAGGATTTGCTAGAGGACTTTGTACTTTTCTTTCCTGTTGCCTGGATTAGGTAGGGATATTAACAATACATAGTTAGCTTTGATGGGCCATTGTTCCCAGATGCAACTGAGAGTTGCCAATAGACTCTCTAGGCAGTGATCTGATTTTTTTGTTTTGTCTCACCAGCTGCCATGCAGAGATGCCAGGGGATACACTGCCTTTTTGCCTTTTCTCAGTACCTTCTATGCCTTTTATGAGTTGTAGGACTGAGGTGGTGCCATGTACTTAGTCTACATAGTCTCAGGATGCGCTGGGGCTGTAAAGTAATTTCATTATCATTGACCAAGAAAGAAATTATTAATTTTCAGTCTTGAAATTCAGGGTCAGAAGTGTGGTTATGCTAAAGGAGACAGTCCATCTCCTCAAAGCTAACAGATCACAGACCCAAGGTTCGTTTCTAACTTTTTACATTATTAGAACATTTTGAATTTTCCTACTTATCCAGTCTATTGAGACTGTATTGGTGATCTAATGCAAACTGCTCAAAAGCGTATACGTATGTGATTAAGGCCTTCATTCAGCAAGGTGATTTAAGTACTTTGAGGTACTTCATTGCAATTGACGGGACTTTGCAGGAGTTAAAATCCTCTGAATACTGAGATCTTTGCTGGGGTGGTACTGATTATGTAAGTATGGATGCTGGATAGCTCTTTTTAAAAATTAAATTACTGAAATACAGTGTTGTTTAGCGCTTCCTTTTAGTCCTTCTTGGAGTTGTGGCAGATTCTTTAGGACATTATAATATTCATTTTATAACAAAAATATAGTGAATTGTCTTAGCTCATTCCTTTAGGCAACTCAGCAAGCTATCATTAACATTTTTCATCAGTATTCTGTTTAGAGTTTTCTAAACTGAAGAGTATAGTGGTAACAGCTCATTTTTAGATGCTATTACAGTTCTTTCACATTTTTATAGTACTGTAGTAAAGCTGAATTTACTAGCTACCTTGAAAGCGGAGTAAGACGGCATTAGAATCTACATTAAAGTGATTCAATACTCTTTAGAGAAAAGCCTTCTTAACTTGAGATCAGATACAGTATGTGTTTTGGGGGCAGTTTTATAAGGAATGTCGATAAACTTGAATGCTACCAACAACAGCTGCTTTTTGAAATATTGTTCTGTCCAGCCCAATGAAATTTAGGGGAATTTGCTTTGCTTTGTAAGCACATGTGATCGACATTAGCATGCAGGGGAGCTGCACCTGCAAATGGAAGGGAGGCTATATCCTAGAGACTAACTTTATAGTTTGAATTGGTAAAGATGGGGGGGATCAACCTGCATGCACTTGTTTCTCCTTGAGAGTTAGTGCAAATCTCCAGTCTCTTAGGTAAGTAACACGCTCTGATATATTTTTCGTAATCGTTATTCTTGGTGACCATTCAGATTCTTTCCAGTCTGAGTGCGTAGAGAGGATATTTGTTTTCATAAGCATTCATGAGTTAGGAAAATGCAAACTATTCTGGGTCATTCAGTGTTTGTGTCCAGTCAGGTTGACCTGCAGTAAGTCCAGTGGTTACTGCTCCTGGCTTTATGGTTCTGAGCAGCATACTTAATCTTGGTTTCCTTTCTTAATCTTTGGCTAACTATTTTACATTTTAAAACTATAATCTTATCATGGATGGCAAAGTCTGGTGCCCAAAAAGGGATTAGTGGAGGCCTCCAGAAATGGCTGTAATACTGATTACAATTATTACAGTTACAAATACAGTAGTGATAGTATGTGTAGGACAGTTCAGTAAGTGTAATTTTGAACTACTGAGATACTAATAACTCTAAAGCTACCCACAACCACTAGAAAATGTCTTACTGCTTTTAAAGGGTACAGGGTTCTTCATGTTCTAATTTATACAGAAGTTTTATGCGTGTCTTACCATCTTACTGTTTTTCAATAATTTTGCACTGAAAGCTTTGTTTTCAGGTTAAGCTTTGGTTGTAGAAATAACCCATGGCCAATCATAATTTTAGAGAATTTTATGTCTTGATAGCCATGAAAAAAACATTTGCTAAATTATTTTTGTGTAAGATATGGTAATACATTTCCCATTTAGCACAATAGAGCATTTAGTGTTCAGAAAGAAATGCTTTCAGTACTTGGAATGCAGCAGCGTAATGTTATTTCTCTCAAAATGTGATAGCTTTTCAAAAGTTTTTTCTTTTCCAGGTCAAAATGAATATGTTAATTACACTATAGCCTTAATAAAATTTGAGAGTATGACCAATAAATACCAACATAAAACAGAAAAATATTAAAAAGAAGATTAAGCTGTCTTTTTAAAATAGTAGTCTCTGATTCTATTGAATTTTTTGTTTTATTCCAAAGTAGGAACTATAAATTAGAGTGAAAAACAAAAGAAGATCCTTCTTCTATTAGTTGCACAAATTATACAAACTGAAAAAAGGCAGGGATGTAAAAAGTGATTGACCGTTCATTGTTAATTTAATAGCAATGTTACCGTTACTGACCATAGTGACATGCAAAGTATTGCAAACTGAAGAGAATGGAAGCAGGTTATTTTTGCATTTAAAATATGTAATCAGTAATTAATAGTTAACTTTATATATAAATAATTTTAAAATAGAATGGTAACCTAACATACATATAAGCAGTATAATTTAAGATCCAAGATCTAGAAATATTCTGTTTCATTCCATTGCAAAGTAAATTTTTTTTTTTGAGGGAAATGGTGTTTATAATAAATACATTAATCTTTGTCTTTATGGTTTAAATATTCATTTTGATAATGCTTGAGAATGCGCAAACGTTTTGGGAATTGGTACTTAGCCTTGAGGTTAGAAGTTCCCAAACAATCAGCTAGAGCCATTAAAACAGGTAGTCCCTCACACACACACCCCCGCCCCAGTACTGCATATGAGAAGTCACTGAAATATGTCATAAATATGTAATTCTGTCCAAGGAAGGTATAAGTGATATTACTAAAAGGAACAGTTGTAGTTTTTAGCTATTTGACTCAGCTAAGTAATCTAGTTTTCAGTGCACACTTACCTTCTAATTTCTCTGCCAAATTTGACCAGCCTAAAGATCTCTTTGATAGTGTTGCAAAAGTCTGTTTGCAAAACCACTTTCTAAGCCTAATAGGCAGTGCCGAAAAAAGTCTTGAATTGTGCTGTCCTAAAATGTTCAGTTTCAGTTTTGCTGTGAGCGAGAGGGAGAAGTTACCTGGTATTAGGGAGAGCAGCATATTTCTGAGATTGTGGGTTTTTTTAAGAAAGAAATTACTTCTCTCACCAGACCAATCCTGCGGAATAGCCTCTCAGGCAGTGTTTAAGGCCAGTACATTTAAAATAATGGTTCTGAAAACAGGGGAAAAGATATAGAAAAGGGTGATTCCTAATTGCAGCTATTTGCTGGATAGTTTCTCTGTTTTGTTGTCAAGTTTCTAAAAAAACCGGAGAGTTTACAAACTTTAAAGACTGAAGGTGATCCCAGACACATCCTGTTCTTGGTTAAAGGTTCTGCTATATCACTGCTAGGACAAAAAAGTGAAGTGCCTCTCCACCAGCTGCAGAGAAAGAAGGTGATTTGAATGTTAATGAAGGATAGAAGTTTCATAGTAACAGAAAAACAGAGGCTCTATAGATAAGAGAATATTTTCCCAGGACGTCTCAGTCTGCAGTTGTTGTAACCAGAGGAAGTCATATTACTAAGGAAGTATTTAAATGTCTTTAACAGGTATTAGATGATGCAGTGGAGTAGTCATTATATTCCTACCCAAGCTCCAATGCATGAGAGGTCTATTGAAATACAATCTTTTGAGAATATCCACTTAGTCCTGTTTCTAGGCTTCCAGATTAGTTTGGGCATCCTGTTAATCTACAGACCTCCCAACACAAAAGGTTTCTCAGAGAAGTTACTACAGTTGCTGTTTAATGTGGCAATAAATATAATAAGATTCGTTGTCTTTATAAATTTAAACACTCATGGTCCCCCACACCCCCCTTCTGCCCCAGCTGGAAAAAAATCCCTGTTTCAACAGCATTGAAAGACTTTCCTGATATTTCACATTAGGTTTTTTAATGTCCTTTGGACCTGGCAGTGCCTTCCAATGGTTCATAGCTCTTGATGCGAACATAAGAATTCCTTTTTACTCCTGCTTACTCTTTAGTTCTGATCATTCATTGCTATGTTTCATGAGCCCCACGACACAATCCACTCTTTCTAAACATCTGATTCATTCACATAGATAGTCCTACAAACACTAACTGGCATTCATGGCCTTCCTTGACATTCCTGTCAAAGAGAGAGAAAAAAAAAGATAGTAAAAACCATCTGTGTCTTTGTCTTTTCAAGTTTGAGTCAACCTACTTATACTCTAAGGTATCAAATGTTCAGTTATTATTTAAAGCACTGTCACTTGGTATCCTCAGCAGTTAGTTTCTACTGTTAAAGTGGGTATTTGTAAAGCAAATTAATAGAAAAGTAGCAATGAGTTTACAATAGTACCACTGAATTGCTCACATCCTGAGACCCTCACAGATGGGCCTTGAGCTTATAAAGGTACAGCATTTGTCATTCTGATGGATGACTTTTCCTGCCCATAAAATAAGGGAAGTAATCTGTCCTCATTCTGCTTAGTTCTCTCTAAGCAGAGACATATATTTGGTTGCCAAACTCTCCTTTCCATTCTTCAACTAATCCCAGGGAAAAAATGGAAATATGTTGAAAAGCCTGTGACACATGGTGGATGACTAGTTCTTTGCTCCCAGAGTGCTCATCTGTAGTGCTTGACAACCCTAAGCTTTTTCTTGCTCCTATTTAGTATCTTGATGGAATTGCTGTGGGATCCACTGAGATTAAATTTCTGCTATGCATAGGAGATATGTGGCTTTCTGGAATGATAAAACGCAATTCTGGCTCTCTGAATACCCAGTACAGGGCAGAGTGAAGATCAGCTGGCTTAAGCTAAAACTGACTAGCATGCAACAAGGGTTGTCCTTCCAAAACATCTTCCTCTATTTTTCTCTTTTGAATATATCTAGCATTTACCTGCTAGTTTTCAGATAAATACGAATAATAATCAATTTCCAAGACCAAAAAGGGAATTCTGTTCATGAGTGTTATTTCAAAATATTGATTTGGGAATGATAATGGAACAATGAATTCTCTTTTCCCCTTGCAATCTGTTGTGGTTTTTTTTTTGGTGGTGGTTCCCCCCGCCCAATCTCATCTGTGTGAGATGACAGACTTAAAAACAGTAATGTAACAGTCTATAAGCCTATTGAACTTTCCTGTTAACTGTCTTTGCATACCTACTGTTGCCATCACCATGACGATATCTGAGTACCTTGCAATATTTTATTGGTATTTGGATAAAATAATAACTTTAAAAGAAGGAGGGAAAAGATAGCTTTACTCACAGTTCTTGGTTAGGAACGGAACTTCACGTACAGGGTTTTGGGAATCCTTTCCTGAGTCTTATTTTGACACTGGTCAAGGATACAGAAATTATAAGTTAGTTGCTTGATTTCCCCCATCCCTCCCCCAAGGCTACCTCTGTATTCAACAAATGGTAAAATAGTCACTGCTGGGGGTGGGTGGTGGTGGTTCAGTATCACCAGTACAACTTCATTAGAATTAGTTTAATTTGGCTAATCTAAATGTAGCTTTACTACCTCTAAACTATATCAAAGTGACTTCTGTGAAGTCACCCTTTGCATTAATTCATCTCACCAAATTGATAAAATGTCAGCTGTGTCATGGGATAGAATATGCTGATGCTCCTTATTTTTCCTGTGTTTTTACACTTGCACAGGGAGATGCTTAAGGTTAATTCAAGATGGATATTAGAAGCTAAGCGAGAAAGGAGCATGAAGAGCGCTGGAAACTTTAACGTGTCATCGTGGTTCTTATCTTTAAATATAATGCAGTCTGTTGTCATGTGCTAGTGATGTCAAATATCATCTGAGCATTCTTTGGGCTGTCTCCACGTGCTACTGGCACATGTACATATTTCTGTCCATTTTTCAGTGGTACGTATTGGGCTTATTCCTGTGTTAACATTCCTTCCATCAATCCTGAATGCAAGCCAGCTCTACCAGCAGGAGAATTTTATATCTGTTTCATATGTTAGTGCAATGATGACTTAAAAGGCCACTCCTTAATTCCTTCCATCTAAGGTTTCTTCATTTATTCTATATTGCAATGTGAAGGTGTTTTCTTTTGAGGCAGTTAATTTCAAACTGTCTTACATCTTTGATTACTTCTGTGAAGCAATATGGGACACACAAAAGCCAGGAAGCCAGGATGTTCTCCTGGTACAACCTTTAGTAATGCTTCTGTGCAATTACTGAGGCAGGATGAAATGGAAAAGGGTAATAATTCTCAACGCTTGTTTTCCTACAATAGAAGATATGTGTATAAATCAGATATGAACTATAAATCAGAGTTATTTTCATTAATTCTGTAGGTAAGGTTTTGTTCACATTTACATCTTGGAAAGATCTAATTCTGGAGAACAGCTGAGTAGGAGGATCTTTCTCTGTAGTCAGCTCTGACTGATAGCTTTGAAACAGTCTCTTTCTGTCTGTGAAAGCATATCATTCTACAGTAGGTGGGATTTGCTGGACATGCTCTTCGTGAAGAAACAGATGAGTTAGCAACATTTTCCACTGGCAAATCTCCTGGGCAAAATATTTTTTTATAGTTCTTGTATATCTTTATGCTTCAACTGCATGCTTTAATTTTTGTGTCTTAGTAACTTAAGAATTCTAACCTGCTTAGAGGGTACAAGTAGCTGCATAGTTAAAAGCGGTCTCAGTTTTTGGCCACAGAAGTGTATTATTCCAGAGCACTTCTAAAGTATCTGAAGACTTAAGAACTGTAGTATCAATTTCAGAATACCAGTTTCACTGTGCATATCTCGGGGGTGCTTCAGATACCTGCCTCAGATGAACTTGACAATAGACTCCTCATGACTGGGAATTTCTGCCAGAAATCTCAGCAGATTTCTGTCAGAGTTTTGCTTTAGATTTGGCAAAAGTTTGAAGACAGCATGGTAGCTGCAATATGTTTGTTTACAGAATGCTGGAGTATCTGAAAAATTCCAGTCAATTCAGTATAGGAGTCTAAAGTCTTCTGCAAGTTTATAGTAGCTATGTTTATAAGTGTCTAAGTACCTTTTTAAAATGTGAGAATTCTCATTTGTTGATACATTTGAAAGTTTTCTTTAGGGTCTTTTAAAATACATGATAAGTTGTTTTCTGTTGAAAACAGGATGAACAGAGTTTTTGTCGCTGACCAATTAAAAGTTTAATTGGCTAACTGTACTTTTTGTGTCGTCTTTCTGAAGCCTATTGCTTCAGTGAAGATCAGATAGCTGTTTAAAAATCTGTGCAATAATTCAATTTCCTGTTTTAACTATTTTTGAATACAGCTTTGATGTAATATGGTGACAGGGAGAATGGCAGAGCTGCCTTGTCCTCTGAGCAAGTATGTGAATCCAGGAAATGTGGTCTTTAGTGGTAAACTGATGGGATGGGGAACAAATGTGTTCCAGAGGATAATAAAGTTAGGGAAAGATAATATATTCTTTCATTTTTGAATTCGTAATGCCAACTAGAAGAATTACCTTTTCAGTAGCTTGTTCCTTTGGACTCTGAGCTGGATGGCAAGTTGCCACTTGTTTGTTCTGTCCTGTGGTGTGCTCTTAAAAACTTTGGGGATATAAGTTTCCAAAAATTTTATGTACTACTCTGTACTGTTACATCTAAGCAAGCACTAAGTTCCTTTCAGTAGAATACATTAAATGCATGTGACAAAGAAGCACAAAAATAAATGGAAAAAATGAACTGGATGATGAGTTTTATCATGTTTAGACAATTTTCTAATAATTAAGGACATCAGATATGTGTTTGGTATCTGCTCTCGAATAATGACCTCCCGTGAGACCTACCGTGAGCTTTTTTTTGTGCTGAATATCAAAGGCAGAAAAAACCTGTGATTCTGTGGAAAAACCCCAGACCAACCTGCCTTGTGATACTACTGTGGATTTGCCATTGACTTGCATTTATCGTCTCAAGCTAAGCCATTTTATTTGACTGTAAACTAATTTTTTTACTTCTTGAAGAAAAAGAAACTTTTTATCATGGGCATTTCCGGCATATAATGAAGAAAGCTTGTTTCAGTTCATACTTTGTTGCTTCTCGTTTGTTCTGCAGTATACTGAGATTTTGTATCAGGAATGTGTCCAGAGCAGTATGTAATTGTCCTGGATGGACTGGGACAGAAGAGCACAAGCGTCCTAACATTTTGAAAGTCAAATGTAGAACATACAATGCATTCATCTTCACAATTCGGTTAGTTACAAGTGAAGTTTACTATGTTTTAGTAGTTTTATGCCTTTACACAGCTGCAGTCTGCTACACTACAAAGCCAAAGCGCAGTTAATGAACTAAGCAGTGTCTTCTGAAGGAAGGCCAGAGAGCCTAGCAGACAGCACCAGAATGCATAGGAAGGGTTGGTTAGCAAATATGAGGATCCCATTCTAAGAATCATTTGTGACACAAAAAGTTGGGTTTTTTAAAAAAATTTTTTTACAGATGCTTTCAGATATATTACCCAAGTAGTTGTATATGAAAAGTTTACAATCATTTAGAAAACAGAACAGAAAGAATTTTATTATCTGGGTGCAAGACAGGCCTGACCCTAAGTGACATATTTAGTCCCACTTTTAAGAAATCAGATGAGGCTTGTGGTCCTAAAGCAGTGTATTATTACTTAATTACTAAAATAATTAGCAACTATTTTACAGCATCACTCTGCACAGAATAAGTAGGAATTGGCAGTCTTGGTGTTCTAAATGATATTCTTCCGTGCATCAGTCCAACTGAAGTTTGAGAATTAACTTATGCTGAAGTGCTATAGTGTATCAATAAGAAGTCAAAGTATTCAAAGCATGTGTTCTGCTGTAGAATTATAAATTAAGGCATTGTACTTCTGTTGATACGCATGCTCAGAAAAGATGAGCATATGTAAATGAGCTGAGGTTAATATCCATCATGAGCAACTTGTATTATGAGGACCTTTACGGTTCTTGTTTTCCTTGATTTTTGTTGGATAGACCTTTGACATTTTGAAGTTACAGAGTAAATTGAAAAGATACAGCCAGAGCAAGGAAATGGATCCTTACCTAAATTTAAAAATATGAACAGAGTAGTTTAAAAGTAACCAGCCACCTCAAATGAGTCTGCAAAAGTAACTTTATGCAGTAGATCATGAAAGTTGTTACAAATGAAATAAACATTTAAATAGTTCAGTAGCTTCAATTCCAGCATCACTGTACAAAGTGCAGTACATCTCTGTGAGGGATCTGATTTGCTTTTGCCCTGCAAAGTCACAGTCCAACTTAGCTTTCTGACACTGACCAAGCTGTGCGGATTAGGTATCGTTGATCTTAAAAGAGAAAAATTGGACACTTGGCAAACCTAGCAGGTATTTTGACACACTCTTGGATCTGGTAAGAATAATAAATTTAAACATTACCTTGCCTTGCACAGAAACCAGACTTTATAAATGGCTTTGAATTTTTCATGAATGACTGGGCACCCTGTTTTACTGAAACGACAGAGGCTTTTGGGCTGGGGAATTCGAGAGGAACAGGACTATGAAGCATGCTTTAAGGCTACTGATGGAGTGTCATATAATTTTACTAGTTGCATAACTGCTTTTAACTACTAAACTCTCTCTGATTAAAATAACAATCGAGCTTGTAATTTTTCTGAACAGCTGCTGCTACAGGGGGTCATTACCTTGGAGAGCTTTGAAATAATCGTACTCCTAATACATGAGTTATGTAGTCTCATGTTTTACAGCAATGCACAAAGTTTAAAGTCTATAGTAGAATGTTATTTGAAAGCTGTCAAACCATGTTAAAAAAGACTGCATCGTCAAAGGCCCTTGTGGCCAGGATTCAACATGTAGCCTTGTCTTACTCATTATAAAATGCATGTTTATAAAGTTCCACAGAGCATCCAATTCCCAATTCACTTATATCAGCAAGACTTAACTTGCTCATTAATCTAAATTCTTTTGCAACTTTAATCTACATGTTTAATTAATCATAAAATGAGGCGGTAAGTAATTTCAGCAATGTGTGGCTTGTTATCAGATGCATTTAATCACTCTTCTGTGAGCTCATTTGGAAACACCTGAAGATGTCGAGAGCAGTTTGAATAAGCATAAATTATTCTTTGTCAGTGTACTTCACTCAACTAATAAGACATTAATTTAAAAGGCACTGTTCGTCATTTTTAGATCCTCACCAATATTTTTAGCTTAGCAGTATAAATCTAATTGTACATACTGTATGATTCCCAACATAGTGCCCAACACTGGAAAGGGTAAGAGTTCTATTGAATTCATTTTTCTTATTTACATGTAATTATATCATGTAATCGTAATTTTAATGAGGATTAACCATAGGTATCAAATCTGTTAACTATTCAAATGTTTTTGGAATAAGCTGCTAATTACTTTAAATGCTAAAGAATATTAGATGGTACAAAGAGTTATAGATTCTGTTTTTTCTTTACAGATAATAGCTCTTGTCATATTTGGAACACTTGTCACATAGTAACTTGCTATAGATATGCCTAAGTAGCTCAAATGCAGGTAGGATTAGCTTTTGAAAATACAGAAACAAAGACTGCAGTATTGCTGGGCATGTTACATGAATAGCTGCTCTTTCAGTTACTTACACAGGATTATATTGAATGGAAAATAATTCTCCCATTTCTCCTAGTCACCTAACTATTATGTAGTCAGTGATGGCATTCTAAAAAAATAAGACATGACCTAAGAGCATATAATTCAAAGGGGCTAAGTCATATATCTCTTCATGTCAAGAAAATGGGGATAAAAATCACATTTTATTGAATGTCATCACCTGTCTATTCTGTGAGAGAGGATGACATTCTATAAGAATAATTATTTCACTGGAAACAAATTTATTTGCTTGCCACGGACCATCTCAGTTAATCTTGCTTTTGAACAGTGGACCACATTCACTAGTTGTCTGGTATGTTCCAATATGGATCATAACAGGAAAGGGGAGGATATACCGTTTTGCCATGGAGTACAAATCACTTCCCTGCATTTTCTCTGCTGTATTTAATGTCTGTGAATGAACTCCTGTTTCCTCTGACAGTGCAGTGCTCTAATAAGAATAATATTGCCGTAAGTGCCCTGCCTCTGCTACCATGTTAAAGTTGCTGTACCATTTAAACTATAGCAATAAATTGTGGCAGTTGATCCTTTTCCCCTGCTGTCTATGTGTTCCTTTCTACCACAATTTAGTTTTTATTTTTATTCAGCTGCCTTTTGCAGATGGAAGTGATTGTTTGTTTCTAGAGCGCTAAGAGTTTGAGAACAGTAAACCTTTTGCAGCATCATATAGTACCTATCACCAGGCTGGACAGTTTAACAATGTTTTATGAAACCACAAAAAGCTATGTACAGATTCCATTTATGGGCTGACTAAAACACATACAAACAAGGAAATATGAGCTGCTCCTAGGCCTTCCTCCATGTAAACGCTTATTCTGACTTACTTACTCTGTAGACAGTAATGGATCCTTCACATGTGTTGCTTGCTTGGCCTGTTTTTGCCTGGAAAATGTCTTTTGAAACATCTGTGGTCAAGTTCCAGGACTTTAAAACAAAAAGTCTCAGTTCAGTAAACTGAAAAAAGAGAAGTTAGATTTTTCTGTAATTGCTCCTCGGAGAGTGTTATCAATGCTTATCAGTAAATATTTCAGTGTGTCTTTATGGAGGATTTTGAGAAATCTTGTTGCTGTGTCCGTTGTGTGAACCATGGTTACCTATGCTCCTGTAGATATCCTGAGATGATGATTATTTGTTTCTTCTTTTCTTCCCCTCCCCCCGCCCCCCCACCTTGTATCATAGAAAAGCAGAGCTAAAATGTGCGGGTGTTGTAAGAGATTCCAGAACAGAAGGCATCATTAAAATCTTTGCTAACGTACTACTTGTGATAACTCTAAGCAAATATACATGTACTTCATTAGCTAGTAGGTGAATTTGTGAAGTTTATGTGCTAATCACATTGGCCTTTGAAGGGAACATTCTAATCACTTGTTTATATAGAAATTGCAGAGAGCTCATGCTAAATACATCCAATTTGCATAATATATTTTGGCCTTTTCTAATTGTTTGGATGTATCTGTTATCTGCTTCAAGTCAAAAATATTTATTGACTTTATGGACTCGTATGGATTCTTCAGAGAGATACAGCTTTTAAATTTGTAAAAGCCTATGTATTTGTTTTGCAAGTCTGACAAGAAAAAGTTGCATGCATTAAGTTCCAGGGATGCCTACTGCAAGTGTTAAAAACTTGAATGAACCGTTGTCCCTCAAAAAAGTATAACAAAACAAAGGAACCTTCATTCTTTTCTCATTAAATTTGTTCCTTTAAAGTTTGTATTTCCAAATGTTTCTGTATGTCTAAGACTGTTAGATATTTGCAAAAATGTACAAAAGATGAGACTCTTGTGCTCGCATTACTCCAACGGTCATAGATCCTAACAAAAAAGAAAACCAAGACCCAAAAAGTCGTCAGACATTTGTAACAGGTCTATAAAAGGTGGCACCATGATGTCCTGCAATAAAGCTAAACATCTAGGAATAGTGAGACACCATAACAGCAGAGAATTCCCTGGCACAGGGGCTTATATTACAGCACCTGGTTCATTGCACACAAATATACCAAAGCAGAGAACAAAGTTCTCAAACAAAAAGATAAAATTGCTCAGTCATGGTTAATTCCTATCATTTTAGCTCATAGTACAAATCCAGGTAGCTACAGGGAAGAATCATGCCTAAAAGGCACGTATGTCAGCAAACAAGTAACTAAATAAAATAGCTAAATTTTTTCCCAGAAAGTGAGAAATGATCAGTAGATGCTATAGAAATGAGATTGAACCTGTTGAGTGGTATGTACCAGGTCACACCTACAATGGACAAGGTATTGCAAAGGTAATAATGGCTTGAAAAACAAGTATATTTATTAGCTGAACACCTTTCTAAAAGAGAGTAAACCCAATAACTGTTCTCCCTAAACTTCATTTGTTCTGATAAACACTACAGTGAAATATTTCATTCTGAAAAAGTTCAGCTGGAGGGGACTGCTAATCTGTTGTTCTCAAAAATGTACTCGCCGTTTTCAGCTGCCTTTGCATGGTTAAGCCTCATCATTATTAGGAAGCCATGGATCTGACAGGTAAGCAGAACTGCCAGTTTTGAAGCAAAACTTAAAAAGTAAATGCCTCAGCTGAGGGCTGAGAAACCACACATTCTTGCTAGTTACACGTGTTTAAGAGACTCTTCCCTGTTTTCCCCAAATGTGAATCTGACTCCTCTGCTTGTGACAAAATATTAATTTGAATTAATGAACTATTTCTGTTTTCTAAAGAAAGTGCCCCAAACAGTGCTTTGCCTTTTTTCTTTGTGGGATGTGAAACTTCTGCCTGTTACGTGAAAAACAGATTTTGTGTTAAGTTCACTGTTACATGCACTTACAAGATTTTTTTTTTAAAGCTTGAAACTGGTCACTTGGACCAAAATGCAAGTGCACTAACAGTGATGTACTACAACTTGTTCTGGTCTCTTATTTGGTGTACATATGTCCATACACTCACAATTTTTTAAGACGTTCATGTTGCAAAGGATCCATGTAAATGAGTAATGATATAAGGTACAAAGAGCTGTAAATTACTCGAGGCATTGTATATGGCCAATGGGTGATCTTTTTGGCAATGAAACTAGTTTAATGTAAGAGTTTTCCCCAGTACTTCTTGGATCACAAAATACAGCTTGTGAGCATTACATTCTGCAGGACGTCCCAAGAAGTGAAGGGAAATACAGTGGAGTATCAAAGGATATTAAAAACTTCCTGCCATTTCCTAGACATTAAATGGGAAAATTCTTAGTACTATCAAACCAGGCTTTATTACATTTGGGTGTTTGAAAAGCACATTTACATAAAAAAGACGTACACTCTGTTGAATCATCTCTAGATGTGTAAAAGAATCTCCAGAGACATCTACTTAATGCTCTGGGAGTTCTGAAACAGGCTGTATCTTTCTAACAAACATGTGACAGGCCACAAGTTTCCTTCAGAGACTATGCCTGGTGAAAACAAATCATTGAGACTAGTAAGATTTTAAAATACTAGCTATTTACCCTTGAGGAGATCATTGGTCACCAGCATTGTGGCCGCTTTGGAAAGAAATAAATCTGAGAAGTCCAGGAAAATGCCTGTGTGAATTTGGGACCAGCATTTTGCAGTGAATATTGCAGTGCAGTGTTATAACATTGAAATACATGCTCCCCATAAATAAACTATATACAAGGCCCATTGCTTTCTTCAGCAGGGGGTACTGATTCACAATCAGGCTAGTGCTTTGTAGAAACTTGACGTGATAAGTAAAAAAGTGCCACTGTACCAAGGTGCATTTTTATCCTATGCAAATGAAAAGATTAATAGAAATCTATGTAGTATTGATGTAATTAATTTTAGACATGCCTATAAAATACAGGAACAAAATGAGAATAAAAAACCCTACACCACCACCCCCCTGCCCTCCCCCCCCCCCAAAAAAAAAAAAAAAAAGGGGGTAGTAAAAAGAAGGGGGGAAAGCCATTTTGGAAAAAATAACCTGAATTTATATTACAAGTTTCAGGAGGTCATTTTGTAACAATAATAAACTTTTTTTTTAAATTTATTTTGTGAAAACACACCCTTCTCTAAAGAAAAAGAAATCTTTGTACTTCAGAACCTAATTTTTCACTTAAAACTTGGTTTGAACGACTTTTCAACAAACCCATGGTAGAATATGTTTAAAAGGCTCTCAAAGAGATGATGTATCATATTTTAGAGTACCACTGATTTATCTGTTAATTATTTAATTAAGCTGTAGTTACTACAAATTTCTAATATTCAGTATCACCTATCAAATACATGGCAGACGTCAGGGAAATCTGAAATACAATGGTAAGTGTACCTGGTGTTTATGGTCTGTTTTTCATGCCTTGCAGGTATCTGTCTTGGAACCCCAGCACAACAAGGAATTTGCTGATCAATGACAGGTTGACAGGGCTCCTGAGGGCCCTCAAATACGGGTGTTCTTCACCAGCTTGGCTGGTGTCAATGAATGCCTTGACAATTTTCTCTGGTTACTTTTTTCTAGGATTTGAAAATGAATGCAAATGGTGATCTTAGGTTTAAGAATATGGTCTATGTTGCTGATATTCTCACTGCTTGGACAACTGGGTACTGATCATCACATTCTGTGAATAAAATAGCCATAGCAGGAGGTATTTTTTTTTCTGAACGGTCTTTGTTAAAATTGTTCTTTCATCTCCATGGCATCAAAAGGACACTATGTAGCAAATAAGGGAAGGCATCACCCTTAAAAAAATCTTGACTCTTAATTAACCAAATGTATCCATTGTGGCTTTTATTCCTTTATTTTGAAGAGTTCTGAGGTAACTGAGGGCCTGTTTTCTATGACACAGATTTTTTTATTGTGCCTTAATGAAAAGTGCGAAATGATAATGTGACTTATTGGAAGTAGAAATTGCATTCTGAGTCATACTATATCAACTTAATTTTCTAAGTAGGGGAGCCTGCTTGGCCTAAATCTTTTCCATAGGGTGAAAATTTCAGACCAGAAAGGTTGACAGTGGTTGATAGACTGACCTATTTATTAATTTATTTAAGGCTAGAAGAAAACAAAATCTATTTAAAAATAAGATTGTGATGGTCCACTGGTGCTGCAGATATTCAAAGAAACATAAGATTGTGGGAGATGAAACAATAATGACTGGAGAACTTGTGGGAGGATCTTTGTTTTACTGAAAAATATTAAGGCCCATCAGTAATTCCTGGATTTAAATTTATTTTATTATGTATTGCTATATTTTAGTTATAAAATATATTCCAAAGTGAGCATCTGACATAAGGAAGATACTAAATACTGCTCTAAAATAATAAAGCCCACAGAATTTATGTGGTCAATTTAAAACCAAAGCAAAACAACAACAAATAACCAAAAAGCACTGCCCTTCCCTCCATTTCTCTAAACTTTCGTGAAGTACCAGTTTGATCCTCAGGAAAGATTCAAAGATCATGATGGGAGTAAGGGGGTCAGTGTGTCATTTTAGGACTGTAAAGTGCCTGAATTAGTGTTGCTATATAGGCACTGCACAACCGTCCCAGCAGGCAATTACAGATGTGAGAGTGAAGCATCGCCTTCCACTATTTCCATTGTTTGTAGGAGAAATTATGCTCCTAAATCAGATATCCAATTAGATACCTTGGCACTCTCTTATTTTTTCCTGTATCCTACTGTGTTCTTGAATGGGTTGGATAATCCCTCTGATCTTGGGTTTTGCCACTTACAAAATAAAAGCAATGCTGATTCATCTTTACAAAGTTTTTTGAGATCCAAAAATAAAAACTGAGTCTCAGATGAGCAAAAATGTCATTGCTGTATATCCTCTCATATTCAAATTTGTGAGTTTTATGGTTAGAGAGTACATCATAGTATTAATAACAAAACAGAAAACTCATTAATACCGTATTTTGTAGATATCGTATGTAATAACTGAAGATGGGGACGTGAATAAGAAGTTCTGTAGGTCTTTGATGAAGAGGTTTTTTTACATTTCAGTTCACAGAGGGAAAAGGGCCAGAGTTCTGTTATTGTAAAAATTTCTCTTTACTCCATCAATAAATCTGCCTCAGACTATAAAAATTGGTAGAAGTACAGCTGATTTAGTGCTGGCTGTACTGAATGGGAAACAGTCTTAGTAACCCTTGAAGCTTTGTGACAACACCCAGACCTGTTGGAGCCTGTATGTGAAAGTAATTTCAGTTGTTCTAGTGGTAGAGTATTTGAAGAAAATGTGCTGACTGAATAAGATATATTAAATGCATTTGAAAAATTGTTATTGATTTCTCAAGAACAAGTTGGCAAACGTTTGCGATCCATACCGGAACGGGACATTGTCATCTCCCAGGCCGGTATGGGTGTTGCAATTTGACTGAATTTCTGACCTGTCAAGAGAAGGAAAAATCTCTTGGTTGTAGTAGTGCCACCAATGAGAGAAGACAGAGGGCCATATATGAGAGCTTCCTTTTCAGCTTTGACAGTACTAGGGTTTCCCAATATCTCTGGCAATTTAGCTATTTAATTTGGAGCCATGCTCATACTTCCAGAAGCTGGAACATCTGGACCATTATACAGCCAATCAGTGAATTAATTGCAAAGTGTAGCGAACCATTTCTTCATGTTATTTTTCCTTCTCTGCTGTAGACCTCCAGCTAAGGAGGGAGCCAACGTTTGAGTCAAATCTCTGCTCTTTTGCTCTATTTTTTCTATAATTTCTTGGCTGTCACTCTGAAGGCTGCAGTTTGATCATGATTGTAGTGTAGATTTTTGATTCAGGGGCTCATCTGAGTTGCCAGGAATTCTTGTTGCATAGCATTTACTTTCCAAGATGGTCGAGATCCCCACCAATGCCCACTTCTCTTTAGATTTCAAATTCCTCAGTGCTCTCCAGAGCTGGTTAGGCAAGCAGCAGTGCTCCCTGTTGTCAAGAAAGAGCTTTTCCTCCTGTACCAGTTAAAACCTTTGACATTTTTTGTTGAGTTCTGCTGATGTCTTCATAGCAAGCAATTTAGGTTTTTGAAAAACAGTAAGAATAAGGACTTCTCACTTCTGCTTGGATATGAAACTATATCATAAGGCTGCATAGAGATGTGTTTATGTTGGACCAAGTAGAATTACTTATGTTCAAATATGTTCAAAATAGAGCAGCTGATGTTCAAATATGTACTTAATATTTTTAATAGCGCCCCGAGAAATGGACTGATGAGTATTTACCAACGGATTCACAACATCACCATTCCATATGAATCACCAAAAGGATTTCTGATTTTCTACTTCCTATTCTCCTTCACAGCCTGTTAGGTGGTATGTTTAGAAAGTAATTTCTTTATAAAAAGAAGAGGAGGAAGATGAAGGATAAATAACTAGGGCTGCTGAATAATTGCTCTAAAGTAATTGATACCCTGTGGTCTGCTGAATAGTTTGTAAACTTGTCCAATTAAAAAAATACCAAAACAAAACCTATGATTTTAAAACATAGCTGGACCTCTGATTTCAGGTCCTAAAAGCAAAAACTTAAAAATGAGTTTTCAATGATGGTAGGTTAAACAGAAGGCAAATATAAAACCTAATTTACTTATTTTTCATTATTATTCCCAATCTTTTTAAATATTTTATTTATTAGTATCTAGTTACTGCTTAATCTTCTGAAAATACTTCATTTTAGTTTAGTGTATTTAGGATAAATGAAGTCTCTATGATGATTGAAGAAGGTGGGCTTTTATTTTTTACAGGATCATGAATGAGAAACTAACTGATCTAGATACTGAAACATAACTTGTGGCATTTGTCAAACTTGTAAGAAGTGAAGGAATATTTTGGAAAATTGGTTTCACCTACTACAAAGACTCTTTCTTATTTTTTCTTTTAAAAATACTAATTGCATATCAGAGATCCTTTTATAGTGCTTGAAAGCTTCTATATGGCAATATTGAAATGCAACATGGGCTAAATCTGGTTCAGCAGACTTGGAAGCAAGACTTCTAAATTAGCCTCATATTGTCATTCATGTGTCATTGAGTGAGCTGCTTAACACATCTGTGTCTCAGTTTCTGTATCCGTAAACGTGCATGAAATGTCCACTTTACTGTTACGTCATAAGAATGAAGAACTGCAAAGTGGTTTCCCCAGAGGTGTGAGACATTACTGAAATGGGCATTATTGGATTTCTATCATCATTATTTTATTTGTATTACAGTATGTTGAGCCTCTAACTAAAGGTAGAACTCATTTGAACTGAAGGTTTCTCTGCTGCTTAGCTTACTTTCTAAATGGATAATGCAGACAAAAGGTAGAGGACAGAAAATATTTAATATTCATGCGCTGATAGTAAATTTAGACCAAATTCATCCAGACTGATTACTAAGTTAAACGAGTCTCTGTATTTATTATAAACTGTGGACTTTTAAAGGTTTAGATGTCCATCCTTCAGGAAAAACTGATCAGAGGATCTTTGAAGTATATGAATCTGGGCCAGATATTAATCATGGTGTTTGAGTGCTTGCATGAAAGTCCAGTGGTGAAAGTCCACATGCATGTTTGAAAAACTCCAGTTTTAATAGGTTCATAACTTTTAAGACTAGAGGGTTCATAGTAATTATTTAGTGTGACTTGCCATAATGCAGGCATAGAACTGCCCCTGAAGTCCTGTTGCTGTGAAAAGCCAAAATCAGGACTAGCGATGGCTAGAGTAGAGGATATATCTTTGTGGGATGTAGCCTGACTGGAAAAACTTACAGTGATAGCAGATGTACCAGAACCTTTTGTTAATTTGGTTTAGTGTTTGTCTCACTTATTAAACTGTGTGCCATAATTCTAGTTCAAATTGGTTTAATCTACGTGTACAGCCATGGCTGTCTGTATGGCTAAAAAATCCTCTGTTATATATGTTATATATTTTCTTTTCCATGTGCATACTGCTAGATTCTGATCTAGTATTTCCTTTTTTTTTTTCTTCAACAAATTTGATGGAGTAAGCCATTTGGCTGCCCCACTGCAGAATGTGTTTTCCATTATTTTAATCTTTCTCATGATTCTCTGTTAGCCTTTCATAATTGTAAAAGAATTCTGTGGAGAGGTAGTAGTACTTCTGCTGTCACCAAGTCGATTCTAGTGAAAACTTTCTCTATCGTACACTTTGCAAATGCTTCTCCTCCTATACTGCTGATGCATTTCTCATGTAAGTGCTGCAGCTTTTTTACATATCACTTATTAGTTATGTTAGAAGGAAGCAAATTCAATAATATGAGTCCATTATTTTGGGTCCTGGTTATGTTTGTTTTCCTGTAAGGTATATTTGATCCTGATTTAAATGTCTTTATTTTTATTTTCTGTTAAGTCCAAAAGAATGCAGGTAACTACATAATACCTGATGCTGCAAAGTCATAGTTTATTCTTCTTCACAGTACCTGGATTTTGGTTCTTGCATTAGAATTGTATAAAATAATTTTAAGCACTTTGAGCTTAAAATAGCTATAAAAGGCTATGAAAGTAACATGCTTCACAAACTGAAAAGTTTTCCACCAAGTGGAGAAAATTGTCAGAGAAACAACTAATTGATCTCTGCTCCTTTACAGCTGTGTAATGCTATGCATAACTAAAAGCTCCTGTTAAATTAATTAATGATTTCAATTATGAACTTTTCTCCAAAATGTTATGATTCGTATCAAGCTGATAATGCAGTGACCTGGGAGTGTGAAATCCGTGTTATGTAGAGAGTCGCCAGTTAATTGATTCACAAATTATTTAAAGTTTGTTGCACCCAAGGGAGTGCTCAGATCCATGACAGCTATTTCTTAAAGTGTGCAAACTCTCTTTTCTTTTTAAGATTGCCTTGTGCTAACAAGCATGATAAAATGGTTGCAAGCTGGATATTGGCAGTTTGTAGTGCGCCAGTTAATGTATTCAAAAGATTTCTCTAGGTTTTTTTCCTGTATCCAAGTAAATGTCTATATGGAAAAGAAACCTTACAGTATCAACAAGAAAAGATTAATGTCTTGTCCAGAAAAAAACTTTAGTCTATCTTTTTATACCAATTGCTTCTGTCATTTTGAATGTTTCTGTTAACTTTTCTTATCACCTCTAATCACATGTTTAGTTTCTGATAATTGTAGCGTAATTCTTGTTTCCTGTTAAGGGAAATACAAGACAGTGTTTCTGAAAAAGCTTCTGAGGGTTAAAATGATGGATATTTTCATACAATATTGTGGTAAGCAGCAGTTTCACAGTACAGATGAGTAGCAATTATGCCAACCTATGTTCCAGAATTTAATGTTATCAAATCCTGCATTTCACTGACTTTGTCATGCCTTTGTATGTACAGAAAGTTGAACAAGAAGTCATCTTACTTGCTATGGATGCATAGAGACAGGAGGGGATGTTCAGTGTAATTCTGTCTGATTTTAACATCTTAGTGCATGAATTTCACAACAATTAAAAATTGAAATGTACAAAGAATAATATAGAAGGAGGTATTAAAATAAGTTAAAGTAATGTTAATATTTTATAAACCTTGATTAAATTTTTATAGATGTTATTAAAGTGCAGTTGGGTTGACTTCAGTGTTGTATAAAATGACTGCTTTCACAAATCCTTCTGTGAGTGTGAGTTTTTACTGAAGGGGCGAAAGGATTTCATGTGGCTCCCTGGGTGTAAGGGTTAGGAGAGGTATGTCTCGCTCTGAAGTTTGTGTGATTGGAGTATTAGCAAGCAGTAATATTGTATTGATTTTTTTTTTTTTTTTTACTATCAAAACATTTGGGATTGCTTGAAAGTAGAAAATGATTTTAGATACTAGCAGTTAAATACTGTAGCAAATAAAATCATGGTGGTAACTGGTTATTCCCATCGTCTTTCTCACTCTTGGAATATTCTGCCTACCCAGAGATTTAGTTCTCTCAGTTACCAGTCACTTTTTCCTGGTTTTGTGTTTCTGTTAAAAATACTTGTATTAACTCTCCTGTTATTAAGACAAAACAAGACAATTACAAATAAAAGTGCATCTCATGTTATGAAGTTGTACATTGCTGCAGGGCCGTGAGAAGCTGCCTTGAAAGAGAGTGACTTTAAACTAATATCTGTATTGTAGAAAAAAATACCATTTCAAATACTAAGTGACTACTTCTGTTTCCTAAAATTAAGGAGCCTATAATCTCAGCACCATTAACAAGTGCTGTCATTCAGATACACAGTGTCTGGCTGATTTAAATAAAATGAAATGAAGATAGTTGTTTCTGGTCCCTTGGCTTCACTCATTGCCATAAACATATGCTCTGCGTCCCGCTTCTTTCCATCTTATTTATGACTTTAATTTGTTGTGTGGGCTGCGCTAGAAATTAAATTTAATACAATCCTCTAAGGGACCCTGTCATATAATAACATGGTAATTTCTGTGTATCCTTTTGAAAAATGAGGAAATTAATTCTTCCTGACATGTTCTAATTATTCCAGTGTGAATGGCAAATCCGTTTTTCCCAGCCCCTGAAGTGTTATAGGCACATGGCTGCTGTTCAAAGCTGAGGTGCTAATGCTGACCAGCAGTGCGTTTAATTTGAAACATGAGCAGACACCTTTCAACACACCTTTGTAATATTGGAGTACTTTACAGAAATTAATTCACTACTTATTTGGCAGCTTAGCCTGGGGGTTATGTTTTTTTATTCATCAATACTATAGCCATGTTAGCACAATGTTTCCTGTTTCCTCTAGTGCTCTGTGCCTGTGCTGCTAAACACAAATTCAGAAGGGTGCAATGGTTAGTTTTAATGTATATATTTCTAAAGTGGGCATGCGGGTACCCTAGCACTGATGATTCTGTGTTGCAGCATGTTCACAGTTTGGAGAGAGGTACTAGAAGGTCCTCAGTGTTGAGCTAATTACATACTGTGGTTAACACTTTCAACTGAAATTACAGGGAAGAACTTATTTGAACAAACTCCCTGTGAAAGAGCTCTTCCACTCAGATGCTGGCCTCTGTTGTGACAATCCCATGCCTGCTTCCGTTTCTACCATATTGTTGGTCTCTGACTGAAAACAGAATGTATATGCTGTAACTTTAATATTCCATAATATACTTGGCATAGGTAGAGTTCTGTCAAGAAGATGACAATGAATTATCAGTATAGGTGCTTAAACTCACATGGATGATTCTGGGCATTTATGACTTTTGATATATTGCCTTTGGGAATTTCTATTTTAGTATGTTCATTTTGGGCAGGACTGCCAAGTGAAGTCCTTCAAGAGTTCCAGCTTTGTAATACCCAGATGTTGTCTTTGTTAAGTGATCTTTCAGAATTCAGATGCATGGAAGTATAAAAGAAATTTTAACTATTCCAAGAAACAGAATTTGACAGAATAGTTTGCAGAGATGTTGTTGAAGAGCCGGAATGAAGAATTGTCTAAAGAAACTTGCTAACTGCCTAGCTATAGGGAGAAATGCGGTGAATTTTGTAGAGGTGTCAGTTAAGGCAGTAAGGACATGAAATCCATCAGGCTCAGACAAGGGAAAAGAGCTGAAACCTGAGTTTCTACCAGAAGAGGGGAATGGGTGGAAATAGTAGGTCTATGAAAGGTGAAAGGAAACGGTAGTTGCCTGAAATGGAGTGGAGAGCTGTGAGAAAAGGGCATCAGCTAAGACTGGAGAATATCATATATAGGTTGAAGGTCATTATGTATTTGAGTGAAGCAGTTGCAGTAGGTGAAAAGGACAGAAATTATATTCAAGAAAATCTTACAATATCAGAACAGAGACCAAAGGCAGAGTTACTGAGGAACCTTGCAAATATGGAGAAGATTAAGCTAACTGATTATCAAGTAATAGGAAACATACAGGAACAAAGAACTCTTATTTTATGACAAGGACACCAAATGCCAAAGTAAAAAATTAATCTTCTTTTTACACATGAGATTAACTTTTGCTAACAGGACAAGGAGTCAATGTCAGAACAATGATTAGAATTACTGGACTATACCTTAGTATGAAGGTCTTTATATAATGTCCTTTCTATAACAAATACTTAACTGAAGAATGTGTTCTTCTCACTCCAAGTAGTTATTTACACTGAAATCTCTGAATATAGAAGGAGAAGAAATAAATCTTATATATGACTTTCATAAAGAGAGATTTTAAGGCATAGTTGAAATTACCTTCTGCCCAATTCATAAGAGGTTTGAATTTCTTGAGGAGATCCTATTAGTGATATAGTGTCATAAATACTCGATGCATCCTTGCTCAATGCTTTGTTCAAGTAGTTTCAAAATGCAGTCTAAATAGTTTGACTACTGGATCTGGTTTTGATTTTAAAAAGAAATTTTGACATTAGGGTTTTCACTATAAAGGCTAAATTCTCCCTGTGGATCTGTGCAATAGAAGACAAAACTAATTCCAAAAGGCCGACAATCTTGTCAGTAACTCCAGTGATAAAATATGTAAGATGGTGGTCTGACTATCTGAATAGCAAAATGGAAGGAGGGTAGAGCTCCATCAAAAAAAGATGATGACATAAAACTTGGGTGTTGTTTCTGGGCACTCAGGACTCAGTCAAGTCTGCGACCCACTGAGGTATATCTTGTTACATAAAAATTAGTAGGTAAAGGGCAGAAAATGTAAGGCAACACAAACCATGAATATAGAAGCAGTACTCCTCAAAGGAGCGGTACTGATTCAGTGGAGCTAGTGCCACATGTATTGTGAGGGGCATTGGTTTAGTCCTCAAGGATGTTACCTCTGTATCATTTTTGTGTGCCTAAAGGAGCTGCAACATGAAGGTATCTTCTTTTTTCCAGAACCAGAGAGATCTCATGGATATGCAGAGATCTTGCAGTACCACCTAGATCTCTTATTTCCCCAGCCTGCCTGTGCATAGCTATTGCAAGCACAGCAGTGGAAGCTGTGGCCAGCTGTCTGAAGTCTTACAACATCTGTTGCTGTCTGAAAGCCCGGTTCAGATTGCAGTCTATACACCAGGATTAGCCACATTACTCATCATTCAGTGTACTCTCCTGTGTCACTCTCTGCATCTTCACCAAAACCTTCAAGGCTTTGTATACTAATGGTTCTGCAATGGTACGTTTACTGGTGACTAGAGAGTATGGTAAGAGGAATATTATAAACAAATTTATTTTTGTTTTTCTGCTGTATTCAGAGTGGTAATGTTCATAGTAGAACTTCAGAATAAAAAGCCTCGTTGTTCAGATAATATTTAGTGCCTTGGCTGCTATGCATTCATATCCATTGCAGTGTCATAGTGTTTTTCAGTCACATTTGTCTGGTAATTGCCTCAAGATGAAGATCATAGGATAATTAAGGTTGAAAGGGACCTCAAGAGGTCTGCAGTCCAACCTCCTGCTCACAGCAGGGTCAGCTGTGAGGTCTGACCAGGTTACTCAGGGCTTTATCCAGGTGGGTCTTGACAAACCTCCAAAGACAGAGACAGCACAACCTCCCTTGGCAGTCTGTCCCACTGCTTGACTCTCCTAATGGTGAAAAAGGTTTTCCTTATGTCCACTTTGAAGCTTTCCTGTTTCAACTTCACTCTTTACAGCAAAGCTTAGAAGAGCTACAACACTGGTTATTTAGGTGGTGATGTATGATAATTCTTTTACAAACTGGTTGCCTTAGTGACCAACCATATGCAGCAACTTCTCTGCAGTCCTTCCTGCCTTAGCTTTTTCCACTGATATCTCTAGGTATAACCTGGTCTAATCTCTCTCTTTTACTCTAAGATCTCTTTTCAGAGGGGAAACCCCTCAGCTTGAATTCTGCAGTAACCATTTTGGTTTCCACTTAAAGTGCATGCTGTTAAACGTAAGAAGACAAACATAAGTTCCAACAATGAACAACAGATGCTTAGCAACAAAACTTAGCTAGTGAGGGTAGTGCAGCTACAAGTTAGTGTCTGAAGGATGATTCTCTTCCTACGATGCTTCATGGTAAGGCTTCCAGTGTTAGATTACACAGAAAATAAGTGTTTGTGTCTGGTCTGGGCTCGTGACCTTTAGTTTTTGAGCCTCTTCTTCCTTTGTATTACTAAATGCCGATTTCATCATTTGTTAGGTTTTGTGGGTTTTGGGGTTTGGTTCCCCGCCTCCCCCACCCTGGGATTGGATTGCAAAGGAAAGATTTAATTAGAAACGGAACCTGTCATCCCAAAGGTCTCCAATTTGAACCCAGCCAAGTAAATAATAGCCTATATTTGTTACAGTTTGACAGTTAGGTTCTCTGTGTTATGTTAATTGATGGTTCAAATACACAAAGGTGTCCACAGGGCTAGGCCCATGGTTACTGGCACTACTTGATAGCTTTTTGGCAGCTTCAGGAATCTTATGAGGCTTGGAATGGAAATGGCACTTGATCTGTCTGCCCACTCCTGACAATCACTCCTTTTGGGTTGGGGTTGAAGCAGGTTTGTGGGGTAATGTGAAGAGGCCTGCATGGCCAGTGGAGTGTCTGTTCTGTGGATAAATGGAGCCTTTTCAGTTTCTGAGGCTGTCAACCTAGTATAAGCAATACATTCACCTGTGGGCAGAAAACAGAAAAGAAAGCAAGAATACCACATCTGTGTTGAAAGGTCTCTTGTTCATGAGAAGAAGGAAGCAATGTAGGAAATGGAAGAGGCAAGGTCTGAATGATTGTTTTTTCTGGGCTAGAAATGCAGTAACTTCTTTAGTGGATGAATGAAGTGTTTGTCACTTTTTCCCCCTAACTATCTTGAGTTCATTGTAGATATTTTCTGTGGCAAACTTTTTTTTTCTGTTTGTCCAAGAGACATCACTGACTGAATAGTCGATAAATCTTTTGCTCCTTCACCTATTCAAGCATAAGACTGAGACTATTAAATGAAAGAAAAGCAGATCACTAGCACAGATATTTTAGGACTATTGACAGTCTTCCTCTACTAGGTACTTGAGGAAAAAAATGCTCAAAGGTCTACTGATATTCTCTTAATAATTAATACTTTTGATGATATAGGTTTATAATTATGCTTTGTATAAATTGTAGAACTAAGATACCCAAAACGTTAGTACTGAGATGTCATAATTGAAACGTGTATTCTAAGACATAAGTATATACTCATCCCTTGCTTTTTTCCTCTTCATTCTTAAATTATGCTCCTTCCCCTTTATTCTACCACAGTCTATATTCCTCCTGTCTTTTTAATTGATTTGGTTCATTGTTAAATGGGTACAAAACATGAAAAGCAAGGGATTTATGAGCAAAATTGGACAAAAAAAATCCAAATAGCCCTTTCAACATTTCAAGCAGAAGTCTGAATTTGTGATTTAAAAAAAAAAAAAAAAAAAAAGTCTTACAAATTGTAACACTGTTTTAAATCCTAAATCTGCTTTTACTCCTAAATCCATCCTTACATTATATTGGCAGATATTGCAAGTAGTGAAACTAAAATGTAGAAGAAATTAAACAGAAAATTATTTGGCTTTTCGGACAGCATCGAGAAAAATTTTTAAGCAGCTATCACTTTTCCTATCACTTCAGTCATTGCAGCTTTTTTAAAAAATATTATTTAAAGTAATACTGGCATTTCATTCTGTGAAAAAATATTCATGTTTTGCACATTTTCAGTATAAAAGTGTCTTACATACAAAGTTACTGAAAATCAGATGGAAGTAGAAACGTTATTTGCTACTTGACAAGCTGCGGTTTCTCTTGCAGCGCGACAGAACTGGCTACACTTGCATTTATGATGTATTTGTCTTGCTAACTTTGGTCTTCATTGTGAGAGCTCCAATTCCGTAATTTCCCTGGCCCCTCTGATGGCCAGTCTGACACTTCTTTTAACAGGCTTCTGCTGCAGCCGATGGAACTTTGTATCATGCGGTCCCTGACTCTGGCCACCCAAGTGTCCTATCTCACCACGTGGGTTCCAAACTCACCTGCCACTAAATTTATACTGCTTTTGCATTGTTCTCTCTTGGTCACTGAGCCATGCTCTGCCCTGAGTCTGAATGGGCATGGCCTTTTCCTTAATTCTGTATCACAATGCTATGTTATTTTTCTGCCTTATTTTAGCAAAGGATTTGTGCCACTGGCAACCCCTACATTACTGATGATTGAATGTGCTGAAGACATTCTCAAAATCTATGAAATTATGCAGTAGAAATATGAGCTGTAGAATACGTTACTTTTGGATCATATTTATTTGCTGAATGGATAGTGCAGAAGTGACTTCACATTTTGCATTTGTTCATTTAAAAAAGTACTCCCTCTGCAAATAATAACTAAATAGACATATGGAGTTCATTTAGTTACTGTACCAAGAGGTGTAAAGTGGGCAGAATGGATGTAAAAGTGTTAGGCAAGGATTCATAATATTATGGCAAACCCCTATGCATAGTAATCTTCCACATACCTTGTTCTTAGTGAAGAACCGTTTCCTCCATTTCTTAAAGAACTTTATCTTGCCAAAATCGTATAGGGTACTGAAATTATGCTAACAGAAATGATTGTCCGAATGCATTGGACTAATGCTTAAGGTTATTAATTTTTATTGTTAATGATAAAATAAATATATAAACTGTTAGAATAGCAGGAGAAATTCAGGGAAATTCATCTTGGTCTTAAGCCAAGCTAGGACTGGATAAGTGTTTCGGGTGGAGCTGGGGAAGGCCTTGCACTGTGACTTTCTTGGTCTATGCCTGGCTCAGTTTGCTCTTTGTCGGTTGAGGAACACGTCCCAAACGGAAGGGGAACGTCAGGGAGAAAACTGTCTGTGGCTCTTCCTTCCTTAACCTGCTACAGCCCAAGTGCCCTTTCTGCCTGTCAGCTATGTATGGGAATATAGTGTTGGTCAGTACGGGAGAGAAGTGGTGCCAATCCCATGAGTTAGAGCCTGAAACCACATTTTAAATCACTAATCTACAGAAAATTGGATGCTTTTTAAAACTGAGAAATGTATAGCAGTACTTTTGATAAACATTACAAAATTGTGGCCATTTTACATTTGTGCGCACAGACACACACACGCACCTGAGTATGCGCCTTGAACCATTTGTGACCCCTTTGAAAATGTCTAAGTAATAGCAATACCATGGTAAAAGAAGTTGCTTAAATGGACAAACAGTAGGATACGAGAATGTGTATGGGACATATCTGTAGTATATCTGCTCACACAGATATGGGAGCATGAATTAAACAGCATGTACATAAAAGAAATAGCAACTCTAGGGAGAGTATATGTGACACTGCTGCAGTATTTGTTTAGCTACGGAAATGTCTGTATTTAAATTGGCAGAAATTGCATTGAAATCTCTTAAACAAGTAACCTAGTCAAGAGCAATAATCTAAAAGCAAGTAGGAGGACTGTAAAATAGCATGATTGTTTAGTTAACGTAGTTTTTAGTATAAATAGAGTTTCAAGTCAGCATGACTTTAATGCTGACCCTCCCAGTACATAAAAAAAAAAATTAATGCTTGAAACTAACAGCATGTTAGCAGCTAATTCGTGCATTATTTCAGTATCATTCATAAATTACTTTTGAATCCATTGACTTAAGAAAAAGAAAATCCCACAAATCCTACTTTTGGTCAAAGCATAAGACCGCAATTAACTTGGCATGTGCTTTTGAATTGAGAACACAGAGTACTGAGCTTTCTTAAAAAGCTTTTTAAAATGTTGGGGCAATACTTTCATAGAGCCTTATTGACTGAGCAGAGTTTTAAGATTTGTCACATATGAAGTGATGTTAATTAAATATTGTTACTTCTTTCTGTCAATCAAGTAAGGTTAAGCTTTTTTTGTTACTTGAACAAAAAGGGAAGTGAAACAGGTGAAAATATATAAAACAGCTGTGAGGAAAACAGGAGGAATAACATAGTAGGAATTTAATTAGTTGGAATTTATGGGGGATGCAGAAGGTTTAGGTGCTAATTCCAAAGCATTGCATTTTTTGCAGTCCTAATACCATTTGAATATTTTTTGGACTTTTTGGCAATATATCATTTACCTAATGAATGTAGAAAATAAATGTAGTGGCAGAAGGCCAGTTTTTGATATATGCCTGTGGTTTATTTAAAGTCATATTTGCAAACTGATGTTTAATATGGCTGTCACTGAAACCTTCTTTTTATTAAACCAAAATGTCGTTAATCAGCATCCCATTTAATGCTGCTTCAGCTCTTTTGGATGCTATAGGCATATTTTTAAGACAAAATGAGTTGTTGTTTGTATTGGGTATTCAAGTATTGCTGATAATGTCTCCTCAAACCATGAATTTTAAAATTATGCATGTTTATATCCTTTTATTTCTATTAATGTGCATAAGCCTGTTGGCGTATCATATGTGCAAGGACATCTTCAGGACAAGGTTTTCTAGAACATTCCTTTTTGGAAGAAATGAAAATTGGAGTATAATTACATGACTTGAAATGCTGGTACTTAAAATCCACCACCAAACATCATATGGTCTTCTATATAGCTATTACAATTGACAATTCTCTGGATGAAACCAAGAAGCAGCTATGGACATCTATAACAATAGCTAAGCTGTATTGTTACATCAATGCATGAAGCTTGGACAGTGTACTATTGCAAAAGGGCTATATTAATACTGTTGGTATTGAAACCTTTGAAGGCATAAAAAGCACCCAGGAAGAAACACAGGGCTTTGTTTTACCATTTCTTCTTGTTCTCTGCTTAATGGGGGAAAAAATTGTGTGTGAATAGAATTAAACTCGTGTTGGGACTTCTGCTTCTAAACTTTTGTTTCCCAGCCCTTCATGTTTTACTGTGGATCTTTGGAAACAGTGTGACCCGTTGATGATATAAAGCCATGAAAGGCTGCTTCAGAATTTTCAGTGCTTTTGAAATTGTGTAGGTACTGAGGTAATATTTCATGGAATGAATCTCTTCTGTACCTACACTTTGGAAAATTCATAAGTCTGTAGCAAAATGATGTCTGCACTTAGTTTTTTCACTTCATCCTGGATAACTGAGGAAATACAGGAGCTTTGATGCCCTAGAATGATTTTTGCTTTATGATGTTCTTTGTTTAATTAAATAAATACCAGTTATTTTTAAAAAACCACATGTAAATTCCCCCAATTTTAAGATTACCTGAATTAAAGCAACTTAATTTGCATTGGAAATGTCATGTTTTAAATACCCTGTATGTTTTTTATTGTTTGGGAATATTTTTTTTCTAGTACAGTATTTAGGTTTTCTTTTACAATTTTCCCCTCCTTGAGATAATTCAAAACTTGACTGAACAAGTACCTGAGGAACGTGAGCTGCTGTGAGCTAGAGACAGGAGTTGATGACCTCAGGAGGTCCCTTCCAACCTATATGATTCTGTGGGGCTTCCCCACCTTGACCAACGTCTGTAGGCTGAATTAAAGAGCCAGGCTTTTAAAGTGAAGAGCTCTGATGGACAGGGTAGAAAAGGACACATAGTATGTATGGAGCACTTATACTTTACTTTGAATAAGGAAAAAAAGCATTTTGCTTATAATCAGCTTTTTGTTTATAGTGAGCTTCATGTTCTGGATGTTGCACACTCAGATAAAATTATGAAATATTCTAGTTTCTCTGAATTTTTGAACAAGGATTTCTGCATGTCCCCTTTGGATTGGGAAATGAAAACAGTGTTAAGTGCAGCATCTCTAACACTTAAATAACGTGGGAGAGCATAAAGCTACGCAAACCTGAAGCAGTTTTGTTTAATAGTACAAGATAGTGCCAATTAACAAATTAATCGATTTGCCCTGCATTAGCTATTAGTTTTGATACTGGCTGGTAAATAACATATTATGCATCTTTGAAAAAGCCTGTTATACTTTGATCCGCAAATATTTTATTAACAGAGGCTATAAACCACAATCAGTGGCTCAGTTGTGGGTGGTTTTTTCATGCTTATTTTGATGATATAGCAGTATGTTGGGATGACATACTGTAGTGAGTGAGGATAAATATGTGTTGCCAAGGTCTAAATGGCAGCAATATGGAAGTAATTCAGCAGTCAGTTTCACTCAAAGTTTGAAATCTGTGCTGTATTAGAGGTATGCATAGAAGCTGTGTTAATTGCTAGCTTGTTTTCCATATGGTTCTGTTTTAATGGAGCACATTTGTTGCAGATGGTTGGAAAGTGGGTTAGACAGTGTCTAAACTGGCTATGACTAATTCATACAGTGATCATACTATACTTTAATGTTTAACAGTTGTCTTTGTAAACTTCTTTCATTCACAGTTCATTTGCCATTGAAATGTGGTCCAAGATAACTGAAAAGTATTCTTCTTTATTTAAACTTGGCCTTAGAGAAGAGCAAGAGCATAGGGTTTGTAGTCATCTTTTCCCTGATTCAACTTCAAAACCACACCCCAAATTGGTTTCTTCAGATGGGTTATCTCCATCATTATTATGGTTTGCTTGAGCGTATTTAGCTGAGGTAATGGACTCTAAGAACAGCCACTTGAAGAACTGAAGTGACCTTAACAAATGCTAAAACTGGCTTTGTTCACACCACAGTGCTTTCACCTCTTCCTTGGTTTGCAACTGACTATAGCCATTTTGGATACTAATAACCATTTCTTTGCAAGTTTTAATATTGCTGACTCAGACTCGGGGACACTAAATACTTGCATTATGTTGAGGTGAAACTGAAGGTACAAATGCAGCAACATTTTGTTGTAGATTAATTTAGTGATGACATGCATGACAATAAAATTTCATCTGTTAGCCTGGTGTTTTAACAGTTCATCTATGAATTAATCCTAAATCCACAGAGGAAATTAAAATGTAGAAGATTGTCCAGTACTGATGTAGTTGGTTCTTATAACAGTTTATTTGGGTCTCTTGTGACAAAGCTTGTATGACTGACTTTCTCTTTGCTGAAGACTACAGTGAATGTCATAGTCAAACGCCAGCTGATGGTTCTTAGTAAAGTAAAAAAGAGCGATACGGTTCAGTGGGTTTTGCTACCATTTTTACTGTTGTTTTCTCACATTGTCACTAAAATATTCTCTTTGTTTTCTGAATGGGACATCTGCTGACTGGCCTAGCTTTCTTTACCTGATTGTGTGAAAAGTCTTGGTTAAATCTGTTAGGCCTTGGAGGCCCAGTAACCTGCTAAGTGCTATAGAGCCTGAAAGACATTATGTCCTTGGACTAACTTGTCTCTTCTACTTACAGCTGCATGTGATAGATAAAACAAACTTACATATAAAAGACTGGGGTAAATGTAATTCTAATACACATCTGGACATATGAATGAATAGTTGCATTTTTCTTATCCTAGAATGTATAAAAATCCATATGGAATAAGGTGTATTCTGTAGTAAGGAAGAAAAATAAAACAGGACAATTTTAAAAGAAAGCCTTTTTCTCTGGCTATATCACAATCATGCTCAATGGGAATTGATAATATGTTTGAAGTGATAGAGAATTTGCTTATTATGGCTAACAATGTAGAATAATGCAGACCATTTGGCAGTTAGCACTAAGATGTCTAAACTACAGCTTTCAGGCAATAATACTATAACTTGAAGATTTACCTAATTTATAATTTTTCTCAAAGCTTTCTCCTGCTCTAAACCGCTGTTTGGCATGGCACTTTGTGCTAACCGAAGTTTGGTTTGAAACACGTTTACATTTGATTGGTGTTTTCAGATTTTGATAGCTGCTAGTTCCTCTCTACAGAAGTAACCTTTTAAAATGTCAGTTTTAATGTACAAATTTTATGAGAATAAAAAGACTTTTTAAAATACTAATTTTAGACTCCTCCGCTGAGCTTGTAGTCAGCTACTGTTGTCTCAGGCTGAGTCCTGGAAAATTAAGTCAGTGCTCACTATGATAAAATGTGTACTCTGGACTTCATGAGGAGAAAAAAACACTTTCCTTTTAAACTCTTTTTCTGTAACTGTTGCACAACTACCAAGGTAATCTTCTGCCCTTTTACTTGTTGATATTTACCCTCCTTCCTTCCTTCTCTCTATCTGTCCTTCTGTCTGTCTGTGTCTAACGTGCGCTGGATTTCCTGCAAGAGAGAATTCCTCTCCTCTTAGGCGATAGTCCTCCCTGAGAGGATTAATGTCAGGTACATCTGATTTAATCTTGTGCTCTGTAACAGAAAAACCTTACAAATTAGGAGTACAGTTTATCAAATATTTCATGTAAAACATGGTTTAAAGAGTTTTTCCCTCTAAAGGTGACCCAATACTAAATTGCTGCTAAAAGATCTGATAATTTTCTGTAACCTTAATTGCTGCAGCTTTTCCTGCAATTTGTCATATTGTCTAGGTTGCTGTGTCATATACTCCATTACAGAGGTGACACTGAAATTCAAAAGGAATGGAAGCTTAGGCTTCCCCCCCCCCAGATGTCCCTTGTTCTAAATCAGAAAAGCAGCACTTGTTTTGGCTTCAGGAAGCTGTATGTTCAAGCTCACAGCTGGAGGTATGGTGCTGCAGTGTTGGTCACCAGTGATGGGAAAGGAAGAGTATAATGAATTAAAAAAACCAGCAAAAACAACACCACATAAAAAACCCTTGGGATTAAAGGCAAGCACTTTATTCTTTTCTCTTTCAAAGCTCCTGTATAAATTGTGCACACAGATGAAAGAATTACAGAAGGGAATATGTTCAGATTTTAAATATCAACAAGATATATTTGGTTGTGATATTGCCTCATATGGAAGTAGACAGATTTTCTTTATCATCTTCCAGTTATGATTCCTCAAATTGTGTCTTTTTGGTCATGATTCTTTTCAAAGAAGTAGCAGAGCTAAGCTTTTTCATTTAATTGTAGTAAAATGTTGCCCTAAAGTGGAATAAAAAATTATTTTTTTTCCTAGTTCATATAGAAAAACATATAAATGTAATAATATTTTAACTATAGTTTGTATAGATCTCTCCCATTTAAACACTATGCAAATCTTTCATACTGCAGGGCAAATAACTGTGAGACTATAATGTGCGGTGTAGCAAGCATACACCATAAATTTGATAATCATACTTGTGAGTTCTTCATATTTCATACAAAGAATTGGGAAGAATAAAAATAGAGGGAAAACAGCACACAATGGAATTATGAATATCAATGTGTAAAAGAAATAAGGAAAGATTACCTTGATCTTCTGCACTTGCCTGTGCTAAAACTATTATGCTGAATGCAGATCGGATGCTGTGAGTTATAGTGGAATGTGGGAATATTATGGAATCAGAATTCCTTTCAGAGGTACACCACTACTTTTGAAGTCCTATTATTTCCCCATGTGTTCTGCCTGATGAAATAAGGAAAGGACCCTTTTAACTGAGGCAAGAGGAGACTTCACTGCTCAGCTTGTACGTGTTTCACTGTACACTGATGGGCCACTGTTTAGAGAAACATGGGTGGGAGGCTATTTCAAAAGAAAATGAAAAAACCATTTGTTTAACTGCATGGCAACACAAATATTTTACCAAGTGAGGGCTGACTATGCATTTCATTATGACAAAAGGTGCAGGCTTAAGTGGGGGGGAAGCGCAAACCACTATCTCTCTAGCATTTAAGATAATCACGCTATATGTGATTATTATAAACCTCTATATGAATTTATGTATTTAACTCTTTCATTTTTTTGCATCCCTTTTCTAATCTCAAGTAGTCTGTCAGAAGGAAGTGCTCGCAAATGTTTCCTCTCAAATGCAGATGCTAGGCAGAAGCTCCCAGGGTTATGTAGAGCGTCCCTGAGCTCTCCCAAGCTGTTGCCTCTCTCATTCTGCTCCCTCCTCTCTTACTGCAGCATCTGTTCCCTGAGGCCACTCACCTGCAGCACCTGCTCTGTCCTGCACCTTGTGGTGTCCCCTTTCAGGTACAAGAGCTGAGACATGGCTACTAATTTCCATCTGCTCTAACTGGTGGGCTTTGAAGAAAAGACTGAGAACATAACCTAGCGATTTTGCTTAAATGTAACTGTACATGTAGGTATAGATACCTATGCATACACAAATATATATTTGTGCATACATGTAAAAGGTTATATATATATTTGAAAAGTCAGGAAAACTGTGTTTTCAAAACACATTTGGGATAATTGTATTTTTCACAAATGTTGAAGAAACCAGGTAGTTATACAGCTTTTCTGTGATTACTAGCAAGACTTTTATAACCATGCTAAGTTAGCTTGGTGGAACACTGAATTAATTACAATAATTAAAAAATTTAGCAGGTTCAACTTATTTGTGTTACTGTGCTTACTAAACTGCTTAAGTTTTCACCAGTGTGACAGAGTTTCCAGCTGTGTCAGCAGTGAAAATTTGGTAAAGATTTAGATACACCCCAAAATGTTAATATATACCGAAAATGACATATTTTCAAAATCTATTACTCTAAGCTCTTTGAGAGTGAACTATAAATGAGTCTCTATACTGTAGTTAGGAGTATCTTCTTTCTAATAGGTTATATATTTTAATTCCACTCTTTAGAAATGAAAGATTTAAAATCCTGATAATTATATGGGCAGAAGAAATGAGTACCCAAAGACTGGGTGGTGCATGTCATTAAACTGTGAAGGTATACCTTTGGAGGGATGTTTAATGTGGGGCTTGAAGAATTGTAGTGAAAGTGCCTGCTTGCAGCACCTTTCAGGTCTGAAACACTGTGTGGCACAGCTCCAGAAAGATTTGTCATCCTGAAAGCTATTGCAGCTGGAGCTGGATTTTAGTCTGGACCTAGGAAAGATATGTACAGGATACAGCATGTAAACAAAGCACACTCACTGTCCTGGGTTCATTAATTTGCGTGCTCTGATCCACAATGCAGTAGTATGACTGGCTGACTGGGTATTGAAGGCTCCAATATTAAAGAAAGAAAAAAAAAAAAAAAGCAACCAACCAAATCAAAAACCAACCAAAACCTCCCAGACCTGTATATTCATTTGAATGGTTTTGGTTTGTTTTTAAGTGATACCTGTTTCAGACTGCTTAGAGATTCAGTTTCCCTCATTCCCTCTTTTTATCAGCAGATCTCAAAGCAGTTTAGAAAGGTGATTTATAAAGGTTTTGTTTCTCCTGTTTAACACATGGGTAAACCAAGGCATAAAAAGGTAATTAGCATGCCAGGTACTGAGTCAAAAATATGCCTTACTCTTCTGTGTGCCCTCTTGATTAGGCAATACTGATTGGGAAATTTTGACCAGTGGGAAAATTTTAAGTTGAATGCTGAAAGGTGCTGAGTGGAAGGTAATGAAGTTCACCTCGTGGCTATCTTTTGTGTCTGACACTGTGATTATATATGCATGATGCCTTCCTGTGTATGAGATATTTCATGTTGGGTTCACCAGCAAACTGAAATGCCTTAACAGTTACTTTTGGCCTGGTTTCTCTTGAAACCCTGCATGTGATTCTGAACTGAGATGCAAGCCAAACTGCAGACAGATATTTTTCTTTTCACTTAATTGGGGTGCAATTTTAATGCAATTTGTGCAGGCTGCTTTTGCATGCTAGAAAGCAAAAATATGTTTTTGAAATGCTCATTGAGTATATTTGGTGCCCTTGAAAGTATATAGGTAGCTTTTCTATTACATATAATATGAAATAGTTTATCAGCTTAATTTCTGACACTCACTATAAAATCAGTGATGAATTGCGTAGATCAGTATTCTCGTGCAGAAGACAGTTTGGAGTATAATAGCTCTATTATTTATTGACATCAAGTGATAATAGCCACAAGAGTGGAGCTGACTTCTTGTGTGATTTTTTTTTTTGTTCCATCATTTATCTAGTTATCTTCAGGACTAAAAAAAAAATAGCAGATATGAAAATATGAAGACTGAAATTGCAAAAAGAGTTTAAGATGTCAGATCAAAAGTTCAATAGTATGTTCATAGGGGCAACAGTTCCAAAACCAAATAAGAAAATGATAAGGGATTTCAACAATATTTTGTACGTTGCATCACAGATCAGGTGGGAATGAAGTTTTGGAATGAGCTGGGATATCTAGGCTTGCAAGATGATTTAGGTAGTAATAAGAATTTCTAGTAGTGATTGTGGTAATCTGATAAGTGACTTGAATTCAAATATGAAGTTGCTTGATCCTGTAGTTTCTAGGGCTGAAAAAGAGCTATTTTGTATGCCCAAATACAGTCTTTTGGAAACCCAAAGAGCAGACAGCTCTGCCTTCTCTCATCTTACAGATATATGAAGCTGTGCATACAGTGATACCCATATGGACTGACCAGGTGGAATAGGATGCAGAGAACCTGTAGAGAAGGATACATGGAAAAAGCTGAGATAGGTTGTACATAATGAGATAAACACAAAAAGCTGTTATCAGTGCTCAGAGATAAGAACTATTCTCGTTTCAAAGTATATGAAGATAGAGAAATTTGATGTTCTGTATAATCAGTGCTAGTGGTTGGGGGCACAAGCTGGTACTGTGAAGAACAGGATTGGGTTCCACTGTATGCCTGTTATATGGGTTCCATTATGTATATATAGATCCATATTATACAGGCTCAATTTTTTTTTTGTATATATATAAAAACACTTACTAATCTGTGGGACTACATTAGCAACAAAAAACCCCCCACAACAAAACAGATTTAGAAGGAACAGACTTCCCTTTTCCTCATGTCTTTGGGTCAAATATGCTTACACTGTTATGCATGAAATCTCAATGACTTGATGATTTTTTTTCCTGGAAGTAAGTTTTGTTCTGCTGTGCTTTAGTGTAGAGCATATTGTGAATTTTGCTTGAGTGTGTGAAAGTGATGTTCAAAGAAATGAGAAAGTAGATTCTCTTTTCTGCTCTATGCACCACTAGAGTTTCTGGGATCAGCATGGCAGAGCTGTATTACTCAGAGATGTACTTTAATGGGCCCAGTTGAACTCATAATGTATCAAAGCCTGATCAGTGTCTTATTCTGCACCAAACCAGCATGATTACTGAGTATTTGACTGCTGTACTAGTGTTTCTACCATACCATGCCACTAGCTGCTGCTGTGCCAGCCTGACTCTTGTCAGACCCTAACATTGAAGTTTTAGATTACTGGATTACTATTGGTCTTTTACATATATTTCTATGTGCTACATGGATATTCAGCAAAAACCACAGGACAGAAAGTACTGATTGTTCTAATGCTGACTGTATACAGACTGTACCTGGACAGCTCTCTAGCTGGTAAATGTGAAATGATGCAGATAATTTGCTGTCTAAGCAGCTCTGATCTTAAAGCATGAATTCACATTCTATGTAGGATACTAATGCAGATTTTATTGTTCACTAAAAAAGCATTGGCGTATTTCGTATATTCTAAGGGACAAATAGAACTTTTGGGAAATGGTGTATTTGCATTGTGCATATCAATACAGTAGCTGTTGCAAGATGCCTTTAAAATACACTGTTAGGATGAATTCTACAAACATAGTATGTACACAGCCACAAAGGAAAATAATAGTAATTTCCTGGCTATGAGTTTTGAAAGATAGAGCCACCTATCACTGTGCATGAAGTCTGTTTTTTATTAGATGTTAGCATATTTTGTATAAATAAACTTAGCGGTGTGTTTTCTGTCTCACAGAGGTGGTCTTATTCAGGAAAAAATAACAGCTAAGAGGCAGCCAAGGAACACCAGTGGATGATACATGTGTCTGTGAAAACAGGTTCTCATATCTTAAGATGTGATTATCTTGGCAGAACAGAAGTTAAGTTTAAATAAATAAATAAATGGTGGTACCAGCTGACAACAGTGATGTCTCAAAGTTGTAGAAGACTACTGTGAATTTCAGCATATTTTTAACCAGATAGAATGCTACTACATAGTTAATGTTATTAACATTTTGTTTACCAGAATTTATTTGCCACATTGTAAGCAGCTCAGTTGTTTGTGTGTTAAGCAAATTGAAATTACTGTCTTTGCAAATAAGTGTATTTTCCCTTTTTACATAGGCCATTTCAGTGATTTGCAAATACTTGTGTTAATATTTTCAAGGGCAAGTTGTTAAATTTTTTTCAGGATCAGGACTATGTTCTGAGGGAGTGTAGTAGCAAAAACGTGGTGGAATCTGGCCTGTACTGTGTAAAATAGAGACAGGCAATACAGAGTGTTGACAGGTGGGATTCAGATGAAACCACACCCATGGTCCTTTATATGTTAGAATTTGCTTAACCTGGCTGTTTTGTAATTTATCTGGAGAGGAACTGAATTGTACTTTCCACTGAGTAGTGGTTTTGGGAGCACTGGGATTTGGAATCACACAGTACCTTGTTTCTGGACTAATGAACTTTTAAGTAAAACATAATGTGATAACAGATAAAGAATGATTGAAAATACCCTTTGCAGTCTTTTTTGCCCTTTACTGGTCAATTAGGAATCACTTGAAAGGTGAGAGACTTCTGCGAATGAACAGAAATCAAGTCTAGCACAGCTTCTCAACATTTCATCCAACTTCCTACTACTGTGACCTCAGAAGAACGCTGTCACGCTATGCTGGTATGTTTGGAGGGGCTTGGACTGGGATCTTTATGGCAAAGATGTAAAGTTACAGAGAACGCATTTTTTTTCTTAACTGTTGGTAAAAAAAACAGGTTAAGTGGCATTAATCTTGAATGCCCAGCAAATTATTTGGAGTTTTCATGAAGGTATTCTTTGTGGTGCTGAACGGCAGCCTCTGCTGCTGTTGTTTGGATCCAACGTTGGCACTGTCAGCAAGGTTTTGCTTCTTCACTGGTATCAGGTGGTGTGCATCTGGGTATTGCGTGACATTTCAGCTTGCCAGAGATGTGGGCTCTGTGACTGGAGAAGGATTGGGTCTGTGTACGGTTCAGGTGGTCAGAAGACTAATGAATATTTTTACAGCTACGATTTCAAAAAAGGAAGTCACCTATGATAAATTTTGTCACTGGGAGATGAGAGTTCGTTTGAAATTTTGTGTGAAGTGAGTAAGTTTGCTAAAACTCAAGTATTCAAGAAACCAGAGCTTCAAGTACCATGAGGTCTAAGAAAACGTTTTCTAGCTGGTTTGAGTCTTTGAAGTTGCATTATCATACTTTCTCCTGTAGCATATTTTATGAAAATATCGCAAGATTTGTGGAAAAATTTTGAGATTTGGCAGCTCTAGCTTAATTTTGTGTGTTCTGTGAACTTGTTACAATGAACGGTGAACTGCGAAAGGACAAATATATACCTATATTTGGGGTCCTTTAATGCATTATTGACTTTTTGTGAACTAAGCACAGAAGCAGAATTTATCACAGCAAGTTGGGGCTGGTTCTTTTGAGATTTACAGAAGTGTAGTTTAGTTGCTGTCTGAGGTGGTAAGAATTTTCCATTCCATGCTTTTCTCTGTGCCTGGTCCAAGTATCACCTGGCCCATGGTTGGTTTCAAATGTTTTCCTCTTTCCCTACAGTGTCTGAGTGGGCACAGACTTCTTTCCAGTTAACATACAACAATCTCTTGTGCTGACTACTGAACTCTGATCTTTGGCTGGATGCACGGCTGTTTCTTTAAGCACATGTGGTGCAGAATAGACCTGGAGTTGGGTAATTCATAAGACCTGGGCACTATTATTATTACTATTATTATTATTACTACTACTACTACTACTATTACTGTTACTACTACTTGAAAGGGTCTGTATTATTTTGCACAGCAGTGTGGTCACCTGGCAGCAGGTCATTAGCATTTTAGGTTTCTTTCCTTCACAACAATGCACAACATGCTAATTGGAGGGTTTTGAAAGCTAAGCAACCTGTTTTAAAATCAGACATTTTAATTTGCAGCTTTAATGGCTGTATTATAATAACTGGCTTGGCTCGGGGGAGAGGGGGGAGAGAAGCACTTCTCATGTTCCAGTAGCAAGGCCCAATATAACAGAGGCTGACAAAATTAAAAACCTCATAATGTGACCTTTGCCTGGGATAAAAGGCTGTTTCATAACAATTTCCTTTTGTTCTTTGTTTAAGCCATTACTCCAAAAGGAGCCTCCGATTAATCTAAGTAAATGCATCATTACAGACCTAATCCATGTCCTTCTGTCAGTGTCTGTTTTAATTAAATAAGAAACACTAGCAGAAAGATATCATGCACAAAGCTGTGATTGGAGAAAGAGGGTTGTCTGATCAGGGCAGGATTAAAAAAGGCTTTACTGTTTTGTCCTTTTGCTCTAGATGCCATAATGTAGGTTAAAGGAAGAAAACTTGCCTAATAGTTTAGCACATTGCTCCCCATTACAGTATTAAAATAACCAGATTTACCAATGAAACTGTCCCAGACATCCAATTAATTATATACAGAACATTCACAGACAAATGGTACAGCAACTTCGTTTGAGTAATTTGACACATTGATATGTTTGGGACTGTATAGACTGTTGGCCAGAAAGTGTATTCAAGTGCAGTTTTTTCTATTAAATAAAACATTGAGTAAAATTATTGATGAATTTAGGTTCTTTCTTTCTTTTAGTACTTGTGGCTTACAAATTGTAAACATGATCTATTTTAACCCTCCGATTTTTTAAAAAATTATTTTTCATTTCTCAAAAAATTAAGATAATTATTTTAAAGTGATGAATTAATAAATGTCGTAACATCTAGCTGGTTAATATTGCTAAAGCAATACATATGTGAGAGACTCTTCCTCAAGGTAGTGTTTCAAGATCCCTGTGGTGAGAGTTTTCTCCCATATCCAGGCCATTATTTGATGTAATGAAAAGAGAAAGTGTGCAACACAGAGATTGTTAATTAATTTAGCCTAACAAGATGAAGATAAATGAAGCAAAGCACAGACTGAATGAAGCAATAGGTCTTATTTACAATTTAATACTTCTTTATAGTAGGCATTTTTCAATTTACAACAGAAAAGACCCTGACTTTAAAGAAAATGTGTTCTGTGAGTACATGCAAGACAACTTTATATTACGTGAGCAGTTCTAAGGACTGCTGGAAATGCCTTTTGGGTTAACCTTTAACTTTAAGTTTTCTTCCCCTTTTTTCCCTCCTTGCATTTTTTTTCTCATTTTGATTTAGAATATGTTGATAAGAATAAGAAAAAATTAAAACCTAAACTTTTCCCATTGAAATAAACAGCAAAGTACCAATGGGTACAATTGCAAGTTCAAATTCTGTTGTTTCTGAATTTTTTGTTTATATTAATCTGAAATCATAGCCTATTTTTGAGCACTTTGTATTTAGAAAGATGCATTAAGAGAGGTAACTATAAAAAAATACAGTAAAATGTGACTTTAATCTCTGTTCCAAAGTGTAAATTTGTAATTGCTTATGTTTTCAACTATTCCATTGCAATGAAAGCTGAGAGGAATCCAGGATAGCATTATTTAACAATGATTTGATGTAATAAATCTATGATTTTTGATTTGGGAGAAGTTTTTCTTTTTCTCAAGATCACACTTATAGTAAATGTTTTGTGAAAAGCTGTAGAATTTCTTATCAGTTAAAAATAATGCTTAAAAGACATTCCAGAGGTTTTAGATATCTCTTCCTCCCAGTCCCAATTTTAAATGAAGAATATCCTTAGCTAACATTAAGTCATAATTTGTATCAATTCAGTCACTATGTCTTAAGGTATATTATTCAGTTTCCCAACTACAAAATTTAGGGTACAATTCTATAGAAGAGGTGGGGAAAAAAAAGTCTATTATTTTTAATATCTTTCCAATAGTCAAACAAAAAAGTCTTGTGTTGTGACTGGCTTAGACATACCTTTATCAGTTTGTTCTAAACTCAGAATTCTAAATGATGACCCAAAACATTAGGTGTTGTTTTTTTTTTTTGTTAATGAAACATCTTTTACAGATGAATTGGGTCTGTCCACTATTTGACCTTCTGTCATGATTTCTGTCGGCAAAGGAAATGCCTGCCTTCCTTTTGCAGAAGCTAGACAGGACAGCGTTATCTAGTGTCACTACAAGCAGTGGTCTCTACAAATAGAATTATTATGGTCCCTACGTTTTTATCTTGGGGGTCATGAACAAATCCATGCAACTGCTTCTAAAGATTTCAATAAATAGGACTTTTTATCCAGACAATTGCCTTTTATATTACTTTTAAACAAAACTACTAGTCCATCAAGAGTTTCAAAAGGAAAACAATTCTACAGAGTGCTGGTATGGCAGCACAGACCAATCATTATGGCACCCATTCTCCAGTCCTTTATTTTTCAAGTCCACAACAATAGGTTGTTGATTCAATGGACAAGACCAGAACAATTAAGTTCTCTGTTTAGCAGCAGTGCAGCATTTTAATGCCCTCCTCTAATAATGGTCTCATTATTGTTATTCTAAGACTGGGCCTCAGGAGGAGGAATATTTGCTGGAGGTACGTCATTATTTTGCAAATTTCGATTAGCTCATCATGTTGTCTGTACTGTGAAAATCGTAGCTAATTAGGGCAGTCAGTTAGCCTACCAGCTTTTGAGCTTATGAGTTAAAAGGTAGCACACTTGATAGGCCAATGATGTGAAAAAGGTGGTAAAAAGGGGGATTAGAGCTGTTGCCTTAGTAACTCTAACTTCCATCTGTGCAAGAACAATGGACCTGTGTTTCTCCTCCACCTTGGTGTAAAAATTGGTTTTGTTTCGAAAGGACGGGGCTTTTTATGACAATCTGGAATTCAGCCTAACGGGGTGTAGTTTTAGTTGTTAGGAGAGACCATTGGAGAGGATAGGAAAGATGAAAGGTCATGGCGAGCTCCAAGGACATGAAAGGTCATTGTCTCTTGTAACAATAGTGGATTGTTTTGTCCCATTATTTCCAGCCAACCACTCGGTCAGGTGATAGAAGAGATACCACCAGTTTAGTCAGGTGGAACAGGAGAGAAAGATAATGCACCTTGTAAAGAACAAAAGATAACTATAATTTGCCTTTATTAAACAAAATTGCACTTATTTGTGACCATCCTTTGAAAAGGGTTGTTTACTGACTTACTATTCCAGCCTGCTTTGTTCAGCACAGCCTCTGTAGGCCATCACATCTCTGGGAAGCAATCCAATGTGTTAGAAAATGTTGTTTAAGCTGTCTTCCCATGAAGAGGAGCCCCCAGGAGTACCACTGATGTGATACTTAACAATAAATTTAGTTGTTGTAGCTTTCTCACATTATTGGTGTTCTTAAAAGGTTTTCCTTCAAACACTCACAGAATAAAATTAACTATAAATATGAAATAAATTTGCTTCAATACTTTATAGCATTTTATCATAAATTCTACAGCACATATCATAGAAAGTTTACAGCAAACTGTATTAGGTGCTACAGAAAAGAGAGAGCAGTAGGCAGAGAGCAGAGACTTAGAGTTGTGTAAAAATAGATTTGCTATAGGACTGTTCTTATGCAAAGGGAAATAGATAAGTCTCTTCTGTGCTATGCAATAACTTTTGGAGACTGTCCCTTTGTCTAAGGAAAAAACAAAAGTACTGCAATATTATTCAATAAAACAGCTATAGCACAATCTACCATGAAAGCATATCCGTTAGTGAATAGAACTGCCATCTTATATTTTTTTCCTAGAGCATCCAAAAACCCAAGTCATTGTTTTCCAGGAAAAAAAAAACAGGCTTGCTTAAGATTTCTCCATTTTTTGCCATTTTTTTCAGCATTATGCCTCAGTCATCCATGAAACAAGTTTATTTTTCTCTTCCTCTTCCCTCTGTCCATAATCAAAGCACATCCCAAGGTCCATCTTATACCCCCCAAAGAAAGGCTAGTTTTTCTAGGTCAGGATTCCCAGACTGTTTCACCCTCCTATACTAGATCTCTAAACCCCTTTACTGGGTTTGTTTCAATCTTTTTACTCATTTCACAACAGAGTTACCGAAATATATTGAATTCTTATGAAACTGATAAAATGTATGTATTTTGCTACTACTACCTTTGAAAAATAAAATTATACATAATTGCTAGGTATCCCATCTTAAACTATTCTGACCTTATTTGAACTCCCCTTTTTAGCTATTCTGGGCCTCTCTTATCTCATTTTTAGTTCTGGCCACCCTTGCTCTTGCTTTCTGACGACACAGATGGATGGCCTTGCACAAACTGATAACTGTGGTAATTTCTCAGCACACTGTTCAATAATAAAAGACGTTATTTTCAGAATTCAGCAGGCGTGTGCTGTATTTACATGTACACCGAAGATGAGAGGTTGAACAGTAGTTTCATGGGAGCGTGCTGTTGTATGAGCCATTGGACTTTACAACTTTCAGTTTGTTGATGCATTGGTTTACCGGCTCTTAGGTTTAGTAAGTAGAGTCTTTAAGAGAAAGAAAGTCTTATTTTAAGTATTTATAAGCTTTTAGTTTTTAAAGATAACCTATTCTCTTCAGTTCTTTATTTGTCATGTAGATATTCTCATATGTTTTGTTACTTTTGTATTAAAATGAACTGAACAGTGTAGGCTGCTTAGTTCAAAATGGGAGCCCTGCAAAGGGTTAACCAGCAGAGAATTACAAATGAACTATCAGGAAAGTTGATTATTAATCCAGCAAGAGAGAAAATATCCTTCCAGTTAACAAGAATTAGTACCTGAAGAGCTGATAATATTGTTCAGGCTGTCGGTGTGGAATGGCAAAGCCAGGTAAGCTAGACATCTTCTGAAAGGAATAAAGTATTTTCTTTATGCTTTTTGCTGTAAGAGAGGCTAGTTTTAAAAAGAATCTTTGTTGATTTACTTAAACTATCAGCTTATGAAACAGCATATGTTGATCCTCAGTTTCCTGTAATGAATGAAAGAAACTAAAATTGTGCTTTAACTTTGGTAAGAAGATATATTTCTAAGCTATGCAATGTATGTAACTGAAATATTAAAACAATTCTTTACTGGTTTGTGGTTAAGTGTGAGAGCTGATTACAAAACCTGAAGAGTCCTTTGCAATTGCAACCTAACATATTACGTAAGTCTGTCTTTAGTTGTGCTTGAACATATTGTCGAGGTTTATGGAAACTTTTATGTTGCAGAGCAATTTCATTCACAGAGTTATTAGACTTCTGTTTTCACACTGTATGAATGATTTATTCAAGTTTGTTTTGATATTGTGAACATATTTGTGTTCATTAAAACCTTTTTTTTTTGGTGGGGTTTCAAAAATCTAAGATCTGGGGTTAGAAGGAAATGGATGTTTGGTAAACGTACCACTGTGTTTATACAGAGAAATGCAAACCAAACCATTAGATCAGGTGAACATAATCTTCTTATAATTTTGGTGATTTTGTAAAGACTCAAAATTCTGTCTTGGGAAAACTTTGAAATTTGTCTGTTTGCTGCTGATACTAATCAATAGGTATGACAAACATTTATTTTTTCAGTGTAATCTTCACTATTTAGTTTATTAGATGGTATGTATAAAATTTTTTAAACAATGGTCTAATACTGTAGAAATTAGAAAGTCTGTATACAGTATTTAATGACTTTTCCTAAGTTGTGTGCTGTTACTTAAATCAGTAGCTTTTAAAAAAATCCTGATTTGCTTGTAGAGTGGAATTCAATATGCGTATGATGTTACTACAGTATCTGTCTTGATGGAAAAGAGCTCACCATCTCCAGATTTTAGCCTATATCTATGAAATAGCCTGAAAGCTACATGAAAGGGATTGTGGTTATACAAGAATGAAAATACAGAAAAAAACCTGAAAGTAACCCAAAACTGAAGGCTGAGTCCCTGTAGCTGTTTAGTTCTAAGTGGTAACCTTTCATGAACCATATAGAAAGGAAGAAACCTTTTGATTCTGAGAATGGGATTAAGATATGGCCTAGGGCAAAGGAGGAATGGAAAGAAGGGAAGAACAGGCAGTGAGGAAAGTGAAACTGAGAAGTGGCGTTTGTCTGACAGGCTTCATTGTTTTGTGTGTGACTTTGGCCTACTAGAGCAGAGAGACAGCTGGTAGCCAATTTTTCTGAAGGGAGGCTCATCACGTTAGAGTAAATTAAATCCTAGCATTTGCTGATGATGAAGCTATCAGGACAAAAAACAGTGGCATTTTGGAAGCTATGCTAAATACTCAGATATACAGAGAGGCAAATAACTTCTTGTGACACATTTTATCTGAGTATTTTTAAGGAGAATGAGGACAACACAAATAAGGTGCTTTGCATGAATTTGAACAGCAGTATCTAGGAAATATATAAAGAGAAAGAAAACCAATGATGAAAAAATTGTCACACAGGAAATGATATACGTAGAAAAAACAAGATTGTAATTAGTGGAGGAAAGTAAGAAACTGATTAGAGAAATGAAGTTTCCCAGATGTTCAAGGAAGAAATTAAAGTTAAATTAGATAAGCTCTTTTAACTAGTATTGGAAAAGAATGCTTGTTCAGAACGGGAAAGCTAAACTTAAAATTAGAAAAGAGCTGGCAACTGAGTTCAGCTCAACTGTTTTCCTGCACGAGTGACTCTTTGGAATGCTCTGCTTGGAACATCATCAGGAACAACTAGTGTAGTGCTGTTGGGGGGAAAAAACATCCAGAATGAAACTTGCTGTATGCTTATTTGGAATGATTAAGGTGAATGTATTACTTATGTATGTACTAACCCACAAAATTAGACAAATTGTTTGGATTTTGAAGTAGGATTTCAGGATTTATTGCTTTTTGTATGTAAATGTAGTTGACATCTGAGGTCTTGCACTGTACTGGTTCAACTGATACACTTTAATAATTTTAACATTTATTGTAAGTATTAGCTTATTGGCAAAGCCCTATCTCATCAAATACTACCTGCAACTGAAGCAAAACAGTCTTGAGCCCCCACAACTGTAAGCCAGTGTAAATTGGCTATATTTAATTATTATAATTTAAATCAACTGTGATAAAAGTCATATTCTTGAATAAAAAATGGAAACAAAAGAGATCAAGCAGAAACTCTTTTTGTGCCCATTCCACTGACTTGTTTCAAATTCCACAAGATCATAGTATAACTTGTGGAAAAAAATGTCCCCCTACCAAGTCAGTTCAGTGTGGCTCTACAGCTGACGTGATCCTTGCTTTTGTGCCAATTGTAGCTTCTCAGTTGTGTATTAAAAAAAAAAAAAAAGTTGGATGTGTCTGGAATAGATTGATAAGAACATCATCTGATTTAGTGGAACTAACTTGACTAAGCAGGGTTTTCATGTTAAGTAAGATTGTCGCATTTTCTTCAATGCAGACTGTGTAGCTCCCAGCCTGTTTAAAGGCTTAAGGTTGAGAACTGATGAATTTCCAGAGGTCTCTGACTAACTAGACATACATCTGGAAACAGCTGCAATTTAGGGGAGGCTGCTGAAGCAGTTGGCCTGCAGCAAGCAAGCCATTCTTGCCACTACATGGTTGGGACAGTAAGATGAGATGATGGGTAGGGTGGAGCATAAGTATCTATACATTGCTTGATTCCCTACTTCTAAAAACCTGGCAGTAGCCAGCAATAAGCTTGCCTACAGAAGCAGATGGACAAAGAAAAGGTTGGGCCAGGTCATTTTTGTTCCTTGGACCACACCTTTTCTGCGATGACAGTGCTGGAGAGAGAATGTGTTTCAGCTCATTAGGAGCTCAGTGAGGCTATACGGATAACACTGAAGTATTTTATAAGATTCAGTGTAAAGCTGCATAGTTCAAGGAAGCTCATATCTTATTAGCTATGGCTAAGGTCAGTTATCCACACAATGAGGGGGAAACTCTTTCATAAACAAGTAGATAAATATGGTGCAGCTGGTGCTTAGCTGTGCTTCAGGCTGTTACATTACCAAAAGAGTTCCTGAACAACTCCGGCTTTTACAGACTCCTTACAGAGCGTCAGCAGCTTAGAGTGGTCAGATGTAAAATAACAAGGTTGTGTCATGAAAAAAGGATAAATCCAGGTGAACTGGTGACTTTGCATATAGGTGTCTACCTCCTAGAAAATATTAAAGACAAAATATACGAATATCAGAACTCTCCTTCAAGAAGAAAATAAATTGTAAAATGTTAGAACTGAAAAAAACCCCCAACCCTACCTAGCCTAAACACCTGAATAAAACAGGCCTAGTGTCCTGTGGGTCTGGTTTCAGCACAAGCTGCTAAGTGTTCCATGTTTTTCAAAACTGCCTGTTAGATACAGAGGTGTTTATTAGCGGTTGATCCATCTCTGATGACATAGAGACAAATCTTGTAAGACTTCATTTTGCCTTTAGGACTAGCTGTTTTACTGTCTTATGGAAAATAATTATATTTTAAACAGCTGCAAAGAGAGAAGAGCTTGAGAGTTAATTGATTCATGTGCTGCTAGAGAAAAACACTTTTTTTTCTTTCCTTTTTTCCTCATCAGAAGTAGGAGTTACATGTGTTCCTTATTACATCCAACATATTCCAATAGTTTTTTTTAAAAAGACATGCTCATGAAACAGTGAATTTCTCGAAGACACATTACTTTATTTTCGGCTACTAAATCCTGGAGCAATCAAACATGTAATTTTTCACCATCTGAATACAGTTCTGTGGTAGTAGTGGATGATAGTACATAACATCCATAGAATTGTAAAATGTAATTCCCTGGCTGTCTTTACTACACAGGCTTTGGTTGTATTTTTATAGCTGCTAGTGGAGAATCTGTTGGTTTTTCTTCCAAAGATAGTACAAATCAGTATCTGTGCAGTTATTAATTATTCTGGAGCCTTTAGACCAAATGTTTTAATTGTAGTAAAAAACCCACAAAACCAAACAAATAAACAAGACCCACAGCAAATTTGCTCTAAAACTGCATTCACCCAAGTTTGTCAGAGCCGAAGGACAGTAGATTGACTGTTGCCCCACAAATAGTTCTGTTTTACTAACCAGACTCATGAGATTGTGTTGTTGTGCAGGTGTTCAGTGTAGGAGGCAAACAGTAGTATTCAGAACAGAGGGGAGATTTGTCAGGGTGCTTCTGCTTAAATAGGTCAAACCAACCAAACTCTGTTGCGCTGGGAGAAGGCCAAAGCTGGGCACTTCAGCAGCAGCTATAATGCACAGATGCCACTGCTACTCAGTGACATCCTTTTGGTCTTTTTACCTCTGGACAGGGGTGGATAATGTAAAAAATATGTAGCAGTTTGTCTGCTGTCTAGTAGTTTATGTGCATGTGCAAGTTTCCTGCCATTTTACAGTGGGAGAATCATCTATTTAAACATCAGTGAGAATTGCAGCGGGCAAATCCTAACTGTTTATGTTAATTTTTTTTCAAAACAGACTTTTCATCATGACCATACTTGTTTAATTCCAATTTAAATACATTTGTTCTTTTTCCCTATTAACTTGGATTTAAAAAAAGCCATATGTATAAGCATACATCCCAATTTTTGCATGAAAAAAGTGAGTAAATTGCATGTCTTTGTTCTTGCTTTACCAGGGTAAGGTTTTAGCATTTATTGAGATAATATATGTGGTTTACTAGTGCTTATGCTGGACCTTTCTTGCCTGTGATTTTTCCATAGACTGCTGCTTCTTTGAAAGAAATATGTTTACTATGTTGTTGACTATTCTTTCTTCTTTCTACTTTTCCCATCAGTTGTAGTCCATTTAACGCTATCATCATGTTACAGAGCACAGTTTTGAGGGAAAAGAAGGTAGCTGCTAGTGACCCCATGACAACTGTCTGGTAAACATGATTACTAATTTAGAGTGTTGTTTAATGTAAAGGCCAAATAAAACTCTGCAGCAAAGAAACATTGTTTTGTTTAATATTCCTATTAGGAAGGGAGCTGTGGTGTTATAAGGAAGAGAATGATAAGCCTCCCTTGCTTGTCAGGATTCAGATCTAGGCATCTGGTGCATACTTGGCTAGACTTCCTTTTTCAAAGAAAGAGCTAAATTTTGGAATTGATGTCAGAGTCAACTAAAAAATAATCAGTAATACCAGTTTTTTTTTTTGTTTCGGGGAGGGTCAGATTCTGCTTTGAGCTATACTGCTACAGTTCTGAAGTTAGTATATGGACTTCATTAGGACTATTCTCTCCTGCTCCCTACAGCTATGGCATGTAATCCGGAGTTACTGTGCCCTTTGTCTTCTGTTATCTGCTTTTATCTGTTTGTAGGAAGCAAAGAAAGGAAAGAATACAAAATGACTACTTCACTTGCTAGTATCGACAATAATTGCTGCATTGGATGAGAAATGTAATTTTCCCATTTTCCTAAAACAGGTATTTTCAGGGAGTAAGAAGGGAAGCTTGGTGCCAGCAAATAAATTATTAAGCATTTTTCTGAATGTTCTTTTACACTGTCACACTATTGGCCTTTAAGGGTATGTGGACATGCCTTAGGTGGTAGATGATCATAGAAGTCGCAGAAATAAAATTGCCTGCCCACTTTCAACAGCATAGAGGCATATGTAGGAAGAATGTTTTACTTTACTTCACCTGTACTAGTGAAACCCAACTCATTTTCGGTTGAACTTTAATTCATCAGTGGTAATATTCTGATCTTCTGCAGCTCCAGCAGTGCAGCAACTTTTAGTTTGAAAGATGTGCCCACATGTCTGAATACATCTTCATAAATTATTAAAATCATACAAAATGTATTGACTGAGCCACACAGTAAGCAATTGAAAGAAAAAAATATAGTTATTGTTATTAAAAAAATATATTGCTTTGTAAACATGTACTGTAGTTTTTAGACCCGGACTAGGAAGTGATCCATGCTTTAGAAAACTTGTGAGCAAACACTGTGATCCTGCAATACACTATGTCAGTTACTGTAGTCCTCATTAATAACAATTAGCTTAGTGAATTCCTTCCATATTATGCATATGTGTGTCTGCCTAAACAACGTAAAGTGACATGCAGCTTATAGATCTTTTTATCTACATATTTTTATATGTGTGTATATAAGCATGCGTACATATACTTCCATACATGCATGCAAGTCCATTTTGTCCATTATTTATATGTTTTTCTGTGTATGTAAATATGTACATGTATTTGCATATATATGTATATGAACATACACATGCATCTGTCTAATGGTCATTTATGTACATATGCATAGCAATGCCCTATATACTTTTCATACTGGGCACAAAACTTCACACTTCCTACTTTCAGAGATGATGTTCTAGAATTTAGAGGAGTAATACCCTATCAGAAAAAATATTGAGAATTAGTTGATAAAATCAGCAGTAGATTAGAATGCTTAAGAGTCTTCCAGGCTGTTGTTAACAGTTTTACTTATTAAATGCATTGGTCGTTTCTAGCATACCAATAGACCTGTAACCATCCTGATGTTCTACCTTGCACTTTCAGAATTTCTAATATTAAGAAGGTAGAGAATTGGACACTGTACATATTAACTTATTACTGAAGATATTTATAAAATTGCTTTTAGAGATTATAGAGATTATATCTATGTACTTTGCCAGCTTTATTGTTTTTTACAAGGGCTTCAAGGGAACAGGCATAAGAAAATCGGTTTCTTGGCACTATCTGTAGTAGTACCATGCTCCTCATCTTGATACATCTCACCGAGAAGGGCTTGTGTCCCCTAATTTATGTGGTAGTCTGGAACATAATTCATTTTCTCATTGTTTCTGTTGCCTTCTGGGGGATAACAAAATCTTTTAATGTGATGTTATATTGTGAAAACTGAAAATGAACCTAATGAAAATAGCTTTCAGGTGTGTAATTAGATTTTTCTTTTAATGCTAGAAAATAGATTTTTATAGCTTTTACTATAAATGTTTCCTACAAGAGTAAGTAAGTATTAGTTCTGTTTTCTAGTATTAATCCTACTTTGCCAATCTTTACTAAGGGGTGTTTATTACTTTTCTGTCAAATAAAAGCTAATAAAATATACATACTTTACAGCTTGAACATATATGAAATATTTTCTTACACCCTTGAAGTCAGTGGCCAGGTGATCAACCCCAAAGTCACTTCTTTTTGTTAATATTCTAAGTGACCTTTTTGCTGAATTATATTTGTTCATATATTTCTTTAAAAGCCTTATAGCAGGTCTCTCTTGAATAACCTCTGTCCGTCCATAATCAGAGAGAAGTATAGTTGAAAATTTAGAGAAATGTAATCAATCCTTTGTTATGCAATAATTTTTTATTAGTGCTCAGAAGAACATTTGCAGGTTGAAAATAATGTCTAAAAAAAAGTGTTATAGCAGGTTACACCAGCTGTTGATGAGTATAAGATACAATATAGAATGAAGAATCTAAACATACACATTTCATTCTCAGGAAATTTTATCTATATAGGAAAAGAAGATCTAAGAGGGTACATAACAGAGTCAGAATCATATTGTCCATTGATTATACTGTTTACCTTATTGAAGAAACTGATTTTGGGGCAAACTACCAAATGCTGTCTTTTTGATGAAACAAATTTCACTCTCACCAGCTAATTAAGCTGAAAGTGTTACTTCACAGTATATATACTTGCTTAATACTGTTTCATATACAGAGGCTAAGAGTTAAAGTGTATTATGGAGCCCTAAGACAGAAGTCTCTTTTTTTTCTGATCAGTATATTCTGATCTTTTTTCCTTCTTTTTCTCTTCTTGCAACTCTAAGCAAGCGTAAACTAAAGGGTATGGCTTTTTTTTTCTGTAGTTGTTGCTATAAAAAAATCCTTGCCTTAATGCATCAATATTTTTGATAACATTACTGTTGATGTCTTTATTTTACTGACAATTTAATTTTTTTTGCATACAATTCAAGAAAACACTGGTTCTCATTATATGGATCTGCAGAGGTTTTGTCTTCAATTTGTGTTTCATGAAAGGTTACACCATAAAGAACTTGGCAGACAAGAAAAAAAAGCCTTATTTACTGCTAAAATAGGTGAGGCAATCGATGCAGCTTTCATTTTTACAACATACTTAAAACAATATGTTATGATCCTGCTCTGAATGAAAGGACCAGATAGTATCTGTCTTGAGGAATTGCTGGGATTTATGTGATTGGTAAAGGTTTGCTATCGGCCTGAGACCATCAACCCATTTTAGGGAACCATGGAACAGTGGTACATTTTATGTTCAGTAGTGACCAGAGAATCATGGACTAGTAATAAGGGGACAAAAAAGGTGCTTGTATTCCATTTCAGTTTCAAGAGCTTTATTCCCACTTAGCAACTTTTTGAAATCAGTTCCATAAACTTGTATAGGTAGTCATCTACTCCTTCTACTAGGTGATTGTGGGATTGCCGGTAATGGTTTGCCAGCTTTCCATTTTAGCTTGCAGATAGTCTTGTTTTTCTTATATTGTGGTACTATTTGATACTAGTGACATAGGTGAAGGCCCAAGGCTTTCCAGTCAATGGAGCGGTGTTAGTTTAATTTCAAGAAACCTCATAAACACCATTAACCTCCATAGAGGCATCTGCACTTTGCTTATAAATTACGTACATCAGACTACAAGGTCAAGCACATAATTTTCATAGTTTAAAAATAATATTGGATCAAGATTTTTAATACATTGGTTTGTTGCCTTATAGCCTTTTGATAGTGCCAGTTTTTCTCTTTGCTCTGTAACAAACACAGCATGGTTATCTGACCTTTGTTATCCCCTTGTCATAGTTTATAGGTTGATAACCATTCTATGAGCTACAAAGTGTGGACCTGCCCCTGCTGCATTCCCTGAAATAAAGAGAAAAAGAAAAACAAGAAAGAAAGAAAAAAGAAAGCCCTCTCCACTAACCATTAAATTGTAGGGTGATCTAGAGATAAAAGCAGAATCTCTTTTGTGCTTTTCAAATATTTGCCTGGCCTTCAAAAGGTATTTGCCTTTTGTGTTTACATTGGATTTATTTTTTTGGCCTACATGCAGAAAGAGAATGATACATTAAAGAATAATGGACAATAGAGAGGAAAACGCTCTCAGCTTTCACATCTAGCATGTATTTTCTACTTTAGGTTTATTTTTTTAATCTTGTCTACTTTTGTTTAAACAGAAATTGATGAGTATTGTAAAGGGTTGTAAATGTGAAAGTATCAGATGAAGTACAGCACAAGAAGATTATCTACAGGTTGGCAGGCAGTAATGGGAGTTGGCAAAGTGCCGTTCTCTACTTTGAAGCTTTGGGACCTCAAATTATTCCTCTGCGTGGCAGAACAATATAAGGCTTCAAAAGTCAGTGTTCTGTCATTTGCAGAATTGCTTTTGGCTGTTCCTGAAAGAGGCAGGTGAGGTTTGCATCTCTGAAGTTGTATAAATCTTCACCAAGGCAACAGGAAAGATGCCTTGGTTTGAAAGCTGAGGTCTGTGTCATATCATCTTCAGTTCTTTCCTTCTGGATGGCATTAAGGCTTCCTTGGAACCTGCATTGTCTCTTGTGGATTTGTTTTCATTGCAAGAACAGTTTTCAGCAAGTTTATATCAAATATAATTTGATATAAAAGCTCCTATTCAAGGGAAGCGCCACTTTGGGACAATAACTTGTCCAAAGGTTGTCTTTTTTGTTGCTCAAGTTGGTCCCTTTGTCATATAACATATTACTACCTCATCATGAAAAGCTTCTGATTTTGTTAGAGTGGAATCATGAAACAGAGATGTTTCCCAAATCTGCTTACTGTAATAATCAACACTTTCTGATGCCACTAACTTGAAAACAAACATGACCTAATGATTTAACTGAAGTATCTTGATTAATGTGCTTTAAAAACATGTGCATTTATAATAGATAAAAATATATTTCACCACATGTATGTCATAAAGCTCTTAGTATGTTACATTTTGGGAAAATTACAGTCAGTTAATAATGTGTCAGCTTCCCACTGTGTGCTTCGTAGGATACCGAATGGGTGTTACATGATTTATCTGCTGGATTTTGCAGGCTTTCTGTAGCGTGTCAGATGCCTTGCTGATTGCTTGGTGAAGCCTAGAGCATGAGCTCCCTCCTGCAATGTTTACTTTAAGGCAATCTACATTTGCTTAAAAGTATGACAGTCTTAAAATAAGATCACCTCCTCAAAACTTTCATAAAAATCTAGATACTTTTTAATGAGAGTGTTTTGTAATTTAGATGTGTGTTTGTGTGACAATCATAATTAACTTCATAGTTCTTAGAATTACACGGAATGGATTGTTAATGAAGCAAATATATTATATTGTTGCTAGAGTGATAATAATACTGTGAATAATTTATATACATCTCTGGGATTGGGGAGGCAGGGGGAAGTTACTTAATTCACATTTATTGACACTGTCCATAAAATAGTTAGAAGGATTCTCTTTCCTTTTACCACTTTCATTCTTACGTATTTCCTTGACCTTCTCATGTCCTCTCATTCTTTCATTAATAGAGAGAACTAATAGGCCACATTGATAAATGTGAAGTGTTGTTTTCCACCTGCAGACTTAGAAAGTGGGAATGCCCGGTTAAGTTTTAAGTTCTCTTTATTTGTTATTTTTCTGGTGATTTTTTTCCCCACTGTCTTTTAGGATTACAGTGGAACACTTCTGTGTGTTTGCATCCATGTCCTACAGCGCACACAGACTTGAAGATTAGTTAGAAGGTGTAGAAATTCCTATTTTCAAAAAGTGTAAAATCCTGAAGACGGTTGATGACTGGAGGTAAAAACTGTAGGAGTCTCAAGATGGCAAGCCATTTGAGCAAGGCATCGCTCTCTGTGGTGTTCCACTGTACTGCCATGTAGTATGCTATGTCAGGATAATATGGTTTAAACTGGATGGGTAAATCTCTGTGTGACTTTAAGGGCTTCTAACGCCAAATTGTATAGCAATTGGATTTAATAGGCAAAGAAATCGAAGGGAGTTTAGAAAAAGAGAAATTTTGTGAGTTGATGATTTAAGAATTGAGGCTTTTGTCTGACGCTAATAAAGGTTTCTGATGTCATTCTTTTTGTAGCTTTAATGTACATTACTGAAATAATTGGTGTACTTCTGTGCTTGTGTTTGCTATCTTGAATGAGGTATAGGTTTATAATTTCTGGCTTTCAGATTTAAATCTATGAACACAGCAAGAGCTCAATGAGTTCTGGTACTAATAGTCCTAGAATGTGGAGATTCTGAGCACTTCCTTGCAAATGGAAAGGGTCATTCATCTAACAAAAGTGGTGGAGAAAGAAATTTGCCAGAGTTGCAAAGAACCATTTCTGCAAAGGTCATGTAGAGTAGATTAGACCATAATAAAAATATTTTTGGGACAGCTTGGGATTTTGAGAGAGGTAGTTAAGAAAGAGCTCTGAGGATGGGTGTTTTGAGTTGTGTATTTCGGATCTATCTATCACTTTGTCTTTGATTTATCTCATGTGCAGTAAAAACATGCATATTGTGAATTATAGGCTTTAATCCCCTGCCTGGTTTCTACTGATACCATATATGAGGAGAGTGAAACTCAAAAAATTTTCATCTTCTCCAGACAATTACAATGGAATTATAACCCTTGTTTTCTTTCTGTTCCTTTTTCCCATTTAGTGTGTAATTATGTGTGTAAAGTAGGAGTGGTAGCAGTTTCTAGGATTAATGTTGAACAAACGTTTATGTAGTAAACTTTGTTTTCTCTTAATTTACAACTTCTTCAAACTCTCTTCTTCATTTAAAATTTACCTTTCTTTTCTTATAAATGCGTATGTATTTTGTGTTGGTTTGTTTGGAAATATTAGAGCATTGTGGGCAGTGTTTATGGAGCTATCCTATAAAGTGTTTCTTGTATGCAGAATGAAATGGTCATTTTATTTCTGTCTTGTATTTTTGCTTGTTTTATATATATTTGGTTGTGGTTGTAGTTGTATTTCTTTGGGGGAGGTGAATCACCAGTTTTCCCAAACAGGCTGGATTGGCACACTGCTGGGGCACCTCCAGAGAATCCTGTGGTTCTGCAGAGTGTGATATAATCTGTTAACGTTTGTAATCTTCTAGCTCAAAACTTGGAATGTATGGAATACTAAATTTACATCTGGTCATTTTTGTAACATTTCTGGAAAATATAGAGGAGGAGCTCCCAAATTCCTCTCATAGTATATTACCATGCAGAAATAATTTCTCTGCAGCCTTTCAGCTGGTTTCAAATGATAGCTTTCTGGTAGGTGCCAAGCAGATATTCTGTCTGTCAGGTGCGTTGATCTGCCTTTTACTCGTCTAAGCTTACCCTGGTCTCTGTGCTTGTTTCCAAAGTGCTGACTTCCCTCTGTCCCTATTCCTTCCTTCTTTCCTTCCCCACTCTTTGTGCTCCCAAAACCAGTGCCTGGTAAAGCCACCAGGAAGAGCCTCAGGCGTTTATTGACCCTGTTACTAGCCGTCCAAAAGGAGGATGAGTGAAAGTGGGTCTGTAGCCTCAGCCCCTCTTTAAAAAGGCTGGTTGGTGTCAAGGCCATTCAGACTGGTGGCATCTGCAGTGTGTGTGCTGCAGGGACCTGGGGAGAAATGCGGACCCATTCTCATTGGTAATCCAGGAGGTCTGCCTAGTAAAGCTGCACCTTAAAATACCTTAAGTGAAATCCTGATTCTGCTGAAGTCACTGGGCACTTAGGCATTAATTTTATTCCAGAAAGGATTTCACCAGTATTTTTATTTTGCAGCTGCAGTGTGTGGGGGAAAACCCTAAACCAAGATGAATGTGACTTCACATTGTGAAATACATTCTCTGCTAGCTTCATCCTTGCCTTCCTCCCATCTAAATAACTGTAAATGATGTTCTCTGTTAATAAGTGTGTACTTTGTCTAAATTGCATTTATTTTTCTTTTGACATACATACCATTTTACTATTAATCATCCTCTTCTCCTCTTCACTGTACAAAGACACTGTTGTGCTGATGGAACATATTTAATCTTCGGTATGTTGTATTTTAGTTCTATTGTTGCATTCTCATTTCTTTATGGAAAACCTTTCTTTATTGACTCTTAAATCATGGGTTAAGCCCTTATTGAAAACATTTTCCGTATGTGCTTCTTGCTAGAGAAAAAATTTCTTTTGAGGTTATAGGCTAGGCTTACTCAAATACTTCACTATACAGTAAAAATTCAGAGGTCTCCTATACGTTATCTAAAGCTAGAAATATACCCAATTACTCAGCAGCACATCATAAAAGAGATGCATACTATGTTCATGTCTGTCAGTGCCTTAAGTCATCACTCTACAGCCTTTTTTAAATTCTCTTTTTATTGAAACCAAGAAACAAAACAAAGACCAAAAAAAGGCAAAACCAACATCAATTAGATGTCAACATGACATCAAACAGCATAATATATCATAAAAATAAATGTATGATCTGGTGACTCAATGATTTCTGTCCATATGGTATTTACAGAGAAGTAAAGGCAAATAGCTACACATCTGTATCGAGAAAAATATCCAATATAAAATTGGCCATAGTGACAGCACTAGAAAGCTCTCAGCTGAGATTACCTGGAAATAAATAATAGGTAGAAAGGGAAGCGAGGTTCCAACAGTCTCACTCTTATAGGTATTTAGAGTTTTGTACAGCAAGCATTGTGCAGGTCTTATACATTATTATAAAAATTACTTTAAGGATGGAGATATTCTACTTGCTAGCGATAGGTCCAGGTTTATAGATGGGTGTGTAGTGCAACTGCATGCAGAGTCATGCAAAAGTGCAATTAGGAAAAAAAGAAATCTTTGGAAACAAATGTGATTATCTGTTGAAACTATTAAAATGAATACTGACTCCAAGCCTATTTCTGTATTTGCTGAAAGACATATGAAAAAGCCTCTTTGTATAAGTGCTAAGCACATTAAAAACATGGAGAATCAGTTAAGCCTTTAAAATAATAATCTGGGAATTCCATTCATTATTATAGTAAAGGGCATCATAACTTTATAGTAAGTAGGGAAGGGTGTGAGGGAGGTGAGACTGTGGGGGTGGGAACTAGAAAGCGAAAACCTACTAAGATCCAGAATCAAACACAGCCTCTGTTATTTGAATTTGTTGTTCATTTTCAATGGAGTGATAACTGCAACAGCTCAGCCTGAACTGCCTGGCTCGACACTTCCCTTTCTAAGGAACTTGGATGTGTTTCACAGCTTACATCTGGACAACAGGGTACAGAGAAAAAGCCACAAGGATAGACCACATATTCTCTTTGCATGCTTAGGACTTAAATCTCATATATAATAGATGTATGCACACAAAGAAACATACATGCATGTAGATACATACAGTTATATCTACACACACACATGTTCACATGTGTATAAATCCAGCTCCACATGAGACGACTTCTCTTGTTGCTGTTAGCCTCAGTTCATAGATCTATATCCTGCCTCTCCAGAGATACAAGAAGTTCCCTTCTGCAATTTTGTTCCTTTTCCCTATCCAAGTTGTCTTTTTATACAGCGATATCCAAGATCTCCTTTTGTTAATGTTATTACAAGTACAGCTATAGGTCTTAAAGGAGGTGATAAGTAACCCATTGGACCCGGGAAATGGTATTTTCTGTGAGAGCAGGGAATAAGTAATGAACTCCTCATCTTTCAGATCAGCGATAACCTCAGTGAGATCACTTGGTCAATATTGTACATCTCACTGTACAGCCATGTCTCATCAAAGTAGTAACAAAATGCATTCTTCACAGTATATGCAACTGGCTATTATAGATGGTAGAAAAGAGTGAAGCGCAGAGCCTGTGGGGAGATGCAGCTCCTGAGGGTAAAATAGCAGTATATTGAAACCTCAAAGGAAATTTAGGAAGGGATGGTGTGAGTGTATGCCTGTATGCATTGAAGTCTGAAGCCAGAAAACTATGAGGGCTATGTGGAACATTTCCTGGAGCTTACCACTAATAAACATGGCGGAATTGTCAGCCCTGCAATGTCCATACTTTCCTTCTGAACCTGTGTCAGCACCCCTGCAATCATCAGATAGTGCATCCTAACCAAAGGGTAGGAGGTTTTCTCGGTGTCTTTCTGCACATATTTGAGCACTCTCCCAGCTCCACGTTCTGTCCAGCTGAGGACTTTTCAGTATCCTTGGACAGTGCCACCCAGTTGTTTGGATGTCACAGTGCAGAGGACTAGGGGAGCTCCATTTTTGCCATCCCATTTTGTCGTTACTGCTTCAGGCTGTGAAAGGCTAAGAGTGGAAAGCAACTTAGTCATTTGACTTATTCATACACTCATTTATTTTGAGTGAACTAAGAGTAAACCACCAACTGCCATATCCCACAGTTTATTAAAATGGCTTATATAGAACACAATTGCAAATAACAACCAGTTCCTTTGTTTCCCTGCTCTGTCATGCTTTCATTGTAAAATATTTCTCAGTTTTTTAAATTGGGCTCATCCCATTCTCACACACAGAATATCCCCTCTGCCACCAAAACACTTTGCATATTATGGGCAACATCCCAGAACCTTTACAGTCAGCTGGAGTCTCTTCATTTACTTCATTTGGACATAGGTCTGCCTCTATCTGTGTTCAGCACAACTGAAATGCAACTTTTTCTGGAGCATGTTGGCAGCAATGACGCTATAGGCGTCGTTCCAGTGGAATGTATAGCAGTAGCACTGCAACCTGTAAGGACAGACACGACCTGGAGGACAGACAGGACTTAAAACTTTAACACTTCCTTCCAAACTACTCCAAAATTTCACTAGTGTAAATGCATCTCTCTTGGAAGCAGGAAAGATTTCATTCTGTTGCTCCAGGCAGGACTTTTATAAGTATAAGTAAACTGTCCCCTCTAGTTTTTCACATTGACTTATTATGCCACACTGGCAAGCTTATTGGCTATATTCTGGGTCTGTGAACCAGGCAGTTGCTGGAGATGGGTTGGCAGGCTAATATGGGCTGAGGTAGCATCAGCAGCAAGATTATTTTGGTTTTCACTGCTGCCTTAAGGGAAATTCCTGGAAATGTTTCTTTTATATA